>NC_068431.1:42364136-43075386 GCF_023373465.1 Oncorhynchus keta
TCAGAGCATGCACAGACCAGATGGCCACCTCGCTTCGCGTTCCTAGGAAACTATGCAGTTTTTTGTTTTTTTACATGTTATTTCTTACATTAGTACCCCAGGTCATCTTAGGTTTCATTACATACAGTCGAGAAGAACTACTGAATATAAGATCAGCGTCAACTCATCATCAGTACGACCAAGAATATGTTTTTCGCGACGCGGATCCTGTGTTCTGCCTTTCAAACAGAACAACGGAATGGATCCCATGCAGCGACCCAAAAAGGGAAACGGTCTTCTGGTCAGACTCCGGAGACGGGCACATCGTGCACCACTCCCTAGCATTCTTCTCGCCAATGTCCAGTCTCTTGACAACAAGGTTGATGAAATCCGAGCAAGGGTAGCATTCCAGAGGGACATCAGAGACTGTAACGTTCTTTGCTTCACGGAAACATGGCTCACTGGAGAGATGCTATCCGAGGCGGTGCAGCCAGCGGGTTTCTCCATGCATCGCGCCGACAGAAACAAACATCTTTCTGGTAAGAAGAGGGGCGGGGGCGTATGCCTTATGGCTAATGAGACATGGTGTGATGAAAGAAACATACAGGAACTCAAATCCTTCTGTTCACCTGATTTAGAAATCCTCACAGTCAAATGTAGACCCGATTATCTACCAAGAGAATTCTCTTCGATTATAATCACAGCCGTATATATTCATTGTAGCTGGGGATTTTAACAAGGCTAATCTGAAAAGAAGACTCCCTAAATTTTATCAGCATATCGATTGCGCAACCAGGGGTGGAAAAACCTTGGATCATTGTTACTCTAACTTCTGCGACGCATATAAGGCCCTGCCCCGCCCCCCTTTCGGAAAAGCTGACCATAACTCCATTTTGTTGATCCCTGCCTACAGACAGAAACTAAAACAAGAGGCTCCCACGCTGAGGTCTGTCCAACGCTGGTCCGACCAAGCTGACTCCGCACTCCAAGACTGCTTCCATCACGTGGACTGGGATATGTTTCGTATTGTGTCAGATAACAATATTGACGAATATGCTGATTCGGTGTGCGAGTTCATTAGAACGTGCGTTGAAGATGTCGTTCCCATACAACGATTAAAACATTCCCTAACCAGAAACCGTGGATTGATTGCAGCATTCGCGTGAAACTGAAAGCGCGAACCACTGCTTTTAATCAGGGCAAGGTGACTGGTAACATGACCGAATACAAACAGTGCAGCTATTCCCTCCGCAAGGCTATCAAACAAGCTAAGCGTCAGTACAGAGACAAAGTAGAATCTCAATTCAACGGCTCAGACACAAGAGGCATGTGGCAGGGTCTACAGTCAATCACGGACTACAAGAAGAAATCCAGCCCAGTCACGGACCAGGATGTCTTGCTCCCAGGCAGACTCAATAACCTTTTTGCCCGCTTTGAGGACAATACAGTGCCACTGACACGGCCTGCAACGAAAACATGCAGACTCTCCTTCACTGCAGCCGAGGTGAGTAAGACATTTAAACGTGTTAACCCTCGCAAGGCTGCAGGCCCAAACGGCATCCCCAGCCGCGCCCTCAGAGCATGCGCAGACATTTACATTTACATTTAAGTCATTTAGCAGACGCTCTTATCCAGAGCGACTTACAAATTGGTGCATTCACCTTATGACATCCAGTGGAACAGCCACTTTACAATAGTGCATCTAAATCTTTTAAGGGGGGGGGGTGAGAAGGATTACTTTATCCTATCCTAGGTATTCCTTAAAGAGGTGGGGTTTCAGGTGTCTCCGGAAGGTGGTGATTGACTCCGCTGTCCTGGCGTCGTGAGGGAGTGTGTTCCACCATTGGGGAGCTAGAGCAGCGAACAGTTTTGACTGGGCTGAGCGGGAACTGTACTTCCTCAGTGGTAGGGAGGCGAGCAGGCCAGAGGTGGATGAACGCAGTGCCCTTGTTTGGGTGTAGGGCCTGATCAGAGCCTGGAGGTACTGAGGTGCCGTTCCCCTCACAGCTCCGTAGGCAAGCACCATGGTCTTGTAGCGGATGTGAGCTTCAACTGGAAGCCAGTGGAGAGAGCGGAGGAGCGGGGTGACGTGAGAGAACTTGGGAAGGTTGAACACCAGACGGGCTGCGGCATTCTGGATGAGTTGTAGGGGTTTAATGGCACAGGCAGGGAGCCCAGCCAACAGCGAGTTGCAGTAATCCAGACGGGAGATGACAAGTGCCTGGATTAGGACCTGCGCCGCTTCCTGTGTGAGGCAGGGTCGTACTCTGCGGATGTTGTAGAGCATGAACCTACAGGAACGGGCCACCGCCTTGATGTTAGTTGAGAACGACAGGGTGTTGTCCAGGATCACGCCAAGGTTCTTAGCGCTCTGGGAGGAGGACACAATGGAGTTGTCAACCGTGATGGCGAGATCATGGAATGGGCAGTCCTTCCCGGGAGGAAGAGCAGCTCTGTCTTGCCGAGGTTCAGCTTGAGGTGGTGATCCGTCATCCACACTGATATGTCTGCCAGACATGCAGAGATGCGATTCGCCACCTGGTCATCAGAAGGGGGAAAGGAGAAGATTAATTGTGTGTCGTCTGCATAGCAATGATAGGAGAGACCATGTGAGGTTATGACAGAGCCAAGTGACTTGGTGTATAGCGAGAATAGGAGAGGGCCTAGAACAGAGCCCTGGGGGACACCAGTGGTGAGAGCGCGTGGTGAGGAGACAGATTCTCGCCACGCCACCTGGTAGGAGCGACCTGTCAGGTAGGACGCAATCCAAGCGTGGGCCGCGCCGGAGATGCCCAACTCGGAGAGGGTGGAGAGGAGGATCTGATGGTTCACAGTATCGAAGGCAGCCGATAGGTCTAGAAGGATGAGAGCAGAGGAGAGAGAGTTAGCTTTAGCAGTGCGGAGCGCCTCCGTGATACAGAGAAGAGCAGTCTCAGTTGAATGACTAGTCTTGAAACCTGACTGATTTGGATCAAGAAGGTCATTCTGAGAGAGATAGCGGGAGAGCTGGCCAAGGACGGCACGTTCAAGAGTTTTGGAGAGAAAAGAAAGAAGGGATACTGGTCTGTAGTTGTTGACATCGGAGGGATCGAGTGTAGGTTTTTTCAGAAGGCAGACCAGCTGGCCGGTGTGTTTACGGACATATTCAATCAATCCCTATACAAGTCTGCTGTTTCCACATGCTTCAAGAGGGCCACCATTGTTCCTGTTCCCAAGAAAGCTAAGGTAACTGAGCTAAACGACTACCGCCCCGTAGCACTCACTTCCGTCATCATGAAGTGCTTTGAGAGACTAGTCAAGGACTAGTCCACCCTACCTGACACCCTAGACCCACTCCAATTTGCTTACCGCCCAAATAGGTCCAGAGACGATGCAATCTCAACCACACTGCACACTGCCCTAACCCATCTGGACAAGAGGAATACCTATGTGAGAATGCTGTTCATCAACTACAGCTCGGCATTCAACACCATAGTACCCTCCAAGCTCGTCATCAAGCTCGAGACCCTGGGTCTCGACCCCGCCCTGTGCAACTGGGTACTGGACTTCCTGACGGGCCGCCCCCAGGTGGTGAGGGTAGGCAACAACATCTCCTCCCCGCTGATCCTCAACACTGGGGCCCCACAAGGGTGCGTTCTGAGCCCTTTCCTGTACTCCCTGTTCACCCACGACTGCGTGGCCACGAACGCCTCCAACTCAATCATCAAGTTTGCGGACGACACAACAGTGGTAGGCTTGATTACCAACAACGACGAGACGGCCTACAGGGAGGAGGTGAGGGCCCTCGGAGTGTGGTGTCAGGAAAATAACCTCACACTCAACGTCAACAAAACTAAGGAGATGATTGTGGACTTCAGGAAACAGCAGAGGGAACAGTAGTGGAGAGGGTAGCAAGTTTTAAGTTCCTCGGCATAAACATCACAGACAAACTGAATTGGTCCACTCACACAGACAGCATCGTGAAGAAGGCGCAGCAGCGCCTCTTCAACCTCAGGAGGCTAAAGAAATTTGGCTTGTCACCAAAAGCACTCACAAACTTCTACAGATGCACAATCGAGAGCATCCTGGTGGGCTGCATCACCGCCTGGAACTGCAACTGCTCCGCCCAAAACCGTAAGGCTCTCCAGAAGGTAGTGAGGGCTGCACAACGCATCACCGGGGGCAAACTACCTGCCCTCCAGGACACCTACACCACCCGATGTCACAGGAAAGCCAAAAAGATCATCAAGGACAACACCCACCCGAGCCACTGCCTGTTCACCCCACTATCATCCAGAAGGCGAGGTCAGTACAGGTGCATCAAAGCCGGGACCGAGAGACTGAAAAACAGCTTCTATCTCAAGGCCATTAGACTGTTAAACAGCCATCACTAACATTGAGTGGCTGCTGCCAATATTCTGACTCATCTCTAGCCACTTTAACCTCTTGCTCCTGCCTGGCACGCAGGCGTCCCATCTAGAGATCTGGAAATGCAAATGCGCTACGCTAAATGCTAATAGTATTAGTTAAAACTCAAACGTTCATTAAAATACACATGCAGGGTATTGAATTAAAGCTACACTCGTTGTGAATCCAGGCAACAAGTCAGATTTTTAAAATGCTTTTCGGCGAAAGCATGAGAAGCTATTATCTGATAGCATGTAACACCCCAAAAGACCCGCAGGGGACGTAAACAAAATAATTAGCATAGTCGGCGCTACACAAACCGCACAATAAAATATAAAACATTCATTACCTTTGACCATCTTCTTTGTTGGCACTCCTAGATGTCCCATAATCACTATTGGGTCTTTTTTTCGATTAAATCGGTCCATATATAGCCTAGATATCGATCTATGAAGACTGTGTGATAAACGAAAAAAATAGCGTTTCATAACGTAATGTCATTTTTTTTATTAAAAAAGTCGACGATAAACTTTCACAAAACACTTCGAAATACTTTTGTAAAGCAACTTTAGGTATTAGTACACGTTAATAAGCGATAAAATTCATCAGGAGGCGATGTAAATTCTATAGGTGTCTGTCTGGAAAAAATGTCAGGAGAAATCTCAACCAAAACATCCGGTCGGAGACCGGAGGGAATCGGTTCCCTTGATTCGGTTTGACCAAGAATCAAAGCCGAAGCAAATGACAAGACTCTAGACATCGTGTGGAAGCTGTAGGTACTGCAACCTCGGCCTCATTTAATTTGGTTCACCTTTAACAATTCCTGGACGTGGCGCATGGATATTTATTTCCATTTTCAGTGATCAGATTTTCCTGCACTTTTCGATGAAACGCACGTTCTGTTATAGTCACAGCAGTGATTTAACCAGTTTTATAAACGTCTGAGTGTTTTCTATCCACACATACTAATCATATGCATATACTATATTCCTGGCATGAGCAGCAGGGCGCTGAAATGTTGCGCGATTTTTAACAGAATATTCGAAAAAGCAGGGGGTAGGAGTAACAGGTTAATCATGGAAGAATTTATGTAATAAATGTATCACTAGCCACTTTAAACAATGCCACGTTATATCATGTTTACATACCCTACATTGCTCATCTCATACCATATACTGTACTCTATACCATCTACTGCATCTTGTAATCTTCATGTAATAAATGTATCACTAACCACTTTAAACAATGCCACTTTATATAATGTTTTCATTCCCTATATTACTCATCTCATATGTATATACTGTACTCTATACCATCTACTACATCTTGCCTATGCCGTTCGGCCATCACTCATTCATATGTTTTTATGTACATATTCTTATTCATTCCTTTACACTTGTGTGTATAAACTAGTTGTTGTGAAATTGTTAGGTTAGATTACTTGTTAGATGTCACTGCATGGTCAGAACTAGAAGCACAAGCATTTTGCTACACTCACATTAACATCTGCTAACCATGTGTATGTGATTGATTGTGTATATGTGTATATTGATTTGATTTGACACACACACACACACACACACACACACACACACACACACACACACACACACACACACACACACACACACACACACACACACACACACACACACACACACACACACACAGAAAGAAAGTCACACTTTAGCTCTTCAACCCCAGGATCCATCCAGCCGCTCACTGAGAACCAATGAGAATATATAGTTACCTCCTCAGAGAACTTCAACTTTTCAGCTGAATGATTAAAGTAATTAAACTCAGTTTAAATGGACTGGGTGTTATTTGTCTCCCACTGAGCAGAGGTTAATGGAGGTTACTTGTATGCTTTCTATGGTAGGCCATCCAGACTGTTCTCATAGACTAGATTTAACATAGTAAATGTAGATCAGGGAGACTCATCACAGACAACTTTAGCCTTTTAGTTAATTAGTAACTTTGCAACTACTTACTACTTTTTAGCTACTTTGCAACTACTTAACATGTTAGCTAATCCAAACCCTAACCCAAACCTTAACCCTTTAACCTAACTCCTAACCTTAACCCTAGCCTTAACCCCTAACCCCTAGCCTTGCTAACGTTAGCCGGCTAGCTAATGTTAGCAATAGCATTAGCCACCTAGCCAACGTTAGCCACAACAAATTGGAATTCGTAACATATCAAAAGAAAAATCCAATTTATTTATATAGCCCTTCTTACATCAGCTGATATCTCAAAGTGCTGTACAGAAACCCACCCTAAAACCCCAAACAGCAAGCAATGTAGGTGTAGATGCACGGTGGTTAGGAAAAACTCCCTAGAAAGGCCAAAACCTAGGAAGAAACCTAGAGAGGAACAAGGCTATGATGGGTGGCCAGTCCTCTTCTGGCTGTGCCGGGTGGAGATTATAACAGAACATGGCCAAGATGTTCAAATGTTCATAAATTACCAGCATAGTCAAATAATAATAATCACAGTAGTTGTCGAGGGTGCAGCAAGTCAGCACCTCAGGAGTTAGCCGATCATTAAGAGTATCTCTACCGCTCCTGCTGTCTCTAGAGAGTTGAAAACAGCAGGTCTCGGACAGGTAGCACATCCGGTGAATAGGCCAGGGTTCCATAGCCGCAGGCAGAACAGTTGAAACTGGAGCAGCAGCATGGCCAGGTGGACTGGGGACAGCAAGGAGTCATCATGCCAGGTAGTCCTGTGGCATGGTCCTAGGGCTCTGGCCCTCCGAGAGAGAGAAAGAAAGAGAGAAAGAGAGAATTAGAGTGAGCATACTTAAGTTCACACAGGACACCGGATAAGACAGGAGAAGTACTCCAGATATAACAGACTGACCCTTGCCCCCTGACACATAAACTACTGCAGCATAAATACTGGAGGCTGAGACAGGAGGGGTCAGGAAACACTGTGGCCCCATCCGATAATACCCCCGGACAGGGCCAAACAGGCAGGATATAACCCCACCCACTTTGCCAAAGCACAGCCCCCACACCACTGGAGGGATATCTTCAACCACCAACTTACCATCCTGAGACAAGGCCGAGTATAGCCCACAAAGATCTCCGCCACAGCACAACCCAAAGGGGGGCTTCAACCCAGACAGGAATATCATGTCAGTGACTCAACCCACTCAAGTGACGCACCCCTCCTAGGGACGGCATGGAGGAGCATCAGTAAGCCAGTGACTCTGTAATAGGGTTAGAGGCAGAGAATCCCAGTGGAGAGAGGGGAACCGGCCGGGCAGAGACAGCAAGGGTGGTTCGTTGCTCCAGAGCCTTTCCGTTCACCTTCACACTCCTGGGCCAGACTACACTCAATCATATGACCCACTGAAGAGATGAGTCTTCAGTAAAGACTTAAAGGTTGAGACCGAGTCTGCGTCTCTCACATGGGTAGGCAGACCATTCCATAAAAATTTAGCTATATAGGAGAAAGCCCTGCCTCCAGCTGTTTGCTTAGAAATTCTAGGGACAATTAGGAGGCCTGCGTATTGTGACCGTAGCGTACGTGTAGGTATGTACTGCAGAACCAAATCGGAAAGATAGGTAGGAGCATGCCCATGTAATGCTTTGTAGGTTAGCAGTAAAAAATTTAAATCAGCCCTTGCCTTAACAGGAAGCCAGTGTAGGGGGGTAACATATCATGTGTTTTTACAAAATGTTTACATATTGTCAATTTTTGCTAATTCTTAACATATTGTACGAATTTCAATTCGCTAATGATGCACGGTGAATTAATCTATTTGCTCTCAAGCTTAGCCTTTTGTTAACAACACTCATCTCAGATTTTCAAAATATGCTTCTCAACCATTGCAAAACAAGCATTTGTGTAACAGTATTGATAGCTAACGTAGCATTTAGCGCTAGCATTCAGCAGGCAACATTTACACAAAAAAACAGAAAAGCATTCAAATAAAATCATTTACCTTTGAAGAACTTCAGATGTTTTCAATGAGGAGACTCTTCGATAGCAAATGTTAAGTTTTTCCTGAAAGATTATTTGTTTAGGACAAATCACTCCGTTTTCTGCGTCACGTTTAGCTACGAAAAAACCTGTATCCAGGATTGTGTAAATCTATCCGCAAGCTCATTAGCATAACACAACGTTAACTATTCATGAAAATCTCAAGTGAAATGAAATTAATCTATTTGCTCTCAAGCTTAGCCTTTTGTTAACAACACTGTCATCTCAGATTTTCAAAATATGCTTCTCAACCATTGCAAAACAAGCATTTGTGTAACAGTATTGATGGCTAACGTACCATTTAGCGTTAGCATTCAGCATGCAACATTTTCCACAAAATCCAGAAAAGAATTCAAATAAAATCATTTACCTTTGAAGAACTTCAGATGTTTTCAATGAGGAGACTCTGTTAGATAGCAAATATTCCGTTTTTACAAAAAATATTATTTGTGTCGACTAATCGCTCCATTTTGTTCATCACATTTGGGGAGGGAAAAAAAATATATATATATTAAGTCATTAAAACGCTAACTTTTTTCCAAACCGATGTTTAGAATCAATCCTCAAGGTGTTTTTCACATATCTATCGACGATAAAATCCATCGTGGCATTTTACTTTCTCTTCTGAAGAAATGGAACGCGCATGGACCTACAGATTACGCACACAGGACACCGGGCGGGACACCGGGTTAATGTAGTCTCTTATGGTCAATCTTCCAATGATATGCCTACAAACACGGGAACAGACAGAAACCGCAGGCTCATTCCTGGCGCATTCACAGCCATATAAGGAGACATTGGAACACAGCGCCTTCAGAATCTGGGGCATTTCCTGTATGAAACTTCATCTTGGTTTCGCCTGTTGCATTAGTTCTGGGGCACTCACAGATAATATCTTTGCAGTTTTGGAGACGTCAGAGTTTTGTCTTTCCAAGGCTGTCAATTCCATGCATAGTCGAGCATCTTTTCGTGACAAAATATTGCGCTTAAAACGGGCACGTCGTTTTATCCAATAATGACATAGCGCCCCCATAGGTTGAACAGGTTAACTTCTTGTTAATCTACCCATCGTGTCCGATTTCAAAAAGGCTTTACAGCGAAAGCACACCATATGATTATGTTAGGTCAGAGCCTAGTCACAAAAACACAAACAGCCATTTTCCAGCCAAAGAGAGGAGTAACAAGAAACAGAAATATAGATTAAATTAATCACTAACCTTTGATGATCTTCATCAGATGGCACTCATAGGACTTCATGTTACACAATACATGTGTTTTGTTCGATAAAGTTCATATTTATATCCAAAAATCTCAGTTTACATTGGCGTGTTATGGTCAGAGAGTCACATCAATTTACATAAACACTCATCATAAACTTTGATAAAAGATACAAGTAATATGCACAGAATTATAGATATACTTCTCCTTAATGCAACCTCTGTGTCAGATTTCAAAAAAGCTTTACGGAAAAAGCAAACCATGCAATAATCTGAGTATGGCGCTCAGACACAAAAACAAGCCATACTGATACCCGCCATGTTGTGGAGTCAGTAAATGTCAGAAATAGCGTTATAAATATTAACTTACCTTTGATGATCTTCATCAGAATGCACTCCCATGGATCCCAGTTCCACAATAAATTTTTGTTTTGTTTCGATAAATCCATAATTTATGTCCAAATACCTCCTTTGATAGCGCGTTTATTAAACAAATCCAAACTCACGAGGCGCGGGCAAGTCCAGGCGAAAGTTCAGATGGAAATTCAAAAAGTTATACAGTTCGTAGAAACATGTCAAACGATGTATAGAATCAATCTTTAGGATGTTTTTGACATAAATCTTCAATACTTTTCCAACCGGAGAATTCCTTTGTCTTTAGAAATGCAATGCAGGTCGCTCTCACAGGTGCCTGCGTGATCAGCTCATGGCCTTCTGCCAGACCTCTGGTTGAAACAACTCTCATTTGCCCCTACTTCACAGTCAAAGCCTCAAACAACTAAAGACTGTTGACATCTAGTAGAAGCCTTAGGAAGTGCAATATGACCCCATAGACACTGTATATTTGATAGGCAATGAGTTGAAAACCTACAAACCTCAGATTTCCCACTTCCTGGTTGGATTTTTCACAGGTTTCTGCCTGCCATATGAGTTATGTTATACTCAGCCAGGACAGCGGAGTCAATCACCACCTTCAGGAGACACCTGAAACCCCACCTCTTTAAGGAATACCTAGGATAGGATAAAGTAATCCTTCTCACCCCCCCCCCCCCCCCTTAAAAGATTTAGATGCACTATTGTAAAGTGGCTGGATGTCATAAGGTGAATGCACCAATTTGTAAGTCGCTCTGGATAAGAGCGTCTGCTAAATGACTTAAATGTAAAATGTAAATGTAAAAGTGACGACACCTCAGCAATTTATTTTTTTTAATTACCAGAAAGTTGAGATTTGAACCTTTCTTGGAGTATGCAGCATTACTAGTTATTGTTTATGGCCCTCTCATGATAAATCATTACTTTAGGGGATTACGTAGTTACATTTTACATTACATTTAAGAGTTTTTTAAATGTTACTCCAAAAATGGTTCACGGTAAGCAATCAAATCCATGTGGTTAAAGGCAGTCTCAGCGATATGACAGATGCAGAAAGTAAACAGCATAGTGGGTCAATTTCTGTTTCAACTAAGAGCATTGAAGCAGGAGGTTCAACTTCGCCACTGTTTGGGTCTATGGCTAACACGCTGTACACCAGCGGTGAGCAAACTTTTTGGCTCGAGGGCCAGATCAGGATTTTGAAATTCAACGGAGGGCCACATTTTTTGGGTGACCGATTGTTTGTTAAAATCAATTTGCGGCCTTCTCCCGAGTGGCGCAGCGGTGCTTGAGGTTTACTACAGACCCGGGTTCAATCCCAGGCTGTGTCACAGCTGGCCATGACTGGGAGACCCATGAAGCAGAGCACAATTGGCCCAGCGTCATCCGGGATAGGAGAGGGTTGCGCTCATGCACCCTGACACGGTCGCCAGGTGTACGGTGTTTCCTCCGACACATTGGTGTGGCTGGCTTCCGGGTTAAGCGGGCATTATGTCAAGAAGCAATGCGTCTTGGCTGGGTTGTGTTTCGAAGGACACACGGCTCTCGAACTTCGCCTCTCCCGAGTCTGTACGGGAGTTGCAGCGATGGGACAAGACTGTAACTACCAATTGGATACCATGAAATTGGGGAGGAAAAAGGGGTAAAATAAATAGATTTTAAAAAATATGTATATATATTTTTTTTTATGTCTTGATAGGCAATGATAGGCAATGATGCTGCTGGTGGAAGCGTAATTTAGCTGAGTCTACCTTTAAGCTGAAATAAATGTAAATGCTTACCTTGTTTTCCTCGTATTTATTTGATGCACCAGAGTTATGGATGCAAGGACTAACCATCCAAGATATAACAATTATACACCTTTATCCATGTTTTGAGGCTATACAGTGTTTGTTCACATTCACTTTGTTTACAACGTTGGAGTATAACAAGCTTATATTTGGGTTCCAACGTGGTACGATAGTTGAACTAAGCTCATGATGCATTTATAAGCTCTTCAGGAATCAATGGATACATTTAATTTATTTATTAAGGGCTCCCGAGTGGGGCAGCAGTCTTAGGCACAGCCTCGCAGCTAGAGGCATCACTACAGACCCTGGTTCACTTCCAGGCTGTATGACAACTGGCCGTGATTGGGAGTCCCATAGGGTGGCGCACAATTGTTCCAGTGTCGTCCAGGTTAGGGTTTGGCAGGGGTAGGCCGTCATTGCAAATAAGAATTTGTTCTAAACTGACTTGCCTAGTTAAATAAAGATTAAATAAAAATAAATAAAAATGTATACATTAAAAAACAGATGTGGCATCAGCAGATGGCCCCTTTCAACCAACCCTGAGACAGATGCTGAATTGCGATTGGACGATATCCAATGCATGACAAATCATGGCGTTCTAAACCATTTAGTTTTCAGGGGAAAAGCAGAGAAGACGCAAAGCCTGAAAATTGTGTTTCTTTAAAACCCTCTCAGGCGGTTCTTTTACACGTGCTACGTAAGGTTATTCCAAGCTGAGACATTTCACTGGCTAATTCTCTCTGGTGTGGTGGGTGGGGAGAGCAGGGAGGGAACAATAAGTAGACCAGAGCTATCTGTTATTGTTTAGTTTCACACATGAAAAAAATCCTGTCTGTGTAAGTGGATGTTCCCTTTCTCACGTGAGCATGGTAAACTGAATTTATCTACTTTGGTTCCATGGATCCAGCCTAAAATAATGATTTCCTGCTGTGGCCAGACCTGGAAAGGTTTGGCTATACTTGCAGCTGTATAGCCAAATTGCTATCAGACATTGAGGTCTGGGTTAGGTTGTTGGTGCTCTGACTTATGTTGCTCTTCGTCCTGTTAATTATTTTGTAAACATTGTAGGTAGGCCTACTTGACTATTGTTTATATTAGTAATAGCCCTCACTGTGACGGCTAACTTCACATTGTGTAAAGCCCATGCCTCCCTGTATACCAGTAATAGATTCTACACCATGTCAGTTGAGCATCATCATTAAGATCCAAAGTTGATTGGTTGTGCTGTGAGGCCTGGTTTCGTAGTGTCTGATTATCAGTATGGCAAGAGGGAGCAGTGCTACAGAGACGAGACCTAGCTAGTGGCTAATACTATAGTAATTAGGAGTGGGCTACATGACTAACGATTACCTGCTCTGGGATAGGGATGATACCTAGTCAATTGTACAACTGAATGCAAACAACTGAAATGTATCTTCCACATTTAACCCAACCCTTCTGAATCCGAGAGGTGCTGAGGGCTGCCTTAATCGACATCAACATCTTCTGCGCCCGGGGAATAGTGGGTTAACTGCCTTGCTCAGAGACAAAACGGCAGATTTTTACCTTGTCAGCTCGGGGATTCGATACAGCAACCTTTCGGTTACTGACCCAATGCTCTAACCACTAAGCTACCTGCTGCTCTATAGAGCACCATCTCTTCTGCCAGCCCCACTCTCACTCCCTACAGCTGTTCTGCACTGATACCATTCTGCTGCTATGCTCTCCTCACTAGTCCATCATCACACACAGTCAGAAAGTCAGTCAGTCCCTGGTGAGATGGCTATTCGCCAGACCACTATACAGCTCCCAGACTCCCAAACATTCTCCTTCTCTTTCAGTACAGGAATGGAAACTTTCTTACTCCTGACCTCAGGTTCTATGTACTGTGGTATTACACAGCAAAGAGAGAGCAGAAAACCAACATTGTTATAGAAAATAAGCCTTTCTTCAAAGGGACATTTAAGTTATTTTTATGTCTAACTTTTTTTCTCTGTGTCCTATCCTTCCCTTCCTCATCTCTCTTATCAAATCCATCCCCAATAAAGCTTCCTGTGGTGGTATGATTAAAAATGCCACGTTGGGCCGTATTGTCTCTCCTGGATTCCCTGGCAACTACAGCAACAACTTGACGTGCCATTGGGTCCTGGAGGCTCCTGAAGGCCACCGGCTTCATGTTCACTTTGAGAAAATGGCTTTGGCTGAGGATGATGACAGGTAGAGTACACAGAAAGATGGATGGAGGCTGTGTGTGTGTGTGTGTGTGTGTGTGTGTGTGTGTGTGTGTGTGTGTGTGTGTGTGTGTGTGTGTGTGTGTGTGTGTGTGTGTGTGTGTGTGCGTGCGTGCGTGCGTGCGTGCGTGCGTGCGTGCGTGCGTGCGTGCGTGCGTGCGTGCGTGCGTGTGTGTGTGTGTGAGTGTGTGAGAAGGGGGTGTTGGTGCGTGCTCAAGTGGTAGAACTTGGAGGCGTCTTTTTTATTTGTTGCTAATTAGTTTCCAGTTGGGCTAGATATGGCAGGTTTTACCTCAGGCTGTCAGAATGCGATGCAACACTGGGCAACAACACCTAGCCTAATTGTATGCCTTAAATAGGCATATGCTTGCTAAGGCTAGGCAACTAAATCCCCTATGTGAGTGACTATGAGTCAAATTTGAACGGGTTGGAGGATGAAATTGAAATGGCTTTATGTCATTTCAAATAATTAACTGTATTTCCTCATGCAAATTCATTGATGGACTATAGAGGCCACTCAGACGCGGGGAGACAGTATTTAATTATATTTTTGTACCATAACTACTATGTCTCAAGGCTGTGGTAACAAACTGACATTGAATGAAGCCGCTTGCTGCCGAGTTGTGTATAATCTTATCACAGGGCTATTACAGCCACAGATGAAACAATGAGTGCCACTTCAGAACCACTCACCACTCCCTTTGGATGTTTCTCTTAGTCCTCAATGGCAAGTGTGTCTCATTCCCCCTCCCCCATTTTATTAAGCACTATTTTTGATTGTGTTTCAGACTCCTTATTAAGAATGGGAACAACATTGACTCCCCTCCGCTGTATGACTCCTACGAGGTGGAGTACCTGCCCAATGAGGGCGTGGTGAGCACAGGCCGTCACCTCTTTGTGGAGTTCACCACAGATGGGACGGTCACCTCTACAGGAGCAGCAATCAGATATGAAGGTACTTCAAAGACTCAACAGAATACTAACATTTATTCAACCTATGCTAACTAATGTCAAATTGAGAATTGATGGTGACTTATTGGAACAAAACATCCATGTGTGATTTCTGTCCTGCAGCTTTTGCAAAGGGCACATGCTATGGGCCCTTTGTGAAGTATGGCAACTTCACCAGCAGTGACACGGCCTACGGTGTGGGTGCGGTGGTGGAATTTGCCTGTGACCCTGGCTACACTCTGGAGCAGGGCTCAGTCATCATTGAATGTCTGGACGCAGAGAACCCCCAGTGGAATGAGACAGAGCCAGCCTGCAGGGGTGAGTCCTCATCCCATTTCAAAGCCAGGCCACAGAATTTCCCCTGCTCATGTTTGGCTAATTCTCTATCAGCATCTGAGTACAATCTAGGAACCCCAGTCACGATAAACCCAGTCTCCCAGGATCTGATCGTCAATGACTTTTCAAAATGTAATGCATCCTAGCCCATATGTTTCTAGGGCAGGTTTCGGTAGTGCAACAGACTGAAGGTATTCCCCTGTGCAGTTTAGGCTACACACTGAGTCATATGGCCAGTGGCGATCAAAGCCTAGGTGTATTCTCTCTTTCTCCCTGCTGCTCTCTCTTTCTCTTTTGCCATCCTTTTCTTTCATTAATTCTTCCTTTCTTTCTTTCTTTTTCTCTCTCTCTTTCTCTCACTCTTTTGGTCCCTTTCCCCCTTTTACTTGAGCTTTTTCTCTCTCACTCTCTCTCTTTCCCACAGACACACACACACACACACACACTGACCTCACAACCTCTTACACTTTATCTACTTCCCCCGCACTGCCCCACACCACACTGCCCTTGATCTTACAGCTCTTCAGCAAAGGTAGACATTAAAGGATTCAATTTCTGCTGAGCTACAGTACTGTATTTTACCTAGTTAGCCATTTGTAATGGTTCTATACCACCCCTCTTGCTCTTGAGTTTTCAATGAGCATGGAAAGTCATTATGAATGCTATTCTGTTCAGCAGTGATGCTCTTTCATCGCTGTCTCTTATTTACCCATGTGAATTCACATGGCATGTGAAAGATGTCCCACAGTCCCCAGACCTACAGCGAAACCACGTATTATTTCATATCATTAGTTCAGCTGGCACTGACATTTTAGATGTTCAATCACTTTACTGTGAGTAGACCTACATGTTGTTAGTTTGATATTGGTGTTTGTGTTGGCCATGAATGTATGTGTTTCTCACTATTTGGATTTGACTCTGTGTTTGTGCGTGTGTGTCCCAGCTGTGTGTAGTGGTGAAATCACAGACTCAGCCGGGGTGGTTCTCTCTCCAAACTGGCCGGAGACCTACGACAAAGGCCAGGACTGCATCTGGGGCATCCACGTGGAAGAGGACAAGAGGATTATGCTGGACATCCAAGTGTAAGAGACAGTTCTCCGCTCCAACAGCAGCCATAGTGGTCACTGCTCAGCAAGCTTACAGCTTGGTGAGAGTGTGGTTGTCCTTTGGTGATTTAGCGTACAGCTTTCTGTGAATGGTGCAGGATAGTTGCTTGGCTTTGGAACATTGTTAGTGCATTTAACCCTCTGACACATACTAACACAGGTGTGATCATTCTACATGGTCCATGCAACATACGCTCAAACCGGTCATTTAGAACGTTCAGTTACGATAGACACAGCAGTCAGCGTTTGAGTTGGCCACACTGTTTTTACACAGAAACATTTTGCATAAACAGTCTTCACGCAGTTATGTCCTCATTGTGTTCCGACATTCACAGAAGTAGCAACAGCATAATATAACTCTCATCCAGACCGGAAAATGTAGGCTGTATTAGTTGTAGCTCTTACTGGGGAAAGAGTGACCTAACACAAACGGTCCTATTTAGCTCTTGACTGACAGAAACCATAATATGAATTAGTTAATAGAAATTAGTATTTACAATTCATCACGTGTGAGCTCACCAGTGGTCGACATAATTGAGTAAAACACTTTTAAAAAATGTACAAGTAATCCAACGATGGGTAGTTTGTGCGCGCTGCCATGTTTGTTTTTCATGTCAACCAAATGTAAGAGTTTGATGATGAGTTTGGTCTGTTTGCAGTATGTATGTTGAAGGGAGTTGTGTCGTCTACCATCATTCACTTCCATCATTCACTTACGGAAGTTCACTTGAAAGACTAATGAACCATCCCTTCACATCTTTGGTCTGACGTTTACGTGACAACAGAATGCATTGTATGATGTCAACAAGCATGGCCCCACCCATTGCTGGCAATTAGCTTAGCATTACCTCCTCATAATCAGAACAACCTTCAAAAAAGTACATCACAACCTTTCAAAATGCACATAATTTGTGTCCATCACAATCTATTCAAGAATCAGAATGCATGATTTGTCACCAGAACTTGAAAACGTGAATAAAACAGAAAATACACTACACGTATGCTCCATACGTACAAAGGGTGTGCTGCAGTGAAGAAGACAACATGATATACAGAAACAAGCTATAATGATAACACAATAAGGCACATACTTTGCACACATGTCCAAAGTTATTAGTAGTAAAGACAACAACAATGAATGCAATGCAAGTGCCAATAGATGCACAAATGTCTGCATACTTGATCTGGGGAAATACTGGGGAAGTGCTTGGGCTCTGTCAAAGAGAAACATTTGTCTGGCTCAGTAATGCCTCAAATGTAAATTGTCCGCAATAGTGAAATGTGCTACTTCTATGTGAATTAATGAGGAGGCAGAACACACCTTAATTCAAACAGTTGCTAGAAAATAAAACTTGTTCGAATTTTTTATTTTTATTGACAAGTTGAAACAGCCTATCGATAATTATCAGCAAGCGTGCCTTGGTTTGAGAGCAGCATGCATTAACTCTTATGTAACAATCACATTGTGGAACAGTGAGTGCATTCTGACACTCATAAATAAACTCACTCTGGCGCGACAGTTAGAGATATTTGGAACTCCCACATGAATAGGTTAAGTAACTTGACAAAAAATATAACATTATTTTCATTGTATTTCATTACTTGAACACGGTGGTCATCAATGTTTTCTGAGTCTCTGATCACTTTCTGAGTCAAAATACAAACATGACATAAACTTAAGCCTATGCAACATTCACCCGTTAAAAAAAGTACTGTTGCCATGAGGTTTGTGCAGTAGGCTATAGGCTATTGCCAATGCATTGTTGTTCACAACATTTAAAAATATATACACTACCATTCAAAAGTCTGGGGTCACTTAGAATTGTCCTTGTTTTTTAAAGAAAAGCACATTCTTTGTCCATTAAAATAACATCAAATTGATCATAAATACAGTGTAGACGTTATTAATGTTGTAAATGACTATTGTAGCTGGAAACGGCAGATTTTTAATGGAATATCTACATACAGAGGCCCATTATCAGTTATCAGGCGTACAGAGGCCCATTATCAGCAACCATCACTCCTGTGTTCCAATAGCACGTTGTGTTAGCTAATCCAAGTTTATCATTTTAAAAGGCTAATTGATCATTAGAAAACCCTTTTGCAATTATCTTAGCACAGTTGAAAACTGTATTGCTGATTAAAGAAGCAATAAAACTGGCCTTCTTTAGACTAGTTGAATATCTAGAGCATCAGCATTTGTGGGTTCGATTACAGGCTCAAAATGGCCAGATGCAAAGACCTTTCTTCTGAAACTCGTCAGTCTATTCTTCTGAGAAATTAAGGTTATTCCTTGCGAGAAATCGGCAAGAAACTGAAGATCTCGTACAATGCTGTGTACTACTCCCTTCACAGAACAGCGCAACTGGCTCTAACCAGAATAGAAAGAGGAGTGGGAGGCCCCGGTGCACAGCTGAGCAAGAGGACAAGTATATTAGAGTGTCTAGTTAGAGAAACAGACGCCTCACAAGTCCTCAACTGGCAGCTTCATTAAATAGTACCTGCAAAGCACCAGTCTCAACGTCGATAGTGAAGAGGCAATTCCGGGATGCTGGCTTTCTCACAGTAAGAACTTTCCTTTTTACCTGCTACGTTACAGCAGACACGATAATCTGAGCCATCCGATTAGCCAAAGGTAGACCTAAGTTTACATACACCTTAGCCAAATACATTTAAACTCAGTTTTTCATAATTCCTGACATTTAATCCGAGTAAAATTTCCATGTCTAAGGTCAGCTAGGATCAGCACTTTATTTTAAGAATGTGAAATGTCAGAATAATAGTAGAGAGAATTATTTATTTAAGCTTTTACTTCTTTCATCACATTCCCAGTGGGTCAGAAGTTTACATACACTCAATGAGTATTTGGTAGCATTGCCTTTAAATTGTTTAACTTGGGTCAAACATTTCGGGTAGCCTTCCACAAGCTTCCCACAATAAGTTGGGTGAATTTTGGCCCATTCCTCCTGACAGAGCCGGTGCAACTGAGTCAGGTTCGTAGGCTTCCTTGCTCGCACATGCTTTTTCAGTTCTGCCAACAAATTGTCTATAGGGTTGAAGTCAGTGCTTTATGATGGCCACTCCAATACCTTGACTTTGTTGTCCTTAAGCCATTTTGCCACAACTTTGGAAGTATGCCTGGGGTCATTGTCCATTTGGAAGACCCATTTGTGACCAAGCTTTAACTTCCTGACTGATGTCTTGAGATTTTGCTTCAATATATCCACATAAGTGTCATCTATTTTGTGAAGTGCACCAGCCCCTCCTGCAGCAAAGCACCCCCATAACATGATGCTGCCACCCCCATGCTTCACGGTTAGGATGGTGTTCTTTGGCTTGCAAGCCTCGCCCTTTTACCTCCAAACATAACGATGGTCATTATGGCCAAGCAGTTCTATTTTTGTTTCATCAGACGAGAGGACATTTTCCAAAAAGTACAATCTTTGTCCTTATGTGCAGTTGCAAACCGTAGTCTGGGTTTTTTATGGCGGTTTTGGGAGAATGGCTTCTTCCTTGCTGAGTGGCCTTTCAGGTTATGTCGATATAGGACTCGTTTTACTGTGGTTGTAGATACTTTTGTACCTGTTTCCTCCAGCATCTTCACAAGGTCCTTTGCTGTTGTCTGGGATTTATTTGCACTTTTCGCACCAAAGTACGTTCATCTCTAGGAGACAGAACGCGTCTCCTCCCTAGTATGACAGCTGAGTGGTCCCATGATGTTTATACTTGCGTACTATTGTTTGTACAGATGAATGTGGTACCTTCAGGCATTTGGAAATTGCTCCCAAGGATGAACCAGACTTGTGGAGGTCCACAATTCTTTTTCTGATGTCTTCGCCGATTTCTTTTGATTTCCCCATGATGTGAAGCATCAAGAGTTTGAAGGTAGGCCTTAAAATACATCCACAGGTACACCTCCAATTGATTCAAATGAGGTCAATTAGCCTATCAGAAACGTTAAGAAACAATGATCTTTTGTGGGAATTTCAGTACTTCAGCACAACGTTTCCTACAGTTTTCCTCTTGGTTCTATTTAAAGTTGTTCTCAAATTGTTCCGGAAACATTAAGAAAACTTTCCATAAACACCACAAGAAAACCTTAGTAATGTTCAGAAAATAGATTCCACAAATACATTCCATTCTCAGTGTCAACAAAACTCTATCGTCTGTTTGTTCAGGTGTGTTGGCCTCATCCACTGATTGGCCACAGTTGATCTTAATGAGTGTTTGTTTCCTTAGAAATGGGGTCTGTTTGAATAGACTAAAATAATCAGGTTTCTATGTGTAAAAGAAAACCTTGCCACATTCTGGTGGCGCAGTGGAGTAATTCCATGGATAGAGAACAGAAGATTATAGGTTTGAATCCCCGTGATGTTGTGTCACAATAATGTGTTCTATCGGTTCTTGGAGTTCAAAAAAGTTAACCCAAAATAAGCTAGCAGTCTTCCTAAAAGTATTTTTTTAAATTCTTGTGAAAGTTTTAAGGAAGTTATCTAAAAATCTCAAAATGACATATAATTTTGGTTTTCAGAGCGTTAATAAAACCACCCAGGAAGCCTTTAAAGGAACTGGAGTAAAATGTTCTCAGAATCTCCCTGCAACATAAAAAGAAACGTTCACACAACAGGTGAAATTTCCACTTCCGTTTTCAGAACGATTAAAAACTTTTCTGTTTTACCGGTCAGGAAGCTAATGGCTTCGTTCCCAGAACCAATGTGAAACCAAACATTGCTGGATGCAGTTCAAGCCAACCTTATGTCATTTAAGGTCACAACTTGCTTTTCTTCTTTTATGAAAAACATAAAGAGTAGATGTCAAGTCCTGCTAGTGAGTCTTTTTCACTCGCACACAAAAACGTGCACACTCATGGACACACTCTCAAACACAGGCAAAGGAATGCTGCAAGTACACAAGGTAAAATCTCAGATTGTGGAACTATCCTAAAGGGAGAGCATTGCTACTGATGTTGAAATCTATGTTTTCATCCATTGTATTGAATATTCAGCACAGCTTCCAGCACACTCTCTGACCAGATTATCCACTAAGCCTCCATGCTCTCCCTTTCCCTAGTGTGTGTCTCAGAGTTGGCTTTGAAATGAATATGCTCTGGCAGTGAGACCACTCTGAGGCACTTACCCAGCCCTCTCAACAATGTTAATTCACCACACACACACACACACACACACACACACACACACACACACACACACACACACACACACACACACACACACACACACCTGCCTCACTCATCTTATACTGTATACACTGTGTGTGTGTGTGTGTGTGTGTGTGTGTGTGTGTGTGTGTGTGTGTGTGTGTGTGTGTGTGTGTGTGTGCGTGTGTGTGCGTGCGTGCGTGCGTGCGTGCGTGCGTGTGTGTGTGTGTGTGCGTGTGTGTGTGTGTGTGTGTGTGTGTGTGTGTGATGTTTAGTATGGGTTTCATAAGCTAGCGTCACACTCTATTTGTTTCAACTAAATATAATTAAATAACTGGTTCCACATCCTTTTTATTATTTACTCAACTTTTCGGTCAAAATGTTACATGAACTTAACATTTTTTGCTGAACCCAACATGAGAAAACATACACTGCTCAAAAAATAAAGGGAACACTTAAACAACAATGTAACTCCAAGTCAATCACACTTCTGTGAAATCAAACTGTCCACTTAGGAAGCAACACTGATTGACAATAAATTTCACATGCTGTTGTGCAAATGGAATAGACAACAGTTGGAAATTATAGGCAATTAGCAAGACACCCCCAATAAAGGAGTGGTTCTGCAGGTGGTGACCACAGACCACTTCTCAGTTCCTATGCTTCCTGGCTGATGTTTTGGTCACTTTTGAATGCTGGCTGTGCTTTCACTCTAGTGGTAGCATGACACGGAGTCTACAACCCACACAAGTGGCTCAGGTAGTGCAGCTCATCCAGGATGGGACATCAATGCGAGCTGTGGCAAGAAGGTTTGCTGTGTTTGTCAGCGTAGTGTCCAGAGCATGGAGGCGCTACCAGGAGACAGGCCAGTACATCAGGAGACGTGGAGGAGGCCGTAGGAGGGCAACAACCCAGCAGCAGGACCGCTACCTCCGCCTTTGTGCAAGGAAGAGCAGGAGGAGCACTGCCAGAGCCCTGCAAAATGACCTCCAGCAGGCCACAAATGTGCATGTGTCTGCTCAAACGGTCAGAATGAGACTCCATGAGGGTGGTATGAGGGCCCGACGTCCACAGGTGGGGGTTGTGCTTACAGCCCAACACCGTGCAGGACGTTTGGCATTTCACAGAGAACACCAAAATTGGCAAATTCGCCACTGGCGCCATGTGCTCTTCACAGATGAAAGCCGGTTCACACTGAGCACATGTGACAGATGTGACAGAGTCTGGAGACACCGTGGAGAACGTTCTGCTGCCTGCAACATCCTCCAGCATGACCGGTTTGTCGGTGGGTCAGTCATGGTGTGGGGTGGCATTTCTTTGGGGGGCCGCACAGCCCTCCATGTGCTCGCCAGAGGTAGCCTGACTGCCATTAGGCACCGAGATGAGATCCTCAGACCCCTTGTGAGACCATATGCTGGTGTGGTTGGCCCTGGGTTCCTCCTAATGCAAGACAATGCTTGACCTCATGTGGCTGGAGTGTGTCAGCAGTTCCTACAAGAGGAAGGCATTGATGCTATGGACTGGCCCGCCCGTTTCCCAGACCTGAATCCAATTGAGCACATCTGGGACATCCTGTCTCGCTCCATCCACCAACGCCACGTTGCACCACAGACTGTCCAGGAGTTGGCGGATGCTTTAGTCCAGGTCTGGGAGGAGATCCCTCAGGAGACCATCCGCCACCTCATCAAGAGCATGCCCAGGCGTTGTAGGGAGGTCATACAGGCACGTGGAGGCCACACATACTACTGAGCCTCATTTGGACTTGTTTTAAGGACATTACATCAAAGTTGGATCAGCCTGTAGTGTGGTTTTCCACTTTAATTTTGAGTGTGACTCCCAGACCTCCATGGGTTGCTAAATTTGATTTCCATTGATAATTTTTGTGTGGTTTTGTTGTCAGCACATTCAACTATGTAAAGAAAAAAGTATTTAATAAGAATATTTCATTCATTCAGATCTAGGATGTGTTCTTTTCGTGTTCCCTTTATTTTTTTCTAGCAGTGTAGATAACATTCAGTCAACTTAAAATTATGTTTTTGCTCAATTTGTCTCATATGTTCATTCAACTAGAAACTATTATTTTGCCATCTTACCTAAGACAAAAGGCTATGGAACTTGGTTATAGTTACACACACAGTGCTTTTAACATATATTGTTTTCAACTTACATATTTGGCACACATACATACCCCCAAGCCATAAGACTGCTGAACAGTTAGTCAAATGGCTACCTGGACTATTTACCTTGACCCCCTTTCTAATGTATTTATCTTAATTGATTTGCTTTGACTTCCTTAGACTGGCTCTATGCACACTCACTAGACTCCACTCACACGTATTACACTAACTCTCCAACACGCACACATTTACACAGATACACTACATACGCTCACACACACACATGCACAAGCACACACATTGACACCACACAAACACACTCACACATAGACACACTTGACACATGCTGCTGAAACTCTGTTTAGTATATAGCCTGATTGACAAGTCTATTTTACCCCTACCCACATGTACAAACTGTACTACCTCAATTACCTCAACTACCTCGCACATTGACTCGGTACTGGTACTCCTTGTATACAGCCTCGTTATTGTTTTTATTGTATTACTATTTCCTTTAGCAAATATGTGTCTTACTTTTTAACTCTGGACTGTTGAGAATGGGCTCATAAGTAAGCATTTCACTGTAAAGTCCACACCTGTTGTATTTGGTTTATGTGACCACTAAATATTTATTTGATTGTACATTTTCATTCATACAGTAATTACTAATCAACATTTCCTCACCTGGGATCACAACCTCTTGGTTCACAGCATCCGGCTATACCACCATGTCTAGGTCAATGACCGATTTCACCTGTATTGCTACACTTTGCACTTCAAAGTAAATCTAAGCTGTTAAAAGTACACTCAAGGAAAACTATTTTATTTATCATAGTGATTAAGTAGTAACTTGAAAATATTCCCCACCAACATTAGACAACTATACAGAAAAACCTCAAATTGCTGAAATAAGTCAATCAAATCAATTATGAAGAAAGTGTCAGATTGACTGATAATTGGCACCGACATGGTGGAATAGCAGGACGATCGGCGTGGCATGAACCAAGAGGTTGTGGGTTCAAATCCCAGGTCCGGACCTGTTGAATAATAACTGCTGTATAAATTAACATGCACAGTCAATGAGTGTTAAATATTTGAGTTGAAAACATTGTATGTTCAAAGCACTGTGCATGTAACTAGTTCCACAGCCTTTTTTTTAGGTAAGATGGCAAAATAATCATTTGTAGTTGAATTAACATATGAGACAAATTGAGAAAACACATCATTTTTGCATACGCTTTCTCATGTTGGAGCGAGGTTTGGTCCGACTAAAAATGCTAAGTACTGGTAACACTGACTGAGAAGTTGAGTTAACCAAAAAAAGGCTGTGGAACCAGTTACTTAATAATAATTTGTTGAAACAACTAGATTTGTGAATTTTACTTTTTTTTTTTTTTTACAGTGCATGCTGTACACAGAGTTTAATAGCAGTTTGACTCCCATGAGAGTGTGCACTGTACATATTTCTTCTCATCAGACGTGAAGCATGTTTTTGCCTGAAGCAGTAGCAGAGGCAAAAGCTTTGAAAGGTTAACGTTAAAGCATGGAGGAATACTTAATGTTCTTCACAGGGTTGAATCACTGCAAACACGGAGAACATGAAGTCAAGTCCCTACTCAAACACATGAATGGGCTGCTGCAGTGCCTGCCTGCCGCCAGCAGATTACTCAGGCAGATATACAGTCATTTCCTGTCCTGATTGATATCTGCTTGTTTGTTATCGTCTGCCTATCCATTGTTCCATCATTATGTTATATCATTAGGGTAATAGATGACATGTCACTCCCAATGTTGGAACAAGTACAAGACGTCCCGCTGTGACCTCCGCACAGTCAACAAACGAGCAAAAGGAAAATATAGGACTACAGTGGAATCATAATACACAGACTCCGACGCCCTCCGCATGTGGCAGAGGCTACAGTCCATTATGGATTACAAAGGCAGATCTACCCGTGACATTCCCAACGATGCTTCTCTACCAGACAAACTCGATGCATTTTATGCACACTTTGACAATAGCAACACCCTGCTGTGCGTGAGGGCCCCTACGGACCCAGAGGACTGTCTGTTCCCTGAGGCCGACGTGAGTAAGGTCTATAATCAGGTCAACATCTGCAAGGCCGTGGGGCCGGACAGTATTCCAGGGCGCGTTCTCAGAGCACTCACAGATCAGCTGGCAGGCAAATTCACGGTAATGTTCAACCTCTCATTGTCTCAGTCTGTACTACCGCCATTTCTGTTCTTAAGAATTCTAAGGCTTCGTGCCACTATGACTACTGCCCTGTAGCACTCACTTCTATAACCATGAAGTGCTTTGAAAGGCTGGTTATGGCACACATCACCTCCATAATCCCAGACAACCTAGACCCACTCCAATTCACATGCCACACCAACAGATCCATAGACAACGCATTCTCAATGGCCCTCCACACTGCCCTCACCCACCTAGATAAGAGAAATACCTACAGTGAGGCAAAAAAGTATTTAGTCAGCCACCAATTGTGCAAGTTCTCCCACTTAAAAAGATGAGAGAGGCCTGTAATTTTCATCATAGGTACACTTCAACTATGACTGACAAAATGAGAAAAAAAATCCAGAAAATCACATTGTAGGATTTTTAATGAATTTATTTGCAAATTATGGTGGAAAATAAGTATTTGGTCAATAACAAAAGTTTATCTCAATACTTTGTTATATACCCTTTGTTGGCAATGACAGGGGTCAAACGTTTTCTGTAAGTCTTCACAAGGTTTTCACACACTGTTGCTGGTATTTTGGCCCATTCCTCCATGCTCTAGAGCAGTGATGTTTTGGGGCTGTTGCTGGGCAACACAGACTTTAAACTCCCTCCAAATATTTTCTATGGGGTTGAGATCTGGAGACTGGCTAGGCCACTCCAGGACCTTGAAATGCTTCTTACGAAGCCACTCCTTTGTTGACCGGGCGGTGTGTTTGGGATCATTGTCATGCTGAAAGACCCAGACACGTTTCATCTTCAATGCCCTTGCTGATGGAAGGAGGTTTTCACTCAAAATCTCACGATACATGGCCACATTCATTCTTTCCTTTACACGGATCAGTCGTCCTGGTCCCTTTGCAGAAAAACAGCCCCAAAGCATGATGTTTCCACCCCCATGCTTCACAATAGGTATGGTGTTCTTTGGATGCAACAAAGAATTCTTTGTCCTCCAAACATGGCGAGTTGAGTTTTTACCAAAAAGTGATATTTTGGTATCATCTGACCATATGACATTCTCTCAATCTTCTT
This sequence comes from Oncorhynchus keta, assembly GCF_023373465.1. Classification (NCBI taxonomy): domain Eukaryota; kingdom Metazoa; phylum Chordata; class Actinopteri; order Salmoniformes; family Salmonidae; genus Oncorhynchus; species Oncorhynchus keta. Next base: position 42,391,014 of record NC_068431.1, read on the forward strand.
CTACATCTTCCAAATGCTCTCTAGCAAACGGGCCTGGACATGTACTGGCTTAAGCAGGGGGACACGTCTGGCACTGCAGGATTTGAGTCCCTGGCGGCGTAGTGTGTTACTGATGGTAGGCTTTGTTACTTTGGTCCCAGCTCTCTGCAGGTCATTCACTAGGTCCCCCCGTGTGGTTCTGGGATTTTTGCTCACCATTCTTGTGATCATTTTGACCCCACGGGATGAGATCTTGCGTGGAGCCCCAGATCGAGGGAGATTATCCTGTGGTCTTGTATGTCTTCCATTTCCTAATAATTGCTCCCACAGTTGATTTCTTCAAACCAAGCTGCTTACCTATTGCAGATTCAGTCTTCCCAGCCTGGTGCAGGTCTACAATTTTGTTTCTGATGTCCTTTGACAGCTCTTTGGTCTTGGCCATAGTGGAGTTTGGAGTGTGACTTTTTGAGGTTGTGGACAGGTGTCTTTTATACTGATAAGTGTCAGGACCCGGTTACGAACCCGGGTCTCCGGAGTGAGAAACAGTCACTTAACCAACTGAGCCACGAATAGTCGGCAGAACCCAGAAGATGAGGCAGACACAGCAGTACTTGAGACGGTGTATTTAATGAAGTAAAAAGTGAAGTTCTTCAGGAAAACATGTAACTCCACAACCTCAAAAGGAATCCTACAAGAACAAAGGTAATCCTCCAAGACAAAAAAGGTAAATCCACAAGGTGGAAGGTAAAGCACAAAAAGCCTCAAAAGATACTCAAAAAACAAACAAACAAGAACAAAAAACAGAATTCCACAAGAGAGTCCACCGGGAACAACAAGAGTTCTCATAGTACTAGGGCTGGGTGCTAACATACAAACACAGAGCAAAGAACAGAGGAAAACAAAGGGTTTAAATACAATCAGGGGAAACGAGGCACAGGTGCAAATAATAATGGGGATCAAGGGAAAACAAAAGGTCAAAAGGCACAATGGGGGCATCTAGTGACCAAAAACCGGAACAACCCTGGCCAAATCCTGACAGATAACAAGTTCAAACAGGTGCCATTAATTAATTAATACAGGTAACAAGTGGAGGACAGAGGAGCCTCTTAAAGAAGAAGTTACAGGTCTGTAAGAGCCAGAAATCTTGCTTGTTTGTAGGTGACCAAATACTTATTTTCCACCATCATTTGCAAATAAATTCATTAAAAATCCTACAATGTGATTTTCTGGATTTTTTTTTCTAATTTTGTCTGTCATAGTTGAAGTGTACCTATGATGAACATTACAGGCCTCTCTCATCTTTTTAAGTGGGAGAACATGCACAATTGGTGGCTGACTAAATACTTTTTTTGCCCCACTGTATATGAGAATGCTGTTAATTGACTACAGCTCAGTGTTCAACACCATTGTGGATCCAGGACTTCCTGGTGGGCCGACCCCAGATAGTGGGGCAACATCACTGCTCCCACAGGGGTGTGTGCTTGTTCCCCCCTGCACTCCCTGTTCACCCAAGACTGTACATCCATATACAACTCCAACACCATCATCAAGTTTGCTGATGACACTACAGTGGTAGGCCTGATCACCGGTGACAATGAGTCTACAGGAAGGAGGTCAGAGACCTGGCAGTGTGGTGCTGGGACAACAACCACTAACCTCAAAGTCAGTAAGACCAATGAGCTAATCATGGACTACAGGAAATGGGGGGGACGAGCACGTCCCATCCACATCGGCAGAGCTCCTATACATTTTATTTTAATTTTATTTTATTTCACCTTTATTTAACCAGGTAGGCTAGTTGAGAACAAGTTCTCATTTGCAACTGCGACCTGGCCAAGATAAAGTGTGAACAGACAACACAGAGTTACACATGGAGTAAATAATTAACAAGTCAATAACACAGTAGAAAAAAAGGGGAGTCTTTATTCAATGTGTGCAAAAGGCATGAGGAGGTAGGCGAATAATTACAATATTGCAGATTAACACTGGAGTGATAAATGATCAGATGATCATGTACAGGTAGAGATATTGGTGTGCAAAAGAGCAGAAAAGTAAATAAATAAAAAATGTGGGGATGAGGTAGGTGAAAATGGGTGGGCTATTTACCAATAGATTATGTACAGCTGCAGCGATCGGTTAGCTGCTCAGATAGCTGATGTTTGAAGTTGGTGAGGGAGATAAAAGTCTCCAACTTCAGCGATTTTTGCAATTCGTTCCAGTCACAGGCAGCAGAGTACTGGAATGAAAGGCGGCCGAATGAGGTGTTGGCTTTAGGGATGATCAGTGGGATACACCTGCTGGAGCGCGTGCTACGGATAACGGTGTTGCCATTGTGACCAGTGAACTGAGATAAGGCGGAGCTTTACCTAGCATGGCCTTGTAGATGACCTGGAGCCAGTGGGTCTGGCGACTAATATGTAGCGAGGGCCAGCCGACTAGAGCATACAAGTCGCAGTGGTGGGTAGTATAAGGTGCTTTAGTGACAAAACGGATGGCACTGTGATAAACTGCATCCAGTTTGCTGAGTAGAGTGTTGGAAGCGATTTTGTAGATGACATCGCCGAAGTCGAGGATCGGTAGAATAGTCAGTTTTACTAGGGTAAGCTTGGCAGCGTGAGTGAAGGAGGCTTTGTTGCGGAATAGAAAGCCGACTCTTGATTTGATTTTCGATTGGAGATGTTTGATATGGGTCTGGAAGGAGAGCTTGCAGTCTAGCCAGACACCTAGGTACTTATAGGTGTCCACATATTTAAGGTCGGAACCATCCAGTGTGGTAATGCTAGTCGGGCATGCGGGTGCAGGCAGCAATCGGTTGAAAAGCATGCATTTGGTTTTACTAGCGTTTAAGAGCAGTTGGAGGCCACGGAAGGAGTGTTGTATGGCATTGAAGCTCGTTTGGAGGTTAGATAGCACAGTGTCCAATGACGGGCCGAAAGTATGTAGAATGGTGTCGTCTGCGTAGAGGTGGATCAGGGAATCGCCCGCAGCAAGACCAACATCATTGATATATACAGAGAAAAGAGTCGGCCCGAGAATTGAACCCTGTGGCACCCCCATAGAGACTGCCAGAGGACCGGACAGCATGCCCTCCGGTTTGACACACTGAACTCTGTCTGCAAAGTAATTGGTGAACCACGCAAGGCAGTCATCCGAAAAACCGAGGCTACTGAGTCTGCCGATAAGAATCTGGTGATTGACAGAGTCGAAAGCCTTGGCAAGGTCGATGAAGACGGCTGCACAGTACTGTCTTTTATCGATGGCAGTTATGATGTCGTTTAGTACCTTGAGTGTGGCTGAGGTGCACCCGTGACCGGCTCGGAAACCAGATTGCATAGCGGAGAAGGTACGGTGGGATTCGAGATGGTCAGTGACCTGTTTGTTGACTTGGCTTTCAAGACCTTAGATAGGCAGGGCAGGATGGATATAGGTCTGTAACAGTTTGGGTCCAGGGTGTCTCCCCCTTTGAAGAGGGGATGACTGCAGCAGCTTTCAATCCTTGGGGATCTCAGACGATATGAAAGAGAGGTTGAACAGGCTGGTAATAGGGGTTGCGACGATGGCGGCGGATAGTTTCAGAAATAGAGGGTCCAGATTGTCAAGCCCAGCTGATTTATACGGGTCCAGGTTTTGCAGCTCTTTCAGAACATCTGTTATCTGGATTTGGGTAAAGGAGAACCTGGAGAGGCTTGGGCGAGGAGCTGTGGGGGGGCCCGGAGCTGTTGGCCGAGGTAGGAGTGGCCAGGCGGAAGGCATGGCCAGACGGTGAGAAATGCTTGTTGAAGTTTTCGATAATCATGGATTTGTCGGTGGTGACCGTGTTCCCTAGCCTCAGTGCAGTGGGCAGCTGGGAGGAGGTGCTCGAGTTCTCCATGGACCTCACAGTGTCCCAGAACTTTTTGGAGTTGGAGCTACAGGATGCAAACTTCTGCCTGAAGAAGCTGGCCTTAGCTTTCCTGACTGACTGCGTGTATTGGTTCCTGACTTCCCTGAACAGTTGCATATCGCGGGGACTGTTCGATGCTATTGCAGTTCGCCACAGGATGTTTTTGTGCTGGTCGAGGGCAGTCAGGTCTGGAGTGAACCAAGGGCTGTATCTGTTCTTAGTTCTGCATTTTTTGAACGGAGCATGCTTATCTAAAATGGTGAGGAAGTTACTCTTAAAGAATGACCAGGCATCCTCAACTGACGGGATGAGGTCAATGTCCTTCCAGGATACCCGGGCCAGGTCGATTAGAAAGGCCTGCTCACAGAAGTGAGCAGGCCTATGCATGTGTACGTACACCTGCTCATCGAACATCTCATTCCAAAATCATGGGCATTAACATGGAGTTGGTCCCCCCCCCCATTTGCTGCTATAACAGCCTCCACTCTTCTGGGAAGACTTTCCACGAGATGTTGGAACATTGCTGCAGGGACTTGCTTACATTCAGCTGCAAGAGCATTAGTGAGGTCGGGCGCTGATGTTGGGCGATTGGGCCTGGCTTGCAGTCGGCATTCCAATTCATTCCAAAGGTGTTCGATGGGGTTGAGGTCAGGGCCCTGTGCAGGCCAGTCAAGTTCTTCCACACCAATCTCAAAAGGCCATTTCTGTATGGGCAGGGGGGTATTGTCATGCTGAAACAGGAAAATGGCCTTCTCCAAACAAAATGGAAATCCATTTCATGAAGCTCCCGATGAACAGTTCTTGTGCTGACGATGCTTCCAGAGGCAGTTTGGAACTCGGTAGGGAGTGTCGCAACCGAGGACAGACGTTTTTTACACGCTATGTGCTTCAGCACTCGGTGGTCCTGTTCTGTGAGTTTGATTGTGTTTTACATTTACATTTACATTTAAGTCATTTAGCAGACCTTTCAAATTGATGTTGATTGCTGCATTGTTGGGTTTAGAGCTTGCAAGAAAGGCATTTCACTTTACTTGTGCATGTGACATTGAAACTTGATACAACTACATATTCTTATTTAGTGAGTGAAAATTGTATTGAAAGATGTTGAAAACTGGTTAAAAGACACAACGCTGGTCCCTGAAGTTTCCTCAAAGAGAGACAGAGAGAGAGAGAGAGAGCTGATAGAGAGGTGAAACAGATGGAAGGACTGTGGCCTCCTCCTCTCAGGAGCAGTCTTACCCAGCATCCTCCCTGTTGGGCAGAGTGAACCTCACGCCCCTCACAGCCCTTCACAGAACCAAAACTCTCCAATTTGTCAACTGGCATATGGAACATTATCAGTGAGGCACATCAAATGAGAGCCACAGATGGAGGGGAATGATAGCGGCAGGGTGTGCCAATGACACACAGGGGTTTAATTGAGGGGCTTTGGGGTTTAAATCACATTTCAGATAGTTTAGTTAGGGGGTCAATGCTACTCGTGAGCACCTCAAACAGTAGACATTTGATGGCGTCTGGCTAAGGTACTGTTTTAGAGCATTGAAAAAATTCATTAATTATTTTGTTTGAATAAGGATGTGAGAATCTTTACAGAGAGTTTACTGACTGATGAAGTTCCCTGGGTTTTGAATATCAATACCATTCTTAGCCACATAACCTTCCATTAAATTGACCCTTCCCTACGCAACTCCAGCTAAGCTCCAACTTAGTCAGGCATAGCCTACATGGCAAAAACCCACTGCTTTCCTGACCCTGCAAGACCCCACCAGCACGCTGTTGGCCATTTATCTGAAATGAGTTCGCTGCTCTTGTCTCGTTCAGGGAGTCCCAGTGCGCTCACTGTTTTAGAGAGAGAGAGAGAGAGAGAGAGAGAGAGAGAGAGAGAGAGAGAGATGTGGGGAGAGAGGAGGAGGAGAGAGAAAGTGGGGGTGGGGAGAGGAGGAGGAGAGAGAGTGTGTGTAAGTGAGTGGGGGCACCTGTGTGTGTAGCAGGAAGGGAGAGGCCTCATTATAAGGGTGGTCAAACACTTTTCCCTGTTAATGAGAATGCTTTCACTCTTCTACTATCATTCATCACTGTGCCTGTGCTCGCAATTACTGAGGAACAGTGTGCATAATGAGGACTGATTAATTAATTTAGGCCAAACTAGGAGGGCTGGCTCACTTCTCATTAAGACAGCACACTTGGGGCACGGGCAGGCGGTAGCACAGGTGACAGTCATGCACACCTGCCTGTGACTCACACCGCTGGGTACAAAATGGCATGTCTAGGTTAGAGGCCAGGTGAAGATGTAAGTGTTGTAACAACCTCCATCCATACTGCATACTCTTCCAATTAGATCTTCTGTGTTGACTCTGCCATGCAGGAACAGTATTTCAATTGGTAAGACCCAGAGTGTCTCTCTCTCTGGTAACAGTAACAGAAGCAGACCTCTGACTCACAGGGCACCTTGGGTCCAGAGAGTCATTCAGTGGAAGCTCTGGGACTTACATGTTTAATACTGACTACAATAACTGGCTTATACATCAGTTTACCTACTGTCAGTGCAATAAGTTATAGTCATCGTAGAGAGATGTATCTAGGCTGAGATGTACCTCTCCAGGCTGGCAGGGTGCCTGTGCACAGGGCAGCGTGGTGTGATCGATGCCCCCAGGGGAACAGGGATTTGGCAGGATTGTCATTAATAAGACATTTTTCAAAAGCTCCCTAACCCGGGCACCAAGCCAAAGCCCTGGCCTTTAAAAACAAATACTTAACTTTCTAATTAAAAAGAGAAAGCTAAACAAACGGGAAAACCTCATTCTGCTTAATTGTTTTTGAAAGAACTAAAGTCCTGGTAAAGCCGGGGTGGGAGCGAACAGATTGAATTCTGCTGTGTCTACCTACCATCTCAGATGTGTTCACCGTGTCCGGAACAGCCAAGGAGGCTCTGCCAGCCATGACCGGTTTCTCCATTAAGTCCGAGACAGGAACTAACAATGGAACGGGTGCGTGCTGGCTCTCTGCTCAGAAAGTGTCCCAGTCTCTCAGCCCAGTGCCCTAGCGCCAGCGTGCAACGGGGCCAGCGCAGCACACAGCCTTCCTTAGTCTCACAAGACTAGACCCTTCCTCTGAGAGAGCTACTCCATGGATCCACAGAGACTTCTAGAGACAATTTCAACACTCTTCACTGGATGCTGCTGGCTGGGTTGCATGCCAGCATTCAATCCCTGAGAGCAATCACAATTACCTGTACACGTGTTTGAAATTAGCGAAAGTGTGTGTGAGTGTGTGTGTGTCCGTGTGTGTGTGCGCGCGTGTGTGTGGGCATGCGTGTGTGTGTGTGTGTGTGTGGGCATGCGTGTATGTGTGTTTGTGCTTGTAAGTGTCCGACATTTCTGGGGAGCTACAGCAACAGCTGCCCACAGGCTTACTCCATAATTGCCCAAGGCGCAACCTCAACAATGTGTTGTTGACAGCATAGCATCACATCCCATCACTCTCTGGCTGTCCATCTTCATGCATCTACTTCTGCTTGTGGAGCTGACAGTGCAACATGGGGTCTTTCAGCTTCGGGACCAACACCATTCAAGGTGCATGTGTAATTGTCTCCATGTTGGTTGGTGCATGATGTTGTTTCCCCATAAGGATTTGGATCAGTGGACTTAAACACTGGCTTAATCAGGCAGTTGATCCATGTCAAACCTGTCTATTGCACAGCCTGCCATTCCTATCCATCCTACAGGCGTTTGTGTTGGAGTGTCTCGCTCCAGGGTTTTAGTGAGAAAATGGAGGTCTCTAATTTGATTTCTTGCCCGTCCTGCAGGCTAGAGGGAGTATTTGTCAGGCTTCACCTCGTTTGGCTCTCATCGCCGTCTTTGCCAACCCTGATTTGTATTCTGGAGTTGTAGCCCCGAGTTAGTTAAGCCCAAATCTGTCCACAGGCACATTTGGTAGACACGTGGTGGCATGGGCTGCCTTTCTGCTAATGTCTGCCTACCACCTCGCTAACATCAGGGCCTGTTTAATAAGAGCTGCTTAAGTTTAAGCAGCGGATTGAAATGGTCTGCCACAATCCATCAACATGCACACACAGACACACAGTAAAGTGCTAGTCTTCACCTTCAAGGACGTATGAAGGATAGCAGAGGCAGAGAGAAAGAAAGGGGGAGCAGAAGTGAGGCAAGCTGGGCGGGCAGCGCCCACCCATGGCTTCTGAGGGACAGATTTGCAGGCAGAGCAATCAGGCAGGATTAATCTGCGTGAAGGGAGGGGGGGTCCTAATGACCATTTAAAAGTCAGTTCTGTGGGTGCCCATCCTTAAAAAAGTCATGTGCACTCAATCATGTAAATGCAATCTGGATGCAGAATAAATATGGTAGCGGATGCAGGAGACAGGTGATTGATAGGTACAAGAGGATTGCTCTTACCCATGGCTGTCTGGAGAACGGAGCCCCCTCCTTTATTGTTCTTAAGTGCTCTCCTACACACAGGCTGTGAATATTAACCTGCCCCATCCGTGGGCACAGACATCTGCAAAGCTATTCTGACACATGCTCCAAGGTGCACACTGAACAGAGGAGCTATCTCTGCTGAAATCATCTTTGGGGGGACTAGAGTTTTTCACTGCTTATCATCTATGGGGGACTAGAGTTTTTCACTGTTTATTTTCCCATGATTTATTATATGAATAAAGGTCAGCTCTTGCTCCGGAAAGAGAGAGGGCAATGAGTCTAAGTTCTCTGTTTGGAAAGGTTAATACATTCAGAAGTTAGGCAGAGGCAGCTGAGCCCCCAAGTCAAGATGTGACTGGCTTTATGTGTGTTATTATGTAGATACATTGCAGCAATGACCATGGGAAACAGGGCTGATTCTTGCCCCTGATATAATTACAGTATTTATGTATTCAATGACCTGATTTGTTGGCTTCCATCCTCCTTCAGTGTCTGGCCTGCTTTTCTATTGTTCAATTTATTTTCTTGTTATGATGCAGTTTTCTTTTTGTTAGTATGAATAATAGTCCAACTGTGGCCCTTTGAACTGTCTAGGACCTGTCCAGTTTGAAGCTCTTTCCCTCTACCAACCATCTATCAATACCACTCAACAGTTAACCAGCAGGCATTATTCAGTAATCTAATTTACCCAAGAGGCTAAACTACCTCCCCCGGAGTGAATAGCGATGAGGAATTGAGAGTTCTCATTATACTTTCACTTCAGCAAATACATCTTCCAGTACAGAGAGAGAGACAGAGAGAGAGAGAGACAGAGAGAGAGAGAGAGAGAGAGAGAGAGAGAGAGAGAGAGAGAGAGAGAGAGAGAGAGAGAGAGAGAGAGAGAGAGAGAGAGAGAGACGGACGGACGGACGGACGGGACGGACGGGACGGACGGACGGACGGACGGACGGACGGACGGACGGACGGACGGACGGACGGACGGACGGACGGACGGACGGACGGACGGACGGACGGACGGACGGACGGACAGACAGACAGACAGACAGACAGACAGACAGAGCTCTGTGGAAAGTCAAAGGGAGCAGAGGCAAATTAATGCTGAATTATTTAGTGTTTATTTCGCATCAGATCCATCCAACGTAAACATAATTTAGATTTCCTGCAAAGGTCTGACATTTCCCTGCAAGACATCTCTCACCCTCCCTCTGCAGTCTAATTTTGACAGAAAAACCAGACTTTTTAGGAGAAATTAAGCATTCCTCTCCTCTGCTCTGCATGCTCTGTCAATCTGTTGTTCTTATACACAGATATACTCTCTGTTTGTCAGATGTGTTGACTGACTGCTGCGTCTACCTCTCCTTGCAGGCTCAATGTGGGTAAGAATGACCTGTTGACCTTCTACGATGGTGATGACCTAACAGCTAACATCCTGGGTCAGTACAGTGGCACCAGGTCTCGCTTCAAGCTCTACACCTCTATGGCTGATGTCACCATCCAGTTCCAATCGGACCCTGCTACTAACATCTACGGCTATGGCAACGGCTTCGTGGTCCACTTCTTTGGTGAGGCAGTACTAAGCTACTGTTTAGTTGTACCTGCACACTGTTTTATGAGAAATTCTTTAATGGAAGGATTCTTGGAAGATGGCTTTTTAAAATGTATTACAATAAAACCTCTAATCTCCCATGGCTGTGACAAAATTATCCATACAGTACATGGAATACAGTGTTCTGAAAAAATATCCTCTAACAAGAGGCTAATAATACTATTATCGTGCAGAGGATGGCAGGATACAAGAGAAAACGTGTTTTACAGTATCTGCTGTCCTCTCCCTCTGAACAGCCACCGGTGCATATGATTATGGGACATCAAACACAAAAACACAATTATGTGGCCTGCTTTGTCCACGTCCTCTGTATTTGCCGGGTGCTGCACCCCCGGCCGTGTGTGCCATAGTGAAAGAAGAAAAGGGCAGAACAGGCAGTGCCAACCCACCCACTGTCCTCCCCTTAGCTGGCTCACAGTGCAGTGTACAATCACTGCAAATTGATGACATTCTCTTCACACACCAGAGCCTAATTCACATGCAGGTCGCACCAAAGTATTCCCTGTGCCTGTCACTGCTGTGCTGCTGAACTCAATTGTCATTTATCTGTTTTTATCAACCACACACATCAGTACAGTCATAGATTTTGGGCTTTACTTGCTGTGAATAAATCAACCTGTTTCTAGATTTGATGAGCCTATATTATTAGAGCAATCTCTTGTTCAGATTAATGGATAACCCATGTGCAGTTGAGGGACATTATTGACAAGGATAACATCTCGACACACCCTGCTCATTCTATCTCTGTCTCTCTTAATATCCCTCCTTCTTCTCCATATCTAAATCCCTCCATCCTGCCCTGGCTCTTCGCTCACAGAGGTCCCCAGGAACGATACATGCTCTGAGCTGCCAGAGATCACCAACGGCTGGAAGAGTACCTCCCACCCAGACCTGATCCACGGGACAGTGGTCACCTACCAGTGTTACCCAGGTTACGAGGTGCAGGGCTCGGAGATCCTAATGTGCCAGTGGGACCTGACGTGGAGCGGAGATGTGCCTAGCTGTGAGAAAGGTGAGTTGGGAAATAACAAGCTCCCACAGTGGAACTAACCATGATTCTCTGCCTGCTTACAAACAATGTCTCCCATAGCGTTTAGGAGATAAGGGACAGGATTGTACCAGTATGTCTACTTATGTTCTGTTTAGTACAATAGACCAGAGACAATTTGGTTAAACATCTATATTGAAAGCCTGGATTCAACGAGTTCCTAGAATAACTGTTCATGCAAGTCAGAGTCACTTTTACACCCTGCTGGTCACTGGTGCTTTGATTGACATTCCATGTAATGTGTGTTGACTTCTGAGCAAAATGGTGTAACGAGTGTCATGTTGTATCAGTCTGCTGTGTTAAAGCAGCATACATGCAGCCATCTTCTAGAAACACAGTAACACATGCATAACCCCATTTCTGCATTAAATAGCTGCCTCATTGCCTGGATAATCTCCATCAACACTTCCTACAGATGATAAACTGTGTTATCAAACCCAGAGCAAAATGCAATGTCAGGCTACACATTTTTTTGTTGTATCACATGGCACTACAGCCACTGCTACACCAAAGCAATAGTCATGCCACATTTAACCAGACATTTTAAGTGAGAACATTGTTTTATGAATGTCATTCTTTTAAAGCACTTCGGGTGAACTTAATTGCTGTCTGAAATCTGATGCTGAAGGGTGGGTGAGCAACATAAAACTAAAATGGTTTAACTGCCACCTACAGGTGAGAGAACATACTGCATACAGCTCATCAAGACTTGAATAATCTGACAATTACATCATACTAGAGTTCATAGCCACTGGAAGTAGTTTGGGGGCGGGGGTGGAAATACGTTTTGGGCTGCGCTGATATCCGCTAATATAGGACCATTCAAGGCGCAGTGCACTACTTTTGTGATTTGTATTTTATTACATTTTATATTCTTGTGATTTTTCAGGGGGTGCTGCAGCACACACACCACACCTACTTCCCGCAGCTATGCTAGGGTTGAATATTTTTACAGTGTTTGAAAAATCTTGAGAATAAATCCCTTTTCTCCCGTGTAACCCAGTATTTCCCTCCAAATCCGGAAGTGTCATTCAAAGGCATTATAAAGCATATAAATATGTCGGGATTTGACTAGAGCTTTGATAAGCATGACAATTCTAACCTGATGCTACCTGAGCCTGATGAGTCATATATTAACAACTTTAATGAGCCCAAGCCCAAAAATTCACAAATGATTGTGCCATTGTCCATTACATATCTGATATAGGCTACTCCACATTATGCGTGACAGAAAAACCTAAAAACCCATAGATGTATATGCTCTCTTGGGTAAATAAATTAAACTAGCTCCAGTAGGCTAATATTTTTGAGTGTGTACTGTATTATTGTACTGTACTGTATTATACTGTTTTATATGGACTGGAATTATGCACATCTTCTAACCATGATAAAGCCGAAGAAAACATGCAATTCTGGTGCAGCACATGCGGCCTACAAAGCTACAAGTACAGGCTAGCGGATTAGATTTTATTTTTAAAATATAATAAGGCAATTTGTATAATTAGTAGGCTAACGCATGTGTACAGTTGAAGTCGGACGTTTACATACACCTTAGGCAAATACATTTAAAATCAGTTATTCACAATTCCTGACATTTAATCCGAGTAAAAATGCCCTGTCTTAGGTCAGGTAGGATCACCACTTTATTTTAAGAATGTGAAATGTCAGAATAATAGTAGAGAGAAGGATTTATTTCAGCTTTTATTTATTTCATCACATTCCCAGTGGGTCAGAAGTTTACATACACTCAATTAGTATTTGGTAGCGTTGCCTTTACATTTTTTTTTTTAACTTGGGTCAAACGTTTCTGGTAGCCTTCCACAAGCTTCCCACAATAAGTTGGGTGAATTTTGGCCCATTCCTCCTGACAGAGCTGGTGTAACTGAGTCAGGTTTGTAGTCCTCCTTGCTCACACACGCTTTTTCAGTTCTGCCAACAAATGTTCTATTGGATTGAGGTCAAGACTTTGTGATGGTCACTCCAGTACCTTGACTTTGTTGTCCTTAAGCCATTTTGCAACAATTTCGGATGTATGCTTGGGGTCATTGTCCATTTGGAAGACCCGTTTGCGACCAAGCTTTAACTTTAACTGTTGTCTTGAGATGTTGCTTCAATATACCCACATAATTTTCCTATCTCATGATGCCATCTATTTTGTTAAGTGCACCAGTCCCTCCTGCAACAAAGCACCCCCACAACATGATGCTGCCACCCCCGTGCTTCACGGTTGGAATGGTGTTCTTCGGCTTGCAAGCCCCCCTTTTACCTCCAAACATAACAATGGTCATTATGGCCAAACAGTTATATTTCTGTTTCATCAGACCAGAGGACATTTCTCCAAAAAGTACCATCTTTGTCCCCATGTGCAGTTGCAAACCGTAGTCTGGCTTTTTTTTATGGCGGTTTTGGAGCAGTGGCTTCTTCCTTGCTGAGCGGCCTTTCAGATTATGTACCTGTTTCCTCCAGCATCTTCACAAGGTTCTTTGCTGTTGTTCTGGGATTGATTTGCACTTTTCGCACCAAAGTACATTCATCTCTAGGAGACAGAACGCGTCTCCTTCCTGAGTGGTATGACAGCTGCGTGGTCCCATGGTGTTTATACTTGCATACTATTGTTTGTACAGCTGAACGTGGTACCTTCAGGCGTTTGGAAATTGCACCCAAGGATGAACCAAACTTGTGGAGGTCTACAATTTATTTTCTGAGGTATTTTGCTGATTTCTTTTGATTTTCCCATGATGTCGAGCAAAGAGGAACTGAGTTTGAAGGTAGGTTTTGAAATACATCCACATGTACACCGCCAATTGACTCAAATGATGTCAATTAGCCTATCATAAGCTTCTAAAGCCATGCCATAATTTTCTGGAATTTTCCAAGCTGGTTAAAGGCTCAGTCAACTTATTGTATGTAAACTTCTGACCCACAGGAATTGTGATACAGTGAATTATAAGTGAAATAATCTGTCTGTAAACAATTGTTGGAAAAATGACTTGTGTCATGCACAAAGTAGATGTCCTAACCGACTTGACAAAACTATAGTTTGTTAACAAGAAATGTGTGGAGTGGTTGAAAACCAGTTTTAATGACTCCAACCTAAGTATATGTAAACATCCGACTTCAACTGTACCTTTCATAATATTTCCCCTAATGTTATTCGACTACCTCCTCTTTCACTCTCTCTATTGTTGCTTCATTCCTTCCTCGCTTTCAATTGTTAAATGAAATAAGTTTTGTTGTCCTTATTGTCATCATTCTAATGACATCCTTGAATGACATAGGACATAGAATTAGATGCAGAAGGCTTTCACTTCTCTTCACAAAGATTGAATGGCTGTGGGTCTGAATAAATAACTGCTATAGCCTACAGCCATTGCATGTTTATTGGCCCGCTGTATTTAACATTCAGCAAAAAAGGCTTTGAGTCCCTCTTCAAATGTCCAGCATCTATTCTAGTCTAAGCTTTCCCTGCATGGGACTTCAAGAGCTAAGAAGCTGTTTTAAGAAGAGGCCAGCGGAGCATTGGTGCATGCAGCGGCGCAGCGTTGGTTTTAAAAGTGAGGGGGACACGAGAATTATTATAATCATTTTTTATCCTGTCGGATAAACACTCCAAACAGCCTACCAGACCGTGTTGCTTTGCTTTGTATCACATTCAAATTATTAAACTGGGGGGAGCAAAATACAATTTCAGGATGTGGTTGAATGGTGTCCCTGGTGAAAGTTGAGTCCCTGGGTGCTTGCATATTGAGCAAGAGCCAGAGGCTATATGTTAGAAACTTATGATGCATAACCCATCATTAATTAGCTAAATATAATGCTAATACTGCATTGAATGTACTGCCTGAAAGAGGTAAGCTAGGACATTATTTAAAGGGCTATATAGTATCAATCTAGAACAGGATTATCTATTTTGGATGCAATTTGAATGGAGTTGAAGGAGAGCGAGAAAGACTGCGAGGGTGCTCAGCATGCACTGATTTAAAGCAATGATATTCGAATGATAGGATGTTTTAAAACTCTGCAGCTGCAATTGAAAATAACATATCTTTACAATTAAAAAATAAGGTGACCCCGAAAGCCATATGGAGATGGGTAAATTAGATGCGCATTCGGTCTTTATATTACTGAAGCATAGTCCATCTGTCACATACCTGTCACAAGAAAAACAGTTACCATGATGAGTAGGTCTCCATGCACCCTGAGCGTTGAGGAGTCATCATACAGAGGCCATAGAGTAGCCAGATTTAGACATCACAAATCATTTAGTAGTTCCATTTCACACCATGCTGTTCATAGAAATCATTTATTATCATTTACCAGTTTCTCGCAGTCATTTATCCCGGGAAAAGAGAATCGTTTTGGGCGGTACATCTCGGTAACCGGGTTCCCGCCATTCAATCCTACATCATACTAAGCAATATTAAAATATTATATTTAAATACAGTCAATTACGGATGAAAACCATAGTTATAAGAACCTCCATTTTGTATGGGTTCCTTGTTGTTTTGGGGCACATTTCAACCCCATCCTCCAGTGTGTAACATTACTGGAAGTAGTCTCTGTGTGTTTAGTGACATCGATCCATCTGCACATCTCTGATACATATTACAGGCATATTACAGCCAGACCCAGTGCTTTTCTCTGTGTGGAGGTCCCCTGGGCTGTGGGCTGCTATGCCTGGATAGCTTCAATATCCAGCCCTGTTCTTTTTAATGACCTAGATAGATGGCTGCTATTGAATTAGAAGGCTTTGGGTGTCATCTACTGGGTTATTGTATGAGACTGGGCCTTTATTGAGGGAATCACTGAGGATAAGATGTGGTGTGACTTGACTAATAATGATGATCGTGAACATACTGTACTGTAGTGGTTATGCATTGGAGTGGTTATCAATTTGTCTGTGTTTTCCGCCTGTGTGTGTGTGTCTGTGTATGATCAGTAATGACATGTCCGGACCCGGGGACTGTGGAGCACAGTCGGAGGGTGCTGACGGGATCCCGCTTCATGGTGGGATCAACGGTGCAGTATGTGTGCAATAAGGGCTACTCCCTGTCTGGAAGCACACTGCTCACCTGCTACAACAGAGACACAGCTAACCCCAAGTGGAGTGAGAGGCTTCCCAAGTGTAACCGTAAGTCAGGAAACTGTACACACACACACAGTGTTGTTTATTTCATTCCTCTCTAACAATCAGCACTGTTTTTCAAGAGTCCGCAGTATTCCTTTAGATAACTCAGAGAACTCTGTGCCAGGTGATCTTGTGGATGGTCTCAGTACGTTCTGCAAAGTTGTAGCCTGAGAGGACATGTTGATTTCTTCCACCTAACCTCCAGAAGCCCCCCAAAAGCATTGATGACCTGTCATCCCGGCCTCCTCACACCCTACCTCAGATAAAAGGCCTTGTTGGAGAATGATCTTTTGAGAGGAAGATGATGCGTGACACAGCAAGTATAGCCAATTAGCATTGGAGAAACTTGAGGAGAGAACTGGAGAGAACAGGTGCAGAATCAATATGGCCTATGTAAGAAGAGCTGGACCTGCTGTTCAAACAGAGTGGTGATGAGACACTCTCTTCATTGTTTCAAAGTAATTAGACAGGCTGGAAACTGTCCCAGGTAAATTACAATAGGGAAATGAGCTGAGGGACTGACACTGGTTGTCAGGTCAGGAACTATCTGCACAATGAGATAGTGCCTACTGATAGCCACATCTGCCTGTGTCAAACATCATTACTTTTGCGTAGAGAGAAAACACAAAGTGAGGTAGCTGCCTTATGTAAGTGGTGGCAGTATGTGTATTTATGTTGGAAAGTATGCATTTGATAATGGCACTCTGCTGTCTAAGAGACATTGAAACACCCATAGTGACAGCCATGGTGTGTGTGTGTGTGTGTGTGTGTGTGTGTGTGTGTGTGTGTGTGTGTGTGTGTGTGTGTGTGTGTGTGTGTGTGTGTGTGTGTGTGTGTGTGTGTGTGTGTGTGTGTGTGTGTGTGTGTGTGTGTCCTGGCAGCGGAGAGGTACGAGCCCTGCAGGAACCCTGGCGCCCCATCCACCAGCGTGCAGAGCTTAGAAAAGGCCTTCTACCAGGCCGGGGAGACCCTGAGCTTCACCTGTCGTACCGGCTATGAGATGCAGGGGGAGCCCACCATCCGCTGTGTCCCTGGACACCCGTCACAGTGGAGCGGCACACCACCCACCTGTAGCGGTACACTGTCTGCTTCCATAGCACACATATGCCTCAACTTCGAATAACTTATGACGCCCAGTTCCATGACGTGTAAAATTATCAGGGTACACATGAATATTATCTTTCTTTTTTCCAGCATCCTCCTCGCAGTATTTGAACGAGCGCAAGTTGGATGGTAAGTATATCAGCTAGTTGTAACCACAGTGTGAAGTATGGGGATGCCAATAGAGGATATGCATATGCTATACTTGTTTTTAGGTCATTTCTAGTTATGCCAATTCTATGTTTTTATTCAGTTGCTAGTCCTGACTACGGTATGGAAGGAAGCAACATTGTCATTGCTGTTCTGATTCCTGCTGCGGTTGTACTGCTAGTCATCCTGGGGATTTACCTCTACTTTGCAAAGTGAGTATGAGAATGAAAGAAGGGGAAGTAACTGCATGACGCCCATCAATTGATAACATGTGTAATTCAGTTGAAGGACTCAGAGCTGTTTCGAGACACTTTGCGTTTCTCTGTCCTTCAGACTTCAGGGGAAGACCATCAGAATGCCAACATCATCCTTGCCGCCGTATGACAACATGACAGAGGAGTCTGCCTTTAATAACCCAATCTATGAGACAGGAGTAAGTATGGATGTCATGCACATGAATCTCCGAGACGTGGACTCCCAGAACACCATAGTCCTGTCCTGATCCATCTCATCGTCATCTGTCTGCCTGTCATCTCATGTTTAACCAGCTGAGGGCACTCTTCACACCGTCTCCCACCGCAGACACGGGGGTCTGAGCTGTGCCTCTCAATTTGTGTTCTTGTGTTGAATGCAGACAAGCACCTACAAATTATCTCTCTCAACTTTGAAGCGTGGAAGCCCTACAGTTTACTTAGCTTTAAAGCTTTATAAAAATATGTGAATTTTCCGTGGATCAATAGGATTGTACAAGCACTCAATCAGTAGATTGGATTAGGGACAGATGTAGTGCACTACACATATGCGTTTCCATTTGTGATGACCTCTGTAGGTTCCATTTTGAACTTTGCACAGTGCTTCTGTTCGGACTATGATTCTGGATAGATGTATGTAATATTTTACTGCATGAAGGTGAAAAAGCTTGAACAAAAATGATTAATGTCAACTTCAAAGACACTTTAAAGCTCCTCCATCTTTGTGTCATCATCATCATGTCATTCACATGGGATTGAGTTCATTGAGTCTTATCCATTAATTAGTTTGAATTACTTTTGAAAAGTGTACATTTATGGGCCCTATCAGGGGCGCAACTCTGGTTTTAGAAGTGGGGGGGACATATTTATTATTATTTTGTATTATACGTTTTTTTTATCCAGTCGGATAAACACTCCAAACAGCCTACCCGACCACTCAGAGATGTCCGCATGGTCCTGAAACACATTGGTGCATCGTTTTGTATCGCATTCCAATGATAAAACTGGGGGGGCCAAAAATTATATTTCAGAATGTCCCCAGTCCCCGTCCTCAGTGAAAGTTGCACCCCTGGACCCTATTATAAATGATTGTTTTTGAATAACATAGGCTATAACAAATGTCAATGTACAATAATAGACTGTATTTACATCTACACTTAGTATTGACGTTACTTTTATGTGCTGCACACAACATTTCAGAGCACTTAAAATAACAACCAAAATCCTTAGATTTGACATTTAGTTTGTCAGGAATTCTTGTACTTGTCTTACATATTCCTTTGTCCATAAGTCCTTCATATCTATATAGATGTGTGTACAAATATATCAGTTACGTGTATTTGTTAGGTCATTGAAATGTATTTGTTTTATTTAATGTGAGTGTTGGATTTGTTGTGCAATGTCACAGGCACATTGTTCAAGCAACAGAATGCTGCCATGTCTATTATTGTGTTGTGTTAAACTATTCATCATCTCTGTTACAAATGTTAGTGATGCATAAAATTCTCCTAAACTACAGCAACTTTGTGCTTGATAAACCATCTGACTTGAATCATGCCCTTGATTCAAAATATTTTCCTATTAGTCACTCTGCTGTGGGACTTGAGCGGATGCTGTGTCTTTCTCATTCTTTACTTTCATGTGCTGGACTCCATTTTGACTGGACCATACTCTCCTCCTCCCGCTCTTCTTCCCATCAGCCCCGGCAGGCGTTCTGTGATTACTAATGACTGTGTCTGTCTGTCCCTCCTTGGCTGCCTGCAGAAGAACAACGAGGTAAGGCCTTCTTCTGATGCCGACTGTCCATCTTAAAAGGCACACCTAAACTCCACCTCAACCACTGTCATCTGTCACTGCGTCCACTTCCAGCCAGCTGTCCACTGTACCGAACTGGTGTCAACACTTCTGTCACTTCAGTCAACACCTTGTGGGGGGTTCCTCACAACACAGCTCCCTGACCCTCACTTCGTCTCTCCTTCTCTTTCTCTCTCTCTCTCTCTTTCTCCCTCTAACATGTACTATTTACTTTAGTTAGATAAGAAAATACCTTTACATAACATCTCACTGTTAATGAAAGTAAAGTATGGAGTGTCAGTAAAATGTGAAGCTTAAATTTACTACATTATTCTTGTTGCACTGATGTCCTGTCTTTTTCATGTCCTCGCACTCTCTTGTCAATCAGTTTGAAACAATATTAAATCATTTCTGTTCTGATCATGTTGTTTCTACTTTTTATTTCTACACGATTTGCATGATTCAGTTCTGGCCATTGACCATATTCTGTCACATTTTCATAATTCACCTTTTAATGACTGAGGAACTGCTGTGTTATTATGACACAGAGTTAGAGCTTTTGGCTAGGAAGAACTTTTGATGAGTGTATTTGTCTGGTCTTTACAGGGCAAAGGAGATTATGAGGTGACCATTTAAAGACCTTACAGCTGGGAATTCAGGGGTTTCTTTTTGGGATCCTCTCTGCACCTCTCATCTTACCTGCAATGACTTCAGCTCCTATTCCTCCCTCCTTCCTCTTTCTCTTAATTCACTCCTTTTTGTGGGCTTTTGTAAATATCTCTTTCCAGAGGACTTCTACCAAAACTGCAAAGATGGTGGATCAACATGGTGTTATTTTTGTAGACCTTTGACGCAGATGGCCTTTCTTTAGTGTTTGTACATTTTCATTTCATAACTGAGCCCAGGACTGGTAATATTGTGGGGGGGATACATTTAGTTCAAATGGTTTAGGTTTTAAGATTTACATAAGAAATGTGAAGAACAAATGTACGGTTTATGCATTGTCATGGGTCTTGAAATATACATTATACATGAAAAATACAAAATTACCCAAAGTTGTTTGAACATTGTCCAAATATCAATTTTGCTACTATAATTCAACCATCCAGTCTATATATGGGTTTTAAATATCACTTTGTAAATAACCTGCCTGTCTAATGTGAGGGTGTCTGCGACTTGAGGAAACAAATTAGTGCTTTGTTCAATTTGACTCACAGTTTTGTTGAGAGACTTTTTCTGTGGTAAAACAACTATAAATGTACACTTCCGGTCAAAAGTTTTAGAACGCCTACTCATTCAAGGGTTTTTCTTTATTTTTACTATTTTCTACATTGTGCAATAATAGTTAAGACATCAAAACTATGAAATAACACATGGAATCATGTAGTAACCAAAAAAGTGGTAAACAAATCCAAATATATTTTATATTTGAGATTCTTCAAATAGCCACCCCTTGCCTTGATGACGGCTTTTGCACACTCTTGGCATTTCTCTCAACCAGCTTCATGAGGAATGCACCCGGAATGCATTTCAATAAACAGGTGTGCCTTCATAAAAGTTCATTTGTGGATTTTCTTTCCTTCTTCATGCATTTGAGTCAATCAGTTGTGTTGTGACAAGGTAGGGGGTATACAGAATATAGCCCTATTTGGTAAAAGACCGAGTCCATATTATGGCAAGAACAGCTCCAATAAGCAAAGAGAAATGACAGTCCATCATTACCTTAAGACATGAAAGTCAGTCAATACGGAACATTTCAAGAACTTTGAAAGTTTCTTCAAGTGTAGTCGCTAAAACTATCAAGCACTATGATGAAACTGGCTCTCATGAGGACCCTCACAGGAATGGAAGACCCAGAGTTACCTCTGCTGCAGAGGATAAGTTCATTAGAGTTTACCAGCCTCATAAATTGCAGCCCAAATAAATGCTTCACAGAGTTCAAGTAACAGACACATCCCAACATCAACTGTTCAGAGGAGACTGTGTGAATCAGGCCTTCATGGTCAAATTGCATTAAAGAAATCACTACTAAAGGACACCAATAAGAAGAAGAGACTTGTTTGGGCCAAGAAACACGAGCAAAAGACATTAGACCGGTGGAAAATTGTCCTTTGGTGAGCCTATATTTGAGATGTTTTGTTCCAACCGCTGTCTTTGTGAAATGCGGTGTGGGTGAACGGATGATCTCTGTATGTGTATTTCCCACCATAAAGCATGGAGGAGGAGGTGTTATGGTTTGGGGGTGCTTTGCTGGTGACACTGTCTGTGATGGTTTTAGAATTCAAGGCACACTTAACCAGCATGGCTACCACAGCATTCTGCAGTGATACTTCATCCCATCTGGTTTGGGCTTAGTGGGACTATCATTTGTTTTATACAGGACAAAGACCCAACACACCTCCAGGCTGCGTAAGTGCTATTTGACCAAGAAGGAGAGTGATGGAGTGCTGCATCAGATGACCTGGCCTCCTCAATCCCCAGACCTCAAGCAAATTGAGATAGTTTGGGATGAGTGAATGAAAAGCAGCCAACAAGTGCTCAGCATATGTGGGAACTCCTTCAAGACTGTTGGAAAAGCATTCCAGATTAAGCTGGTTGAGAGAATGCCAAGAGTGTGCAAAGCTGTCATCAGGGCAAAGGATGGCTACTTTGAAGAATCTAAAATCTAAAATAGATTTGGATTTGTTTAACACTTTTTTGGTAACTACGTGGTTCCATATGTGTTATTTCATTGTTTTGATGTATTCACTATTAGTCTACAATGTAGAAAATAGTCAAAATAAAGAAAAACCCTTGAATGAGTAGGTGCTCTAAAACGTTTGACCGGTAGTGTGCATGTAATGTATAGCCCACAGTGTTAAGCTCCTCCTCATGGCTGTTATAGAATTGGCGAATACTCCACTATCTCCTTGATTAAACTAATGTCAAATCCCAACAGCTTTCTCTTGTCATGCCATCTGCATTGAGAGTATGCATCAATTCAATGAAGGGAGGCCATGAAGATAATATGCCATCTTCTACAAAGTGCTATTCTGTAAAGTACACCATCTTCATGTACATAGGAATGCTCATGGGCTACCCCTTGTTCATTGCTGTCATTAGTTTCTGTCTTTCCACACAAGAAAATGCACTGCTTAAAAGTGCAATATGCAGAAATCGCTCTGCCATTTCCTGGTTGTTCTAATTCTAATAGTTTGCTTAATTTCAGTTAATGTGACAAAACAAGTGACCTAATGTGTAGAGAAACATTGTACCATCTAAAACGCTGTGAAATATCTGTTCAATTTTATTTTCAGCTGTTTGAAGCTGGTGTACAAAGCCGAAAGTAAAAGATGCGAAAACGAAACGGGAAGCATAAAAATAGCGCACATCTACAGCTTCTTAGACTTGCTTTCAACGATAATGACAGATCTATCACTCACATTTCTACGTCAATTTGGTTGACCCCAAAAAAATGACCTACTGCAGCTTTAAAGTCTTGAACTCCAACCACAACACTTGCTGGCGTCAAACAGCATGTCAGATATTCAAACCTTGTGTACTTTTCTTCTCTTTGTAAAATTAACAATCCAATCCAGTCCAATTTGAGTTTGCAAAGAAACAACAGGTTTTATTTTGATTGTTTATCTTTGTTGTTGGCTCTATAAATGTTAAATGTACTCACTTCTTTGGTATCATTATGTACAGTCTCTTTGGTCATTAAGTGGGGTCCGGAATGATTGACACCCTTGATAAAGATTAGCAAAAATGACTGTATAAAATATCTCATTCAAATATTGAGCTGCTGTATATTGTATGCAACAAAAAAGTGGGAAATTATATTAGTTTATACCAATACAATGCTCAGAGAAAGAGATTTCTTTTTTTTGTTGAATTCCTCAAAAAGGTAGGGGTAAAAATGATTGACTCCCTTGTTTTCAATACCTTTCAATACCTAACGGCACTGAGCCTTTTTCTAAAATGTTTTATGAGTTGGAGAACACATTGGGAGGGATCATTCCTCCTTACAGAATCCTTACAGATCCTAGATATCTATTGCACAGATGCTCATGGACTGCCCTTTTCAAATTTAAACCACAGCTTGTAATACTAAGAATCAGAAATTAGTTAGCATTTTCCAATGAAAACTTTGCAATGGCCATCTCAGTCTACACTATGGACTTAAAACCCATTAAAGGCCTGTGTTTTGTATTGAAGGGATATGTCCATGAACACAGACAAAGGATATCAAGGATTCGGGAATCATTATGTATGGAGGAATGGTCTAAGATCCTACCCAATGTGTTTTCCAACTCGTAAAATACTTGTTTTAAAGGCTGTCGTTATACTTGCAAGGTGAGGTATTGAAAACAGGAGTCTTATTCATTTTGACTCCTACCTTTTTGAGATAGAAAATATTACATTACTTGTTAATATTTTTGTATATAATTTAGCTTAGTATTTTAATCATTTATTTTATACAGTCATTTTTGCTCATCTTTATCAAGGTTCTCAATAATTCCGGACCCCACTGTTTAGTACAAAACGATGATTGCCCAACAATTGTAAATTCAGAGTAAGTTGTAGGGTGGGTGTATATTTTATTACTCAAAATCTGAATAAAAAGAACTGCATTACTGTGAAATATTCCCAGAGAGTCAGATTGTTTAAAAATTATTTAGAGAATTGCAAGAAATTAAGAACCTTTTCTGACAGAGAACTGTCATATCCTGCTGATTGATTGCATTGATGGTCCAAAATAAATGTGAAATGCACCTTTACATGAGTGAGTCAGTCAATTGACTTTGGGTATGTTAAAAGAGAAGAATAATACTAATAAAGATGGCAAGATATCTATTTACCGTTGTGTTTGTCTTTAATTTCTTGTGAAATAGATGTGATAAACACCATGATATTAAATACTAATACATTTTATAAATAAGTTATGCACGGTTTTTTACTCTGACATTTTTAAATAGAGCTGAAGATTATTGTGGGTGCCACAAGTTTGCCTTTTTGGGGGGGGGGGGGGTTGTCATTATGAATGTAATCTCAGTTTCCAGTTTTCACAACTTTATTTATGCACTCACACACTGCCTAATTCCTCTAGAGGATATCCATATTTTTGCATGCATTTCCATAGGGATTGATTTTGGATGGATTAATATACCAGGTAAGCAGTGGCGACCCATGATTCTGGGCTGCCCCACCTGTTTTGAGCCCCACATTATTTTTTATTTTTTTACAAATAACACAAAATATATGCCTGTTTTGCATGTTATTCTGGCATTAATACTTGTCACATATCAGTTTGCAAACAATGTAAAAAATAATATATATCATTGAGTTAATAAAGAAGCATACAAACACAGTCTCTTTTTTGTTTTCTTGAGTAAGGCGGCTCCACTGAGCTTTCTTGAGTAAGAAAGCTCAGTGCTTTCTGTGGTGGTGGTGCAAGCCAGCACTCATGGGGACACTACTTCACCGCAAAGTCTAAGAGGAGACCTCGAAAATTCTAGCCCTTCGGGTGCTGCCATAGTGTTAGAAGTGCCCATCCAAGAAGGCTCAAGGTAATTGGCAACAGATAACATGACATCAAATCACATTATATGTACAGCAGCTTTGATTGGACTGATCATGTCAACATCATACTTTCTAAATCTTAGCTAGCACGCTAGACAAGCAGTCATCATCATGAATAAAGTTGACTATCTACTGGCAAATCCTTTTGAATCCTTATCATATGAAGATAAATAATGAAGAGAAATTATAAATAAAACGTATCGGTGCTCTTCGGCCATTGGTCATAAACATTACACAACAAGTTGGAAATCGCAAATTCAATGAGTGGCTTGAAAGGAATCAGTGACAGTGTCTGTGTGCCTCAAATCTGGGATGAAGGGGCTCTTTTCCAAGTTTAAAATGATAAACATTCAACACCGGCCAAGCTTACAATGAAGCATGATTTGTGCCGTGCTCAAAACAACTGTTAACTCGGAACTGCGAAAACTTGACTTCAGTGAGTTCAAGACAACTGGGAAGTCGGGAATAAACAAGCTCCGACTGGGAAAATACGTTTTGAATGGACATCCAACTCGGAATTGTAAATTCTGCCTCCAGATGTTTTGAAAGCAACATAAATCCAGAGAATGCCAGACTTTGATGACACAATTTGCTCACGAAGGTCCGCCGCGCCACCTTCCTTTTCAAGTGAGCACAGCACAACAAGGTGAGTCCAAAATTGTATTGTATGTTGCTGCATAAATGATGTAATATGCCAGGGAGATATGTATACTGTAGCTAAGAAAGTAATGCTAAGTGTATGTTGTGTAGTAAGATGTTAGTTGCCTGTGGGCCTCACCCTAATACTTTGGTCTATTTACCCCTCTTAATTTTGCCTACTGTTCTGACTTGGTGGTGCACATCTAGCCTATAACCTGTTTAAGAGAAATGTAACCATAGAATGTTGTAAGAGCTTTCATTGTATGCTTATATGCTCCCTTTATTTATCCTACGGTTCTGACTTGGTGTACGGGGAGAACACTTTAAGAACAACCCATGTTCTGAATTCTGTCACTGTACATTTCAATATCTAAACAAATATTTATATTGACTAACGTTACTTCCATCCTAGCTCGCTCATTAATGTCTTAATTGAAATGACTTAATTGCTTCTTATCCGCTCGTCATCCCTTTATGCCATAGTTTATACATCTCAATTGTCATTAGAAACACATTTGTTTAAACAAGTCAGACATATCAGCTATGTTTTTAAAAAAGGCAGTAAATGAGGCAAAATTAACTGTTTCGCTGCCAGACAAGGCTCCGCTGTTAGCCAGGTGTAGCAGTGGTAAGATGTTGGGACTGCTGTTGGGACAGCTTTATGTAGGCTCTAACAGTTTGTTGCCGTTATAGTGCATGCATCCCACTTTTTGTATTTTTTACCCCACCAAGATTTACGTGCTAAAATCACCACTGCAAGTAAGGTGAGTAAACTAACGCCATTAGGGCTGCCCATTTTCAGATTTCTCTCTGTAACTGTGAGTGAATAGAGGTAAGGAAAATACATTTTAGAAGATTGTTGGGACAGATTATTGAATGTAGGCCCACTTAAATCAAGAGCTCCAGGACTTTTTGGAAATGATCATTTTCACCAATTTAAATAAATCCTCATGAATATAATTGGTCCATTTCTAATTTATTCCATGATTTCCCTTAATTAAAATTGAAAAGGACAACACCCTCATGAGGATTCCTGGGAATAGTCAATAGCAAAATTGAATGGAATTTATACTGGGCCTAGACTACCCCCTCGTCGGTAGGACAAATAGAAGGATGCAGATTTACTATTGGAACAAGGGAATTATGAGTCGTTTGTTTTCTGGCCAGTTACAGTTGCCAAAGTCAATAAGCTTGCAATCATTGTTCACCCTAACAGAACAACCAGATTCCTGATATGATTTATGACAATTATTTCCCACGGATGACAATATTTTGATTATGTTCTAGGTTATCGTGTTCCTTGTACCCAAAGCTCAAGCTGCTACCCGAAACGCCCATGTTTGCCTCTACCAAGAACAGTGCGCGGTTGTAGAGCGCATGCTCAAAACGTCGTTCTACGCAAATTTGCGCCAACTCCGTGGTGAGGCTGAAGGAAGCAGTATCAGGGGTGATGCTTAGCAAGCTAGCTAGTGTTTCTTCACAACAACAATAACCGTTTAGCTTTCTAGAGTTTCGGCACTGTTTTTACCTGTATACAAGGACAGTACTTCATCTATTTGCAAGTATATGTCAGGTATGTGAGAAACTGTGTTATTTTATAGCCGTATTTAATATGGAAGGGAACAGATATGCCTCTGCCTCTATAAACAGCATCATAGCTAACGTTAGCTTCAACCACCGGCGTAGGGACAAGCACCACAATGTACAAAGCTAGGCCTCAGTAGTAAGTCCAAAAGCCGAATATCTGTGGTATTGTACCTTATCTTTTCTCCAATTTGGCAACAAGAGAAGTACTGTTTTGTCTTTTTGCATTACACAGTTGGGACAACGAAACGGAAGAGAAACTATTAAGGACAACCATGCTAACGTTAGCTAGCTAAGCCAAGGATTTCATGAAGAAAGGACTTCGTCTTTGAACTGAAGGGAGGCTTTGGATCATACTGGGATCAACAGTGTGTTCTCCATTTCACTAACAATTAGCAAACTAACCAATAGGAACTTGTTTTTTTCTCAAGACAGCGTTGTTTGGGAAATAATCTGCTGACAGTGAGGATATCACCTCTTGTCAGACATTGCTTGAAGTATTCGTTAAACAGAGCTGATTGCTTGTTCACTTCGGCTGTGTTTGAATGTGGGATAAAATGGAGACCCCAACGATTGTCTACGATCTTGACACTTCTGGTGGTCTTATGCAGGTAAAGCCTTTACTATTACTATCATGGTGAGAAAATAACTACACGTTTTTTGTTCTCTTTTTTTTGTGGTTTCTAGTAGAAGCTTGCTAGGTAGATGGTTCGGGCCCAGTGGCCAACGTTTGTAGCTAGCTTTCTAGCTAACTCTACAGGACGCCATTGCTCTCGAGCTAACCTCTGCCAGAAGTCATGTCATCAAAAAGTATCAAGTCAAACTATTGACTGAAGGTGTTACTTTGTAGCTAGCTCATTAAATTGGTTTGTTGTTGTGTGGCAGACTTGACACTACAGTAGATACTGTGCAACAATGCAGATAATCAAATGTATCCCTGTACTCGTTTGCTGATACTTTGTAGCAAATACAAGCATTGCTCGCGCCTCCCAAGTCTGAAGATGGAGAAAAAAAAGGTCGCAAACCAGATAAAAACGCACGGAGAGCGGGGAGAGCCACGAATCACGACACCTGTGACAGTTGCAGAGAGGGGGGCGACCTCCTCTGTTGTGATCATTGTCCCGCCGCCTTTCATCTACAGTGCTGGTATGTTTATGATTGATATCTTTCCATTTACAGTAATGACTTCCCAGTGTTCCTACCAAGGTGCAAGGCAGCATTTGTGGTTGACTTAACTTTGTGGGAAGCAGTTGACCATTGTCAGCTAATCTAATGCACAATAGTTGCCACATTGTGGCGCTGTAGTTCAGTTTTTCAACACCGCGAGACGTGTATTCTGCCACCCTATTGGTTAGGTCTTCATGGTGTTTATTGTTATGTTAAAACTCTGTAGCTTTGTACTTGTATATAACTACTGTAGCGTGTGTTGTTGACCATTTTATGTGCTGAAGACATGTCTGCACTAAATTCTGCACTTAGCTACTTAGCCATGCTTCTCTTCAGTCAAGGAAGACATATTTTTTGGCATACATTTAGCTCATTCTCCAGTCCACACACCACTTACTACTCTCCTAACAGCCATTTCCAGTATTTAATGAGCTTGCAGATGTTGGCGAGGTTTAGTTGAGCTTTCTGCTGAGGCAATGAGGAGCTCAGGGAACCTGACTGCAGTGTGCTGCCTCATTGACAGTATAAATAATCATTAACCATGGCATGTGCTGCTGGGACAGTGGCCTGAGCAGATCAGGGCTGCTGTTTGGTGTCATGAAGCACCTCCCAGGGCCTTTCTACCCGTAGCCTGGACTACAGTTCGACAGAGTTAATTTTTTAGTTGTTTTCCTTCTAGGATAGTGTTATCAATGCCCTTGGATTGTTGCCTCAACGGTTTCATAGAGCATGAAAGGTTTTTGCTGAGGAAAGTGAATTGTTTATTTATTATGGTAGTGCTCCTCTTTTTAAATCACTGCAGTCGGGTCTTTCTTGGAAAGCTTGAATGAGTCGATGTTGGTTTTGGACCAACATCCTTTTCAATAGATTCAACACATACCTTTGCCACTGAACGGTGAGACTGTGCCCAGGGACCTTGGCACTCTGCCCAAAAAGAGCCCTTTGAATTAATTCCCTCTCCCCTGGCTTTCATCAGCTACAGGTCTCTAGCATTTCCAGTTATTTCAATGTAGGAAAATATCCTTAACGCCATACCTCTGGAACTTGTAAACCAGGTTACATTGTGAGGGCATTGGACGTTATGAATTGCTGATTTGCTTTGAACTTCCTGCAGCAACCCACCTCTGAGTAAGGAGATGCTGCCCCCTGGAGACTGGATGTGTCATCGCTGCATGGTGCGTAGGAAGGTGAGTCAAATCAAATCTATGTTAAGACATGGGAAGTATGTGGTGGTGTTATGTTGACTGCTTCCGTCATTTGGATATGTGACCTACTTTTTGTGTGTATGTACTGTCATGGGGCGGCAGCGTAGCCTAGTGGTTAGAGCGTTGGACTAGTAACCAGAAGGTTGCGAGTTCAAACCCCCGAGCTGACAAGGTACAAATCTGTCGTTCTGCCCCTGAACAGGCAGTTAACCCACTGTTCCCAGGCCGTCATTGAAAATAAGAATATGTTCTTAACTGACTTGCCTGGTTAAATAAAGGTTAAAAAAATATATTTAAAAAATGTACACTACATGACCAAAAGTATGTGGACACTTGCTCGTGCTCGTTGACATCGGGCACTAATGTTGGGCGATTAGGCCAAGCTCGCAGTCGGCGTTCCAATTCATCCCAAAGGTGTTCGATGGGGTTTAGGTCACGGCTCTGTGCAGGCCTGTCATGTTCTTCCACACCAATCTCAAAGAAAAAAAAATCTGTATGGACCTCGTTTTGTGCACGGGAGAATTGTCATGCTGAAACAGGAAAAGTCCTTCCCCAAACTGTTTCCAAGAAGCTGGAAAAACATAATCTTCTAGAATTTCATATGCTGTAGTGTTAAGATTTCCCTTCACTGGAACTAACAGGCCTAGCCCAAAAAATTAAACGGCCCCAGACTATAATTCCTCCTCCACCAAACTTTACAGTTGGCAGTATGCTTTCAGGCAGGTAGCGTTCTCCTGGCATCTGCCAAACCCAGATTAGTCCGGACTACCAGATGGTGAAGCATGATTCATCACTCCAGAGAATGTTTCCACTGCTCCAAAGTCCAATAGTGGCGAGCTTTACACCACTTCAGCCGGCGATTGGCATTGTGCATGGTGAGCTTAGGCTTGTGTGCGGCTGCTCGGCCATGGAAACCCATTTAATGACGCTCCCGATGAATAGATCTTGTGCTGACGTTGCTTCCAGAGTCCGTTTGGAACTTTGTAGTGAGTGTTGCAACCAAGGACGGGTTATTTTTTTTACGCGCTTCAGCACCCGGCGGGCCTGTTCTGTGTGCTTGTGTGGCCCATCACAGCTGAGCTGTTGTTGCTCCTAGACGTTTCCACTTCACAATAACAGCACATACACCATAGTACCCTCCAAGCTCGTCATCAAGCTCGAGACCATGGGTCTCGACCCCGCCCTGTGCAACTGGGTACTGGACTTCCTGACGGGCCGCTCCCAGGTGGTGAGGGTAGGCAACAACATTGCCACCCCGCTGATCCTCAACACTGGGGCCCCACAAGGGTGCGTTCTGAGCCCTCTCCTGTACTCCCTGTTCACCCGCGACTGCGTGGCCACGCACACCTCCAACTCAATCATCAAGTTTGCGGACGACACAAGTGGTAGGCTTGATTACCAACGACGAGACGCCCTACAGGGAGGTGAGGGCCCTCGGAGTGTGGTGTCAGGAAAATAACCTCACACTCGACGTCAACAAAACTAAGGAGATGATTGTGGTCTTCAGGAAACAGCAGAGGGAACACCCCCCTATCCACATCGATGGAACAGTAGTGGAGAGGGTAGCAAGTTTGAAGTTCCTCGGCATACACATCACAGACAAACTGAATTGGTCCACTCACACTGACAGCGTCGTGAAGAAGGCGCAGCAGCGCCTCTTCAACCTCAGGAGGCTGAAGAAATTTGGCTTGTCACCAAAAGCACTCACAAACTTCTACAGATACACAATCGAGAGCATCCTGGCGGGCTGTATCACCGCCTGGTACGGCAACTGCTCCGCCCACAACCGTAAGGCTCTCCAGAGGGTAGTGAGGTCTGCACAACGCATCACCGGGAGCAAACTACCTGCCCTCCAGGACACCTACACCACCCGATGTTACAGGAAGGCCATAAAGATCATCAAGGACAACAACCACCCGAGCCACTGCCTGTTCACCCCGCTATCATCCAGAAGGCGAGGTCAGTACAGGTGCATCAAAGCTGGGACCGAGAGACTGAAAAACAGCTTCTATCTCAAGACCATCAGACTGTTAAACAGCCACCACTAACATTGAGTGGCTGCTGCCAACACACTGACTCAACTCCAGCCACTTTAATAATGGGAATTGATGGGAAATTATGTAAAATATATCACTAGCCACTTTAAACAATGCTACCTAATATAATGTTTACATACCCTACATTATTCATCTCATATGTATACGTATATACTGTACTCAATATCATCTACTGCATCTTTATGTAATACATGTATCACTAGCCACTTTAACTATGCCACTTTGTTTACATACTCATCTCATATGTATATACTGTCCTCGATACCATCTACTGCATCTTGCCTATGCCGCTCTGTACCATCACTCATTCATATATCTTTATGTACAAATTCTTTATCCCCTTACACTTGTGTGTATAAGACAGTAGTTTTGGAATTGTTAGTTAGATTACTTGTTGGTTATTACTGCATTGTCGGAACTAGAAGCACAAGCATTTCGTGACACTCGCATTAACATCTGCTAACCATCTGTATGTGACAAATAAAATTTGATTTGATTTTCAATTTGATTTGACATACAGTTGACCGGGGCAGAAATTTGACAAACTGACTTTTTGGAACGTTTGTATCCTATGACGGTGCCACATCAAAAGTTACTGAGCTCTTCAGTAAGGCCATTCTACTACCAATGTTTGTCTATACAGATTGCATGGCTGTGTTAAGTCTTTTGTATGTAATGTAATTTTCTTTATACGTTGGACACTAGTAAGACTAGTTACCGCCATTGGCGTCGGCTGATGGGGATCCTAATAAAAATCAAAAATAGTTTGGTGAGACTGGTTTAATCAGGGCTGTTCAGACTGTTAACACGTTGTGTTTCTTGTGTCATAGAAGCGGGAGATAAAGAAGGAGCAGATGAATGGTCTGCTGGACCGCCAGCTGTCTAAGCAGTCTCCCTCTCCTGCAGCAGAGTTCGAGCTGGCCCCAGGCACCCTGAGGCTGGACCCCACGGCAGCAGTTGGAGGCACCACAGGCCTGAGAGCTGCAGCTGTGGCCCAGGTCCGTCTCCTGGAGAGGAGGCCCAGCAGTAGACCCAACACCCCAACCTCCACCGCCTCAACAGACACCGCCACGCCCTCGGAGCAGAACGACATGGATGATGACATACTAGACGTGGAGGACGACTCGCAGGGCTCAGAGCCCGAGAGCTCCACCCCACACCTCAAGAGGCCCTTTGATCTTCTGATAGCAGCAGCCATGGAGAGGAACCCCACGCAGTTCCAGCTTCCCAATGAGCTCACCTGCACAACTGCACTTCCAGGAACCAGTAAAAAAAGGAGGAGAGATGAGATGACAGGGAAGAATGTGAAGCGACTGCAGCATGAGCTGGACCACAATGGGCTGGTCCCACTACCGGTGAAGGTCTGCTATCCCTGTGGCAGGTACAGCAAGACCATTGTTTTAATAACCATATATCAGTGCCTTTCTTTTAATAAACCAAATGTTTTTGTGTAGGCTAACTGGGATTTTGTGGTACCAGATGTTACATACATTACTAGGCTTTGCGAACAAATCCAGAAAGGAGATACTTTACCCAGTTATATGCAGATCACACATTATTTCACAGCTGTTTTGACACTCATTTAAAAGGCATGTAAATTATTGCATGGTTTAGTATGAAAATATACAGTATACTACTGTTGGGTGATATTAACATTTTCATACATCATACCGTTTCTGTACATGTGTATACCGTATTATCATACGTGCACACAAGGGGTGCTATATACATGTATATCTGTGCATTCAGAAGTTCTGACCTTTTGCCCCAAGAAAATTGTTATTCTAAAATGTATTAATTGTTTTTTCCCTTCATCAATTTACACAATACCCCATAATGACAAAGCAAAAACAGGTTTAGACATTTTTGAAAATGTATAAACAATAAACTGAAATATCATATTTACATACAGTGGGGCAAAAAAGTATTTAGTCAGCAAACCAATTTTGCAAGTTCTCCCACTTAAAAAGATGAGAGAGGCCTGTAATTTTCATTATAGGTACACTTCAACTATGACTGACAAAATGAGAGAGAAAAAATCCAGAAAATCACATTGTGGAAAATAAGTATTTGGTCACCTACAAACAAGCAAGATTTCTGGCTCTCACAGACCTGTAACTTCTTTAAGAGGCTCCTCTGTCCTCCACTCGTTACTGGATTTTTTAAATGAATTTATTTGCAAATGATGGTGGATAATAAGTATTTGGTCAATAACAAAAGTTTTTCTCAATACTTTGTTATATACCCTTTGTTGGTAATGACAAAGTTCAAATGATTTTTTTTTCTCATTTTGACTGTCATAGTTGAAGTGTACCTATGATGAAAATTACAGGCCTCTCTCATCTTTTTAAGTGGTGGCTGACTAAATACTCTTTTGCCCCACTGTAAGTATTCAGACCCTTTACTCATTACTTTGTTGAAGCACCTTTGGCAGTGATTACAACATTGGTCTTCTTGGGTATGACGCTACAAGCTTGGCACAACTGTATTTGGGAAGTTTCTCTCATTCTTCTCTGCAGATCCTCTCAAGCTCTGTCAGGTTGGATGGGGAGTGTCGCTGTACAGCTATTTTCATGTGTCTACCGAGATGTTTGATCAGGTTCAAGTCCGGGCTCTGGCTGGGGCCACTCTAGGACATTCATAGACTTATCCCGAAGCCACTCCTGGTGAACCTTTGCCCCATTCTGAGGTCCAGAGCACTCTTCATCAATGATCTCTCTATACTTTGCTCCGTTTATCTTTCCCTCGATCCTGACTAGTTTCCCAGTGCCTGCTGCTGAAAAACATCCCCACAGCATGATGCTGCCTCGACCATGCTTCACCGTAGGGATGGTACCAGGTTTCCTCCAGATGTGACACTTGGCCTTCAGGCCAAAAAGTTCAATCTTGGATTCATCAGACCAGAGAATCCTATTTCTCATGGTCTGAGAGTCCTTTCGGTGCCTTTTGGCAAATTTCAAGCGGGCTGTCATGTGCCTTTTACTGAAGAGTGGCTTCTGTCTGGCCACTACCATAAAGGCCCAATTGGTGAAGTGTTGCAGAGCTGGTTGTCCTTTTCAAAGGTTCTCCACAGAGGAACTCTGGATCTCTGTCAGTGTCCATCGGGTTCTTGGTCCTGACCAAGGCCCTTCTCCCCTTCAATGCTGCAGAAATGTTTTGGTACCCTTCCCCAGATCTGTGCCTCGACACAATCCTGTCTCGGAGCTCTACAGGAAATTCCTTCGACCCCATGGCTTGGGTTTTGCTCTGACATGCACTATCAACTGTGGGACCTTGTATAGACAGGTGTGTGCCTTTCCCAATCAATTGAATTTACCACAGGTGGACTCCAATCAAGTTGTAGAAACATCTCAAGGATGATCAATGGAAACAGGATGCACCTGAGCTCAATTTTTAGTCTCATAGCAAAGGGTCTGAATACTTATGTAAGTAAGGTATTACTGGGTTTTTTCTATTTTTAATAAATTGGCAAATATTTCTGAACACCTGTTTTCTCTTTGTCATTATGAGGTATTGTGTGTAGATTGAGAAATGTTTTTAGTTAATCAATTTTTGAATAATGCTATAACATAACAAAATATCAAGTGGTCTTAATACTTTCCGAATGCACTGTACATGTGTTTATTAGGTGTTTTCTTTCCTTCTTTTTCTGGGGATATATATATATATATGACTGACTGACCCTTTTTTATTTTTTAAATATTCTTTAGAGGGGTTGTAGAGTTTGTCTTGATGTTTATTTCAGCAATGTACCAAAATGTTCTGTAGTTTAGTTTTTTTGTGTTTACTTACCACACTCTCTTGAGTGCCTCTGTGCTGGCATCAGAGCCTTGGCTATTCAGGAATACCACAGAATGCACAACCACATGGCTGGCCAGAGAGAAAGGGGAATTCAAACTATCTCACTGAGCATTTTATATATTCTGGAATGATGGGGCTTGGCTTAGGGTCTCTGCCACAGACAGTGACTGCCAGGATTCCAGACAGTAACCACATTTCCATCCACAGTTTTCATGCAAGTAAAGTCATTCTGTATAAAATAAAAATCACTGCAGCTGTGATGGAAACAGGAAATGTTGGTATACTTTTATAAATGCCAAGAGAATTTGTTAATTTGACAATACATTTTACGGACAATTTTTTTTTTTTTATGTGATAAATGGCGGTGGAAATGCCTTCATGCGAAAATACTGATATCATATTGAAAACTAGGAGTCGCAATGGTGTGTGTGTGAGATCCTCCCACTACGACTCAGGAAACCATGCAGTTTATTAGGCTAGGCTACATATTAATTAAGTTGTGATGAACTTCATGGGGCGTTGAAAGTGCATGTTATGAGCTTGATGCTCCTTTCCAACAA
The DNA here is from genome assembly GCF_023373465.1 of Oncorhynchus keta. Classification (NCBI taxonomy): domain Eukaryota; kingdom Metazoa; phylum Chordata; class Actinopteri; order Salmoniformes; family Salmonidae; genus Oncorhynchus; species Oncorhynchus keta. The sequence goes on from NC_068431.1 coordinate 42,426,962, forward strand.
ATATCAAGGTGTCTATGCTGGTGACATGATCATGATGCTTGACTGCCATTTGACAAGTACACATTTTCTCGCTCTTCTCCATAATGATCTCGTTATGTTGACTAGCAAGCGCTGTTTTTTTATCTGCAACAAGTCGGTTTGGTGGGATTCCCACTGCAGGGAAATGTACATGTTTTCTTTATGCATATTTTAGAATATTCGCATGAATGACATGGATGATCACATGCTAGACGTGGAGGACGACTCCCAGGGCTCGGAGCCCGAGAGCTCCACCTCACACTCCACGCCATTTGGATGGAAAACTAGCAAGTCTGGGTTGGAAATCCATTAGTCTCTGGCCCTCAAGTGATCCCCTCTTTCCACTAAACTATTAGAGCAGACTACCCCTAGCTCTATTTTGAGGATATTTTGCAGTTGATTTGTCAGTCATAAATCTAACCCGTGTTTTTCTGAATCTCCTCTGTGCTGTAGGAGCTGCAGGTTGGCACCATTAATCCAGTGTGACTATTGCCCTCTCCTGTTCCACATGGACTGTCTGGACCCCCCTCTTACTGCCATGCCTGTGGGCAAGTGGATGTGTCCCAATCACATAGAACACATGGTGGTAAGTAAGCTAAAGCCTGTACAAACCACTTTTTATTTTATGGTCACATCTACGTGTTGATGTTGTTTTAATGGTATTGACCTGATTGTGCCCCTCTCTCCCAGTTGAAGCAGAGGAGCCTGCCATTGAGCGGTCGCTGCCAGCTGTTTGACCAGTTTCAGGACAGGATGTCCCAGCATGCCGTCAAGGTGGACTTCCTGCAGCGGGTGCATCGTCTCAACACCCCAGTCCGCCGAGGAGCCCACACACAGCTGAAGAAAACCTTCAAGGTCAGCCTGCTAGTCTCTGTACTACTACTGTGGGTTACAACAGTGCTTCCTCTGACAGATGAGGTGACATGTATAACACACCACTGTGTTCACTGTTGTCACATCTTGTAACTAGACACATCTTGTGTGTGTCTCTCGACAGGTCCCTGATTCTATAAAGTCCCAGTACAAGTGTCCCCCGGCCATGATTGCCCCGGCAGGGATCCGCAACGGGGAGCTGGTCTGTAACAGCAGTTCAGAAACCCCTCAGCAGCACTTTACACCCTCTCAGCACTTAACCAGTGAGGATGAGCAACAGGAGGTAGGTAACTGGTGTTACCCAGCAGTGATATACAATGTCTCATTTAAATCCCACATCTTTAATACTGATTGAATGTGTTCTGTTTTCCTGTGTTGTCTCCTAGTGGCTCAGAGACGTCATCACACTCCAGTGCAGCATAGTGAGACATCTGTCAGCCAAGCAGAAGCTGTCGTCCGAATGGGACTCTGGGAAGACGGACATGGCCGACATCAAATCCTGTGTCACAGCAGAGGAGGCTAGTGCTGTGTGCAATTCTAACCAGACTGAGTCGCCAGCCTCCAAGCCTAAAGCTGACAGTGCAGCAGTTTGCCCCCAGGGGGCGCCTGCACTCAAGGAAGGGAAGTGTAGCATGTGTACAGAGAAGCCTTGTCACAACTGTGGGCCCAGTAATGTTAACGGTCCCCTGGAGGAGCAGCTGGCTTGGACCAATGGGAGTCCAGAGGCCTGCAGACAGGACAACCTCCACAAGCTGAGAGAGCCCTCAGGTCTTGATAGGACTGTTCCTCAGACACCAGCAGCTTCCAGCCCGGAGTCACCCAACCACACTGGTAAAGCTGTGGTCAAGACCGAGAACACCCTCTTAAGACCCTGTGAAGGGACGGCCTCCTCATCCACCTGTCCCTTCAAACCAGACCTCAGAGGCCCCTCTCCACCTCACAGACCCTCCCCAGGCACACAGGGCCCTGCTCTAACCAGTAGCAGCAGCACTGTGGGGTCCTGTGCCCTCACTCCACCCAGAGCACCATACCAGATCAAGAGGATGACCAAGCTGGGCTCCACCCCACCAGCAGATGGGAAAGTCAGTCGTGATGCTGTGACCACCAGGAGTGGTCCTCTGCTCCCCAGCTCTTTCTCTATGGTAGACCTGTCCAGCCGTCTGAAGGCTGTGGCAGACTGCCATGGTGGTAAGTCTCACCTGATTTTAATAAGACACATTTTTAGATTGGTGAGGAAAAGTTGGATCCACACTGAATTCCTTCTCTTTTTGCTAACAACATGATAATATTCCAGAGATTCAGATGAGTAGTCTGGATGAGAAGTTCATTGAACTCCTGGCCTGGCAAAGGATCCAGCAGCTGTTTGGGCCTAAAGCCCCTTCCCCTCCACAGAGCAGCTGTATCAGCCTACCTCCTGTTCCACAACCCCAGCCTACAGAAGGTAAGAGAACCTTGTTCATTATCAACACCATTTTGTATTCCCTATATTTCTACCTAACTGACTCACTGTCCATTCCCTCACTAACCTTGCCATCTTCACTCCTATTATTCTGTCCATTTATATTGATGTCCATTACTTCTATCCCCCTTTTATGTTTGTAAAATCATCCCTTAGTTAGTTTATCCTGTATTGTTACATTTGACTGCTTTGAATATTGCACCATTGTGAGAAAGAGAATGTGTTATCTTCTTTCTCAGCACAAAACAAGAATATTCAGGCCAGGGCTGTGTTTTATCCTTTGACTGGGAAAGGAGGAGCTGTCCGTATGTGCTACAGAAACCTGTACATAGGAAATGGTAAGATTCACTCCCAATCCCAAATAACACAACATGACCCAATAACAGGACCTTCTATTCATGTAAAGGTGTCTTTCATCCCTGGCAGATTTTGCTGACTTGAGGTTATGTCTTGTTATTTGCAGGTGCTGACATGGACGTGTGCCTTACAAACTATGGTCATTGTAATTATGTTTCAGGAAAACATGCCTGTATCTTCTATGATGAGGTGAGTGGGTCATTTCACCTTTAAACATGTACTTGGTTTTGGAATACATTTTACAATAATTTGTGAACTGTGAAGAAATAGAGTATAAATACATTTGATAACTATTTTTTATTGTTTCGGGGATTCGTTTTAGAAGCTGCTCTGTGAATTAAATATTTCATTCTGTAACTGCTCTTGCCTTGATCAGAACACCAAGCAGTATGAGCTCCTCAACTACAGTGAACATGGGACTACGGTGGACAATGTGCTGTACTCCTGTGACTTCTCTGAGAAGACTGGGCCAAGCCCCTCCAGCAGCCTGGTCTCCAAAGTGCAGAACATTATCAGTGAGTGGAGCTCCTCTCATGGCCTCCTATAGAAACAGGAAGGAATGAACATTTACCTCTGATAAAGGGCCATGCTCTGACATGCCATGTTTCCGAATGTTGTTAAAGCAGAGGCAGGTGATGGTGTTCAAAGGTCTGAGTGTTTTGTGATGCTTGTAACCCGCAGAGCGCTGCAAGAGGAGGAAGCAGGAAGAGGAAGGGGCAGCGGAGCCCATGGTGCTAGAGGAGGGGGTGATGAGACCGTGTCAGGTGACTCCTTCTAGCCACTGCTGCGACTGCAAGGCCAGCAGCTCCAGTCTGATCGGGGGCAGTGGAGCAGGCTGGGAGGGCACTGCCCTGCTCCATCACGGCAGCTTCGTCAAGCTGGGCTGCATGCAGTTTGTTTTCAGTATTACAGAGTTTGCCTGCAAGCAGCCCAAAGAGGAAACCCTTAACAACCCAACTACCACCACTGCCACCCCCCAGTCCCAGGAGGAAACAGAACCCTCTGACAAGCACACGTCCACCTCCCAGCTCCACCAAGTGCCAGTGCTGCACCCTAACCCTGTCCCCTAGCCCAATCATGTCCCCTCAGCAACAAGAACCAGCCTCAGCAGCTATACTTGTATACTGCATCAAAAAGAGAGCGCTTTTTTGATGTTCCAACATTTGCATGAAATGAAGTATTTTTCAGTCTCAGATTTTGTGGGCAAGTTGCACATACAATTTGTATTGTTGTTTTTTGTAACTGGACAATTTTCTGAAAGTTTTTGAATTGGCTTTGAAAAAGGGGGATGGTTTATCGTTGACATTATGTGAAGAAATGTAAACATCACCAGGTTTCCAACATACTTGTAAAGAACTCCAATCATTCTATTTTTGCCAGTAATGATGGCATAAACTTATTTTTTCTCTGAAAATGCAACTTTTATTTACTTTTTATAAATTTAGTTTGTGTACTGTATCTGTAAATTTAGTTGGGTTCACATGTTTGTTTTGCTACTATTGCACTACAGTAGCACTATATTCAAACATACGTGTACACATCCATGCTTATACATGCTGTATACATGGTTGTGTGTGTTGAAATACACGAACACACACACAAAATATACATGATTAAGAATAATTTTAACATAGAACAAGGAAGCATAGGATTCTGTATGCAAACTTTAATTATGGCCATTTTGGCTTTTAAATCTTTCCAGTGCTTCATGTGAATTTGGTGCAGTAGTTTACAAAAGTTTTAGTCCCTTTTTTTTTTTTTTTTTTTCCCCAAGTGTCTGATTTTAGAAATAATTCATCTGAACTTTGTCATGTACTCTGTAAATACAAAGCAACTTTGACTTGGTTTCTTGTCTGTCATAGTCACTGTAAATACCTAAAGATTTTTAAGCGTCAGTGAAGACCGTGGCTTCTGTCATTTCATTCGTTGCTAACAACCAATTGGGCGATTCCATGCCAGCATAGCCCGAACATATTTTTGGTATCCGATTGTTCTGGCAATTCTCACATTGGGAGGAAGGATGTTTGACATGTTTTTTTACATTTTGTATCACAAACAGTTTTTTTTTTTTTATCAAGAAAGTGGCCATTTTAGGCTGTTTTTAGACCTATACATTCCTTCTGTAAGACCTGATGTCTGAACTGTACATAATAGACATCTTGTCATTATACTCCTCATAGTGTAACTCTATTATATGGAATACGGTGGGCATCATGTGTTCATCCCTTTTGGAATTTCTTTCACATTTTTGTTGCATTACAAAGTAGGATGGAAATGGATTTTATTTTTTTTTGTCATTGATCTACACGAGATGCTTCATGTCAGTGAAAATAAAATTCTACAAATTAATAAATGAAATAACTAAAATAGAGTTGTTGCGTAAGTATTCACCCCCGTTTGTTTAGGCAAGCATAAATTAGTTCAGGAGTACATTTTGGCTTAACAAGTTACATGGGCTCACTGTGTGAAATAATAGGGGTTGACATGGTTTTTGAATGACTACCCCTTCCTCTGTCCCCCATGCAAGGTCCTTCAGTCAAGTATTGAATTTCAACTACACAGACCAGGGAGCTTTTCAAAAGCCTCAAAGAAGGGCTGTGATTGATAGATGGGTAGCAATAACAAATTAAACATTGAATATCTCTTTAAAGAGATACCTTTGTATAAAGTACTGTAGCACTCACAAGCCAAAAGTGGTCCCCGAACTAGTCACATACATGTGCACCATGTCATTGTGCTCTTTCCTGCTCTGCTGGGTGCCATTGAAATGGTAAGGGGCTGAAGCTAGAATTGCTAGGGGGCTGGCCCAGGTGAGGGAAAATGTTGTAGCACAGCTTCCAGAAAACAGTTTCTTTCAAACTAGGCATTTCATGGCTAATTGAGGTAAGACTCCTTCTGGTCATCAATTACATATTCACATATTCACACCAGCCCAAAGTTGGAGGTTTAAAAAAAATACTAGTTGCCAAAGTTCTGAAGCATGTCTGTAATTATGGTGAGGATGTATTAAACCACCCAGACACATCAAAGATACAGTTGTCCTTCTGAACTGAGCTGCAGGACAGGAAGGAAACTGCTCAGGGATGTCAACATGAGGCCATTAGTGGTTTTAAAACCGCTACAGAGTCCTATGGCTGTGATGGGAGAAAACTGAGATGGATCCACAGTATTGTAGTGACTACAGTGACGACCTAAAAGACAGTGTGAAAAGAAGAATACAAATATTCCAAAACATGCATCCTGTATGCAACAAGGCACTAAAGTAATACTGCAAAGGAATACACTTTTTGGCCTAAATGGAAGCCTTATGTTGGGGAAAATCCAATACACATCACTGAATAGCTGCCTCTTTACTGTCAAACATGGTGGTGGCTGCATCATGGTATGAGTATGCTTGACATTGGCAAAGACTGGGGAGTTTTTCAGGATGAAAAGAAACGAGATGTCGTTAAGCACAGGCTAAGTCCTAGAGGAAAACCCTCCTCAGTCTGGGACACAGGGAGGGGATTCACATTTCAGCAGAACAATAACCAACAACACAAGGCCAAATCTTAACTGGAGTTGCTTACCAACTTAGAAGACAATGTTTGGAGTGGTTAAGTTGCCGTTTTGACTTAAATCTGCTTGAAAATCTGCTTGAAAATCTATAGCAAGACTTGAAAATGGCTGTCTAGCTATGAACTCCAACACTTGGACAGAGCTTGAATTTTGAAAAGAAAAATGGGTAAATATTGCACAATCCAGGGGTGCAAAACTCTTAGAGATTTACAGCTGTAATTGCTGCCAAAGGTGATTCTAACATGTATTGACTAAGGGGGGTGAATACTAATCAAATCAAGGTATATTAGTGTTTTATTTTTAAAATGCTTGATCTTTTATTCCACTTTGACATTACAGGCTATTATGTGTAGACCGTTGATTAAGAACATTACAATTAAATCCATTTTAATCCCACTTTGTAACAATAAAATGTGAAGAAATCCTAAGGGGGTGAATACTTAAGATATTGATACCCACTGTATATATCTACCTTCTGAAATACACATTTCCACAATTTATTCAACGTAAAAAATATGACTATGAATATCTTAAAAGTACCCTTTTTTATTTACTTAATTTCAAGACATTGGTTGGAACAATATACTAGTATACAAGCACATCACATTTCTAGAGTGGGCTCTCTACTAATTCTGATTAAATGATACATTTTATGAGCGCCACCAGCTCAATGAATGGCAAAATGGATCTGTGATTGGTTAATGACCTATAATGTAAATTTCGATGTTTAAAATGGGTCATATATCTTAAAAGTACCAGAGAGCCACTCTGGAAATGTTATGTGTTTGAAGAGTATATTGTTACAATCAATGTCAAGAAAAAATAAGACATCAACAAAGGTCATCTTTTAGATATCCAGATTAATATTTTGTATGTTGAATAAATTCATGTGTAAACTATCAAAATAAAGAAAGTCGCACACTCCATATATAAACTCCCTGTAATTTATTTGTTATTTGCCAATGTTTCGGCATCACAGCCTTCTTCAGGGTCATAAATGAATGTGGGAAAATGTATTTCAGAATCTTGACATACTACATTTTTGAGAGCACACTTTAAGGACTGTGATGTTGTCTGTATCATGGATCATAAGGTCTTCCAGGAGGCATGTATCGGTCTAAAAAGGGCCTAAAATTGACACTTTAATCATGACTTTCTCAAAAATTGGTTGTGATACAAATGTAAAAAGCATGTAAAAGAAATCCTTTCACCCAATGAAGTTTCTATGTGAGAAGTTTACAATCTCCCCTAAATGAACCCTATTGGAGCAGTAATTAGCAAACTTGCCTAAGGGATTGGAGACCTGCAAGGGACATTGCACGTTGCTGTTTGCTACACCGGTGTCAGCAGTGGGATGGGATGTTGCCTGTTAGGCCATCACAGAGGCATGTACAGTACATGTGAGGGACTTGGTAAAGTTATTAGTGGGGACATGCTCTAACAAATGGAGCGTGATAGTGTTGCAACCTTTGTTTAAGGCTTGGGAGACCAGGGTTCGAGACCCAAAAGGGGCGTTGCACTTGTAACCGAAAGGTTGCAAGGTCGAATCCCTGAGTGGACAAGGTAAAACACGGTCGTTCTGCCCCTGAACAGGCAGTTAACCCACTGTTCCTAGGCCGTCATTGAAAATAAGAATTTGTTCTTAACTGACTTGCCTAGTTAAGTAATGATAAAATAAGCACTAAGTGGTGCAAAATGTGAATTTTTGTCAAATTCTTGATCCATAACGTGCTTTTTGCATAACTTTCTTAGGAGTCTCACTGTCAAGACAAAACACAGCACATGTTGTCAAAGGGAGGGTTCATTGCGCAATAGATAAATATATTTGAATTCCACTGTTGTTCATTCTTATGTATAGAGAAAGATAATACATACAGTCCGAATATATTCACACTGCTTTTTGTCAGCGCTAGACTCATCGCAGGTTATGTACTTGTAAATTGGCATCTCAATCTACCAAGATGCAAAAGCTCTACCAAATTGCATGAAAAAACTGTAATCGTGACTGGTGAGTTGGTTCGTTATAAAACCATTTGTGACACTTGAGGTGGGCAATTATTCTGCATCATCATGTACAGTCAGTTAGTGTCCGATCTAATGTTACGTATGTACCCATGTTATTGGTGGTAACATGAGACTGATTCTACATTACTTTGCGCAATACATTTTTTGGAATGCCATTGCAAAATATATACTGATGGACATGAACCCGACATTCGTGTGGGTGTGTCCTCTCCAGGATCTAACACTGGCATTGGGAAAACAACAGCATCAGATCTGTCCAGGAGAGGTGCGAGGGTTATAATGGCCTGTCGAGATAAGCAGAGGGCAGAAGCTGCCATCAGTGACATAAGAGAGGTGTCAGAATCAATATTCATTGATATGTCTCACATGACACTGTCTGGTAAACAGTGGAAATACTGCAATTACATACAGTATCCTTGAATGAGGATGACGCAAGTGGATCATACATGGATGATATTACTGTAATTCCATATCACTTAGTCATGTTTGCATTTCCTCACACATTGTCCGTCTCATTTACATTTGACAGATAGTTAGTTGTGCTCTGGTCACTTTAGCTGATCCATTTGTTGACATCTTTGAGCTTCACCTTGTCAGAAATTATATTTGTATTTTTTAACTATTTTTCTCCCCAATTGGTAGTTACAGTTGTTAGCAACTCCCCTACAGACTCGGGAGAGGAGAAGGTCAAGAGATATGTCGTGGACAGGCAAAAGGTCAAAACCAGTTCAGAGTTCCAGAGGTACAGAATGGCAAGCAGGCTCGAGGTCAGGGCAGGCAGAATGGTCAGGCAGGCGGGAATGGAGTCCATAAAAACAGGCAAAGGTCAAAACCAGAAGGACTAGTAAAAAAGAATAGAGAACAGGAGCACAGGAAAAACACGCTGGTTAACTTGAACATACAAGACGAACTGGCACAGAGAGACAGGAAACACAGGGATAAATACACTGGGGAAAATAAGGTACACCTGGAGGGGTTGGAGACAATCACAAGGACAGGCGAAACAGATCAGGGCGTGACACACACTGGTTGAAACAACATTGTTTCCACGTTATTTCAATTAAATGACATTGAACCAACTGGGAAAAGACGTTGAATTGACGTCTGTGCCCAGTGGACATGCTCTTAAATAGAGAAGGGGTGTCATGTTTTTGCTGATACATGTGATAAAATGGGAATAAAATGGAAATGTCAACTTTGAAATGGTCCCACAAAGATGGTTGGAGATCCAGAAATCAGGGAATGTTTATTGAATTAGAAAATCTGTTGTTTGAATGAATTATATTTAAATGATTGAAATGACACCCACCCTGTATTCACGAGCATGTTGTTTCTCAACCAATGGCAGACACAGTACAAACACATTAGATGATGTAAAGTAGGGTCTAAACTACAACATATGCAAATATGAAGAAAAAAAAACTTTTTGAGTTTACAGGTTTTTAGATCATTTGTAAAATGTCAATGTCTCAGGAAATTATAAAATAGTTAGACAACCCTGCTTGTAAGCTTTAAAAACATATCAAACTGAACCTTTTATATTTTCCAGGGGTGAAGACATGGATGTCTCATCATATGGTGGGGTATGCTAAATGTGTCAACTTTGAGCACCTTTATCTCCTAAAGGATTTGGCATTCAGGTCCAAAAAGTCCCTTTCTGGCCCCCCGGGTGACACAGTGGTCTCGGGCACTGCATCGCAGTGGACGCTGTGCCATCAGAAACTCTGGGTCTGAGCCCAGGCTCTGTCGCAGCCGACCGCGACCGGGAGGTCCATGGGGCGACTCACAATTGGCCTAGCGTTGTCCGGGTTAGGGAAGGTTTGGCTGGTAGGGATATCCTTGTCTCATCGCGCACTAGCGACTCCTGTGGCGGGCCGTGCACAGTGCACGCTAACCAGGTCGCCAGGTGCACAGTGTTTCCTCCGACACATTGGTGCAGCTGGCTTCCAGGTTGGATGCGCGCTGTGTTAAGAAGCAGAGCGGCTTGGTTGGGTTGTGTTTCGGAGGATGCATGGCTTTCGACATTCGTCTCTCCCGAGCCCGTACTGGAGTCGTAGTGATGAGACTAACAGTTGGATACCACGAAAAGGGGGTAAAATTCGAAAAAATAATAATAATAATCACTTACTAACCACTTCTTCCATGGTCAAACATGTATGGAAAGTTTTGTTTAAATGGAATAAATAGAACTGAGGCTAGCATGTGGATCCTATAGCTCCTCCCACCAGCCTCTAGTGAAAAGTTCAATAAAGGAAATTAAAAAACACACCATACCATCTTTGCCTCTGTTATTGTATTGTGTACACAACATTCAGAGATAGCTATTACTAAAATAAACCTATTGGTTTACCTTGAGAAGTGACAGTTTAGAGATGCTTTGGTAGGTATGCTGAGTCTGTCTAAGGCTGTGTTTACACTGGCAGCCCAATTAGAATCTTTTGCCCAATTGACCCTTCGCTAAGCCCCTCTTGGTTACTGTTGCAACCTCGGACAACATGTTTCCAGGAAGCCCAATTCCCCCTTCTAATCAGACTACCTCATGCTAATCAGGAAATAGATGTTTCACTTCTCTCATTGACTTCTCAAACCCCCGGGCCTGGTCTGCTTGATCTGTTTTGCAAGCACTCCCGGAAGTCTCGCGATTTTGCGCCTCTGGGTTTAAAGTAAAAAATATATATGATTTTATTGTCACATACCACATAGGTGCGGTGAAATGTGTTGCTTTCCAGGGTCAGCCATAGTAGAACGGCACCCCTAGAGAAAATTAGGGTTAATTGCCTTGCTCAAGGACATATTTTTCAGCTTTATTCAAACCAGTGATCTTTCGGTTACTGGCCCGATGCTCTAACAGCTAGGCTATCTGCCGCCCGTTTAAAAATGCTGTGCTTTCAAATGATTCAAATGTGAGTTTGTCCGAGGTGATTGGACTCGACAGTTGTTAGGCACGATTGGTTGCCCAAAATTTTGGGGCATAGCTTAGCAGATCTGATTGGTCAAAATATAAGATTTTCGTGTTCCAGAGTTTACTGAGTGCCCTGTCAGGGTGAAACAGATCAATGTAGCGAGGATCAGGGCTGTCGATCAGGTCTCCTATGTGGAGGCAGTGAAAATTGTTGAAGGAGAGAGTAGATATGACGAGGCTATGGTAGTGGATGACCTGTTGATGTCATTCATCAGATAAAAGATCCTGAAATACTAATGCTGAAGAGGATGGATTTTGTTGCGTTCATTGCTCAGGTGATTCATTGTAAGGACAAACTAATACAAATCGAAGAAATTGGATATCATTGTGAAAGCAGCAAAAAGGTTATTGGATCTGAAACATTGCAGAGAATACTGTCAGAAGATACTCTCCCCTCTCAGGCACCAAAACCTGTGTAGGGATCTGAGGAGACATTTGAAACTGACTGAAGGAGTACATTGATTTTAGTTTTGGACAAGTTTAAGCATATTATGAGTATGTTTTTCACCCTTCCCCTATTCCCTTTTTACTGTATTAAAGTTTCTCTGTTTCACCCCACCCAGTAGGTGGCAGGAATACACCTCTTTGGATTTAGACTGCTAATAGAAATTCAAAGAGGAAGAAGAATTGGGCTGCCTGTGTCAACGCAGCCTATGTGTAGCCTGTAGGCGAAACATTACATTAGATGAGATTTTATGATGTGAGATGTTGTGGGTGATGGGAACATCCTGAAAATGTGTTGCTTTTCCTAATAATTTTTAACAGATATGTATTAAAGTCCAACTCAATGCTGGAAATCTGGAAATCTGTTCCTTTCAGTTTAAGTTTAAGCATTTGGAAGTAGGTGAAAAGTCAAAGTTGTAGTGCAGAAATGCAATACAGTTCAAATTTAGGCAGGTACGCCAAGTCTTTAAGTGCACCCTGTAGGCTACTAGTGAAATGTATGTTTGATGAAAAGTCTCCAAGGCTTTACACAGCAGACTAGATAGGCCTATTCATTATTGTTCTCAACACCAGGTGAGATACGTAATACCCTGCTGAGTTCGAGAAGACTAGATTACAAACCAAGGCCTACTTTTTGCTACATGCATGTAGACTCGCCTGAGTCCAGATTTAGGAGACATCCGCACACAATGCGTCCCTGACCACCTCCTGGTCAGCCAGATTTGAACACAATCAGACCTCAGATTACAATGCAAATTTTGTGCGTCTAGATCTTTTCAATGTGACGATAAGTCGCAGAAGTGTAGACACGGTCAGGCAGGTTGTGTCAGTTTGGTGTTGCTGAAAACGAGGAGAGACAAACGAGGAGGAAATGGTGGAAGCGGAGGTCAAATTTGAGTCTGATGGCGCAAACAAAAATGGGAGTGGCAAAACTGATAAAAATACTGGATGGAGTAATGTCGCTAAAGCTCAGATAAAGAGAGCTAAAATTACAGTGGAAAACGAGTCCGTAAGTAGTGGGAGTGCGGTTTATTGATAAGAAGATGGGGGATCCGTTTGATGTTTCAAGGATGGTAAAGAAAGCATTGGGTCTGGGGAGTCCGTGAGGGTAACCAGAAGTGGAATTGTTTTGACGATCTGTGTACTGGAACATCAAAAGGAGCACACATTGGGCCACACCGGAATGTTGGAGAAAGGGGTGACTTGCTTCAATTTTCAGAGCAGGGCACCAATTAAGGGAGTGATTTCTGGGGTCAGTGGGAAGTTGAGGTTGAGACGATGAAGAGAAATTCCTGGAGTAGTAGGTGTTCATTGGTTGTCTCATATGGTCAGTGGAAGAAAGGAGGATAGTATGTCTGTGCTACTGTTTTTAGATGAGGAGGCTCTTAAGATGGGCTATATGAATTATTGTGCAAGAGCATTTGTTCCCAGGGTATTGCAATGTACAAACTGTAAAGCGTTTGAACATGTATCAAGTGTTTTTAGGAAACTGGATATGACTGATCATTTTGCTAAGATAGAAGAGGACAACGGATTTTGGAATTGTGGTGGGGAACATGCACAAGTCCCCTGAGTGCCCTCTTAGGGTGAAAAAGGAAAAGATTGCCAGGCTAAGCACTGTCCAGCATGTCTCCTAGGCGGAGAAAAGAGTGAAAGAAAGTGGGAGTGTGTTGGTCGTCATGGTGGAGGCTCCGCAGTCTAGTGCTGTGGGTGCCGTTCGCCATGTGCAGGATCCAGAAACCTCAGAGTCCTACTGAAAAAATACTCACTGTGGAGGCCTCTGAGTGAATTTGAATTACTGAGGTTAACTTCTTATTTTTTTTGTGTGATGTTCTTCTTCCCCCTCTTCTTATTTTCTGAATCCAGTAGTGGGGAGCAATCAACCTTCTCAGGTTGTAGAAGAACAGGTTGTGTCAGGTACACTAAGACCATGGATATAGTGACAAGATACATGTCTCTCCTCCCTAAATATGGGAGACGTTGTCCACACAGCGGCACAGCGGGCTGTCCAGCTCCCGCTTATCCTTTCTTTTAATTGGTGGATACATCTCATTATTGTAATCCCATTTTTAAATATTCAATGAGGGTTTTTGACGTCAACCACCTGTATTACATGGAGAGAGATGCTATGCTACTTGCCCTAATGCCATGAGCCATCTGAAAACACTTCCGGTAAAGTGTTTTTTCTCAAACTTGCTGGGATGTCACGTGTCAGTACACTGGTACATTCAAAAATGAGGGGTTCAACTAGGGTTCTTCTAAGATCCTCAAAGTTCTTTGAAGAACCTTAGGGTTCTTGGCACTGAAAATGGCCCCCAAAAGATTCTACCTTTTCAATGAATGTCCCATAGGCCTCTACATTATGGACAAGGTATGTGTATGAAAACCATGATCAAAACAGTTTTTTTCATTCACATTCACCACAAAAACCAAGGTATGAATTCTGTCATGTGCATGTTTTGTTAATCATCTGTACAATTACTATTTTTAGGATTCACGGACTTCACCCTCCCTACACCTCTGATGAATATAACAGAAAACCTGTTCTATCACCATGCACTGCAAAATCATTATGGCTATGGATACAGAGAACATCAACACATTAATATCACCACACCAGAGGATATATCCATTGGACTTTCTAGGAGTTTACCTCATATTTGGATTTTTTTATTCTGCTTTGCCACTAAAATCATAATAAACACTGAGAACTAAAATAATGTGTTATTGTTGTTATGCATATTATTATTATTATTATTATTATTAATAAAACTAATAGCTGGGGAGGGGGATAGTTAATAAATGAACCCCAAAGGGTTCTTCAAAAGATTCGTTAACGATCCATTAAAAGATGTTCCCCCACAATTTAAAATTGAAGAACCTGTAAAGGTTACTCCAGGAACCTTTTCTATTTAGAGTGTAACAATTTACGGATTAAGTCATTTATATTAGATAAACCTCACGTAGAAAATAAGCAATTCGTTTTTTTTGTCGACCAAATTCGACACTCTCATTGACCTTAATTCAAAAACTCCTTGCTTGGTGGGCAAACAACGAAAAAATGCCCCCTGCTGGAGAACGACTTGATTTTCTGCCGATTTGGGCCTCTCTCTTCCTCTTCCTCTTCCTTTCTGCTACGACGCAATTGTATAGATCTCTAGAAGTAAATGGGGAAACACATCAACACCGGTTTGGTCAGAATATTTCACCGTGATCAATCGGAAGTGGGGGACGCAATTTAATTAACAGATCTCTCGAAGTAAATGGGGAAGCACATCAACACCGGTTTGGTCAGAATATTTGACTGTGATCAATCGGAAGCAGGGAACCGGTGGGACAGGTAGGTCTGGCAGGTAACCTAACAAAAAGCCTGCTCCGCAACAAACTATGTTTTATTCACTGGTTGCACTTCCACGAGTAGAGTTTGAGTCGGGACACCGACGACCGGGCAAAAAACAGCATGTTACCTTTACTAGTTGCAACTGGTGTTGTAGTTGCAGTGTATATTGTCCTTGTTAAAACTATTTTCAAAAGCTCCAAATTTAAAGGAAATGCAGCGATGGCAGGGAAGACTGTAATAGTAACAGGTACGTGTGTTAGCCTTTAAACATGTTTGACTGCTTTGTAAACATGTTGGACTGCTTTGTAAGTCTGATAACATTTAGGATATTTATCTGAATAATACATTCATTGGTGTTGTCTGTCTCACGCAGCCTATGATGTTTATCTAATTTGGGTTTTTAATCAGGTTTGTTTTGCCTCTGGAACTCCGAATTGTATCTTAATATTTTATGTCAATTTTATGTCAATGTTTTGTTCTACCTATAGGTGGCAACACTGGCATTGGGAAAGCCACTGCTCTGGAGCTTGCCAGGAGGGGTGCAAGAATAATCATGGCATGCCGCAACCAAGAGAAAGCCGAACTTGCTATAAGTGATATAAAAAGGGTACAAGAATCTTATAATAATCAATCATTCCACATTTGTATTCGAATATTCATTAGTTAGATGTCGCGTTATCATTTGAAAATATTGTATGCCTGTAAATATCTGACCTGGATTCAAATACTATTTAGGATATTTCAATTACTTTCAAAGGCATTTGGAAGTCAATATTGGAATATATTTGGAAATACATTGAGAAATTATTTTTAAAATACACAAATACACTGATTCAAATACACTCCCATTCATTTCACCATTTAACCCAGGAAAATACTTTCAAATAGTAGGCTATTTATAGGAAAATATTTGATTTGGGACACAATATTTAAATCCAATAAAATAAGTTCTGGCAAATATAGGCCTAACAAATTGTGATTTCAGGAGACAGGCAGCACTGATGTGGTGTACATGCAGTTGGACCTGGGGAGCCTTCAAGCAGTGCGTTCTTTCACCGAGACCTTCCTGAAGACCGAGGCTAGACTGGATCTTCTCATTAACAATGCTGGTTCGTGGTCATAGGTTTTTTCTCTTAATTGTATTCGCAAGAAAACATGAGTAGAAAAAGGCTATTGAACCATCTGTGGTCTCTCCTTCAGGTCTGGTGGCGGATGGGCGCACTGCTGATGGCTTTGGTATTGAGTTTGGAGTCAACCACCTTGGCCACTTCCTGCTGACCTGTCTGTTGCTGGACCGCCTGAAGGAGGGCACTGGGGGCCGTGTAGTCACACTGGGCTCCATGGCCTATCGCTGGGGCAACATCGACTTTGATGCCCTTATCACTAATAAACACCTGGGCACTGGGAGGTACAGCTGGCAGTTCTTCCACGCATACTGCAACAGTAAACTGTGCAATGTTCTCTTCAACCACGAGCTGGCCAAGAGACTGAAGGGTACCAATGTCACTTGCTACAGTGTTCACCCAGGTTGGTCATTTCCTTCAAGATTATTCAATGGTATATCTGTCACTATGAACCACAATGAGTCCTGATACACTCTACACATCCTAGGATACATGCTAAGGGTATTTGTTTTCCTGTGTTGGATCATTGAAAGTTCACCTGTTTTCTTTTTCTTAACCTATTATGTTTTGCCCCCTGTAGGAGTAGTGAAAACAGAGCTATCCCGAAACTGCAGCCTGTGGCAGAGATTCATCATTGAGCCAATAGCTAGACTGTTGTTCCTGGATCCAGAATCCGGTGCCCAGACCACTCTCCACTGTGCCCTCCAGGAGGGTATCGAGCCCCTGAGTGGACGCTACTTCTTCTGCTGTGCGCCGCAGGACGTGGTTGCCAAAGGCAAAGACGACGCTGTGGCCAAGAAGTTGTGGGAAGTTAGTGAACGGCTGAGTGGCCTGTTCTAGGAAAAAGGCACATTGTTACACTGCTTTTGATTTGGTGGTTTACAGATCTGGGGGAAAATGCTCATTGAACACTCATCAAAATGGATCAATGTGACAAGAAACTGCTCATACATTAGCTGATCTCCTTTTCACTAGAGCATTGATGTTGGTGACATCCTGTTTGTGGTGTGTCTTGTATTGACGATGATCAGTATGTAGTAAGTGTGCCAGTTCAGTCTAAAGACTTAGGAAGCTCTTGTAAAAACTGTTTGACTTATTATAATAAAGATTCCAAGTGATTGGGTTTCCTTACGCTTTGACTTATTGTTGCCATCACTGTATTTTCAAATAGAATAGAGCTCTCTATCGGATATGAAACGGTGACTGATTCCAGCATGTAACCGAACTAGTGATTGTATTGGGCCTATGCATGTAGTGTAATTAGGCTGCGTACTCTAGCTTGTATAACTTTTATTGGAGCTTCTGTACTGGGCTCATGGTATCCTGAGACTTCTAAATCAGTCGCCCTCAGCCCCAGAGGGGGTCTAATAGTCAATACATTTTTTTCCCCCCTGTGGGACGCTGCCGTGACATTGTATTCCTTGACACCAGAGGCATTTGCTCGGGTGTGACGAAGTGACTGGCGCACTGAAAGAACATCCTTCACACACCCTTCACCTTAATCTTTGCATGAGACTGTATATCAGCAGTCAGACAGGTCACACCAGTTTCTCAGAACAGCTCTGAACCCTGGCCTCATTGTCTCCAAGTGCTCTCATCACTTAACTACTCAACAATGTGGTTTAAGCACCTGCTGCAACAGGGCCTGCCTTTGTCTGCTAGGATGGGTGAGATGGTAGGGCCTTGTCAAATGTGTTCACTGTCAATCATTCTATCAACTATTGCCTACACAACTGTATTTTGTTGACTTTGCCTAAGGCACATACAGAGTGGGGTAAAACAGAGTTCCAGTTCTCTTTGCCCTCCATTTTGAACTAGCTACAAAAGGAGTTGAAATTACAGGAGCTCGTCTCTCTGAATGAGTGTAAAGCTAGGGTCAAAACTGTGGTTGACCAATGAAGCGGTGGTGGAAAAAGTACTCCATTTTCATACTTGAGTAAAAGTAAAGATACTTTCATTTAAAAAAATGAATTGAGTAAAAGTGAAAGTCACCCAGTAAAATACTACTTGAGTAGCAAACCAGATGAAGCAAAGCAAACCAGCAAGATTCTATTTTTTTATTTTTTTGATTTACAGATAGCCAGGAGCACATTCCAACACTCACACATCATTTACAAACTAAGCATTTGTCTTTAGTGAGTGTGCCAGATCAGAGGCAGTAAGGATGACCAGGCATGTTCTCTTGATAAGTTCATGAATTGGACAATTTTTCTGTCCTGCTAAGCATTCAAAATCTGCTAAGCATTCAAAATCTGCTAAGCATTCAAAATCTGCTAAGCATTCAAAATGGAACAAGTACTTTTGGGTGTCAATGAAAATGCAAGGAGTAAAACATACATTTATTTAGGAATGTACTAGAGTAAAAGGTGTCAAAAATATGAATAGTAAATTCAAGTACAGATACCCAAAAAAACTACGTAAGTAGAACTTTAAAGTATGTTTACTTAGGTACTTTATACCACTGCAATGAAGTGGGGGGCTATCAATGTTTTGATGCACCACACCTCCCCAAATAACTTTTGTCGGTTCAATGTGTACATTTATGTTTTTAAACTGTAGTTTTTTATGTTGTAAAAATGTGTTTTAAACTTTGCTGCTGGTAAAATAACATTGAACGCTAAAATAAGATTATGCTTACCCCAAAGTATAATAACACAACTGAAAAACACTAGATTGATTTAATTTGAACCAAAATTACAATTTTAAAACTATTTGTGACATGTATGGACATGCAATATCATAAATGGACACTAGAGGATAGTGTTGAATCTCGTAGTAGGCATTTTCACCATAAAGGATGAAGAAAAAATATAGTTTACTTCCTGGAGGAGGCAGTCTTGACAGCGTACAGAAATGTTGGTTGGATAACAGTTCGTGTTAGTGATGAATGGCACTGTTCTGGATCTTCAGAAAAGTACAACATCAAACTAATTAGCGTAAGATGTTTAAATTCAGATCATATTTTTTTAACGTTTATTTATCACGACGTTGTGTCCAGTGTGCATACCTTTTAGTAGCTTTGGGACAGCAAAGATCAACTTTTAGCAAGCTGGTTGGCAAGCATGCCTTGCTGGACCCTTGATGCTGAAGGACATCTGCCTACCTGATGGTAGAGGTAAAAGTTTATTTATTTTATAGCTATCATTCCAGCGTTCTATAAGTTGACCGTCCAATCACTGTTGCTAGAGCCATTCATGTCTTCTCAATTTAGAAACATGGCAACTTGGAATTTGGCTTGTAAGTGCTCCAGGATGTTTGTACACACTAGACTGTTGACTTTCATGTCAGTCAGACATGAAAGTGGGCTCTCACTCTGCATCCTACATTTCCACTAGTTCTATCCTCTGGCCTAAAGTACTGCTGTGAGGTAGCAGAGAAGTGGCGACGCAGTGTCTTAACGACAGAACAAAAATCTAGAGTAAAGATACCCAAGCATCCCTGGAGAGGAATCCCAATCCAGACAGCAGAGTATCATCTGAGCTCCGAAAGCTCAGCCTGGATGACTTTCCAGAGGATGGTGAGAGGCTAGTAAAGGACTCCAGAGAAGGACTATCCAGAGAAGAAGACAGGAATTATGAGGCATTGTTTGGCGTCTCCTGGCTCTCACCCAGGGCAGAACAAGTCCCACGGGCTTTTTGTGAAGGAGGGTGTGGCCTCCTGTAGGGCCTCTGTAAGGCAGGTGTGTGAGGAGGCCCATAGACAGTGTGTGCAGATCCAGGGGGTTAGTAAGAAGGACTTGGAACAAGATGAGCTCAGGAGGGGTCCACCAGGGTTTATGCCTGCATGCCAGTCCTGGTTATCTGCCAGAGGACAATGCCGCCAAGCCACCCAGGGACAGCAGTCGCATCCCCCTCTGGCTACTCTTAGATGGAGTGCAAGACCCAATGAACGTTTTTGCATATTTTCTTGAGGTGGATCGAGTCGGCGGAAGTCTTTGTAACAGGTAGCCAAACCTAATATTGAAGATCTGACTTTGTTTTTTAAGAGGTCTCATCTGATCAACCGGAAATCAATTGTACTGGCGTTTATGGCTGTGTTAAATGCATGATGTTTCTTTGCTTTTAGCTGTCCAATGACACCAGTCTTGAGTAAGGCCAGCACAGGTGTGGATGGAGGACATGGGAGTGTATGGCTATGACAGCCTCCTACGTATGCTGATATTGTCCCAATGCATTTTAGCCTGGTCATGCACTGGTCAGCTTACTTTCAGAATCTCATTGTTTGGCTTCAGTATTTTATGAGAACTTTAACACGTTTTTACTTTTGTCTTTACTGTTAGCACTTTTGACCTACAGTACCAGTCATAAGTTTGGACACACCTACTCATTCAAGAGTTTTTATTTATTTGTGCTATTTTCTACATTGTAGAATTAACAGTGAAGACATCGCAACTATGAAGCAACACATATGGAATCGTGTAGCAACCAAAAAGGTGTTAAACAAATGTAAAAAATATATTATATTTTAGATTCTTCAAAGTAGCCACCTTTTGCCTTGATGACCGCTTTGCACACTCTTGGCATTCTCTCAACCAGCTTCACGTGGAATGCTTTTCCAACAGTCTTGAATTAGTTCCCACATATGCTGAGCACTTGTTAGCTGCTTTTCCTTCACTCTGTGGTCCAACTTATCCCAAACCATCTCAATTGGGTTGAGGTCGGGTGATTGTGGAGGCCAAGTTATCTGATGCAGCACTCCATCACTCTCCTTGGTCAAATAGCCCTTCCACAGCCTGGAGGTCTGTCGGGTCATTGTCCTGTTGAATAACAAATCATAGTCCCACTAAGCGCAAACCAGATGGGATGCCGTATCGATGCAGAATGCTGTGGTTGCCATGCTGGTTAAGTGTGCCTTGAATTCTAAATAAATCACTGACCGTGTCACCAGCAAAGCACACCCACACATCCCACCTCCTCCTCCATGCTTCACGGTGGGAACCACATATGCAGAGATCATCCGTTCACCTACTCTGCTCAAATTTGGACTCATCAGACCAAAGGACAGATTTCCACCGGTCTAATGTCCATTGCTCGTGTTTCTTGGCCCAAACAAGTCTTTTCTTCTTATTGGTGTCCTTTAATAGTGGTTTCTTTGCAGCAATTCAACCATGAAGGCCTGATGTATGCAGTCTCATCTGAATAGTTGATGTTGAGATGTGTCTGTTACTTGAACTATGTGAAGCATTTATTTGGGCTGCAATTTCTGAGGCTGGTAACTCGAATGAACTTATCCTCTGCAGCAGAGGTTACTCTGGGTCTTCCTTTCCTGTGGTGGTCCTCATGAGAGCCAGTTTCATCATAGTGCTTGGTGGTTTTTGCCACTGCACTTGAAGAAACTTTCAAAGTTTTTGACATTTTCCGTATTGACTGACCTTCATGTCTTAAGTTAATGATGGACTGTTTTTCTTTGCTTATTTGAGCTGTTCTTGCCATAATATGGACTTGGTCTTTTACCAAATAGGGCTATATTCTGTATACCACCCCTACCATGTCACAATGCAACTGATTGGCTCAAACGCATTAAGAAGGAAAGAAATTCCACAAATTAACATTTAACAAGGCACATCTATTAATTGAACTGTATTCCAGGTGTCTACCTCATGAAGCTGGTTGAGAGAATGCCAAGAGTGTGCAAAGCTGTGATGAAGGCAAAGGGTGGCTACTTTGAAGAATCTCAAATATAAAATATATTTGAATTTGTTTAACACCTTTTTGGTTGCTACATGATTCCATATGTGTTGCTTCATAGTTGTGATGTCTTCACTATTATTCTACAATGTAAAAAATAGGAAAAATAAGGGAAAACCCTTGAATGACTAGGTGTGTCCAAACTTTTGACTGGTACTGTATATAGAGACAACTTTAAACATCAACTCTTAGGGGTTATCAATTTTTTTATAGTCCTCACTACCTGATGACCAGAGTCTGTTCTGTGCAGGTAAAGGTGGCACAAGGCTAGCAGCTAATTGGCACAGTGGGAGCTAAAGCAGAGAACTCTCATGCTCCTGTCATGAAATGTTCCAATTTCCAGATGACCAAACCTACACTTTTGCTGATGGTTAAGAGTTTCCTGTCCTTCTCTCTGTGTGTGTGTGTGTGTGTTCATGGACCGTGCATGTGTTTCAATTGCTTTGCACTTTCCTAAGTCCACCCTGCAGTGTTCTCACTCAGGTGGTGAAAGTGAAGACTATTCCCGAGAACTGCGTCTGCATTGAGGCACTGCTAACCATCCTACCTCGCAGAGACCTGCACCCTGGCCTGGCCTGAATCCATCAATGTCTCTGTGGTACGGTATACCACTAGTCCCTCAGCATTCATCGTCTCTGAAAAATAAGAGAGATGTAAAACTTAATATACTGAA
The DNA here is from genome assembly GCF_023373465.1 of Oncorhynchus keta. Taxonomy (NCBI): domain Eukaryota; kingdom Metazoa; phylum Chordata; class Actinopteri; order Salmoniformes; family Salmonidae; genus Oncorhynchus; species Oncorhynchus keta. The sequence goes on from NC_068431.1 coordinate 42,449,482, forward strand.
CAAAACTATAAACGCAACAATTTGAGATTTTACTGAGTTACAGTTCATATAAGCAAAACAGTCAATTGAAATTAATTCCTTAGGCCCTAATCTATGGATTTCACATGACTGGGCAGGGGTGCAGCCATGAGTGGGCCTGGGAGGGCATAGGCCCACCCACCGGGGAGCTAGGCCCAGCTAGTCAGAATATTTTTTTTCCCCCACAAAAGGGCTTTATTACGGACCAAAATACTCCTCAGCAACCCCCCCTCAGATGATCCCGCAGGTGAAGAAGGATGTGGAGGTCCTGGGCTGGCATGATAACACATGGTCTGCAATTGTGAGGCTGGTTAGACGTACTGCCAAATTCTCTAAAACGACATTGGAAGCAGCTTCTGATAGAGAAATTAGCATTCAGTTCTCTGGCAACAGCTCTGGTGGACATTCCTGCAGTCAGCATGCCAATTGTACGCTCCCTCAACTTGAGACATCTGTGGCATTGTGTTGTGTGACAAAACTACACATTTTAAAGTGGCCTTCTATTGTACCCAGCACAAGGTGCACCTGTGTAATGATCATGTTTTTTTTATTCAGCTTCTTGATATGTCACACCTGTCAGGTGGATGTATTATCTTGGCAAAGGAGCAATGCTCACGGATGTAAACACATTTGTTGGAATAAGCTTTTTGTGTGTTATTTCAGGTCATGAAACATTGGACCAACACTTTTCATGTTGTTTATATTTTTGTTCAATATTTACACTACCGTTCAAAAGATTGGGGTCACTTAGACATGTCCTTGTTATTGAAAGAAAAGAAAAAGAAGGAAAGAAATAATTTTAAAATAACATCAAATTGATCAGAAATACAGTGTAGACATCGTTAGTGTCGTAAATGACTATTGTAGCTGGAAACGGCTGATTTTTAATGGAATATCTACATGTTGTTATTATAGGACTATTTCTCTCTATACCGTTTGTATTTCATATACCTTTGACTATTGGATGTTCTAATAGGTACTTTAGTATTGCCAACCTAATCTCGGGTGTTGATAGGCTTGAAGTTATGAACTGTGCAATGCTTGAAGCATTGTTAAGAGCTGCTGGCAAACACAGGAAAGTGCTGTTTGCATGAATGCTTACGAGCCTGCTGCTGCCTACCACCGCTCAGTCAAACTGCTCTATCAAATCATATATTTAATTATAATATAGTAACACACAGAAATACGAGCCTTAGGTCATTAATATGGTCATTAATATGGTCAAATCTGGAAACTATCATTTTGAAAACAAAACGTTTATTCTTTCAGTGAAATACGAACCGTTATGTATTTTATCTAACGGTCTAAATAAGTCTAAATATTGCTGTTACATTGCACAACCTTCAATATTATGTCATAATTACGTCAAATTCTGGCAAATTATTTCACAACCAGCCAGGAGGCCCAAACTGCTGCATATACACTGACTCTGCTTGCAATGAACACACGAGAAGTGACACAATTTCCCTAGTTAAATGTATTTTAACTTAATATGCTGGTTTAAAAAAATATACTTCTGTGTATTGATTTTAAGAAAGGCATTGCTGTTTATGGTTAGGTACATTAGTGCGACGATTGTGATTTTTTTTCGCAAATGCGCTTTTGTTAAATCATCCCCGTTTGGGGAAGTTGGCTGTCTTTGTTAGGAAGAAATAGTCTTCACACAGTTTGCAACGAGCCAGGCGGCCCAAACTGCTGCATATACCCTGACTCTGTTGCAAGAGAAGTGACACAATTTCCCTAGTTAAAAGAAATTCATGTTAGTAGGCAATATTAACTAAATATGCAGGTTTAAAAATATATACTTGTGTGTTGATTTTAAGAAAGGCGTTGATGTTTATGGTTCGGTACACATTGGTGCAACGACAGTGCTTTTTTCACGAATGCACTTGTTAAATCACCCGTTTGGCCAAGTAGGCTGTGATTCAATGATAAATTAACAGGCACCGCATCGAGGATTTGCAACGCATGACAAGCTAGATAAACTAGTAATATCATCAACCATGTGTAGTTAACTAGTGATTATGTTAATATTGATAGTTTTTTATAAGATACGTTTAATGCTGCACTCGCATAACAGGTAGTCAGGCTGCCACGCAGTCTCCTCATGGAGTGCAATGTAATCGGCCATGATTGGTGTCCAAAAATACCGATTACCGATTTGTTATGAAAACTTGAAATCGCCCTAATCAATCGGCCATTCCGATTAATCGGTCGACCTCTAGTTAGTATAGCTGAAAACTGTTATACTGATTTAAAGAAGCAATAAAACTGGCCTTCGTTAGACTAGTTGAGTAGCTGTACCATCAGCATTTGTGAGTTCGATTACAGGCTCAAAATGGCCAGAGTTTCAGCAGAAAGTTCTTTGTTTCTGGACATGTTGAGCCTGTAATCAAACCCAAAAAATGCTGACGCTCCAGATACTCAACTAGTCTAAAGAAGGCCAGTTTTATTGCTTCTTAATCCGCACAACAGTTTTCAACTGTGCTAACCTAATTGCAAAAGGGTTTTCTAATGATCAATTCGTCTTTTAGAATGATAAACTTGGATTAACTAGCACAATGTGCCAATAGAACACAGGAGTGATGGTTGCTGATAATGGGCCTCTGTACGCCTTTGTAGATATTCTATAAAAAATCTGTCGTTTCCAGCTACAATAGTCATTTACAACATGTACTTCTGATCAATTTGATGGTATTTTAATGGACAAAGAATGTTTTTTTTTTTCAAAGACAAGGACATTTCTAAGTGACCCCAAACTTTTGAATGCTATCATCTCACTCGATGTGATTTATCCATACCCTTTCTTCCTCTCCTCCCCTCTGTGTTCTCCAGGCATCCTGCTACACTTACCCCTGTCGTCCTGTAGAGATGGCCATCGATGACCGACTAGACTACACAACTCAAGGTGTTTACTTTGGATGCCCTCCCAGGCACTCCTCCCAGGGCTTAATGACTGGATTTACTGCATCAATTAGCCATCAGGGTCTCTGAGAGGCCTGGCTGGCTGATCGATTGTTCTCTAGCAGCTGATGTCCCCTTGCCGTTCTGTTCTGCACTGCTCTGGACCATGCTAACTGCTTGTCTGAATGTAAACCTAGTACAATGTAATTAAATCAAATCAAACATTTTCTATTCAAAGTTATTATTGGATTCTTTCTAATGTTTATTCACTCGAGATGTTAAGATTTTTGCGTATGTGCATGTTGAATCCATAAAAAGATAAGGGTTTATGAGAATGTAGCGCATGGCGAAAGAGCTACTGTTGTGCTATTATCAGAATGGGTTAGGGGATTAGGTTCAGCTAAATTGATTGCCAATGCTGGTTTTGAGTAGGGGGGGGCACAGTCTCTGGGCTATTGTTTCTGGTCAGTGACTGTTTAAAATTGATCATGGGAACAAGCGGCTGCTATTGATAGGCAACATTTGCCCTTTGACTGTCGCTCCACATTTAACCCAGGGACTAATTTATCATTCATGTGCACACAAGAATATATATGTGTGTTTGTATACTGTATATAGTTTGTGAACATTGTTACATCCATTGAAAACAAAATCTAGTTTCCACTACAGAGTAAATACTCTCCTACAACATTGAGCAGTGCAGTCGTAGTGGCTTTATAATCAGGCCTGTTTGTTCTTTCCCAGTGTGCTGCAGTGCTTGACCATGAATTGGCCTGATGTACTTGATTACTAATTATGGAAAACAGGAGGCATTGTCTCTCTTAGCCCTACAGTTTTGATAAGCTCTGCATACTCATCAACATGCACACAATTAATTGGTGTTGATTGCTTTTGGCATGTTCAATAGTTATTGATCGAGGGGAAGAGGTGTCCTTCAGCTGACTGCTTGCCTGGAGCTGACTCTATTCTTGGCTTGAGTCAAATGTCTAGTTGATATCTGGCAGTGAATTTCACAGGGTCACTGCTCTCCTCGGGTTTGCTTCTAGGACATTGGGATATTATGAAGTGGTATCTAATTCACATGCATAAGAAAGTAAACTGTTAACAACATATTTTGTTTGGGTGTAAAGGGAAATGTACTTCATTGGTTGCTGCTATTGCCTCGACTGTGAGTTCCATAGTTGCAGTTTGATGTTTATTGTCATGTCTTTCCCTGGAGGCAGAACTGAGCGCTTAAGCTGCAAAAGTCAAAATTGTCTGTACCGTAAAAATTAATGAAAACAAAAAGTAGCTTTTTTGGTATTCATTTATGGTGGTTTTGGCATTAGGCATAGCAGTGTGGTTAGGTTTAGGTTTAAAATCAGATTTTATGACTTAATGGCAGTGCCAGCTATTGACCACTCTGCAGAGCTGCCTCCAGTACATGAGTCATCTCAATAAATGTCAACCTGCTCTATAGTTGCTGTCTCAAGGCAAGAAGGGTTTCCCATTCCATATCCTTAGATGGGATCCCTACCAATCTGGCCTTTGTGTTTTAGTGGGATCCCTACCAATCTGGCCTTTGTGTTTTAGTGGGATCCCTACCAATCTGGCCTTTGTGTTTTAGTGGGATCCCTACCAATCTGGCCTTTGTGTTTTAGTGGGATCCCTACCAATCTGGCCTTTGTGTTTTAGTGGGATCCCTACCAATCTGGCCTTTGTGTTTTCATGGGATCCCTACCAATCTGGCCTTTGTGTTTTCGTGGGATCCCTACCAATCTGGTTTTTGTGTTTTCGTGGGATCCCTACCAATCTGGCCTTTGTGTTTTCGTGGGATCCCTACCAATCTGGCCTTTGTGTTTTAGTGGGATCCCTACCAATCTGGCCTTTGTGTTTTAGTGGGATGTCGGTAAGGTGTTCTGAGCATATAGTATAAGCTTAGAATCTGGCAATGATGACACACATTTGATCAGGTCATTAACAAAGACACTAATTAATAAGGAGAGGTTCCTAAAGTGTTTGAACACTGTCTTATGTCTTAGCAGGCTTTGTGCCTGTCTGCAGGTCCTGTGCTGATATGAGATGTGCATTGTCTCAGGGGGTCGCTCTGAACACTCGGGGAGCGGTCACCTGCTGTTTCGGCTGAGCTTGCACTCTGATGCAGAGGCACCAAGCAGCTCTACCTATTAAAATGTAAATTCCCTGTGCACTCAGTGGGGCCAGACTGGAGGAGGAGGAGGGAGAGGGGATCTGCTCAAGGGTTTGGGGATGTGTCAGCTTGTCCCCTTCACTTCACATGTTAATCACAGAGAGACAGGCCCATATGTCGGCTGCCACCGACCTGGAGGAGATGTGTGGAGCAGAAAAAAGCAATTAGAAAAAATGTAGCCGCTTATGATTTGTCATTTTAAATGATCAGAGATATTATGCATTGTAACTGCAATTTTTTAGAATTGCCCAGAGGGGTATACTACAAAGCAGGATCAAGTTATCCAGCTGACTTTGATAAACAACCAGAAATACATTCATTTTCAGGTTCATCAAGAAAGCTAAACTTGTGTTATTTGTTTTTGGTTGTTGAGTTAAGTAGACCACGCCCATTTCAAACATTTAAAAAATATTTACTTAGCAGGCTAACTCCAGGATCCTGCTTTGTAGTATACCCCTCTTTAAAGATATTACAGCATTATTCAGGTTTTGTCTTGGATTTCTATGAAGGAATTTGAATTGGAATCCCATTTCCTCTGTGGCTGTAGGCCCATGTAGTGGCCCATGTAGTTATCATGGCAGTGGTTATTAACAGTGATCAATGTCTCCAAAAGTTATTCTGTAAATGATTGTGCTAACCACATATCTGCTGTGTACTCTGAAATACACATACACATCGTGTTCTGAAGAATAATGGGTGATCGCACAATCAAATGGGGGAGTTTGTTGTGGGGTAGTGGAGGGGATTTTATAGCTTTTTGAACCCCAGAGTTCAAATATCATCATTACAGCTTCTCTCTTTGCACTTGTCAACAAATACTGTTATTATTTCTGATTGGAAATACCACAAGGAATCTTTTAAAAGCGCTGAAGCTCTCTGAACTGCAATTGTGCAAAACAACATTTGGAAAAGTGCGGCAATGGAGTACATCATATATTTTTTTTCCAAAGCTTGGCACACAATTATTTTATTCTCAATAACATAGACATCTGAGCCACAGCAATTTGAGGTGGAATGAAATGGTCAGCGGTTCACAAAATGAGGTTGCTCTCTAAATGCCCTGCATTTATAGTCATCTTACACTGAAATGACTCTTCTAGAAAATGAGCTCTGTGGATGGCAAGGAGCACTTCACCAAGGCAGTCGTATTGGTCGGACATTTGATTCCTTCATTGGTCGTTCTTGCAAAGTTGATGACATTTAAGTATTAGCGCAAAAATCATTTGATTTAGCACACAACAAAAACAGGAGTTTTGCAGGACAAAGCCCTCTAAAATGAACTGGTGTGTTGTGCTCTATTGAGTATATGTGGTGATGATAGCAGGATGGGACTGTAGTGACTAATTACTGTATGGTCCTCCAGTTCCCTGTTAGAGCATGGGCTGCTCTACACTACAGTCAGTCTCACTGCTAACTCCCCTCTCATCATGATGGAACCCTAAGTGGCCCTGCTTGCTGTTGTTTAATTGCATTCACAGAGTTGGTTGACTACGCTACATTCTCCAGTTGAGAGACAGACATATATTGTGCTCCTCTGAAGTTCAACTTTTTGTCAATGTACCCATGTTTTGCTCAATCAACCAGTGGTGTAAAATACAGTACTTAAGTAAAAAATACTTTAAAGTACTACTTAAGTAGTTTTTGGGGGTATCTGTGCTATACTTTACTATTTCTATTTTTGGCAACTTTTACTTTTACGACATTCCTAAATAAAATAATGTACTTTTTATTCCATACATTTTCCCTGACACCCAAAAGTAGTTACATTTTGAGAGGAAAATGGTCCAATTCATACGCTTATCAAGAGAACATCCCTGGTCGTCCCTACTGCCTCTGATCTGGAGGACTAACTAAACACAAATGTTTTGTTTGTAAATGATGTCTGAGTGTTGTAGTGTGCCCTTGGCTATCAGTCAATAAAAAAAAACAAGAAAATTGTGCAGTCTGGTTTGCTTAATATAAGGAATTCAAAATTATTTATACTTTTACTTTTGATACTTAAGAACATTTTAGCAATTCCATCTACTTTTGATACTTAAATATATTTAAAACCAAATACTTTTAGACTTTTACTCAAGTAGTATTTTACTGGGGGACTTTCATGTTCTATTAAGGTATCTTTACTTTTACTCAAGTACAACAATTGATTACTTTTTCCACCACTGTTAAATTCCTTAAGAGTCTTATTGACTCACCCGTGCGTCACTCACTCTAAGTAGCGTAATAAAAAAATACCAGAGAAAATCTGGCAGTTTAAACTAGAGATGTCTGTTTTTTTGCATGGGCTCCGTCTCAAATCGCAGCATCCTCCTAGGTTGGCCTTCCGCATCAGCGGTGGAAGGTGGCCGAGCTACAGCGGTGTTTGTCAGACCACGAGACATGTATCTTCTCACAAAAACGTATGTCTGAACGGTTTGGCCTATGAATGTAGGTGGTGTTCTCTGTGTCACGGGACTCGTCTGAATGTAACCCATACAAATTAATGGATGTATTGAGGTAGTTTTGTGCCAACAAAAACAAGGAGTTAAATATGTGTAAAAAAAACAACTTTAATATTTCCTGAGCTTTCTTATATCGCCTAGATATAGAATAGACACTTCAAAACCTTCTTCTTTATGATTTATTTTTTGACTGTCTTTTTGGCCATTTATGAACCCCACACACACACACACACACACTTTTAGAGGTATAATGCCACGTTTACGTGCTAGTCAGAACTAGGAAACTCAGACATTTCCGTCTTGCTAACTGTTTGTAATTATACACGTGCCGCGTTCAACCATTTAGCAACATGGACATTTCTGAGTTTCGGGGTTTCCTAGTTCTGACTAGCATTTGAACACTTCATAAATGGCAAAAACCCACAACCCACATGAATTATGGATTTGTCTAGCACCCACTGACCCCTGCTGGTCTGTCCCAGCCATGAGGTTGCCCAGGCTTGCCTGTCTGGTGTTGGTGTTAGGACATGTAGATGTAGCCGGAGGGCAGTGCAGGCCCATGGAGGATTATGGTGATATGAAAATGACAATGTAAATGCAGGTTTAAGTGTTCTTGCCACTGCTTGGTTCAATACTAGGTGGGGCTCTTGTGGTCATGGCAGTCAAGAGCAGCGCACCAGGCTCCATTCATGCTGTCTGGCTCTGCATTTCAATTGATGGCCCCAGAATAGGAAGTGCATGGACACACATGGAGCCCTGGCCTGTGTGACACGTCTCTGTCTCACTAGGGCCAGCAGAGGTAGAAAGGTCAGTGTCACACATCAGATAATTCATTTTCAGCACTGGGCAGAACATAGACTTATTGTGTCTATGATCACTCGCTTAACATTATGGAGGCTTTTGAATTCATAGCGATAGTGGTTATTTGTTGCAACAGGATCATAGCTATATATGTTTTATATGGGCATAGTTATTTTTCTTTCTTAATTAACCATGTTACATATTTCTATGCTCCATGTGATTTAGTAAACATGTGGTCTTTACAGTGTCTTGGTGTGTCTGCTAAAAGTCTAGTGTGTTACCTCTTAGGCTACCTATCCCCACCAGGCTCACCCTAACAGATGGTGACAGCCTCTGCAATTCTGAGTCCAGCCCCACCATTCTCACATAAGGGTGTCACTTCCACCTAGGCTGATTGCCACTTTCTCTCTGAGTCGACGAGGAGTTCGATATAAGGTAGAAAAGGTCATAAGCCAGTTTTTATCCCTGCTTCTCCCTCTCCCAAATGACTTGTCTGCCTCTGAGGAGAATGAGAAGGGACAGGGCCGGCCGGGTGGGGATGGAGGAGTGGGGGAGATAATCCTCTGGACGGTGGAGAGGAATGCCAAAGAGGGAGTGACACGTGGGAGAGGAGCAGGGGGAGTGGTTGAGTTCTGAAATAGATGAGTCTTGAACAAGTGATAATGAATGAGTTGGAGCACAGCAGAGAGGATGTGAGAGGAACAGAGGTAGAGGAGACTGCTGAAGGACTGGACACAGAGGCAAATGGGGGGGGTGAAGGACAGCATCAAGAGTCTTGTCGGAATTGGTGTCTGTGTCCAAAGCACCCAAGGCCAATAGGAATACATCCCGTGAACATATCTGATATTACAGGGGCAAGACTGATCACTTTTAGACTGTCTATGAATAGTATGTTTCTGTGCGTCAATGAAAACAGGTGTGTAGAGTGAGAGCCAGCAGGTGGTGCTCTAAGTCGGTGCTCTAAGTCAGTATTCCAGGGTGTCTGTCTGTCTGTCTGTCTATCTTGTCTGTCTGTCTATCTTGTCTGTCTGTCTGTCTGTCTGTCTGTCTGTCTGTCTGTCTGTCTGTCTGTCTGTCTGTCTGTCTGTCTGTCTGTCTGTCTGTCTGTCTGTCTGTCTGTCTGTCTGTCTGTCTGTCTGTCTGTCTGTCTGTCTCCACGCATCATGAAGGACACCTCTGACACGTAATCCAGCTCCATGCACCAGTGACTGGCTGCTTAGTGGGGTTATGGAACGGAACGGTTCACAATTAAACTAAAACGGGCTCCACTCGCAATCCAACGGAGACCACGACAGGGCAATTAACCCGCTAATACAGTAGGCCATTAGACCTCCTTCTCTGTGCCGGGAGCCCCAGGGCACGGGCCTGGCATGGGACTGGGGGATATTAGAAGAGATGGTTTAATGTAATGACCCATTCTATGATTTTTAGTGCAGAGAATGATTTGTAGTGCTGTGTAAGGTTCTACAGTATGTAGGCCTATCTCATGATCCAGCTTCACTCCTCAGTGCAGTCTTGTTTCCTTGCAAAGCTTGGATCATTTCTTTCTTGTGTACAGTGGGGATACCTATTTGAAGTGTAGACGTTTGTTGCAAAAATGATAGTTGAATCAATGTCAATAGGCCAAGACTTGAGGACTGGTCTGGGTGCTCGTCAGCATTCACAGTAGTTACTGTGAGAGAGAATTTTCTTAATTAATTTTCTTCAACCATTCCCCTCCATTGATCCTACTGTATGGTGGCTTAGGTAGTCTATGTGGCCTCCTTTTTCCTCACTCAACTAGTAGAGAGAATAAATATTTACTAACTGTCTGTTTTCCCCCTGCGCTGCATGTGAGATTTAACTCTGTTTTATCAGCTCTGACGGTTCAGCCAGGGGCTTCTTTCATTTTCTGCTTTTGTGTTTTTAGCTGAGATTGACAGGCCGCTCTCTCTCCCGCCCTGGAGCGGAGTGCAGCCCTGTTCTATTAATCTGTTTAATATGCCAGGGAAACAGTGGAGCGGGAGAACTGGCAGCTCGCTAATGGAATCTGGGCAGGTTAGAGCGGCCTTGCATATCAGACAACGCAGCAGCACAAGGTGGAGGCCAAATGAATGGCTTGCTGTGCAACGGTGTCGCATCGCCCTGGGAGACGGAGGGGGTCACATCTCGCTCCTCACCCTGCATTCTGACCCTCACATTGGTGACCTTCCCTCATAAAGACTCCATTCTGTTAGGGAGTTACCTCCATTCTGTTACCTCCATTCTGTATGAGAGTTACCTCCATTCTGTAGGAGAGTTACATTCTGTATTACTTCATTCTGAGAGTTACCTCCATTCTGTAGGAGAGTTTCTTCCATTCTGTAGGAGAGTAATTCTGTTAGGGATTTATCTCCATTCTGTTATTCTGGGAGTTAGCTCCATTCTTTTAGGAGTGTTAGTTACCTCCATTCTGTAGGAGAGTTACCTCCATTCTGTTCTGTAGGAGAGTTATTCTGTTAGGGAATTACTCCATTCTGTAGGAGAGTTATTCTGTAGGAGAGTTACTCCATTCTGTAGGAGAGTTACCTCCATTCTGTTAGGGGTAGGAGAGTTACCTCCATTCTGTGTTACCTCCATTCTGTTAGGGAGTTACCTCCATTCTGTAGGAGAGTTACCTCCATTCTGTAGGAGAGTTACCTCCATTCTGTATGAGAGTTACCTCCATTCTGTAGGAGAGTTACCTCCATTCTGTAGGAGAGTTACCTCCATTCTGTAGGAGAGTTACCTCCATTCTGTAGGAGAGTTACCTCCATTCTGTAGGAGAGTTACCTCCATTCTGTTAGGGAGTTACCTCCATTCTGTAGGAGAATTACCTCCATTCTGTTAGGGAATTACCTCCATTCTGCAGGAGAGTTACCTCCATTCTGTAGGAGAGTTACCTCCATTCTGTATGAGAGTTAACTCCATTCTGTAGGAGAGTTTCTCCATTCTGTAGGAGAGTAACCTCCATTCTGTTAGGGAGTTATCTCCATTCTGTAGGAGAGTTACCTCCATTCTGTAGGAGAGTTACCTCCAATCTGTAGGAGAGTTACCTCCATTCTGTTAGGGAGTTACCTCCATTCTGTAGGAGAGTTACCTCCATTCTGTAGGAGAGTTACCTCCATTCTGTAGGAGAGTTACCTCCATTCTGTATGAGAGTTACCTCCATTCTGTAGGAGAGTTACCTCCATTCTGTTTGAGAGTTTACCTCCATTCTGTAGGAGAGTTACCTCCATTCTGTAGGAGAGTTACCTCCATTCTGTTAGGGAGTTACCTCCATTCTGTAGGAGAGTTACCTCCATTCTGTTAGGGAATTTACCTCCATTCTGCAGGAGAGTTACCTCCATTCTGTAGGAGAGTTACCTCCATTCTGTCAGGGTGTTACGTCCATTCTGTTACCTCCATTCTGGGAGTTACTCCATTCTGTAGGAGAGTTACCTCCATTCTGTAGGAGTTACCTCCATTCTGTACTCCATTCTGTAGGAAGTTATCTCCATTCTGTAGGAGAGTTACCTCCATTCTGTTAGGGAGATACCTCCATTCTGTATGAGAGCTCCACTGTAGGAGAGTTACCTCCATTCTGTAGGAGAGTTACTGTTAGGGAGTTACCTCCATTCTGTTAGGGTGTTACCTCCATTCTGTTAGGGAGTTACCTCCATTCTGTAGGAGAGTTACCTCCATTCTGTTAGGGAGTTACCTCCATTCTGTAGGAGAGTTACCTCCATTCTGTAGGAGAGTTACCTCCATTCTGTAGGAGAGTTACCTCCATTCTGTTAGGGTGTACCTCCATTCTGTTAGGGAGTTACCTCCATTCTGTAGGAGAGTTACCTCCATTCTGTAGGAGAGTTACCTCCATTCTGTAGGAGAGTTACCTCCATTCTGTAGGAGAGTTACCTCCATTCTGTAGGAGAGTTACCTCCATTCTGTTAGGGAGTTACCTCCATTCTGTAGGAGAGTTACCTCCATTCTGTTAGGGAATTACCTCCATTCTGTAGGAGAGTTACCTCCATTCTGTGGGCGAGTTACCTCCATTCTGTTAGGGAGTTACCTCCATTCTGTAGGAGAGTTACCTCCATTCTGTAGGAGAGTTACCTCCATTCTGTAGGAGTTACCTCCATTCTGTAGGAGAGTTACCTCCATTCTGTTACCTCCATTCTGTTAGAGAGTTACCTCCATTCTGTAGGAGAGTTATTCTGTGGGCTCCATTCTGTTTACCTCCATTCTGGGAGTTACCTCCATTCTGTAGGAGAGTTACCTCCATTCTGTGGGCGAGTTACCTCCATTCTGTAGGAGAGTTACCTCCATTCTGTAGGAGAGTTACCTCCATTCTGTAGGAGAGTTACCTCCATTCTGTAGGAGAGTTACCTCCATTCTGTAGGAGAGTTACCTCCATTCTGTAGGAGAGTTACCTCCATTCTGTAGGAGAGTTACCTCCATTCTGTAGGAGAGTTACCTCCATTCTGTGGGAGAGTTACCTCCATTCTGTAGGAGAGTTACCTCCATTCTGTAAGAGAGTTACCTCCATTCTGTAGGAGAGTTATCTCCATTCTGTAGGAGAGTTACCTCCATTCTGTAGGAGAGTTACCTCCATTCTGTAGGAGAGTTACCTCCATTCTGTTAGGATTTTACCTCCATTCTGTTAGGGATTTATCTCCATTCTGTTAGGGAGTTACCTCCATTCTGTAGGAGAGTTACCTCCATTCTGTAGGAGAGTAATCTCCATTCTGTAGGAGAGTAATCTCCATTCTGTTAGGGAGTTACCTCCATTCTGTTAGGGAGTTACCTCCATTCTGTTAGGGATTTACCTCCATTCTGTTAGGGAGTTACCTCCATTCTGTAGGAGAGTTACCTCCATTCTGTAGGAGAGTAATCTCCATTCTGTAGGATACTTGTGTCCATTCTGTCAGAATGGTTCCTCCACTGTCTACCTGTATGGATTGGCTGTGTACGGAAACTATACTCAACAAAAATATAAACCCAACAATTTCAAAGATTTTACAGTCAATTTAATTGTATTGCTATGCCCTGATCTATGGATTTCACATGACTGGGAATACAGATATGCATCTGTTGGTCACAGATATCTTTAAAAAAAGTAGGGGAGTGGATCAGAAGACCAGTCAGTATCTGATATGACCATAATTTGTCTCAATCAGCGCGACACATATCCTTTGCATAGAGTTGATCAGGCTGTTGATTTTGGCCTGTGGAATATTGTCCCACTCCTCTTCAATGGCTGTGCACATTGGCTGGATTTTGGCAGTACTGGAACACACAGCTGTACACGTTGATCCAGAGCATCCCAAACATGCTCAATGGGTGATATGTCTGGTGAGTATGCAGGCCATGGAAGAACTTGTGATGTTCAGCTTCCAGAAATTATGTACAGATCCTTGCTACATGGGGCAGTGCATTATCATGCTGAAACATGAGGTGATGGCGGTAGATGAATGGTATGACAATGGGCCTCAGGATCTTGCCATGGTATCTGTGTGCATTCAAATTGCCATCGATAAAATGCAATTGTGTTTGTTGTCCGTAGCTTATGCCTGCCCATACCATAACCCCACAGCCACGATGAGGAACTCAGGAACTCTATTCACAACGATGACAACAGCTCGCTCACGCAACGCCATACACGTCTGCTGTTGTGAGACTGGTTGGGCATACTGCCAAATTCTCTAAAACAACGTTGGAGGCGGATTATGGTCAAGAAATTAACATTCAATTTTCTGGCAACATCTCTGGTGAATATTCATGTAGTCAGCATGCCAATTGCATGCTCCCTCAAAACTTGAGACATATGTGGCACTGTGTTGTTTGACAAAATTGCACATTTTAGGGTGGCTTTTTATTAACCCCAGCACAAGGTGCATCTGTGTAATGATCATGCTGTTTAATCAGCTTCTTGATATGCCACACCTGTCAGGTGGATGGATTATCTTGGCAATGGAGTAACGCTCACTAACAGGAATGTAAACAAATTTGTGCACAACATTTGAAAGAAATAAGCTTTTTGTGTGTATGGAACATTTCTGGGATCTTTTATTTCAGCTCATGAAACATGGGACCAACACTTCATTTTTTGTTCAGTGCAGTTTCTATGAAAACATGGAAATATATATATTATATTACCCCCAGTGTCCTTACCTTGAGAGTGATGTATAAGGTAGTGGAGTAATGCAACAACACACTCTCCAAATGCAATACACCTGTGCCTATTATGAATGTCAATCCTCTTGTCTATACATGAGCTTACTTATAAGCACAGAAATATTTATCTCTTCACTATATGTGCTTTCATCTCCATATCCCTGTTGCAGTGATGGGAGCGTCTCCACTGTTTGGTTTTCAAGACCGTTGAAAGCGCTGCCATTTGCAGTGACATCTCAATAGAACTTCATAAATGTCACACATCATCCAAATGTTGAACAGAGGATGCCTGGCCGTCTAAGTTGCAATAGGCTGGAGGATGCTCTCACTCCATAGGTTCTAGCTATATAATTAGTAGTCGCTGGTCAGTACCAGGCTCATATCGAGTTGTTTGAAGAAGAGGGTGCAGACCGGCCCCCTCCTACCTACTACTTCTAAATGACCAGACTCATTTACACAAATGAAAATGAGAAATCCCTCATACATTTTACATTACAATGTTTTAGTTCATTATGGGTGGTGAGTTATTAGCTAATTTGCTCTGTGAAATTCACAGTCACTTTGACTGAGCTGGTATGTCATAACGGAGCTAAATGCAGCGTGCGTTATAGATGGTAACCAGAGGAGGGGAGAGGAAGAAGATACAGTTAAACCCAGGTGTTGGAGCTGTGCACACTAAGAGGTATTGTCCCCAATACATCAATTTCACACTAGTGTAATACCAATTAAAAGTGTTAAATATTGTTATAAAGATATCTCGTTTTTTAAAAACCTACCTTTACTGAAGACGGCACGACAAAACCTATTCCCCTTCAAGAGACTGAAAAGATCTGGCATGGGTCCTCAGATCCTCAAAAGGATCTACAGCTGCACCATCGAGAGCTGGTTGTATCACTACCTGGTATGGCAACTGCTCGGCCTCCGACCGCAAGGCACTACAGAGGGTAGTGCGAACGGCCCAGTACATCACTGGGGCCAAGCTTCCTGCCATCCAGGACCTCTATACCAGGCGGTGTCAGAGGAAAGCCCTGAACATTGTCAAAGACTCCAGGCACCCTAGTCATAGAATGTTCTCTCTGCTACTGCACGGCAAGCGGTACCGGAGCGCCAAGTCTTGGTCCAAGAGGCTTCAAAACAGCTTCTACCCCCAAGCCATAAGACTCCTGAACATTTAGTCAGACTACCCAGACTATTTGCAGTGCACCCCCTCTCACCCCCTCTTTACACCACTGCTACTCTCTGTTGTCATCTATGCATAGTCACTTTAATAGCTCTATCTACATGTACATACTACCTCAAATGACCTGTGCCACTGCACATTGACTCTGTATCAGTACCCCCCTCTATAGTCTCGCTATTGTTATTTCACTGCTGCTCTTTAATTACTTGTTACTTTTATCTCTCACTCTTATCTGTATTTTTTTTAAACTGCATTGCTGGTTAGGGGCTCGTCGGTAAGCATTTCCCTGCAAGGTCTCCCCTGTTGTATTCGGCGCATGAGACTAATACTGTCACGCCCTGACCATAGACAGTCTTTTTATTCTCTATTTTGGTTAGGTCGGGGTGTGACTAGGGTGGGTAATCTAGGTTGTTTTATTTCTATGTTGGCCTGGTATGGTTCCCAATCAGAGGCAGCTGTTTAGCGTTGTCTCTGATTGGGGATCATATTTAGGCAGCCATTTTCCCCACTGTGTTTTGTGGGATCTTGTTTTTGTGTTGTTGCCTGTGAGCCCTCCAGATCGTCACGTTTCGTGTATTCTTTATTGTTTTTGTGCTGTTCACTTCAAATAAAATATGTCGAACCGATTTCATGCTGCGCTTTGGTCCGAGTGTTATTACGACGATCGTGAGAAATACAAATTGATTTGATTTGATTTACTGAGAGTTTATAGTCTTAAAGCCCAGTGTGTAGCTTCCATTGAATTTAGAGCAATTTCCAGCCTCCCTGTTCTATGATAATTGTGCATTGAAGTCTACTATACAGTACATTCATTGTCATCAGATAAATATCAAGAAACCAAAAAAGTTCATCATTTATCATCATATGTTTTCCGATGTCAGATGAGTTTTTGCTCTGAAATTAGGGATTTCAGGGTTTGTCTGTCTCCTCCTTTCCTCCCCACTCCTCCTCTCTTCCCTCCTCCTTCACTGTCTATCCGTGCCAGGGACATCCATCCTACAATTTGCATATGTGCAGCTCACCCGGGGGCGGCGGGCGGGCAGACGATTGTGCTGTCGAGGCTGGCAGCCATGTCATACCACACCACAATGGAGGGGCTCACCATGTTTGTTCGTGAAAATTGCAGCCTCAGGAATCCATTTGGCACAAAACAAGGAGTGAACCCAGGCATCGTGCTACCTCCTCTGGCACGGAGGTGTGTGTGCCCAGACGCTGTCGTCTCTCACTCTCTGTGGTCCGCAGGGGGCCGGGGATTCCCTAATGCCTCAAATTGCTGAGACATGTAAACAAATGGCCTCCTGAATTAGCCCCTGGTCTACAAGCCAAGCGTACTACTGGCATTGGTAATCCCACCCCTTTTTTCATCACCTCTCCTCATCTGCATGACACACAGAAATAGATGAAGCGAGTCGTGCAGACCAGAGAGGACATAACGCATAGCTTTTTCTGACCATATTCATGGAGCAGGTTTTTGTCTGGAAGTAGGAGGGGCTGCATACACTTCTTCATTACAGCAATATTGTTCTAAAAGTGTCTAAACAGTCTTTATTAAGTGTGACGTTACAAAAGATCTCTCTCAGTGTTTAATGCTCGCTAGGTTGCCAGCCTTCATAAAATGAGCACGGTCCAGCATGTTAACGGTCGTCTGTTAACACTTACGCAAATTGTCTCAAGCAAGAAGCAAGTACAGGAAACTATTATTTAGAACATTTTTAAAGTCTTCAAAATGGTTTAAAAGGGAATAGTGAGAGGAGGAAGGTTGTTTGTATTTGACAAGAGAGAGAGGGAGAGACGGTGTCTTTCTCACAGGGTCCTGGGAGTGGGGTGTGAGGGGTTGGGGGGGAGGGGGAGAGGAGGAGTGGATGAGCCGGTGAGATGATAATGCAGCATGACACCTCTGAAATGAGACCCTGGTTGCCATGGCAAAGAGGCTGGAGGGGACAGTCTCTCAAGAGGCTGAAATAAAACAAGCTGTAAATGATGTTTGATCAGTATTTAGATCATGTAGCTGCTCAGGACAGACCTTTTGTCAGCTGCTTGCACGCCCATGCCTCTGCAATTGTTTTCCACTAGACTGACTTTCTCTCTTCTCATCTTTATTTATCATCTGCTCTGCCCCCCCCCATCCATATTTTCTTCTCCATCCACTCTCTTAGTTTACCCACTTCATTTTCAAACGGACATAATATTAGCATGTTGCTAGACTTAAAAACCCACAGCCAGAGCTTTGTCAATATTCACATTTCTCTAAGTTGTTAGGTTTGGCCTGTAAACATTTGTATTGTTTTTGTTTCGTTTTGTCTTTGTCTGTCTGTTTTTTCTCGTTCTGGTTCTCGCTCCCATTGAAACATACACGAGTCGGTATTGTATCATGTTTTATGTAACTGTCTATGACATACAATGTAAAACAAATAAACAATTGTTCACAAAAAAACATTCACACCCGAATACACATTGGCCTTCTCTCTCTTTCCCTCTCTCATGGATCATGACCACCGCTTTCAGAGAAAAATACAAACCAGTAACCAGTTTCTTCAGCTCCGATTGTCTTTGTACCTTCCCTATACCATCAAGGTCCATGATTATACACAGCTGTATTCCATCCAGACTACCTAATGTTCAGCCATCCCTACTCCATGGTCCTGGTCCTGGGGTGTGTGGGGGTGAATGGGGTGCAGGTCCACCATTGCACCGTGCCTATACCATTCTATATTCTATATGCACATGGCTGTTCTGTTGTGTGATGTTCTGTTTGTGCAGGGCTTAGCAGCAGGGAAGGATATGATCTGTGTGGTACATTTGTAAATACTGGGGAAAGTGCCTGATCTCTCTTCCACAGTTGTATTTGCTCATGCACCCGAGCATGCTAAGTAGGATTTATTCTAGTTATTTGCCAAGCAACATGCACACCCACCTACACACACAAAACATACAGAGCCCTTTTAGGATGTGAAATCTCTGAATGTATTTCATTGTATTATACACTGAAGACTTGCCTACAGACAAACATTTTCATGTTTTGCTTGTTCTTTTCGGATGTTGTCTGGAGTGGTGGTGCTGTGTTCACAACATCTCTACACCCAGTCCATCCTACTGCTCTCTGAGTGACAATCCCTTTGTCCAACTTCATAGTTGATGAGTTTTCCTTTCGAAATGGGAATAGAAATTGGGGTCAGGTGTAAGAATAGTGAGAGGTTTATTAGCTGAATCATGTGTGGGGAGTACTACACTGTTGTCCTATTTTTGCTGGGGGGGGGGGGAGCAGCATGCTGGAAACACCTGCTGTTCATCATGAGTGAATGCAGTATGTATCCTCATTGCTTGACACAGAATGGAAAATAAATGAGAATATGGTGATGGATATATATTTTGTTCTGAACCAACAGCTTCTCCAGTTCATTTCTGCTGCTGCTTTCCCACTTCTGTTTTCTTCTGTCAGCTTTGCCATTGATGGACTGCTTACCAAGCCAGAACTAATCACCTCTGACTGCTATCTGTCTCTGTCAATTACACAGTAGCTGCCTCATGCCCTTCTGCCACCTCAAAGGGGTGAAATACATATATCCCACACATACAGTGCCCCACAACCATCCTCTTCTGAGGGTTCCCTCCATTTTACATTTAGACACATGGCTACATATTACAAAACTCTTATTTTGTCAAATAAGTTGCCATATAGAAATAGCAGACTGGCAGACACATTATGGGTTCATTCATTAGAACATATCAGGTTATGGAGATATGCACTGAGTGGACAAAACATTAAGAACACCGGCTGTTTCCATGACATAGACTGACCAGGTGAATCCAGGTGAAAGCTACGATCCCTTATTGATGTCACTTGCTAAATCCACTTCAATCAGTGTAGATGAAGGGGAGGAGACAGGTTAAATACTTATTTTTAATTCTTGAGACAAATGAGACATGGATTGTGTGTCATTTAGAGATTGAAAAGATTGAAGTGCTATTGAACAGGGTATTGTAGTAGGTTCCAGGTGCACCGGTTTGAGTGTGTCAAGAACTGCAACGCTGCTGGGGTTTTCACGCTCAACTGTTTTCCATGTGTAGCAAGAATGGTCCACCACCCAAAGGACATCCAGCCCACACAACTGTGGGAAGCATTGGAGTCAACATGGGACAGCCTCTCTGTGGAACGCTTTCGACACCTTATAGAGTCCATGCCTTGACAAACTGAGACTGTTCTGAAGGCAAAACAGGGATGTGCAACTCAATATTAGGAAGATGTCCCTAATGTTTTGTCCACTCAGTGTATAACATATTAGGTAGAGGGTAGGTTCAGAACACTTGACAGATGGATGTGATGTACACGCCACACAGCAGGTATTGGACAAGGCACTGTTAGAGGTAGGTGTGGAGGGCAATAGGGTGTTACTGCATCTGAAAGTGAAGGTGTTCACATTTCTTTCCAGGAGCCCTGCTACAACAACTACCCCTGAAGGCAACTCAATATTTAAAACAGTCAATATGATAGATCAGATACATGCATGTCCAGTCAAGTTTGCTCAGAAAGATGACAGATGTGCGTATGAGTGTGACATCAGTGTGTCTGGTAGAGTTTGACTACTCAATGGCAGACATCTGTAATCACAACAGTACTGTCCAGAGAGATGTCCAGCAGACGGCTACTCGACATGGCTACCGTTACCTTTCACTGATCCTGGGTCTGAGTGACGTCGAGTCTGAATAAGTGAGAGGAATGTATGGTGATAGGAGACAGTCGTTTAAACGTTTGTCGTCTCTTTTCTGTTGGATTCTCATCTGTCAAATGTAGGCTACATTATAGATCATTGTGCAAATTTGCATATTCAAGAATTGTTATATGGATCTTCTTTTTTGATTTTTCTCCCCTCCTTTTTGTCTTCCATTCAAGGTATTAATTGAGAACATTCCTGTTAAGCTGAGTTGAGCTGCTGTTATCTGGAATCAATCGGGCCCTGCCTCTAATGATGGTCTACATTAAATCAAAACCCATCAGCCCCACTCCATTGTGAAACCATCTTTTAATTGGCAGTTACATTTTGGTTAATAGTAAGATGATTGGAAACATCTAATAGAGGCTCCATTGGGAGCTGCCGGTCTATTATTCTGTGGACGGACAGTTACGGCTGTTTTGTGTTTGCCGGCTTTTAGAATTCCATCGCTGCAACATTGTGAAGAGGTTGTGTACTGGTTGTAGCAGATAAAAACGGAAGTGCTCTTTCCTCCTCAATGCTTCATTTTGATCTCTATCTCATATATTTGATCTTCTCCCTTCCCCTCTCTCCTCCATTTCTCTCCTTCATCCCCCTCTCTCTGTTTCTCACTGTCTGCTTGGTGTTACGTGGACGGAGATGGCTGGCAGAGACAGATCGCTCAGCCCCAGCTTAAAGATGACTGCCTCGTTCCTTCTGCCCAACAACGCTGGATCATGGGATTCCCTCATGGACACCGCACTCCACTCAGACACATCACATAGGATGGAGAACAACAGAACGGGGAGGCAGAGATGAGAGTATTAGATGAGGAAAGGAGGGATGAGAATAGAGAACCAGAAGAGACTGAGTTACATAGAGGATAGTCTATATATACACTGAGTTTTAAAATGGAATGAGAGACACAAAGGAGAGGTGTGGGGGAGAGAGCAGTAGAGAGAGAACGGTGTTTAGGGGGAGACGGTGGTGGGGGCCGGGTGGGCTTATATGAGTGGGGGGCATTCATCATTATTGGCGCACACCTCCATCCCTTGCTCACCCTGATGTCCCCTCCACTGCTGACATAAATCATGATTTCCCCATAATAGATCCCCTCTCTGCCATACAGGGGAAGAGTGCCGCTCATATCGATTTCACCCTCTCCTCCCTCTGCCTTTCCCTTCGGCTCTGTGGGCTCTGACGCAAAATCATTATGAAACATCACTGATTTGAAATTCATGGGATACTAAATAAAGTTTATTTTTTTCTCCAGCTAAATTTTGATGCATGAGAAGCAAAGGGAGAGAAAATGAGAAGTAACGATATTGAGATTACACAGTGTGTACAATGCCATTATCCTCCTATTGATTTGTGTTTGAAGCACATGTAATGAGAGCCAGTGGAGGGAATCATAAACAGTCGAGGACAGAGAGTGAGAGAGAGGACTGGGTGGACCGCAGGACAGGAGAGGGGCTGGTTGACAAACTGAGCACACCCATGAACAGGTTGACCCTGTGAGGCCTTGATGACTCAGTCACACCAGTATCTTTGGTTCAGCTTGGCTGTGATGTTATGACAACCTTTCCCCTCACATCCTGTACTGTAGATAGATGTAGACAAGGTGTTGTTCAAAATCACTGTGACGTATATATCACACAGGCTGGTGTCATTGGGTTTTTATTCCTAATTCCAGTTTAAATTGACTGAATCAATTGGTGAGGAAAGGTATATTATATGATGTGTTTTGTGTGTGCGCTGGACTGTACATGAAGGTGTCTGTGTCTGTGTGTTGCTGTTTGAGCCAATTCGCATTTTTCCACCTGTACTACTTACCCCCCCAACGTAAACCTTCAGAAGATATTCCATGGTTCTCTCAGTAAATAAGCGTGGGGATGGCTGATGTGGCCACTTGATACATGACCAGGGGTAGCTGGCCGTGGCCTGGACAGGATTATACGTGGAGGATTGGAGGGATATTAATGTAAAGAGGGGGGACAAGGGTGCTCAGG
Source organism: Oncorhynchus keta (assembly GCF_023373465.1). Lineage (NCBI taxonomy): Eukaryota > Metazoa > Chordata > Actinopteri > Salmoniformes > Salmonidae > Oncorhynchus > Oncorhynchus keta. Next base: position 42,471,867 of record NC_068431.1, read on the forward strand.
TCCAATTACTATGCACCCTGTTATCTTCAAGCAGGCCAAACTGTGCTGAGGTGGAAGGGATTAATGGCCTTGGACGCTGGCCACAGTCCGCCACACCACCGGGCCAATTATGGAGCCATATTGGCTCCCTGCGTATCCACAGCCACTGCAGCAGTCTGGTGGGTGAGAATACTATGTGAAAACTCTAATGGGGGTCAGAGGTCAGGGTGAGGCAGGGAGGGGGTAGGGCTTGACGATATAAGGATATTGGGGTGGGATGGGGGTTTACATTGGGAGTAATGCGTAAAACTTTCACTTTTATCTGTTGAGTAAACAACAAATAGTAGACTTTTTTTGACAGATTGGAGAATGTTTTGGTGCATGTTCATCTGGGCTTTTAGCCTGGAGGCTGCACTGTTTAGTCTGCTATCTTTGCTAAACAAGTTTTAATAAACAATGCCCTTTTAGGGTGAAATGAACAACAACGTGTGACACTTTATTACGCGCATGAATATTATGAAGTGCTAATCAAATGTGACCTTTGTTTTTCAAAGTCAGCTGTGGAAACAACATTAGCACTACAAATGAGTCTGCCAAATTAGTACCTGAATGATTAAAAGTTGTAAATATTTAATTTCACACCTTTCTATAATTAGATATGAAAATTTAATGTGTTAACCAGAAGGCAAAGCTAGACTGTGTTTTACTCATGTCTTGATTAATTACTCACCGGCAAATGCATATATTTTCAATTTACATTGTAATGTGTTTCCTCGTCTTGCCATCGTGGCTGAACATACATTACTAACGGATTACTGAGGAAGTTGCTCTTGGATCGCAATTCATTTTCATGGCCCATGTTGTATGGTTGCTAGTTTGGATTTCAGTCTTAAGTGGGCTGGTGGTAGAATCACCTGATCACTGACAGGAGTGTCTCTTTTTAATATGATTTTATTGCAGTTGGCTAAATCACAGGCACACAGAGTGTTTCTTGGTGGTCTTAAACAAACCTACTTTGAAACAAAAGTATACACCTCACACACATGGTTATGGGATTCGAAAAAGAAGGCACCTGCACCATTTATTTATTTTTATTTAGCTTGGCAAGTCAGCTAAGAAAAAATTCTTATTGACAATGACGGCCTACCCCGGCCAAACTCTAACGATGCTGAGCCAATTGTGCGCCGCCTTGTGGGAATCCCAATCACTGCCAGTTGTGGTACAGCCTGGAATCAAACCAGGGTTTGTAGTGACACCTGTAGCACTGAGATGCAGTGCCTTAGACCACTGCCCCAATGTCAAATATAGTGTTCCAGTATTACGTTTTATATACATAACAGAAGACTGAATTATAGCAAACCATTTGACATAGAAACACTGGATTTTTAATAATAATAATAAATAATAATAATAATTTAATCATCTTTATTGATTATACAATTCTGAAAAATATGAATAGCATTCCACCCCTGAGGCCACTAGGTCATTTGACTGCAGGAAAGGGTCCTGCATGGTCCTAGACCTACATACTGTATGTTGACATTAGGAAACTATTCCTTGTGCAATAAAAAACATTATTTTCTAGAGAAGCAGTTCCTCCTTCTTTCTTCTGAGAAACAAAACAAAGCCAACGCTTTAGTCCAGGTCAAAGAGCAGTAGAGCAGGTTAGACCCAGCCGGCTCCCAGAGCACCTTGCCTTGTGTGATCCAGACATTTTCTCCTCTGGTCTGGTGCCACGCTGCATACTCTAATGTGACTGATGTTTCCCCTCAAAGTCCTCAGTAATAAATGGAGTGCCATTTTGCGGCCGTGGCAAAGCCAGGCCTCCGTATTGATTAACTCTCATCATCGACTCTCTCCCACTTCCCTGATTTATGAGCCTCTGTTATTTTTACATTAGCCATCAGATTCATCTCCTGGCCTGGCTGGGGTTGGTCGCGGCTGGGCAGCATATGAGGCTAATTCCTCCTGAATGGGGTGCAGCTGACAGGCTCTCATTCTCTGTTTGCATGTGGTGTTTATTGGTCTGGGCCACGTGGAGGAGCACTATGTTGCTACCTTTCATATCATACGGCAGATCTAGTACAGGACAGTCTCCAGCTGTGCACTAACTGTATGTTCAAATGTACACTGAGGTGTATAATATATAGTGGTAATTGGTAAACAGTTAATATTCTTGCGTTGCCTGTACATTAATTGAAACATGGTGGTTACTTTAGATCTTCCACTCTCGTGTGTCTCTGTTCGGTGTCCTCTGGCGTGATGAGCAGGTCACGGTGTATGGGTCTTCCAATGCTAACCTAACCGAACTGCAAGCTAGATTGGTTTAAGTGGAAGCAGTGGTGAGAGGAACAAAAGACGGCAGGCGCTGTGCTGTGGTATAGTAGAGGATCAGTGATCCAGAGGATGAACCAATCTGGTTCCCCCCTGCACCTTGATCCACATCAGGTACATTTATTAGGCATCAGGCTGCTGGAGAGACACTCCCCTCTCTCCCATCCCCACTGACTGGGTTACTTAATGATGCCCGTGTTGAGCTGTGGGTTGAGCTGAGCTGTGCTGTGCTGTGTGGGCCCTAACGGATGGTGGCCACCCCTGATAAGCACAACCTAAATAAATGATTGGAGGGGTAATTGCACTGTGCCATGCAGGCTTTGTTAATAGAGACGACTGTACTAATGAGAGAGGGTGAGCAGAGCGTCTCTCTCTCTCTCTGAAGGACTTCTCTCTGTCTCTCTGTCTGTCTCTCTCTGATGCACTCTCCCTATCTGTCTTTGTCTCTCTCTCTCTCTCTCTCTCTCTCTCTCTCTCTCTCTCGATCTGTCTCTCTCTCTTTCTCTTTCTCTCTCGCTCTCTCTCGCTCTCTCTTTCTCTCTCGCTCTGTCTCTCTCCCTCTCTGTCTCTGTCTCTGAATGACTTCTCTCTGTCTCCTGTCTCTCTCTGTTGCTCTCTCTCTCTCTCTCTCTGTCTCTCTCCTCTGTTTCTTTCTCTCTCTGTTGCTTTCTCTCTGTCTTTCTCTCGCTCTCTCTGTCTCCTCTCTGTCTCTGTCTCTGTCTCTCTATCTCTCTGTCTCTCTGTCTCTCTGTCTCTCTGTCTCTCTGTCTCTCTGTCTCTGTCTCTGTCTCTGTCTCTGTCTGTCTCTCTCTCTGTGTGTCTCTCTGTCTCTGGCTAGGTCGCTGTCTCTCTCTCTGTCTCTCTCTCTCTCACTTGCTGCCTCATTGGTCTCCTTTAATTTTGTGTGGAAATCTTCTTCACACTTCCTTGGTTATCTCTGCTCTCTCCAAGATAACCTAATTAGACCAAACAGGCACTAATGAGATCTTTAGCGGGAATTATTAGATAACTATAATAACACTCTCTTACTAGGAGATAGGTGGAACAAGGTGAAAGGATGATGTCCTTTTGGTAACAGACTGGCAATGTATTTATGGTTGGGATGATAGCTTGATTGTATTGGCTTGTGCAAAAGAGACTTGAAGAAGAAGGAAAGCTCAGCTGTGACTTTAAACCCATACTGGCAACATAGTATCATGGTGCTCTACAGTGTCACTTTTACTTGCCTGTTCCTGGTAGTTTAATTGGCTGACATTTACATGGTAGCCGTTTACAAGATCCGAGTGGCCAAGCGGTCTGCAGAGGAGAATGGTTGGGATGGCGTGATGATTTAGCAGAGGATAACGGAGGGAGAAGAGCATGGTTATAGGCCTCCCGAGGAAACCTGTACCTCCATCTATGTCAGTTCATCCTTTAATGGCCAATGAGTGTCTTTGAGGGGGACATGGGGTGGTGTTTCACTACTTAGCCTGCTGGAAGTGCAATGGAGCTTATTAAACCCGCTATTAGTCCATCATTTCAACGTAATGTGGTCTCGGAGCTCTGATCCAATAGAAATGCTGTTCTCTCTTCCTACTTCCTTATTTCTGTCTTTCTCACTCAATCATCATTTATCTCAATCACACTCTTCATCTCATCAGACAGTTGGTGTAATATAACAGTGTTGTATTTTGAATGTTTGTATTGCCACTGCCACGTATGGGTACTTTCTTTGTACTCTGTTGTATTCTACGTCGTAGATTCTTCCTGTTCATTTACTTCACTACCCAAGAGCACTTGTTACAGTATTTGGGTTGTAAATTGTGTCTGCTGACATTTGTGTCACATTTAAATGCCAACAGTACAGAACGTAATTTACTGAATATAGGGTCACTTGCTGGAGAAAATTAAATCAGCTTACTCATTGCTTTTGTCTCCAGGCCAGACTTCAGTTATTTCTCTGACAGGGGTAATATGTAATGAAGAGGTCTATTGATTCAAGAAAAACCAGGCTACCTCAGGTCACTATTCCTGGGTAAGCAGTTGGGGAAGTCAATATTATGTGATGTGTGAATGAATGTATATTGTATAGGTGTCAGATTCAGTGTCTTTTTGTGTGATTAGTACTGTACAAAAAATGTGAGTGTTTACTTCATTGAGCTAATTAATACGGTCTGTCATTTTCAAAGGATTGAGAAAACATCTGTATGAAACAGTATGGTATTTCAAATACTGTCTACAATTATAATCCACCTCACTTTATATAATTACAATGTAGTATACACTTCCTAAATGTTGTGAGTGTGTAATGGTGATATATACTGTGTGCGGTGGAGCCTAGAAGCCTCCTGTTCCCGACCCCTGCTTGTCCTTCACATAAAGCCAGGAGAGGGCCGTCGTCATCAGCCTGGCAGTTGGTGCTTTTATATCTCTTGAATTCACCAGGAAATATGGCCGCCGTCTGTGGCAAAGGCCACAGAGGAAGCAGCAGAATGATGAGCGCTTTTATATGACAGGCCAGAAAAGGGGGACACAGAAATATTGATGCTCTGCTGGCAGGCAGGCCAGGCGGCCTGTGTCCCTCTTACCTCTGCACTGGGGAGTGAGGATGAGAAGAGGTCTCTGTCTAACTATTTTTCATGTGTCTAATATATTAACTAGCCAGTAAACACACTCCAGGGAATGCAACAGACTGACAGCTCCTGAACGAAGCTCCCCTGCTGGCCCCATCAAACAGCAATGTATTCCGTGGGTAAAGTCGTCCCGGGATTAATTTAACTCTTTATACACGGATTTCTCATCAGATGCAGGGCAGCTGAGGAAGGCTTGTATGAAAACAAAAGGAACTCTCTTCGTCAGATTTTCTTGACCTCATTCCCATTTTAGACTACTGTGTAATATTGTTTTGACATGTGAACTGCTTGCGAAGGACAAAGAGTTAGGATTAGGATGTTTTTGATGTAGCCAGCTGTCTGTAGTTTTTTTGCTCTTGGTTGATCAACATCTTTGTCTCTGAGATGAGTTGCATTTGTTTTTAGTGTTTTTGCTTTTCATGCCACACAACTGTCTGGAGAAACTGTACACCAGAAAAGGTCTATTGTTAGCTGTGTCCGTCAGGGCAGGTAGGCGCAAGCAATCCATCCTGTTGGATTGAATTCTATTCATCCACTGTCACTATTATTATTCAAGGCGAAAACCAAAGTCTAACATTCCCACTTTCCCACATGAAATATTGTCTTTATGTGTCTCGGACTCACATGAACAGCCTTTGTGGGGAACCCCACCCAATGATTTACTGTGGTGGAGGTGCTGTCGTGGCCTACCCTGCACCGCTACCCATGAACCCCATTCCCCCATCCTCTGTCTGTGTGTGTAAGCACCATTAGCCTGACGACACCTCTCCTCGGTCAAGCACGGGCACTGTTATAAAGGTGCTTGAGTTTGGAATGAGCGTTTCCCAGTAATAGAGGTCCATAGGTCCACATCAACACCGTGGCACCTTCATCCATATGTGGCTTGGTGCAGCTTGTGCTGCAGCATGTTCTGTAGCTTCCTACCACTACGTAGGTCATCTTTGTTAGCGGCCCTGTTGTCGTCGAGCTCTACTGTCTATTCATTTTATTTTACTAACACTGTTTTCTACCGTGTCCTCCACCACGTCTTATTCCTCACTATGAGATGTCAATGCAGAGTAGATTATGGCTATTTAAATCAATTGGGTAATGGATAGTGTGACAGTTGTCCTTCTGCCACTCCTGACCTGCATAAGGAGCCATTCCCCTACAGTCTCATCATGATGGCTGTGATGTGAAGTGAGGCCAGCCATCAGCTGGAGAGTCAGTATTACAGCTACTTAGTGCTGAGTACCACTGCCTAGGCCTCCTATGTGTAATTGTTCTAATTGCAGTAAGTTAGAGAGCCGTCCCATCGCTGTGTCAATGAGACGCTCTTTACAGAAGGGCCCTTATTGTTAATTAGGCAGAATTGAATTCAATAGCCACTACACGTTTCCCATTGATACCGTATGTGTCCTTTAATCACAGGTGTTGTAAAGGAGGAAGCACCCCCCACACACACACTAGGCTTCTCACATGTTGTTCTCTTGACCAAAAATGGAGACATCACTGTCACAGAGGTGCTGGGACTGAAATACATGTACCGGTAGCAGTAAAGTAGGTCATGCCTACAAAAAAAATGAATTTTTCGAGCAGCCCTTACTTCATTACAAAATGCATTAATCAAAACAATCATGTCAAATTGTGTTTTACAATGTAGACCAACAGGTAAATAGGTCCCGAAGCCCACTACAACTCATAAAAATGTATTTAACAATACAACAACAGTCAGCAAGAACAAACGTGTATCCAGTTGAAATACAAGTAAGCCAGCAAACTGCCCGGAAATGACTTGGTGCTCCTAACCTGGAGTAAAATGGGATGCGAGCAGTTAGGTGTTGCTAAATGGAGAGGTGATTATGGCAGATTGCAGTGGCTAAAGCACAGCATAGTGCACAGTTCTCTTCCGACTGCTCTCTCTCTCCATGCTACGCCGCAGAGCACAGAAAGCCTCTTCGGCTGTAATGACAGTTTACAGAGCAACGAGGCACCACAAACATGTCATAATGTGCTCTAACAACCACAATTATGCCTCTTATTGATTCAGCCCTGTATTAAATGGGAGCAGCAACACGTATCGTGAGTGGTTAAAGTTGTTGAACGAAGGAAATCGTTGAATTGCCCTCTCTTCATTGGCACCGGATGTGTCCCTTATAGCATAATGTGTCTCCAATGTGGTGCAGGGTGAACAAAGAGGGGTGAAAAGTGGCACAACAAAAGCAACACAGACAGCTGGACAAAGGCAACCAACATAGAAGGAAAGAAGTGAGTTTTGTCAACAAATCCAAAGTGGGTAAATTATTTTCTTCCTCTTTTCATGGTTGAAGCGTTGGTTGTTTCTGAGAAACAGTCAGACCTTGCTGTCCTTTCCACCTCTCTCCTCAAGCAGAACCTTTGTGCTGTAGTACATTTGTAGGACAGAATTACCACTACATTTCACTGAGCGTAAACCATTACACTGCTAAGGCAAACATTTAGTAGACAGAAATTGTGCTCTCAGCTACTATCCGCACATTTTGTAGGCATCATTTTGTCAGCTGTATTGACTAATGATGAATGCCTTATGAATCAATGTGAATGCTCTGAGAGTGCTAGCTATACAAATCATTGACATTCTGTTCGTGGCATCATTCTGATGTTGATAGAATTATTGTATGCACTTCCATTTGTTGGAACTCTGTGTGGATCATTGACATTAACTTCATTGACTTATTGCGTATGCTTCCAGGTGTGCTCCTGTCACAGGTGTTAAGATTGGTTTATTGATTCATGGATTTTTGGGGATAAGTCATCGGGGCACCAGAGGATGAGGAATAATGTGTTTACAATATATATTGTCACACCTTAAACTACAGCTGTCTCCCTCAGTGAAGTAAGACCTGATGCAGTGAGGGGGTTAAAACTGCCCCAGTCTCCTTGTGCTTTAACATGGTCCCTCTCAGGAGGAGTTGGTCACAGTGGAACAGCAGTCTGCTCCAGTACAGTAGCGTGGTGGAGTCACCGGAGGTAGACCTGTTTCTCATTCACAGCATGAAACCGCTCGCTCTCTAATAATGGATAAACAAACAAGCGTGACGACTCTGATGTGTATCAGTTTATAATTTAATTACATTTTGATAGTTAGCACTGTGGGCGTTTGAATAACCGTGGGGGGTAGGTCTCTGTAGACTCCACGCTCTGCTGGATACTATGTTTAGCATACTGCACAAATAGCAATGGCTTTCCATGAAATAAATCATGTTTAATAATCGCACTGTGGCTGTTTCAAGCACCTGTACAGTATTTTTGTGTTTGAGGTGGTTGTGTTTGAAGTGGTTGTGTTTGAAGTGGTTGTGTTTGATGTGGTTGTGTTTGAGGTGGTTGTATTTGAGGTGGTTGTGTTTGAGGTGGTTGTGTTTGAGGTGGTTGTGTTTGAGGTGATTGTGTTTGAGGTGGTTGTGTTTGAGGTGGTTGTGTTTAAGGTAGTTGTGTTTGAGGTTATTGTGTTTAAGGTGGTTGTGTTTGAGGTTATTGTGTTTGAGGTGGTTGTGTTTAAGGTGGTTGTGTTTAAGGTGGTTGTGTTTGAGGTGGTTGTGTTTAAGGTGGTTGTGTTTGAGGTGGTTGTGTTTGAGGTGGTTGTGTTTGAGGTGGTTGTGTTTGAGGTGGTTGTGTTTGAGGTGGTTGTATAACAGTTCCAAATGACTTTTGTGTCTTGATTCTTCTTGGCCAGAGGTGGTTTGTTACATATAAAGCATCCTGTCAACAAAATGATTTGTTTATCAAAAGTCAATATGATTACTCATTGACAATTATGAAACAGAGAAACTGCGTAGCACAAATAGCAGTAGCCTTCCTTCCTGCCCTTTTTTGTATGCATTTATGTCTATGTTGTGTGTTGGGTGACCTTCGAGCTGTGAATAGGACTGCGGCTTGCTCCCTGTGCGCTCCCCAGTGTGAATGAACAATCCTCATGCGCTCTGGCAGACATGTTCCTGATAAACCACTGATCTCCCAGGGCACTTCAAATGAGCCTGACTTCATTTGCATGATACGATTTGGCACAATGTGTGTGAGCATGTTGGGGCTAGACAAGCTAGCTAGATCACTGTGGCATTAGATGGAAGCAAGTTACCATGGGGAGGGTGAGTGCAGACACCGAGGGATGCAGATAGTGTGGATTGGGTTCATGTTTTTTAGTCCTCTTATCTGAGAGAAGAAGATCGACATGCTGAAGGCTCAACCAGGGCGCCTTAAAGAGACAGAGTTCTGTCAGAGGTACAGTGCTGGGAGATGAACAGTAGATATGAGGGAATGCATGGTGTTAACATGAAACAAATCTCTCGTGGAAAGATTCTGTGTGTAAACTGAGAGAATCTGTAGGGACTGAATGGGATGCGTAGGATAACGAGCAGCAGTAGTTCTGGTGTTTGTTCTTTTGTCACTGGTTATTTGGACAAATCACAATTTTGCAGGTGTTAGTATCTTTTGCATTTCGGAAGGGGAGGGATATTTAGCCCGTAACTTGCAAAGAGAGAGGGTGGAGCTCATTGTTCCAGTTCCGCTCCTCGTTTGAGTATTTCTTCATCTCTTCTCTTAACACGTATGGACCCAGAACTTCATCGAGCAGTTGACCAACTATGCGAGACATTGGTCCCGGGTTAACCGAGATTAACATGAAACTAGACTCTATAAAATATGTATGGTGATGATTTGTAGAAAAAGTGTATATTATGCATATACCTAAATGGCACATACAGTACCAGTCAATAGTTTGGACACACCTACTCATTTAAGGGTTTTTCTTTATTTTGACTATTTTCTACATTGTAGAATAATAGTGAAGATATCAAAACTATTAAAAAAAACATATGGAGTAACCAAAAACCAAAAAACCATATGGAGTAACCAAAAACCAAAAAACCATATGGAGTAACCAAATACCAAAAAAACCATATGGAGTAACCAAAAACCAAAAAAAACATATCATCCACCTCTGGCCTGCTCGCCTCCCTACCTCTGAGGAAGTACAGTTCCCGCTCAGCCCAGTCAAAACTGTTCGCTGCTCTGGCCCCCCAATGGTGGAACAAACTCCCTCACGACGCCAGGACAGCGGAGTCAATCACCACCTTCCGGAGACACCTGAAACCCCACCTCTTTAAGGAATACCTAGGATAGGATAAGTAATCCTTCTCACTCCCCCCCCCCTAAAAGATTTAGATGCACTATTGTAAAGTGGCTGTTCCACTGGATGTCATAAGGTAATGCACCAATTTGTAAGTCGCTCTGGATAAGAGCGTCTGCTAAATGACTTAAATGTAAATGTAATGTAATGTAAATGAGTAACCAAAAACCAAAAAAAACATATGGAGTAACCAAAAAACAAAAAAACCATATGGAGTAACCAAAAAACAAAAAAAACATATGGAGTAACCAAATACCAAAAAAAACATATGGAGTAACCAAAAAACAAAAAAACCATATGGAGTAACCAAAAAACAAAAAAAACATATGGAGTAACCAAAAACCAAAAAAAACATATGGAGTAACCAAAAAACAAAAAAACCATATGGAGTAACCAAAAACCAAAAAAAACATATGGAGTAACCAAATACCAAAAAAAACATATGGAGTAACCAAAAAACAAAAAAACATATGGAGTAACCAAAAAACAAAAAAACCATATGGAGTAACCAAAAACCAAAAAAAACATATGGAGTAACCAAATACCAAAAAAAACATATGGAGTAACCAAAAAACAAAAAAACCATATGGAGTAACCAAAAACCAAAAAAAACATATGGAGTAACCAAAAACCAAAAAAAACATATGGAGTAACCAAAAAACAAAAAAACCATATGGAGTAACCAAAAACCAAAAAAAACATATGGAGTAACCAAAAACCAAAAAAAACATATGGAGTAACCAAAAAACAAAAAAACATATGGAGTAACCAAAAACCAAAAAAACATATGGAGTAACCAAAAAACAAAAAAACCATATGGAGTAACCAAAAAACAAAAAAACATATGGAGTAACCAAAAAACAAAAAAACCATATGGAGTAACCAAAAACCAAAAAACCATATGGAGTAACCAAAAACCAAAAAACCATATGGAGTAACCAAATACCAAAAAAACCATATGGAGTAACCAAAAACCAAAAAAAACATATGGAGTAACCAAAAAAAAAAACCATATGGAGTAACCAAATACCAAAAAAACCATAAAACCAAAAACCAAAAAAACATATGGAGTAACCAAATACCAAAAAAACCAAAGTAACCAAAAAAAAAACCATATGGAGTAACCAAAAACCAAAAAAACCATATGGAGTAACCAAAAACCAAAAAAACATATGGAAACCAAAAACCAAAAAAACATATGGAGTAACCAAAAAAAAAAAAACATATGGAGTAACCAAAAACCAAAAAAACATATGGAGTAACCAAAAACAAAAAAACCATATGGAGTAACCAAAAAACAAAAAAACATATGGAGTAACCAAAAAACAAAAAAACCATATGGAGTAACCAAAAACCAAAAAACCATATGGAGTAACCAAAAACCAAAAAACCATATGGAGTAACCAAATACCAAAAAAACCAAAAACCAAAAAACCAAAAAAAAACATATGGAGTAACCAAAAACAAAAAACCATAAAACCAAATACCAAAAAAACCATATGGAGTAACCAAAAACCAAAAAAAACATATGGAGTAACCAAAAACCAAAAAAACCATATGGAGTAACCAAAAACCCAAAAACCATATGGAGTAACCAAAAACCAAAAAACCATATGGAGTAACCAAATACCAAAAAAACCATATGGAGTAACCAAAAAACAAAAAAAAACATATGGAGTAACCAAAAAACCAAAAAAAAAACATATGGAGTAACCAAAAACCAAAAAACCATATGGAGTAACCAAATACCAAAAAAACCATATGGAGTAACCAAAAACCAAAAAAACATATGGAGTAACCAAAAACCAAAAAACCATATGGAGTAACCAAAAACCAAAAAACCATATGGAGTAACCAAAAACCAAAAAAACCATATGGAGTAACCAAAAACCAAAAAACCATATGGAGTAACCAAAAACCCAAAAAACCATATGGAGTAACCAAAAACCAAAAAACCATATGGAGTAACCAAAAACCAAAAAAACATATGGAGTAACCAAAAACCAAAAAACCATATGGAGTAACCAAAAACCAAAAAACCATATGGAGTAACCAAAAACCAAAAAAACCATATGGAGTAACCAAAAACTAAAAAACCATATGGAGTAACCAAAAACCCAAAAAACCATATGGAGTAACCAAAAACCAAAAAACCATATGGAGTAACCAAAAACCAAAAAAATATATGGAGTAACCAAAAACCAAAAAAACCATATGGAGTAACCAAAAACCAAAAAACCATATGGAGTAACCAAAAACCAAAAAACCATATGGAGTAACCAAAAACCAAAAAAACCATATGGAGTAACCAAAAACCAAAAAACCATATGGAGTAACCAAAAACCAAAAAACCATATGGAGTAACCAAAAACCAAAAAACCATATGGAGTAACCAAAAACCAAAAAACACATAGGTAGTAACCAAAAATAGTGTTAAAATATCTAAAAATGTGTTATATTTGAGATTCTTCAAAGTAGCCACCCTTTGCCTTGATGTCAGCTATGCACACACTTGGCATTCTCTCAACCAGCTTCATGAGGTAGCCACCTGGAATGCTTTTTAATTGACATGTGTGCCTTGTTAAAAGTTCATTTGTGGAATTTCTTTCCTTCTTAATGCATTTGAGCCAATCAGTTGTGTTGTGACAAGGTCGGAGTGATATACATAAGATAGTCCTATTTGGTAAAAGACAAAGTCTATATTATGGCAAATAAGCAAAGAGAAACGACAGTCTATCATTACTTTAAGACATGAAGGTCAGTCAAGCTGGAACATTTCAAGAACTTTTAAAGTTTCTTCAAGTCAAGTGGCAAAAACCATCAACCGTTATGATTAAACTGGCTCTCATGAGGACCGCCACAGAAAATGAAGACCCAGAGTTACCGCTGCTGTAGAGGATAAGTTCATTGGAGTTACCAGCCTCAGAAATGGCACCCCAAATAAATGCTTCAGAGTAACAGACACATCTCAACATCAACTATTCAGAGGAGAATCAGGTCTTCATGGTCGAATTGCATTAAAGAAACCACTACTAAAGGACACAAATAAGAAGAAGAGACTTGCTTGGGCCAAGAAACATGAGCAATAGACATTAGACCGGTGGAAATCTGTCCTTTGGTCTTTGTGAGATGCAGAGTAGGTGAACGGATGATCTCTGCATATGTGGTTCCCACCGTGACGCATGGAGGAGGAGGTGTGATGGCGTGGGGCTGCTTTGCTGGTGACACTGTCTGTGATTTATTTAGAGGTCAATGCACACTTAACCAGCATGACTACCACAGCATTCTGCAGCGATACACCATCCCTTCTGGTTTGCGCTTAGAGGGACTATCATTGGTTTTTCAATGGGACAATGACCCAACACACCTCCATGCTGTGTAAGGGCTATTTGAGCAATAAGGAGAGTGATGGAGTGCTGCATCAGATGACCTGGCCTCCACAATCACCCGACCTGGGATGAGTTGGACTGCAAAGTGAAGGAAAAGCAGTGTGCTCAGCATATGTGGGAACTCCTTCAAGACTGTTGGAAAAACCTTTCAGGTGAAGCTAGTTGAGAGAATGAAAGAGTGTGCAAAGCTGTCATCAAGGCAAAGGGTGGCTACTTTGAAGAATCTCAAATATGACATATATTTAGATTTGTTTAACACCTCTTTGGTTACTACATGATTCCATAAGTGTTATTTCATAGTTTTGATGTCTCACTGTTATTCTATTGTTCTTTCTATTGTAGAAAATAGTACAAATAAAGAAAAACCCATAAATGAGTAACTGTGTCCAAACTTTTGACTGATACTGTACATGATTCAATACACACATTTATGTACCATATAGAATCTGTACAGCATATAAAGTGATGAATTGATTGACCTACTACGGGTAGGTAATGTGTGGTTGGTTGCTTTCATGATGAAAGTGTAGGCTACTTTTGACTAGCCCACCACCTTACATCTCAGGTCTCTGTCAGAGATCCCAGCAGGCAAGCCTGTACCACACTCTCCACCCTGTAATTTACAAGGGGACAAGAGGTGCTAATTTCTAGTTTACTGCTGGTGCTGCTGTTGAGACATGGCGAGGCGGACATTGGAGGAGCCAACCCCAACAGTGATCCACATGGGGCTAACTGGCTGCCGGGGAGGGGGGGCGTTATGAGGGCAGCCAGGGAAGGGGGCAACACACACACACAGAGACACACACAGACACACACACACAGTCTGAGGGTTGAACTCAGGGCCAGATGGCCATCATCACTGAGGAGCAACAGTAGGGATGCACTTCCTGTCAAAGTGTAAACCATCATTAACACCCAGTCAGCACAGCAACACTGTGTGATGACAACAGCGTTTGGCAGTGTCTGCAACGTTGTAATAAACCACCCCTTCTCCTCTATGGAGAAATGGGTACTACTACTAACAGTAGAGGATGAATCATTGTGGGTCTGCCATAACTACAAGAAAGGGAATCGAAATGTGGGTGTTTTAAATGACTTCATTAGATTCATATGGAGCATAACAATTTTAAGGTTCAGTTCATGCATCTGTTGTCTCCAAGCTGTACTGCAGGTGTGCATTGCCAGAGGCAAATTGGGTCTCCCACAATGAATCCCAATCATATACACTCACTGACTGTTAGACCATATGCTACAATCATAGACGTGACAATACAGAGGCTGATTGCTTACTCTATTTCACATCAAATGTATTTGTGTTGAAGAATACAATACAGCAAGGCCAATGTTTCCCAAATGGTGGGTAACCGTTACAGTCATGTATTTTCGCTCCTATCCTGATGGGCCAAAACAAAACTCAAAAGTTGTAAGTGGGTCCCAGTGCAGAACAGTTTGTGAACCACTGCAGCAGGCTCATCGGTTCATCCACTGCCATACATCCCTCTCTCTTTTTCTGCACTCCCTCTCTCTCTTAGGCAGATGCCAAACTTCAGTGTGTGACACTCCCTGTATAGTGTTGGAGGAAGAGAGAAATCAGCTCTCAAATCATCTCCTCTCCACTGTACCTGGCAGCGCTTCCCCGTCCCATCCTAACGCGGTAGCACTTGGGCATGGTCAGGGCTGCTCTTCATTTTCACTCCCCCTAGGGAACAAAAAGAAAAGGAACACAAATGACCTTTAACAGTATTGTCTGGCTGCTCTGTAAATGTAGGTAATTATCACTTAGATAATGGGAGCCTCTTCTTTAACTCAGGGATTGGAGAGAAAAAAGTCCAATCTCCCAGCTTCATCTAAATGGAAATGGGATGAATTTCACTGTATTACTTGAACCACTGGGAGCAGCACAGTGCACCGAAACCATTGTGCTGTCTTTGTACTGGAGCAAGAGTGTGTCAGGGCTCTAATTGTTTGTAAATGGTAGTATTTAAAGCATTAACACAGTTCATTTTATGGACAGCCTCAGTCAGGTGCACATTGTGTTTCTCTGTAATAAATAATGTTGCTCTTGATCGGTGGAGAGAATAAAGAAGTCAAACATCCCTGTTTATTGTGAATAGGTATTAGTTGGTATAAAAGAAATAGAGCCCACACACTCATAAGCTCCACCACGCACCATCACTAATAAACACAATGTTTGGATCAAGCAAGGATCTTCGTCAGGTCAACTGGGGAAATGACCTGACGAGATCCTTGCAGGATGGAAACGTAGTGTGTTTTATACCGACTCTTTGGGGCTCTGCCCCATTAAAGGATGTGTCTATTTGGTGCCTTGCTTCATTCTGCAGGACCAGTCAAGTTTCAGACCCTCTGATAGAATATTGACCAAATGGATACTATGATGTCAGTCAACAGGCTAGTCACTAAGATCCCCAGCTCAGAAAGAGGAGCCG
The DNA here is from genome assembly GCF_023373465.1 of Oncorhynchus keta. Lineage (NCBI taxonomy): Eukaryota > Metazoa > Chordata > Actinopteri > Salmoniformes > Salmonidae > Oncorhynchus > Oncorhynchus keta. Next base: position 42,487,771 of record NC_068431.1, read on the forward strand.
TTTAGTTTCCCTATTAATCCTTTGTGTCTAAACATTGATAGCCTGAAGGCATGTACATCATTCTCACCCTGGCGTGGCCCCACGAGCCAGGCTGTGTGTGTCTGGCTGGAGAGGAGAGAGTGCTGCCAGGCTGAGGAACAAAAGAGGGCTGTACCTCAGGCCTGTCGCCAGGCAGCCAGCCCAGAGCCTGGGACTGGGAGACCCACTCTCCTTTCTCCAGAGACCTCCATGGAGAGGAGGGGGGTGACGGATGGACTCCCTCTGCCTCCTTTCTCTTTCCCCCAACTCCAGCCCCACCATGGGGGCAGGATTAACCCCCTAGCCCTACAATGGGGACACATGTCTCCCTAGCCTCTACCGGCCCATTCAGACCTGGTTACTCACAGTCTAATAAGGATTAAGCTTAATGAGCTGCAAGGAGTTAACAATGAATGAAGAAGTCCTTAAGCAGCCGCTAATTCTATTCTGCTCTGTGTCACTTTTCATCCCCTCCATTCAGCCCACTGTGTTTGAACACAAGGTGTAATCCTCTTGAATACAAAGGTGGGCAGATCAGATGAATTTAGACATCGCCACTACTGGTCCGTGGGCACATTATGTACCGCGAGGAGACCCCGACCTCGCCATCTGCTCCCCCTCTCTTCACCTGCCGCTGACATACCCCCCTTCTTCACCTCCACTCATTCTCTCTATTTCTCCATCTTTTACTTTCTCCGTCACTCTCCTCCATTTAATCCTCTTTCTCCTTTTTCAGACCTTCCCTCGAGTTACTGTTTGAATCTATTCACAGAATATATGGGAAAGAACGTTTCAATCAATGAGATTCTGAGTACCTCTGTGTGTGTCCTGGAGTTGAAACGAATGAAATCTTTTTCTCATCTTTTAGGATTATGAGTGTAAGCAGCAGAGAGAGGACTGTAGTCTACTGTACTATGTTTAAATCATGATACTGCGTTGCACTTGCACAAGCTCCAGTAACAACAAAAGCACTTTACTTTACTGGGATATACTTTACTGTGATATCGGGGCCATAAACTAAAACGCCAGACAAGTAATATCAGACAATCTTGATGTTAGTTTATGTTAGTTGATGTTAGTTTTTATGGAAAGCTAATGGTTCATCTGTCTTTCACTGTTTCTCGGCTGTATCAGGATGACCTTCTCCCCCATCATTTTCTACTTCGCTATTCACAGGTAGCCTACCTCTGAACTCGTACAACAGACAGTGATGCTTGTGCTTGTGCTTGTGGTGCAATTCCTCCTGCTTCTAACTCAGTATCTGTTTCTCCCAAAGATCTGGATGATGGCGTGTGCAAGACTAGACAGCCATCAGATAGCATCCAAGGCCGTACAGATATCATCTACCCATCTCACCTTCATCTCATCTCTCCTCCCTTCACATCTCTCTTTCACCTTTACTGTTTCTTTTTCTCCCCCTTCATTTGCTTTTTTTTTGTGCGAAAGAATTTGAACAGACTCTTGTCAGATTATTAAACTGTAATACGTTTTGTTGGATTATGTTCATAAAGTGCTGTGCCCTCCGAAGGCATAGTGAGTGACCGTGACTCCCTCACAGCAATGTACAGATCTTAGCATGTTTATCCAGCTTTTTAGGGAATGGAATCAGGACACCAGGACAATGGATAATGTTCCGCATTTGAAGTGTTTTCCTCTGTCTGCCAGAGCTATGGTACGTCTTCATGTAGAAATGAATTATCCAGTGAGTGGCAGCACTGTGTCCAAGGTGTTAAACAGCTAGCTGAAATGGGCTAGAGGGGAAAGATATTGTTGATTAAATCCACTGAAAGTCTTAAATTTACAATATTGCATTTCCCCTTTCAACCTATGGCCTACCCGGCGAGACAAATGGCAATTTATGGCACTTATTAAACTGAATATAGAAAGGTTATTAGAACAAGTCAGCTCACAGCTTTCCCTGAGACAATTCAATTACCTGACTAGCTAGAGGGAACCCGGCAAGAAAAATCTGACATTCTTCTTGAAAAACAAGTAATAACGTTTGCATGGTTTTAGGTGGAGACGACTGAGAAGCAGTGGAATGCGTACACATGGAAGGAGTAGGGAGTGATGCCCTTTCAGATAGCAACTGTAAATGTCAAAATAAATCCATTTTATAGAAGCTACAGTACCATGTTGACTGTTTGGAATGTATTTATGTTTTACTGTGCTCACGTTCATAAAGTATTGTTTATATATATTCAATAAATGCTTGGTATTGATTTATAATAGTTGTCAGATTTGTTTGTTTGAATTGCTACTGTCTATTATCAATCCTGTTGCCTAGTCACTTTACCCTTACCTATATGTACATCGCTATCTCAATTACCTCGTACCCCTGCACATCGACTCAATACTGGTACTTCCTGTATACTGTATAGCCATGTTACTTGTACTCATTACTGTTATTCGTTATTCGTGTGTATTTATTCCTTGTGTCACTGTTTATATTTTATCTTTAACTCTGCATTGTTGGAAAAGGACCCATAAGTTGCCATTTCATTGTTAGTCTAACATTTGATTTATATTTTGTATCAAGGCACAAGGTGAGACCCAGAAGCAGACACAGGAGGCAGGTGGTTGGAGTCTTACAATGTTTATTAATCCAAAGGGGAAGGCAAGAGAATGGTCGTGGACAGGCAAAAAGGTCAAAACCAGATCAGAGTCCAGGAGGTACAGAGTGGCAGAGAGGCTTGTGGTCAAGGCAGGCAGAATGGTCATGCAGGCGGGTGCAGAGTCCAGAAACAGGCAAGAGTCAAAACCAGGATGACTAGAAAAAGGAGAACGCAAAAAGCAGGAGAACAGGAAAACCACTGGTTGACTTGGAAACATACAAGACGAACTGGAACAGAAAGACAAGAAACACAGGGATAAATACACTGGGAAAACAAGCGACACCTGGAGGGGGTGGAGACAATAACGAGGACAGGTGAAACTGATCAGGGTGTGACATTTTGTTATCGTCTGCATTACCAGAGAAGAAATCATGTAAATTCTTATTCTTACAGTGTACTTTGGCTTCATGATGGCAATATTAAGATGCACGTCTTGCCTACTCTGGGTAGCAGTAGGGTTCACTCTGAGGGGGGATGAGTGTTAGAGTGAGAGGCATTGTGGGATTGATGTGTGTTGTTTACCTGCCGGAGTTTTTGCTTTGTCCATCTTCATCTCCACACTGATAAACAGCTGTGGTCTGGGATGCACAAGCGTACTCCTCTAACGTGCTCCTAACTAAAGCAGCACAGACGAACGTTCAATGTAATAAAGGGAAGGACAAACCAAATGTTATGTTTTGATCTTTGACCTGTGACAATACTTTCAGTTGTTTGTGTCATGAGCTTTCCCCAAAGGCCTTGCCTCTTTGAGTTCAAACGCACACATTGTATAACCAACATGATCTCCATTGAACCTATACAGGGAAGGAAGGATACCTATCAATACAATCTCCAAATGATGTCAGGGATTGCTCAGGGAAGCTATAGAATGACAACAAACACAAACAAACCCACACATGCACGCACGCACACACATGTTCACACAATAGCCTTTTTCTAGACCAGGTGAATTGAGTTCTGAAACACTATTGATTTTTTCTTACCTTCATAAATAAAGGCTCAGACTACAAAGGGAGAAGCAGCAGATTTTTTTTTAGGGCAATAATGTGGCGAAACGCTTCCCAGTGTTGAAAAAGGATTGGAGAGGATATTACATCCAACGTGAGATCCAAGTAGAAGGACTGACACACTAAGATGCTGTGCCGGGTCACACCTCTCTCTCTCTCTCTGCAGCCTCTCTCTGTTATCTGCAGACAGAGGAGATGCCGGCCTGCATGGCCACTGTCAAGCCCAACTTTCTGTGGCTCCCAAACAAAGCCAGCTAGGCTCAAGGTGAGATGAGCTGAGGAGACTGATAAGGCCACTCCTATAGGCCTTTGTATAGTCCTCTCTTATCATTGTGCAATGCAGGAGAAAGAATCATGGCCAACATATGAATTCTCAAACATGGGTCTCTGCTCTAGTGCAAACCCAAATGTTGCTAAAGTTAACAAATAAAAGACTAAATGAAAATGAATGAGGAGATGAGGGGAAGCTGACATGAGAGATAATTATACATTGAATTCAGAAAACATTAAGGACACAGGCTCTTTCCATGACATGTAACTGTAACGTTCTTTGCTTCACGGAAACATGGCTCACTGGAGAGACGCTATCCGGGGCAGTGCAGCCAACGGGTTTCTCCACGCATCGCGCCGACAGAAACAAACATCTTTCTGGTAAGAAGAGTGGCGGGGGTGTGTGCCTCATGACTAACGAGACATGGTGTGATGAAAGAAACAGGAACTCAAATCCTTCTGTTCACCTGATTTAGAATTCCTCACAATCAAATGTAGACCGCATTATCTACCAAGAGAATTCTCTTCGATTATAATCACAGCCGTATATATCCCCCCCCAAGCAGACACATCGATGGCTCTGAACGAACTTTATTTAACTCTTTGCAAACTGGAAACCATTTATCCGGAGGCTGCATTCATTGTAGCTGGGGATTTTAACAAAGCTAATCTGAAAACAAGACTCCCTAAATTTTATCAGCATATCGATTGCGCAACCAGGGGTGGTAAAACCTTGGATCGTTGTTACTCTAACTTCCGCAAAAGCTTTCGGAAAAGCTGACCACGACTCCATTTTGTTGATCCCTGCCTACAGACAGAAACTTAAACAAGAGGCTCCCACGCTGAGGTCTGTCCAACGCTGGTCCGACCAAGCTGACTCCACACTCCAAGACTGCTTCCATCACGTGGACTGGGACATGTTTCGTATTGCGTCAGATAACAATATTGACGAATACGCTGATTCGGTGTGCGAGTTCATAAGAACGTGCGTTGAAGATGTCGTTCCCATAGCAACGATTAAAACATTCCCTAACCAGAAACCGTGGATTGATGGCAGCATTCGCGTGAAACTGAAAGCGCGAACCATTGCTTTTAATCAGGGCAAGGTGTCTGGTAACATGACCGAATACAAACAGTGCCGCTATCAAACAAGCTAAGCGTCAGTACAGAGACAAAGTAGAATCTCAATTCAACGGCTCAGACACAAGAGGCATGTGGCAGGGTCTACAGTCAATCACGGACTACAAGAAGAAACCCAGCCCAGTCACGGACCAGGATGTCTAGCTCCCAGGCAGACTAAATAACTTTTTTGCCCGCTTTGAGGACAATACAGTGCCACTGACACGGCCTGCAACGAAAACATGCGGTCTCTCCTTCACTGCAGCCGAGGTGACTCGCAAGGCTGCAGGCCCAGACGGCATCCCCAGCCGCGCCCTCAGAGCATGCGCAGACCAGCTGGCCAGTGTGTTTACGGACATATTCAATCAATCCCTATACCAGTCTGCTGTTCGACACAACAGTGGTAGGCTTGATTACCAACAATGACGAGACGGCCTACAGGGAGGAGGTGAGGGCCCTCAGAGTGTGGTGTCAGGAAAATAACCTCACACTCAACGTCAACAAAACTAAGGAGATGATTGTGGACTTCAGGAAATAGCAGAGGGAACACCCCCCCTATCCACATCGATGGAACAGTAGTGGAGAGGGTAGCGAGTTTTAAGTTCCTCGGCATACACATCACAGACAAACTGAATTGGTCCACTCACACAGACAGCATCGTGAAGAAGGCGCAGCAGTGCCTCTTCAACCTCAGGAGGCTGAAGAAATTTGGCTTGTCACCAAAAGCACTCACAAACTTCTACAGATGCACAATCGAGAGCATCCTGGCGGGCTGTATCACCGCCTGGTACGGCAACTGCTCCGCCCTCAACCGTAAGGCTCTCCAGAGGGTAGTGAGGTCTGCACAACGCATCACCGGGGGCATACTACCTGCCCTCCAGGACACCTACACCACCCGATGTTACAGGAAGGCCATAAAGATCATCAAGGACATCAACCACCCGAGCCACTGCCTGTTCACCCCGCTATCATCCAGAAGGCGAGGTCAGTACAGGTGCATCAAAGCTGGGACCGAGAGACTGAAAAACAGCTTCTATCTCAAGGCCATCAGACTGTTAAACAGCCACCACTAACATTGAGTGGCTGCTGCCAACACACTGACATTGACACTGACTCAACTCCAGCCACTTTAATAATGGGAATTGATGGGAAATGATGTAAATATATCACTAGCCACTTTAAACAATGCTACCTTATATAATGTTACTTACCCTACATTATTCATCTCATATGCATACGTATATACTGTACTCTATATCATCGACTGCATCCTTATGTAATACATGTATCACTAGCCACTTTAACTATGCCACTTTGTTTACATACTCATCTCATATGTATATACTGTACTCGATACCATCTACTGTATCTTGCCTATGCTGCCCTGTACCATCACTCATTCATATATCCTTATGTACATATTCTTTATCCCCTTACACTGTGTATAAGACAGTAGTTTTGGAATTGTTAGTTAGATTACTTGTCGGTTATTACTGCATTGTCTGAACTAGAAGCACAAGCATTTCGCTACACTCGCATTAACATCTGCTAACCATGTGTATGTGACAAATAAAATTTGATTTGATTTGATTTGATTTGACATAGACTGACCAGATGAATCCATGTGATTATTGATATCACTTCAATCAGTGTAGATGAAGGGGAGGAGACAGGTTAAAGAAGGATTTTTAAGCCTTGAGACATTTGAGACATGGATTGTGTATGTGTTCCATTCAGACGGTGAACGGGGTATGGTAGTAGGTGCCAGACACACCCGTTTGTGTCAAGAACTGCAATGCTTCTGTGTTTTTCACGCTCAACAGTTTTCCGTGTGTATCAAGAATGGTCCACAACCAAAGAACATCCTGACAACTTGACACAACTGTGGGAAGCATTGGAGTCAACATGGGCCAGCATCCCAGTGGAACACTTTGGACACCTTGTAGAGTACTATTTTATGGAATTTGCTGGAATTCTTGGTCTTTTCTCTCCCTTTTTATACTGACTTTAGTTTCAGTGGAAAAAAGGATACCCCAACCAATGAGCATTCAATACCACGACCATAAGTTACCAAATCTACAAACATTTTGGCTTTTGAAAATAGGTATAATTGAGAAAAGAAAAGAAGAGAGAGAGAGAGAGAGAGAGAGAGAGAGAGAGAGAGAGAGAGAGAGAGAGAGAGAGAGGGTTATAATAAAGTGTTTGAGGGCAAGGACGTGCACCAAGGTCAGAGGGATACACTGAGAGAGGAAGCGAGCACTAGGGAGACGAGCCCATTTCTCCTCACCATTGTTGTGCCTATTCTCTGGTGCATCCAACTTCATTTCCACTTCAATTTTATCAACCTTCTGCTGGCCTCTCAAGGAGATAGGATACACACTCTGACATGAATTAGCCCCAGATTGACTGATACTGCCCGGCCCAGGGGGATTCATGGCAAGAAGAGCCCCTGGCTTTTCTCCTCCTTTGCTCTCTTTTTTCCCCTCCCCTCCTCTTTTCACTCCTCTCCTTCTGTCTTGTTCCCCCCTGGCTCGTCCTTGTCACTCACCTGTCTGTGTGACATCACCCTTCCCTCTGGCGTGACGGACAGGCGCCGGCAGCATCTGACGGAGTAATTTGCCACGAATTTACAAAACACGTTGCATCAGAGAGATGTCAGCCGGGGTGGCGGGGAAGGCTGTAGCGCTGAGGAGGGAGCTGAGAGGTCCATTTCCATTCATCACCACCACTGACAGATGGTCCCACGACTCATTTTCCCTCTCCCTCCGTTTCTTTGACTCTCTCTGAATCACTGACTCTCCTGTTCTCAAGATCTCTCTTTCTTTCTTTCTCTCTTTCTCTCTTCCTCTCTCTCTCATGATGTGTTTTCAGACAGGAGGCAACACTAAACATTTTTCAGCCACTACTAGCTGCTCCTATCTTGCTGCTAGACCTGGAGAGTGGGCACACACTTTTGGGTCCTGAATGACATAATATGTATATAGAGGACCTGTCTTTTTACCTCCCTCCACGTCCTGTACAAACTTCGCCAATACTGTCATCATATCCAGCCTGTGCACAAATCCTTGAATCAGAGCCAAATGCAGAGTTGAATCATGGCAGCGATTTGACATAATATCGTATTAATGAACACTCTAAATTCAAAGTCAGCTGCTCATTTCTCGCCCGGTCGCTGATTTAAAGGGGAAGAAAGTGACCTTCTTAAAAACATGCCCTGATGGATTTGGAGGGCCTGTGGCCCCAGGGCAAGCCACTTGTTTCATATTTTTTCAATCAATTTATTATATGATTCTGTGTTTTTGGGACAAGATGGAGGATTTACCTATTGGCTCGATGTGTTTCCTCCACTCTACCACTTTGGGGACAAAATAAAAACGAAAGAAGAACATGTATCATTTGAAGTTGGTGAAACGTTTCTCTGGCCCACAGTGTCTGTGGACCTCATGTTGACCAGATCTGGTCCTAGGTCCAAGGCCACCAGGCGTGTTGATATAACCAGACAAACTCGCCATTGGTATACCACTCGGCTAATAGAGTCTCATCATAGAGTCTGGTTGAAACACACCACTGGTTGCAACGAAGCATTGTGAAAACAGTACACATTAGACCAAATTACTGCAGAAATGTACTCCACCCGATTCATCATGTTTTAACGCTTTAGAGATGCTACTGTGACAAATACAAGCCATGTCATGCCAATCGTGGATGATCTCGGCTTCAATCAACACGGGGAATTAAGAAAATAGAGAAAGAAAATGTCATGATGAAACAGTGTACTGAGTGTGGAGGCAAAGGTGTTTCAAATTACAGGAGAGTAAACAAGAATAGCAGAACAGATGCCTGTTAATCCTGGGACTGAAACACATTACTTAGAAACACCACTTTTGCTGTTGAGGGAGTAAACTGGAAAATAAAAGGCAGGTTTTACGTCTTATTCGTTCCCTACAGAGAGCCTCGTTACTGTCGATGTTTCTTTCATCTTATATCGAAGAAATGTGTAGATTATCGGTTGAATGGCAGCTTGGATCTGTTCCATGAATGCAGATTCAATTAAAAAGTATTGTGTTTATGTAGTCTTGTATTGATGTCAGAACCAAGGCCCTCTATGCTGTTTATGTTCATAGTTTATTCATCAATGTTGACGCCGTCTCTTCTATCTGCTCTGTCGATATTCATTTCCCATCCCCAATCATCTTTTCATGGCTTTGACAATTGCTTGTGGCGCGCCACAAGATTAACTTGGCCTGCATTTCACAGAACAAATCAGGAAATGGCGAGAATTCATCATCGGTCAAATGTTGAATTTGTCACCCCTGAAAACAATTTCATTAATTCATTAATTGGGTTGTTTGATACATTCAGTGTTTTATATTTTGTTGCATCTTCAGCGCAATAACAAATTATACACGGTTTGTGCACTTGATATGGGGCTCATTCTGGTCAAGCATTATTCTAAATGGCATTTTATTATTCATTTGCTATTATGATGACGGAGCATGTGGCCACTGCCTTGTTGAGGAAATGATAGACTGAATGCCACATGCATTTCAATTGCTACCGCTCTATCTGCTTGCTATCTCCCCCACCCTCCCCTCTGCCATGCGAACGCTGAAGCATCCATAGTGAAATCAGGGTTACATTTTGTCGTCTCTCATACAACCTTGTTTGAGTAACTTTACTTATTCCCCACCAGTGTACAGTACAAATGGTACTGCTGCATGGCAGACATTCCACCACCACTTAATCAGTTCACCAATTACTGCTGTGAGGAATTATTTGCTAACTTATGGCTCTTGTGGCTGAGTTTAGGGGACTTTAATCAGGGATAAGGAATTAAGCTTTACAAAAACCCATTGTGATCAGTAGTGCATAACCTATTGTTCCTCTGGATGCAATCAAGTGCTCCAACTTAATGTGTACAATATGACTCAGGCTAGTCTGGCACGGTCAATAAAACCATAGCCGTGTTCATCAAAGTCCTCACATTTATTTGTTAAACATGCTATTGATTCTCTTCTTACATTGTAAATCACTGTACTATAACCACAACAGCACTAATAGCTACATGTTCTATTCATAGACTCATTTCTAGTTCAAATTCTAGTCTCTGTTTTTTTCTTTTTCTTTTTATAAACCTCAATTAATTAAGCACGTCACAGGTATTAAATTAGGAAAATTAGCAAGTCATGAAATTGCTTCGAGTCTCAGTATTATGTGAAGCCCGCAGGCAAATTCTTTCATTTGCCAAACTAAGGCGTCATTATAGTGCTTTACAATGCAGCCAATGGATTCTTCACTATTGTATTTTATTTCTACCTCCTGAAACACTTATGCACTGTGGCATTATATTCTTTCAGGGTAATTGAACTAGCGCCATGGCTCTGAAGCACTATGAAGATTTAGCAATTTACACTTATGTGCTTGTAAACATGAAGTGCTAAGAAAAGAGAGCCCTACCATTTAAGACCATGCACCATTCTTCAGCTCATAAAATTAACAGTGGTTCATTTATGAGTTGAAGCTTTATGGAAGTGGACAATATTGGCATAAGTAAGGGATAGACCGGCTTTTGCCGTTGTATAATGTGATCCACCAAGAGAAGGCAGAGAGACTGAGAGGTCAAATGTATTTACTCCTCAAAGTCTCATCCACTCAACTAGTGACAGCAAGTGAGCATCCATGCGGTCCTGATTTGCCTCCTGTCTCTGTGTGTGAAAGAGCACAGCGATTCATGTACTCACCCAGGGTGAGAGAAATCAATAACAGCCATAATACAGGAGGAGGTGTACAGCACAAGCACCTCATCTAAGGGCCCTCTCCCAAAGTCTCCTCTAACCCTGAAATGACCATATTCCATTATGTCCCTTCATCTCCATTGAGGGGATAAGACCCAAGCAGAATTGATTGTGTCTCCACAGATTGGAGATAGCCATTGATTTTCTCCCTTGCTCAAAAAAAGGACACTTTGTTCAGCTGACAAAGATGTCTTTCTTTTCTACCCAGAAAGAGAAACAGGCATGAACATCCTGAGTAGAGAAGACATTGAATATTTTGTTTGATCAATCTGCACCTAGCAGCCAGGACAGGATTAGAGGGGGGAACACCACATCCGCATTCAGAGTAAAGTTGTCGTCATGTTGTCAGGTCATCCGAGTTTACTCATGTCTGAGCATAGAGTGGACAGAGCCTATACAGAATCACCACTCACGTACCCCACCTGTACTCCCACACCATCCCAGCGGAACCCCTCTCCCCACCTGAACTGTGTTGCTGTGGGGCAGCCTGGTCTCAGAGCCATACAAAGCATACTATACATATTTTTGTGAACCTCTAAAACATATGTACTAATGGTGTAGCTACTTTAGACAGAAACAAAAGTAGGGAGGCTGGTTGGGGAGGATGGGTGCGCGTATATCGCGACCATTTAACAATCCAAAGTTTTCCTGTTCGAGTTGCTTCGGGTTCAACTGTAGCATTTTAGCTAACCCTTCCCCTAACCCTTTTCCTAACTCTAACCTAATTTTACTAACCTTTCACGTCAATTCTCCTATCCTCCTCGTTAGTTCTCCTAACCACCAATATAAATTCTCTCCGTAAATTCTACTGCTTTCCATTCATAATGTAACCTAACGTAACATAATATATCATACGCAATGGTGCAAACAAATTTACGTACCAAATCCTACTAAATGCCCTGAGACCAGGTTGTGTGGGGATGGTCCCCTAGCTGCAGGCAGCTGAGTGGGGATGTCAGGTCAGACAGGCAGGGTCAGTGTTATCAGGCTCTATCTCCAGGGAGCAGCAGCAGTGCTGTATGGAGCAGGCCACGGAGAGACACAGGACTGGTTATCACAGGACCACTGATACTATCTGGGGTTGGCAAATCACTACCTCCTGCTTTCTCAGGAGCCCCCCGTGGGAACCAAGGGCCTGAGCTGATCAATGCTCTGCAACTAGCTTTATTGACATGACAAATGTTACATCTGCATTGACAGAGCTGTGTGGACAAACAGCGTGCAGAAAGACAGAAGAGCAGAGGGAGAAAAAAGGACTGTCAAAATGCTAAAAGGAAGTCTGGCTTGCCATAGTGATACCTTATTATTTTGACCCAATGGTTAGACATCAGTGATCAATCCAACTCCCATCTTTACCTGATGAACCACACTTCATCATGGCCCTATGAACCAGCCAGATACTGTTAAGGACCTTGGAACCACATACATTTCAGTTATCAAATATGTGTCGTCATGTCTCACTTTCCAAAGGACTCTGATGACCTGGACTAATTTAATTAAGAGGACCATCTATATTTGATTAAGATTTTAATAATTGCCAGCCAGCACTACATAACGTTTGATAAGTACCATCCCATAAAAAATAATTTACTTTTAAAGTAATTATACTTTTCCCCTCCTTATATTTGATCTGCGATGGACTTCTACTACTCAAGCAATTTGTACAATATTTAATGTGAAGTTATTTAGTCATTTGGAGATTAACCTGCCACTCAAGCAGATGAATGGTCACTTAATTACGACACTAATCACTTCTAATATGTCAGTTCATGAATATATGAAGGAGTAGGGATGTCTATCTTGATACTTCTTCAAGAGTTGAATGGGAGTGGAAACTGGAGATTCTTCGATGCAGAGAGATTCGCGGTGTGCTTTAGATCTTTACACAGCGGATATGTCAATGTAAAATAATCAGATTAAAAGGTTGGATTATTATGTTTTCTGTAGAAATACAGGTAGGACATATTTGTATCTTGAAAACAGAGAGAATTGCACTGTGTGCTCTTGTGTCAGATTTTGTGCTTGGCTCCATATCTCAGTGTTGTTGAAGGGGGGTGATCCATGCTGCACAGTACAGACATGTGCCCTGCCCAGGCAGCCAGCCCCAGGCAACCCCAGGCAGGGTAGAGCTGCGAGGGGCTCAGGCCTGCCCTCTACTCCCACCCTGATGGGTGATGCATTGCCTGGGAGGTCTGCAGGCGTCTGCATGGGGGACGGGGGCAGGCAATAGGACTGCAGGAGGCTTGAATAGGGAGCAGAAAGGGCCCCAGAGCTGGATATGAGATGTGTTTTGTCATGAGCATCTGTCTTAGTCACAAGGCGTAGAACAACCCCAGAGCATCAGGGCAAGGCGAGGTGACGTTGACAGGGTCTCAGTGCTGTGATCAGCTGCTCTCCTGCTTAGCTCCATTAGCACTTACCAAACTCCCCTGCTCTCTTCCCCGTTCTCTCTATCTGTCTGTTTTTCTCTCTTTCTCTCTCAATTCAATTCAAAGGGACTTCATTGGCATGGCATATGTGTTTACATGAAATAAACAATATCAAAAATAAGAAGACACAAAACAAATCAACAACAGACTATTAGAATTTAAGAGTAAACATTGCACTCAAAAAAGTTTGTAAAAGATAAAGACATTTGAAGTGTTAAATCAGATATGTACAGTATTTTATCAATGTGCAAATAGTTGTCGTTCGAATAGTAGGGGAAGATAAACAAACAGATGAATGTTGGTGGTATTTACAGTGTTGTTTGTGCTCAACTGGTTGCCCTTTTCTCATGGCAACGGGCCACACATCTTGCTGCTGTGATTGCACACTGCGGTATTTCGCCTAACAGATAGGGGAGCTTATCAATGTTAGATTTGTTTTCAAATTCTTTGTGGGTCTGTGTGATCTGAGGGAAATATGTATCGCTAATGTGGTCATACAGGTTAGAGGTTAGAAAATGCAGTTCAGTTTCCACTTCATTTTGTGGGCAGTGTGCACATAGCCTGTCTTCTCTCGAGAGCCAGGTCTGCCTATGGCGGCCTCTCTCAATAGCAAGGCTATGCTCACTGAGTCTGTACATAGTCAAGGATTTTCTTCATTTTGGGTCAGTCACTGTGTATTCTCTGTGTATGGCCAGATAGCATTCCAATTGGCTCTGTTTTTTGGTTGATTCTTTCCGGTGTGTCAGATACTCTTTTTGTTTTCTCATAATTTGGTTGGGTCTAATTGTGTTGCCATCCTGGGGCTCTGTGGGGTCTGTTTGTGAACAGAGTCCAAGAACCAGCTGGCTGGTTCATCTCTCTGTAGGTGAGGGCTTTGTGGTGGAGAGCGTGGGCATCGCTTCCTTTTAGGTGGTTATAGAATTTAACAGCACTTTTCTGGATTTTGATAACTGGGGGTATAGTCCATATTCTGCTTCTGATTTTGCGTTGCACACTAAGTTTATTTTTGCAGAATTCTGCATGCAGAGTCTCAATTGAGTGTTTGTGCCATTTTGGGAATTTTTGGTTGTTGAGTGGACCCCAGACCTCACAAACATAGAGGGCAATGGGATCTATAACTGACTGAAGTATTTTTAGCCAGATCCTAATTGGGATGTCAAGTTTTATGTTCTTTTTGATGTTGTAGAAGGCCCTTATTGCCTTCCACCTCTCTCTCTCTCTCTCTCCCTCTTTATCTATCTATTTATCTCTCTCTCTCAGCACCTGCACTCACCACGCTCTGCCTGTCACACACTGGCTCTCAGGGAGGGCGAAAGAACCAGTGATCAATGAATAATGCTCATCTGTCATGTTTGCTATGAGATTTTTCCTTGATATCCAGGAGTTATCCACAAAGACTCAAAGAAAAAACCGTTTTCATGTAGTGATACGGTATGCTGAAAGCAGAAGTATTATGTCTGTATTTTAATGAAGACCGAATTTATCCTTCATATCATCTTAGATGATAGTCTGCTAAATGGACCAGGATACCTTGCATATCTACATGGTTGTGATGAAAGTGGACGTTGTCTATAAGGTTACAGTCCCTGTTCCGATAGTGTGACCAATTAACCCATTTCAGTAAAGGAGCATTTTGTAGGCCTCACACACGGCTATAGATAGCTGCGGGGCGTGCTGGAGAAAACAGATTAGCACATTAGCTTAGTGGGGGCTGAAGGAGGACCTCTGGCCTTGATGCCCCCAGGCTGTGCCGCCTCCAGGCTGAGGCTCTGCTGCCTGGGTATCAGAGAATCCACCACTCACTGACATCAGTCTGCTCCATTATCCTCCGCTCTCTTCGCCTGTGGTAGAAGGGCTTTAGAGGCTTTAAAGAATCAACCGCTCCTCCTCCCTCTCTCTTTCCCTTTCTGTCTCCCTCTTCCTCTGCCGCTACATCCCCACCTCTCTGTTCATAACTGCGTGTTTTGTACCACAGATTGTTGGCTGCTAGCATACACAGGTTTTATTGTAATTCGTATTTCATTTTTTTACGAACAAACCATAGTCAAGTGTATAATATTTCCAGATATATTCAAAGTGAAATATCTACTTCCTCTCCGACTACACACAGAAAAGCTTTGGAACAGGTGAATGACTTCATTGACCTACACCTACATTCCCTAAACCCCATAGAATCTGCTGCCTAGTTCCCTTTCAGTCTGGGAGTGAGGGTTAACTTGAAGAGCTTCTCTCATTCTCTCCCTCTCCTCAAGCCCCTCTGGCCCTACATGCAGGCGCGAATGAGAACCTGCAAAATCTATACCGCGTCTTCAGAAGAAACAACCCTCTCCCTCCATGGTGATATTGACCCTGTCAGTGAAGTTCTGGTTCAGTGGTCGGGTGCCTCACTGCTCGGCAGAGGTGTGGGACTGTGGGAGGAGAGATACGGCCCTGTCTGGAACCCAGGTGTGCTGAAGCAAGCTGTTAAATTTGGTCATTACTCCTGTAATAGTGCTTTTATGGTCAGCGCTGAGAGGTCGCTGGAGTCCCAGTGGCTCCAGGGAGAGCGGGGCTGGAGAGAGGGACCCAGGCATCACTTGTCAGACTGACGTGAGGAGGATATAAAAACAATGTCCAGCATAGTGTATAAGGCTGGTGATGGATTGCCGGACAGACATCCACACATCCAGCTGAAGGATTGAAGGATGAGAGATCACTGAGTATAATGAGTAAAAATGATCAACAGAAAGAGGAAAAAAAGAGGTAGAAATGGGCTACTCCACTCATAGCACTTCTTTTCTATCTGGAACCTAAAAGGGTTCTTCGGCTGGCCGCATAGGACAGGGATCATCAACTAGATTCAGCCGCGGGCCGATTTTTATCCTGACCGGACGGGGGGCAGGTCGGGGGGTAGGAACATAATTACAAATAATTTGCAGACTGCAAATTTTAAAATGAAGCCCAAACAGATATAATATTTGATCATAATCATTTCAAACCTTGCTTACATTTGTATATGATCAAATGTGTCTCTATTATAAGTGGGAATACTTTGGAACAGATTTCTAATTAAAATAACTTTGTTTTTACTGTCTTATGTCCAAAAATGAACAAATAAATTGTAAAAAAAATGCAATCCACTTCAAATCAGCGTAGACGAAGGTGAGGAGATTTTAAAGCCTTGAGACAATTGAGACATGGATTGTGTATGTGTGTCATTCAGAGGGTGAATGGGTAAGACAAAAAAAGTAAGTGCTTTTGAACGGGGTATGGTAGCAGATGGCAGGCACACCGATTTGTGTCAAGAACTGCAACGCTGCTGTGTTTTTCACGCTCAACAGTTTTCCGTGTGTATCAAGAATGGTCCACCACCAAAGGACATCCAGCCAACTTGACACAACTGTGGGAAGCATTGGAGTCAGCTTGGGCCAGTATCCCTGTGGAACACTTTCGGCACATTGTAGTCCATTCCCCGTCGAATGGAGGCTGTGCTAAGGGCAAAAGTTGGGAATTTTAGGAAGGTGTTCCTATTGTTTTATAAATATATATATTTTTGGTGAGGTTGGACCCTGGTGCAGAGAATAGACCAGGCGAGGAATCAGTGGTTGAGGATAAACATAAATACTTTACTGATAAATAGTAGCCACTCAGGAAACAAACAAGACTCACCGATGCCCCCAACAGGGAGCAGAAGGCCTTCCAATACCGTTCAACAAACTGGGGCCCACGATCTGAGACAATGTCCTGGGGAAGTCTGTGTAGTCGAATGACATGGGTAATCATGTCTCCAAGGCATGGGTAAGCTGCCTTGGAGAACTGATCAACAACCACCAGGATAGAGGTAATGGAGATGGAGGTAACGCTTGGGATGGAGGTAACCCTGTGATAAAGTCTATGGACAGGTGGGACCAGGGCTGGGCTGGGGATGGGCAGAGGTTGGAGAGACCCAGCCGGTCGCTGTCGTGAGGAATTGCTTGGGCACAGGTGTAACAGACAGCAACACAGGATTTCACATCCTCAATCATGTTGGGCCACCAGAATTTCCATCTCAGGAACTCTAGTCTCCGATTAACCCCTGGATGCCCAGTTAATTTAGAGGAGTGTCCCCATTGTAACACTCAAGAACGGGCTGATTGCGGAACATAAAGTCTGTTAGTGGGACCCCCACCGGGGTCAGGTTCTTCGGTCTGGGCTTTTCATACCGTGGTCTCAATACTCCATATCATATGGACCACAATGCAGGAGCTGGGGATGATGGCCTCAGAGTCCCTCTACTCGTTAGAGACATTGTGTTGCCGGGACAGGGTGACTGCTTTCTGATTCTTGGATCCTGGACGATAGGCTAGTGTGAAATCGAAACGGTTAAAAACCAGAGCCCACCTAGACTGGCAAGCATTCAACCTCCTTGCTTCTTGAGTGGAGACCAAGTTATTATGATCTGTTCAGATCACAAAAGGATGAGGTGATCTCCACCCCTCAAGGGCCCACTTAACTGCTAAGAGCTCCTGATTGCCTATATCATAGTTGCATTCTGCTGGCGAGAACCGCTTGTAGAGAAAGGCGCATGGGTGCAGTTTCTTATCCTCCTAGTTCCGCTGTGAAAGGACCGCCCCTGCTCCAGTGTCCGAGGCTTCCACCTCTACCACAAAGGGACGAGTAGGATCAGGATGAACGAGGATGGTCCGGAGGTGAAACATCCCTTGAGCTCCATGAATGCCCTATCAGCCTCGGGAGTCCAGCAAAAATGGGTCTAGGACTTGCGGGTTGGGACAGTGAGAGAGGCTGCCACCGCACCTAAGTTGCGTATAAAACGTCTGTAAAAATTGGCAAACCCGAGGAACAGCTGGACCTGCTTCAGTGAGGTGGGATGGGGCCAGTTGGATGCCGCCTCAACGGGGCCAGTTGGATGCCGCCTCAACCTTTACAGGGTCCATTTGGATTCCTGCGGTAGAGATAATGTGACCCAGGACGGAAACTTGAGATATGTGGAACTCACACTTCTCTATCTTGACATATAGTTGACTCTGCAGGAGACATCTCAGGACTTGGCGGACGTGCAGTATGTGTTCTGGAAGGGTTTTGGAGAAGATCAGAATGTTGTCGAGGTTAATAATGACGAACCAATTCAACATATCCCTTAGAGTGTCATTGACCAATGCTTGAAAGACTGCGAGTGAGAGTACAGACGGCCCCTGGGGAGGTGCTTCAGGGGTCGAGCCAAGATAGGAGTTCTATGGCACAGTCGTATGGTTGATGGGAGGGAAGTGTGGTGGCCGTCATACCGCTTGGGGGCTGGGATCTTGGATTCCCGGTGCAGGTTCCTTAGAGGAGCTACAGCTACACCTGTAGAACTGGGTGATGAAATTTGGGCATTGGCTCCTTGAAGTTGGACTGTGATTGGAGGGAATCGGTAAGTGCCCAGAGGGTCTCTGATATTTGGAAGAGTTGTTCCTTGCTGCTGCCCCAGCAGTGCACCTTGGTGGTTAACAACATTCTTGATCTGGGTGATCTCTGCTGGGTCTATGTTTGGGCAGAAGCTTGCTGTGACGTGGTTAGGTTGGACCCTGGTGCAGAGAAGATACCTGGCGAGGAATCAGTGGTTAAGGATAAACATAAATGCTTTACTGTTAAAACCTTTTGTAACTAGGGGGCAGTATTTTCATTTTTGGATAAAAAATGTTCCCGTTTTAAACGGGATATTTTGTAACGACAAGATGCTCGACTATGCATATAATTGACAGCTTTGGAAAGAAAACACTCTGACGTTTCCAAAACTGCAAGGATATTGTCTGTGAGTGCAACAGAACTGATGTTACAGGCGAAACCCAGATAAAAATCCAACCAGGAAGTGCCCCATATTTTGAAAGCCCCGCATGCCAATGACTCCTTAAATGGCTGTGAATGGGTTACGAATGAGCTTACACTTTCTTCGTATTCCCCAAGGTGTCTACAGCATTGTGACGTCTTTTACGCATTTATGTTGAAGAATAGCCGTAAGGGACCACATTGAGCAAGTGGTCACATGATGGCTCCCGCAGAAAATCTTGCATAAAGTACACAAGTAGCCATTTTTCCAATCGCTTCTTATGAGAAACCAATTGCCCCGGTGGATATTTTATCGAATAGATATGTGTAAAACACCTTGAGGATAGATTCTAAACAACGTTTGCCATGTTTCTGTCGATATTATGGAGCTAATTTGGAAAAAAGTTTGGCGTTGTAGTGACTGCATTTTCCGGTCGATTTCTCAGCTAAACGTGAAGAACAAGCGGAGCTATTTTGCCTACAAAAATAATATTTTTGGAAAAAAGGAACATTTGCTATCTAACTGGGAGTCTCTTGGGTGAAAACATTCAAAGTTATTCAAAGGTAAATTATTTAATTTGATTGCTTTTCTTATTTTCGTGAAAATGTTGCCTGCTGGTAGCAGAGCCTAGCATTATGCCATGATAAACTTACACAAATGCCTGTCTAGCGTTGGCTGTAAAGCATATTTTGAAAATCTGAGATGACAGTGTGATTAACAAAAGGCTAAGCTGTGTCTCAATATATTTAATTTGTGATTTTCATGAATACGACAATTTTCTAGGGATATTTATGGCTGCTGCGTTATGCTAATTGGTTTGAGGCTATGATTACGCTCCCGCATGTGGGGTGGGTAGTAATTAAACAGTAGCCGCAGTAGCATAATAAACACTAAGTCTCAAAAACTCACTCAGGAAACAAACACACACGGTAAACAATTCAAGTTTCTGCAAAGGAAACCAGAAAACACACCTCTTTTAACAGGAAAATCATAATGAGTAGTAGGACACACCTGAGCGTCATTAATGTCTCTAGGACAGTCTATGCCACCCTCTAGTGGAAGGTGGAATCATGACATCCACTAATGATGACCAACTTCTGGTAGCAGGCATTATAGAAAATTAACATCCCACTGGGCACACACTGGTTGAATCAACATAGTTTCCATGTAATTTCAATGAAATTATGTTGAACCAATGTGGAATAGATATTGAGTTGACAGGTCTCGTAAACAGGTCTCATAAACAATCTCTCAAGCACAAGCCTATGTGCTATTGAGCAGCCAGCTAATCTTTATATTTAAAATCTAGCCAACTTGGATCTATTTGATTGCTAACAAGGTAGAACAGTTCAACTGTTAAGAATACACCCTCCTGTCCGTTTCCAACTGGTTGAACAACACAGCTTGTTCACTTTGTTTAGGTGTTGAAATCAAGTGACCAACCTGGATAAGAAGATGTTTATTTCTCCGAATGAGAACGAGTTGCCAATTCCTTATATAAATGCATATTTTTATGATCATTGCACATTTATCAAACACAGACTAGACAACTAGCACATAACAGTATGTGGCTAAAATGCTGCTAGCGGTACGTGGTACCCGGAATGCCGCACAAGACAGAAACTGAGCATAGATTTTCCACAATCATGTTTGTTGACACTCAAATTTAGTGGGGTCTGCTCTATTCTACATTTTGGGAGTTCAGACATTAAAAAGGATATCTTTAGAAGGAGAATAGACCGATTCAGTTGGACCAAACCTTAGGGAGTTGAAACAGCATAGAAGCAGATGATGTGGTCCTTCTGTAGCTCACTTGGTAGAGCATGGCGCTTGTAACGCCAGGGTAGTGGGTTCGATCCCCAGGACCACCCATACGTAGAATGTATGCACACATGACTGTAAGTCGCTTTGGATAAAAGCGTCTGCTAAATGGCATATATTATGATGAGACCAAAAATACAGAAACGCTCATAAAATCGGAAGAAGAAAAAAACGTCATTCTTGCGATACAGGCATTTGGAACATCACACTAAAACAAACATTTGAAATCAAATTAATTCAATACTTTGCAGAGCCCTACTTTGAAAAACTCTTTTTGGTTCCAGGTAGAACCCTATTGAGTTCCATGTAGAACCCTTTCCCCAGAGGGTTCTACATGGAACCCAAAAGAGCTCTTCCTGGAACCAAAAGGCATTCTCTTACTGGGTCACCCGAAGAACCCGCTTGGAATCCTTTTTTCTGAGTGTAGGAAGGAGGATGGATGGTGGAAACGGATAAGACACATATACCACGTTCTCAGACTTGTGTGTGCTTGTATTTGTGGTTGGAGAATCTGACTATGTGTGTGTTGTTTGTTCAAGTATGTCTGCATGCATCTATTTGTGTTTATGTGCATAAGTGTGTTTGCATACATATGTGTGAATGCATGTGTTGATTTGTATGTGTTGACAGGGCTGGAGGGAGGATCTGGGGGGAGGAGAGAGCAGTCCTAACGGCTTTTTGAATGAGATAAATGGCTTACAGATGGCCCACTCAATATATTCAAATGAGACATGCAAAACAGGGGCGGGGCGAGCCAAGGCTTGGACAGTCTCAGCTGTAGCCATGTCTCTCTGTGATCACAGACTCCTCACTCCCTACCAGCCTCGTGGCACTACACACGAATATGGCACATTACTGAGACAGATGATTACAGTAAACGAGTAGGTTTAAAGAACAGCAGTCATACAATCTCTCCTCAAGAGATCTAGGTTTGACAACGTGTTATGCAGTTATTTTTTTGTCAACATCAAAACATTTCTTGTTAACAATTAAGTACCTTACTGTGCTTGTTTCTATTTAAAATTGTTAAAAAAAAAATTAAAAAAGCTTCTTAGCAAAGAAACATTTCTCAAGCAAGAATCTTGCTAGGACTGTCTGGGAGGGGTATGAGTGGGGAATTAAAAATGAAAACTAGCTGTTATTGGCAGAGAGGTTTGGAACTCTTTCTTATTGGTCTATTAACTCATTTACCATCTGGTGATGTTCCCACCAACGTATTCCCAACAAACGTATTTTCAAACAGCTCTTACAATAACGAGGCAATATCATAATTTCACAATTTCACAGGATTATTCGAACCTCACAGTGTGGAAATATATACAGTTGAAGTTGGAAGTTTACATACACCTTAGACAAATACATTTAAACTCAGTTTTTCACAATTCCTGACATTTAAAAAAATACATTCCCTGCCTTAGGTCAATTAGGATCACCACTTAATTTTAAGAATGTGAAATGTCAAAATAATAGTAGAGAGAATGATTTATGTCAGCTTTTGTTTCTTTCTTCACATTTCCAGTGGGTCAGAAGTATACATAGACTCAATTAGTATTTGGTAGCATTGCCTTTAAATTGTTTAACTTGGGTCAAACTTTTTGGGTAGCCTTCCACCAGCTTCCCACAATAAATTGGGTGAATGTTGGCTCAATCCTCCTGACAGAGCTGAAGTAGCTGAGTCAGGTTTGTAAGCCTTCTTGCTCGCACACGCTTTTTCAGTTCCACCCACAATTTTTCTATGGGATTGAGGTCAGGGCTTTGTGATGGCCACTCCAATACCTTGACTTTGTTGTCCTTAAGACATTTAGCCACAACTTTGGAAGTATGCTTGGGGTCATTGTCCATTTGGAAGACCCATTTGCGACCAAGCTTTTAACGTCCTGTCTGATATCTTGAGATGTTGCGTCAATATATCCACATAATATCCTCCCTCATGATGCCATCTATTTTGTGAAGTGTACCAATCCCTCCTGCAGCACAGCACCCCCCCAACATGATGCTGCCACCCCCGTTGGGATGATATTCTTCTGCTGGCAAGCCTCGCCCTTTTTCCTCCGAACATAACTATGGTCATTATGGCCAAACAATTCTATTTTTGTTTCATCAGACCAGGGGACATTTTTCCAAAAAGTTCAATATTTGTCCCCATGTGCAGTTGCAAACCATAGTCTGGCTTTTTTTATGGCGGTTTTGGAGCAGTGGTTTCTTCCTTGCTGAGCGGCCTTTCAGGTTATGTCGATATAGGACTCGTTTGTGGATGTAGATACTTTTGTACCTGTTTCATTCAGCATCTTCACAAGTTCCTTTGTTGTTGTTCTGGGATTGATTTGCACTTTTCACACCAAAGTACGTTCATCTCTAGGAGACAGAACGCGTCTCCTTCCTGAGTGGCATGACGGCTGCGTGGTCACATGGTGTTAATACTTGCGTACTATTGTTTGTACAGATGAACATGGTACCTTCAGGCATTTGGAAATTGCTCCCAAGGATGAACCAGACTTGTGGAGTTCGGCAATTTTGTTTTCTGAGGTCTTGGCTGATATCTTTTGATTTTGCCATGATGTCAAGCAAAGAGGAACTGAGTTTGAAGGTAGGCCTTGAAATATACCCACAGGTACACCTCCAATTGATTCAAATGATGTCAGTTAGCCTGTCAGAGGCTTCTAAAGCCATGACATAATTTTCGGGAATTTTCCAAGCTGTTTGAAGGCACAGTCAATTTAGTGTATGGAAACTTCTGACCCACTAGAATTGTGATACAGTGAATTATAAGTGAAATTATCTGTCTATAAACAATTGCTGGAATAATTACGTATCATGCACAAAGCAGATGTCCTAACCGACTTGCCAAAACTATAAGAAATTTGTGGAGTGGTTGAAAAACGAGTAAACATCCGACTTCAACTGTATGCATATAAAAAAACAGGATATCCACGTTTTTGACTGCACTGGGACTTTAAATATAACTACGCATTGTTATTGGAGACTATGTATATGGGAGTTTGGAGTGTGTGTTTGTGTAAAAGCAGGACTTGGTGATCCTGCGACCAACGGTGAGTCTACGAGTCAGGGTGTGAGGTCAACGTTCAGGGAGAGTGCAGCTCGTAAGAGGGCGATCAGTTGTTTGGGGAAGAAAGGAGTGAAGGGGGAGTGGAGGTGGGAACTCCAGCTGTTTTCACAGGGAAAGGGTAATGTCCCTTGTTAATCCTAGCTGGGACACCCCTCTCCCCCACCCTGCCTGTCCTGGCCTTCCCTCCACCTGGCTCTCTAGCTACCCTGACTATGTGCATTGACCCTTTTTGTGCTAACTATTTTGACTCATCATGTATGCTGCTATTAATGTTTATCATCTCTCCTGTTGCCTAGTCACTTTACCCGTACCTATATGTACGTATCTACCCCAATGACTTTGTACCCCTGCACATGGACTCGGTACTGGTACCCTGTGTCTACAGCCAATTTAACGTTACTTAGTGTGTGTTACTTAGTTGCTTGTGTTATTATCTATTATCTATTATTTCTTTATTTTCTTTTTCTCTGCATTGTTGGGAAGGGCCCATAACTAAGCATTTCACTGTTGTTTACGAAGCATGTGACAAATACAATTTGGTTTTGATTGGATTTGATTTGATTATAGGAACTACAGGGAACACTGACTGCTTGATAAACAAACAACTCACACACATCTGGTACAAACAAGGATAGATGGTGTTTCTCCACAATTTACTCCAAGCTTACCTCAATCAAACTTTACTTCATTTGGTTTCACCTGTTAAAGTAAATTAAGAACAGTCTTCCTATAATGAAGCCGTTCAAAGCCGTTTCTCACTGATCATTGGTAGTTAATTAAGGGTTATTGCTCTGACATCTACATTCCAGAGGGTAGAACCATATCTAACCATCAGAATACACTTTACAATTGTATGTTATACTTTCCCTCCCTCTCTATCTAATACTTTACTTTGGTGATGATTTAGAAATGTTCCACTTGGTAACATATATACTCTGGGCTGCATAGTTTGTGGAAATCAATACTCCATTTTTTTTTAGATCTCTCTCTACAGACAGCTAGCGTCCTGAAGCCAAGATTTGTCAACACAGTATGTGGCTGATATTCAATCAATGATAGCTTGTATTTACCCGTGGCTCACCTTTCACATTGGGAGAGGGAAAAAACCCAATGCGATTATGCACATGAAGAATTAATCCGGAGATGAGCACAGGGTAATGTATGGTAATTATCCGACAGGATATTCTTACACAACGATTAGCATATCTTGAAGCCCAGACAGGGGAGGGTGGGCAGTGAGGGAGGAATAAAAGGACAGTGGCTGCTGATAAGAGCCCGGCTTGTTTTTTATGTAGATGAAAAATGTGGATATGATGGCTAAAGGCGCTGTTTTGACACACACACACACAGGCATGAGCATGTGCACGCTTACAGATACACACGCACACATGCACGCGCACACACACAGAAGACACCCCATCAGGGATCATGGAGAAAGATGGGGAAAGGGAGGCACGTGAAAACCTGACCACAGCAGAAAACACAAACGTTCATTGTGGATAAGAATTCTGTAGGTAGACAGATGTTTCTTGTCATGCAGCTGCATGTGCAGTGAATATCCACGAACCATGGCTAAATATGATATATTTCCATTTCTATTCTATTATAATGTACTGGCAAAGAGCTGTGATAAATTGTGACCAATGCCGTGTTACTGCCTTTTAGTATATTCTCTCACTCCCCCCGTCTCTCCCCGTCTCTCTCCCTGTCTCTCCCTCTCTATGTTTCTGTGTGTGTATCTCTCTCTCCCTCTCTCTGTTTCTCTGCATCTCTCTTTCTCCTACATCTACACACACTTCATGGTTTATTTTGCCTGTATCTGCCTCCTCCCTGTCAATATCCACTATCACTTAATGCACGCTTGGCTGGTGTTTACAGCATTGTAGATACAATCACTATATTGACTGAGTACTACCGTATGCTGGAGGTGCAGAAGCAACACTGAAGGGTGGAGGTGGGGTGGCCCTTCATACGAAACTGAATTTTATACTATTACTTTATACTATTACTTTATACTATTACTTTATAGCTGGGGTCAACTAGATTCAGCCTTAGGCCGTTTTTTTCTTGAGCGGATGGTCGGTGGGCCGGAACATAATTACATATAATTTGTCAACTGCAAACTGACCGCAGGAAGATATAATATTTTATCATAATCATTTAAAACCTTGCTTACATTTGTATACGATCACGTGTCTCTCTATCATGCGTGATCATATACTTAGGAAAATATATCCTACATCTAAATCACTTGTAACTGATTTCCTGGTGTTTTTACGGTAAATGTCTTATATTCTTTTGCCCAGAAACTTGGGGGGCCAAATAAAACCACCCGTGGTCCAAATTCGGCCCTCATGCCGCCAGTTGGTGAACACTGCTTTATAGCAATGGATTTAAAGTTCATACATTTCCTAATACCTAAGATACAACCATTTATTTATGTAACCTTATCCGCTGCCCTATCTCACTATATCTATTCCCACCTAAATGTTGAACTGTGGTGTTGAGAGGAAACAAAGGTATTGCTGGATACAGTTGGATAAGGATGAATTTATTATATCTTCATTGATTTAGTATGATTCATGTTGTTCATTCTCATTCATTTTTTATTGAACTGGATGTCTCACAGTAAATCAGCATTTTCTTTTCTCCTCAGTGATATTCTCCTTCTCATAAAAGGAAAGTCTCCCTCCTTCGAATTCTCCATGGTCGGCTGGCAGCACATAAATCCATGGAGTGCATATGAATGTGTCTGCTGTCACACCTAACCTGAACACTGCCTCCAAACGCAGCCCTAGAGAACGAGACACAGGTTCACCAGAGCATCATTTTCCTCCTCCACGCGTGCAGCGCTGTAACGACGGAAAGGAAAATGGCTTTCTAACTACCTCTTGCTTTTTGTTCTCCGTGCCCTACGCCCTACGCACATGCATAAACAAAGTCCCCACGAGCCACTGTATCAATTCTAACTTTGGTATTGAGGTGTAATCGGGCATGTAGGACACCAGCTTGCTGAAGCGCGGGGGCCTTTGTGAGGCGCCCATCTGTTTGGTGCACGGGATCGGGCTGGGTCCCACTGAGAGGACTGGATGAAAGGGCGAGTGTAAGAGGGGCCAGCTGAAAACACAAGGGTGGGCGGCTGCCTCGGGACGCCAGTCTGTGGAGCTCCTTCCTCCCCGTGTGTCACGGTGCTCTCTTATTCTAATGGAGCATCCTGGACTACCCCTCACGCATACAACTCAGAGATCAGACACTGCTGCTAGACACACACAGGGAATCACACACAAGCCATGTGTGTGTGTGTGTGTGTGTGTGTGTGTGTGTGTGTGTGTGTGTGTGTGTGTGTGTGTGTGTGTGTGTGTGTGTGTGTGTGTGTGTGTGTGTGTGTGTGTGTGTGTGTGTGTGTGTGTGTGTGTGTGTGTGTGTGTGTGTGTGTGTGTGTGAATACGTGTATGCTTGTACTACAAGCCTAGACGTGTGCATGCATGTGTGCACACCAAGATTGTGTCTGTATTTTTCCCACATATTTTCCTTCTCCAGGCACAACAGTTTGGCTAATATTTTCCTATTGACTTGACAATGTACATATTACCCAAACTCAGTGACCCCTGAGAAGCACATTTCTGTGTGAGCACAGATCGATTGATACAGTGTTCTATCATCTCTGTTGTCTGTAGTGAGAAGATGGAGTAGCATGGGTGCAGATGATAAGCTGAAGCAGGCCAGTCAATTTACCCAGCGAGGAGCCATGGTCACAGGCCTGATTACAGCTCCAACATGGATCACCCATGGTTACTGGCCCTCCTCATAAGCATGACTCCGCTCTCTATGACATCATGTAGTCCTTTACAACATACCCTCACACCAACAACCTAGAGGAACCTGATAACTTGGTAGAAACCAATAAGGTCACACATTACGTTAGCGTAAGGGAAGCTGCTAAGTGTTTGTGATTTTAATTTAATATGTCATACTCATCCCCCATCAGATCATTGAATGTAAATGATCATTTTATGTCATCTGTTAAAATAGCTATGGGTTTTGCTTGACGCTATGGTTATGGAGAGAAATCATAGTTGGTAGTGAGGCTATAGCCAGAACTTCCAGCGGAACATTTTTTTCCATATCAGAACCCTAACTAAATCATGAATAAAAATCCAACAATATAAAAGATTGAAAACAATGATTGGATATGGAATTGGTGCAATTAGCAATGAACGCCTAAATATTAGCAACATTTTAAATGACCTAATGAAGATGATACTTTGAGTGATATTTTCCATGATATCTGTGTAACTGATCTGAAAGGAGCATTAAACGCGGACAGGTTGGGGATATGGGGCAGGTGATTGGCTTGTGTGAAAGTTGGCATGTGTTCTGGACAGGGACACACCACAGGTCTCTCTTACCCTCAAGTCTTTTCGGCCAGGCACCATATGCCCTCCAGCTTCATCAAGCCCCAATACACCCCTCCTCTCCCCCATTAACCCCTCCAAAACCCCCACCCCAACCCACCTCCCATGCACCCCCGGTATCTGGCCATGGCTGCTTAAATGAGTACAAAGCATGGGGCAGGGCAGCTCAGCTGGCCTCCACGCCCCACTTGACATAGGTTTGACCTCTGCTGTGTGTTTCCTCCCTGTAGGCTGCACCTCCACCCCGACACAGGCTGTCTCTCTATCTCCTCTCCCCACACACGCTGCTCCCAGCCAGGGCTGCCATCCAGGGCCCGGGTGCATCCTCAGGTCATACGGGTCAATTATATTCAAATTGAAGAGAAATGATCTACAAATAAGAGAGTAATGTGAGGGAAGTTCCTCTTTTATGGTTTACAGACGCTGAGCCTCAATGTTGTCTGGGTTATTCTATATGGAACTGAAAGTCAATTCATATGTCTGACTGATATTGCCATATTTGCTGTGTATACAGACGAGATAGGATTATATCTCAAAACATGGTAGAATTCTAATTAGCAAAATGTATGGCTGTTTTATTGAGTGTCATCCTACTATGATGTTGTACAGATTTTGAATACTTCATCAACCTCTCTCTCTCGCTTGCGCTCTCTCACGCTCTCTTTCTCTTTCTCTCTCTCTTTCTCTCTCTCTCTCTCTCTCTCTCTCTCTCTCTCTCTCTCTCTCTCTCTCACACACATACATACATACATACATACATACATACATACATACATACATACATACATACATACATACATACATACATACATACATACGTACGTACATACATACAGCACACACACACAGAGCGAAGCAGCATGGCCTCACAGACGTGGCCAGTGTGAGTGAAAGGCGTATAACAGATCCTATCCCTGAGGGGTTGATGACACTAAAGAGACCAAACAGAAGCTGCAGCGTGAGCGTGACAGAGTGGGGAGGAGAGGAGAGGAGGGGGAAAAGGGGGCGCATCAGCCCCTCTGACATTCTGCTCTTTACAACTTTACAAAATAGCCTTTTAATTTTCCTGACCGTCTGGGGTGTCTGAGTTGTGCCTGCATCAATCACCATCATCACTGGGCTTCAGGCACACTGTCCCCAGGGCCCTCTCACTGCAAGGCCCCCAGGCTTCCTCTCCTCCTGGGGGAGCCTCTCTCCTCCTCTCCCCTGTCCTCTACCTAACCCTCTCTCCTCCTCTCTCTCTCATCATCACTCACACAACCCCTGTCACACTGCCTGGGTCCTCCCTCATGTTATCATTCTCATCTAGCCTCTCTTTTCCCTAACATTAATATATTCATCAAATTGCTTTATGTTTTACCATTTTAAAAAATGGATGCATTTACCATCGAACAAGAAAAAACATATCTTAGTTGAAATGTCAAATGACTTTGCCTTTCTTAAACAAATTATTGATATAAATGTAGCCTCATGGCTTAATGTAGACTAATATTGTACAGTATTGTATGAACTGACAATGCCTCATAGCCCAAACCCTCAGGTATTGTTGGCCTGACATCTTGTGCCCTTCAGCTTCATCAAGCCAACAGTTGCTCAAGTCATCTTGAGGGTCAGCTAAGAAATCCCTCTTGATTGTTCAATGTATATTCCGTGGCAAAACTGTACCGGGATCTGTCTGATTGATTCACCAACATACTGAGCAGAGCTGTTTGATTAGAGACACTGAAGCCTGCTTCATTAACCTAATGTACTGTACTCTCCCTGGGTGGCTTTGGTATGTAAATGTTTATTTGTCTGCACCATTCCTTCTCCCTTTGTGGTAGTTCTGGTAGAGCCCTGAATGATGATGGTAGAATTGAAGACTATCAATGGTATGGACTAACAGGGTGTGTCTTGATGAATACACATCATTGAGCGAGACAAATCCATGATATGAATTGGCAGACGAGGGGAGAGGTGGTCGATACGGATTACAGCTAAGCCTCTTCTCTTTGTGGCTGTTGGCTGTGGTGTTGATGGGCTCTCCCAGAAGCCGTGTGGGGCTGGAGGTGGTTCATAGCTGGCAGGCTGGAGAAGACTTATACCTGAGAGCTCTACCTCTCCAATCCCTACCCTCCGCAGTCACACTGTACTGGCACACACAGACCAACCACTGCCAGCAGGGCAAGCACTTGGCAAGTTATTGTGATAACAAGTCAACTGGATGAGGAACACATTTGGTAAATGATAGGAAAACACAGCAAAATCCGATGCATATATATTCACCTCCAGCTGTCCAGTTACATATACAGCACCAGTCAAAGGTTGGACACACCTACTCATTCCAGGGTTTTTCTTTATTTTGTATTATTTTGTACATTGTAGAATAATAGTGAAGACATCAAAACTATGAAATAACACATATGGAATCATGTAAGCATCAGCTGTCAGAGCAGCTTACCGATCATTGCACCTGTACACAGCCCATCTGTAAATAGCCCACCCAACTACCTCATCCCCATATTGTTTTTGTTTTTTTTGCACTTTTGCACCACCATATCTCTACTTGCACATCATCATCTGCACATCTATCACTCCAGTGTTAATGCTAAATTGTAATTATTTTGCCACTATGGCCTATTTATTGCCTTACCTCCCTAATCTTACTACATTTGCACAAACTGTATTTAGATTTTTCTATTGTATTATTGACTGTACGTTTGTTTATCCCATGTGTAACTCTGTGTTGTTTTTGTCTCACTGCTTTACTTTATCTTGGACAGGTCGCAGTTGTAAATGAGAACTTGTTCTCAACTGGCCTACCCGGTTAAATAAAGGTGGAATTAATCATACAATTTAAAAAATAACATGCAGTAACCAAAAAGGTGTTAAACAAACGTTAAACAAGCCATTCTTTGCCTTGATGACAGCTTTGCACACTCTTGGCATTCTCTCAACCAGCTTCATGAGGTAGTCACCTGGAGTGAATTTCAATTAACAGGTGTGCTTTGTTAAAAGTTCATTTGTGGAATTTCTTGTGTTTGTGCCAATCAGTTGTGTTGTGACAAGCTAGGGTT
This sequence comes from Oncorhynchus keta, assembly GCF_023373465.1. Taxonomy (NCBI): domain Eukaryota; kingdom Metazoa; phylum Chordata; class Actinopteri; order Salmoniformes; family Salmonidae; genus Oncorhynchus; species Oncorhynchus keta. Next base: position 42,519,168 of record NC_068431.1, read on the forward strand.
GGTATACAGAAGATAGCCTATTTGGTAAAAGACCAAATCAATATTATATCAAGAACAGTTCAAATAAGCAAAGAGAAACGACATTCCATCATTACCTTAAGACATGAAAGTCAGTCAATACGGAACATTTCAAGAACTTTGAAAGTTTCTTCAAGTGCAGTGGCAAAATCCATCAAGCACTATGATGAAACTGGCTCTCATGAAGACCACCACAGGAAAGGAAGACCCAGAGTTACCTCTGCTGCAGAGGATAAGTTCATTAGTTACCAGCCTCAGAAATTGCAGCCCAAATAAATGCTTCACAGAGTTCAAATAACAGACACATCTCGACATCGACTGTTCAGAGGAGATTGCGTGAATTAGTCCTTCGTGGTCAAATTGCTGCTAAGAAACCACTACTAAAAAACTGGGGAGGCAAGTAGCCTAGTTGTTAGAGCGGACTAGGAACTGAGAGGTTGCAAGATTGAATCCCTGAGCTGACAAGGTAAAGATCTGTCGTTCTTCCCCTGAACAAGGCAGTTAACCCATTGTTCCTAGGCCGTCATTGAGAATAATTTGTTCTTAGCTGACTTGCCTAGTTAAATAAATAAATAAAAAAGAAGAAGAGACTTGCTTGGACCAAGAAACACAAGCAACAGACATTAGACCGGTGGAAATCTGTTTGATGACTTTAGATTTTTGGTTCCTACTGCCATGTCTTTGTGAGACACGGAGTAGTTGAACGGATGATTTCTGCATGTTTCGTTCCTACCGTGAAGCATGTAGGAGGAGGTGTGATGGTGTGGGGCTGCTTTGCTGGTGACACTGTCTGTAATTGATTTAGAATTCAAGGCCCCCTAACCAGCATGGCTACCACAGCATTCTGCAGTGATACGCCATCCCATCTGGTCTGCGTTTAGTGGGACTATGATTTGTTTTTCAACAGGACAATGACTGAACACACCTCCAGGCTGTGTAAAGGCTATTTGACCAATAAGGTGAGTGATGGAGTGCTGCATCAGATGACCTGGCCTCCACAATTACCCAACTTCAACACAACAGCATTCCAGGTGAAGCTGGTTGAGAGAATGCCAAGAGTGTGCAAAGCTGTCATCAAGGTAAAGGGTGGCATCTGAAGAATCTCAAATATAAAATACATTTTGATTTGTTTAACACTTTTTTGGTTACCACATGATTCCATATTTGTTATTTCATAGTTTTGATGTCTTCACTATAATCATATAATGTAGAAAATAAGAAAAAAATAAGAAAAAGCCTTGAATGAGTAGGTGTGTCCAAACGTTTGACTGGTATTGTGCATACACAGTATATTGGGGTGTTCAAGGACTGTTGTGGTGTGCTTTGGTTTTTTCTGAGCACTCTATGTGCTGTGTGCTGCACTGAGGGGGCTAGTGCTGCCCCACTTCTTGCTGCCCTGAAAAATTGCTGAAGTGTGTCATTTCTCAATGGCCTTCGGGGCTGCTTGCTGAGAGGACAGGAGGTGCAGGTGTTGTGTGTGTCAGGATGCTTAAACCTTGCTTAACACTCTCAAGGTAGCCTTCTGGTGCCTCTTGTGTTATTTACCCTGCTTCCTCTCCAACTAAACATCACGCAAAGGTGTCAAAAGGTGAAACTATCACTGCAAAATATACATTACAGTACCAAGAATGTTGAGATAATTAAATGAAAAGAATATCAGATTATCTTACTTTTATGCGGTTCAATGATTTCAATGATTCAATTAATAGCATTCGTACTTTTTGTATTTTGAACAACTTTGAGTCTAAATTAGTCAGAACCGAGCCCTCTCACAACATACACTACATGCCCCCCTTTCCACTAGATGTTGGAACATTCAGCCACAGGGGCATTAGTGAGGCCGAGCACTGATGTTGGGCGATTAGGCCTGATTCGCAGTCGGGTTCCAATTCATCCCAAAGGTGTTCGATGGGGTTGAGGTCAGGGCTCTCTGCAGGCCAGTAAAGTTCTTCCACACCGATCTTGACAAACCATTTCTGTATGGACCTCGCTTTGTTCACTGGGGCATTGTCATGCTGAAACAGGAAAGCGCCTTCACCAAACTGTTGCCACAAAGTTGGAAGCACAGAATGGTGTAGAATGTCATTGTATGCTGTAGCATTAAGATTTCTCTTTACAGGAACAAAGAGGCCTAGCCGGAACCATGAAAAACAACCCCAGTCCATTATTCCTCCTCCACCAAACTTTACAGTTGGCACTATGCTTTCGGCCAGGTAGTGTGCTCCTGGAATCCGCCAAACACAGATTTGTCCGTTGGACTGCCAGGGAACACATTTCCACTGCTCCAGAATCCAATGTTGGCGAGCTTCACACCACTCCAGCCGACACTTGGCATTGCGCATGGTGATCTTAGGCTTGTGTACGGCTGCTTGACCATGGAAACCCATTTCATGAAGCTTCCGACAAAGTTCTTGTTCTGACGTTGCTTCCGGGGGCAGTTTAGAACTTGGTAGTGATTTTTTACCCGCTATGCACTTCAGCACTCAGCTGTCCCGCTCTGTGAGCTTGTGTGGCCTCCCACTTCACGACTGAGCTGTTGTTTCTCCTAGATGTTTCCACTTCAGAATAACATCACTTACAGTTGACAGGAGCAGCCCTAGCAGGGCAGAAATTTGACGAACTGACTTGTTGGAAAGGTGGCATCCAATGATGGTGCCACGTTGAAAGTCACTGAGCTCTTCAGTAAGGCCATTCTACTACCAATACTACCAATGTTTGTCTATGGAGATTGCATGGCTACGTGCTCAATTTTAAACACCAGTAAGCAACGGGTGTGGCTGAAATAGCCGAATCCACTAATTTGAAGGGCTTTCCACATACTTTGTATATATAGTGGAGGATACTGTATGTACTGTATATATAGTGTAAATACTGTATGTACTGTATATAAAGTGTATGTACTGTATATATAGTGTAGGATACTGTATGCACTGTATATATAGTGTAAGTACTGTATGTAATGTGTATATAGTGTATGTACTGTATGTACTGTATTTATACTGTATCTACTGTATATACAGTGTAGGATACTGTATGTACTGTATATATAGTGTATGTACTGTATGTACTGTATATATAGTGTATGTACTGTATATATAGTGTATGTACTGTATGTACTGTATATATAGTGTAGGATACACTAATGAGCTGTCCAGAAAGAGGTGATGCGGATTTCAAATCCTGTCTCTGTAGAGCCTGACAGCTATCTCATGTTCATAGAACTAACTACCTCTATGAATACATGTTATACACGCAATACGATTGGCTTGTCTTGGTTTTATTAAGTGTTCCAAACCTTTATTTGTCACCTCTTTGGGACTAGCAGGGCAGCTGAGCCACAAGCCCATATCTGAGAGCCAGTTGCCATGGGATTCCTGCTACCACGACAATCACCATTAACAAAGGGCCACAACAAAGACAAAACCATCTGCTCTTTCACCCAGCCCTGTTTCTGCAACAAGTGTGAACATACAATCTCACTCTCTCTCTCTCCACATCACTCTCCATCGTTTGAGGTGAGGCCCTTAGTTTTGCGGTGTTTACAGTGAAGCCATTATGAATTTCAGAACAGAGTGGTGGTTGATTAGCGGATCCAGCTCTGGCGAAGTGTGATTGACAATATAGGAGAGTCTCCGATTAATCAGCTGAGAGAGCAACATGAGTTATTGCGTTGTTTGTTAGATCAACAACAGCGGGTGAAGGGCTGTACATGCAGGTGAAGATCAACTTACTTCAGAGGGTTCGTGAGCCCTAGACGTGTTAATATGTTGCTGTTATTTTATGCTGTTTATTTCCAGATTTTTTCTATTTACTGTTTTTATCTATCCCTTCCCCATATCGTAACCAGCATTGCTTAATCAGTGTTAATTGGCTTTAATTAGCATCTATTAATTAATTTTGTTTTCTACAAATTATTTGTATGAATGATCCCACCGGGTTGTCTGTTCGTCTCGTTAGAGCCAATTAGCTGCAATTAACATGCACTAATGAGATGCTTTCTGACTCCAAAACAAACAGTGTGCACCCTGCCTGATTCCAGAGCTGTTCAGACCTCTTGTGTGTTGGAGTGGTGCTGGGGGCCAGTATACTGAGCCAGGCTTCCAATCAACACCCAGCTCTCTCCCACAGAGGGACGAACACAAACCCAGCTGGAGACTCCCAGCCCCACAGCACAGCAGCACCCAATACCACCAAGCAAATCATTTTCAATCCGTAAACTTTCCATTGACTTGTTGCAACAGATTTCTGTCATCGAGAGGTCTCTCATATTGGTGCACGTTGCATTTGAAATGTTAGAGAGTCAATCGGGATTGGTGATAGGTTCACACCGTGTATCCTGCTTTGTGGATTCTTCGTGTGGAGTTAGACAACACTACAGCAACCTCAGCAGAATGGATAATGGAATATTGGATTATTCATGGGAAAGGCCATTTGAATTGTGGCTAGAAAATACATTCTGGATAGCAAATACGTCCTTTACAAGACCAGATCACACTGTATCAAACACTCCCTCCCACCAGCATTGGTCATTACAGTAACATTGTCAGGGATAGACAGGAGTGTGACAGAGAACAGAGGTGAAAGGTAAGAACAGAGGTGAGGAGGTATTCTCAGTAACTCTGCTGGATATAGTAGAGAAATCCCCTTGTGAAATAGAATGATCAGAGTGGTATAAGTCAGGATAGAAGGCTTCGCTCAGTGTGGGGAAGATTCTGAGTATTACTAGTAACAGTAACCCACTGTGACACAGAGAGATTCTACAGGGTCAAAGAAGGGTAACATTAGGATTCTAGGGGGGATGAAGGGGGGTTTAGGATTATTGGGCGTCTTTCAGTTCGGTGGAGAGGGGTGAATTCTGGAATTGAACATCTTGGTAGCCTAAATGTAAATCTTAGTATAGCCTAAATGTAAATCTTAGTATAAAGTTAAAATTCAGCCTATTATTATTTTTATTTTTGACAGTAGGTTTTCATCAACAGATCCTTTCTGGGAATAAGATCTTCATATGTTTATGAATAATATCACATTTGATATAAGAACTGCATGCATTGCATATTGTGTTTTGGTACTTGAAGCAGGTCTGACAGCCAGGTCTTTCCCATCAGCCGCCGCTCATTTCTCTCAAGTGCACAGGCCTTCTCTCTGCTTGCATCTCACATGCATCTATTCAAATATATCGTAACCAGGGGAACAGCAATGTGTTTGAAATGATGGGGCCCCAGTGTACTGTGGGGTTTGGGTGATTTGCAGGTTCTCACAGCCTCTGGGTATAGGATACAGAAGGTAGACTTCAGCACTCAGCCATCCATCAGCCACAGCCATTTGAATAGACCCTGTGCGTGTGGAATTGATTGGTCCAAAAATAAGAGAAAATACAGTTTTATTATTAGTGCTGAGTTAACCTGAGACTGCAAGAATAATAGTTTTCCAGAGTCCCATAAATCATTTCAGCGTGAAAAACAATATTTACAATGTAAGACTATTGAATATTGACTGCTGAATGTGTGAACAGAATTAGGCCTATTCTATTTATGTTTGAGGTTTTTTACTTATGGTGTGTGTGTGTGTGTGTGTGTGTGTGTGTGTGTGTGTGTGTGTGTGTGTGTGTGTGTGTGTGTGTGTGTGTGTGTGTGTGTGTGTGTGTGTGTGTGTGTGTGTGTGTGTGTGTGTGTGTGTGTGTGTGTGTGTGTGTGTGTGTGTGTGCATGCGTGTGTGTGCATGCGTATGTGTGAATTACACTATCAATTTACATCCTTGAGTTCAAAATGCATGGGCCTCGCACCTACCCTAAATCCTCACCAGACCCTATCTCAATGCGCGCAGTGCAGGGACCACCGAGTTTTCCTTATGCATTAGCCATTCTTTCCATCTGCTTGACACATCCACAACATAAAACCGCAAGGCGGTGGTGAACTATCTCTCTCCTGGCGAAAATAAAGCGTCGCCTCTCTCCTGATCTATGGGCTATAACATTAAGCCCGTCCACCGGTGGTGGCTCTATCTTCGACGAGGTCTGTACTTTCACACACACAAGGCTCTGAAGGAGAATGGAATAGGTGGTGATTCTCATGCGCGAGCCCCCCATAATCTACTCCACTCAATCAAGTTCTCTTGTGCCACTATTTTTGTTCTGAAGACTCAATGCAAATGCAAACATATATTTTTCCTCGTGGATTTAATTAATATTTTCATGCAAAAGATCATTACTTACAGCTTGTTTTCATACCTGATTTTTTTTTCAATCTTATGATAAACTGCGTACATTTTAGCGCAGACTACACTAAAGGTTGTAGGCTATTTGATCCAGTTAATTCATTATTATAGCCTACCATAGCCTACAAATGTATAAAGGCTGCTCACGTACACTAGCTTATACAAATAAATACAAAATATGAGTAGCTAGGCCTACAAGAATAGACCTGGATTTATATTTCAGTCTGAATGGGACGATATCACAACAATTCCAGTCGTCCACATGGTTGATTGTTTATACATTTCCCTGGGCAACAGATATCAGGAGCGCGCAGGGCTGTGGCCGGTGGGAGTCTGGGCATGAAAATCCGCTATCTCCCGGTTCCCAGCCCAGCAGACTGTCCCAAGTGCATTGCCCACTGCGCGATAATATCTTTCAGGGAGCGCCTATCGCTAGACATTATATTATAATCATTATTGATCCTTCTCTTTCACCAGAAATGTAGAATAAGCGCAGGGAAACATTAATCTATAAAGCTCGTGTTCAGACTTTCCAGAGCCCTTCCCTCCCCTCATCTGCAGAGGATGAAGTCATGATGATTTGTCATTTCTGTCACGGCGCCACAGTTTTATTCTCAGGCGGCAGGCCTATAGGCTACTCTTTCGCTATGTTGCTTTAATGCAGTATTATAAAGAGACATTTTGGAAAACAATGCAGGCAAATAAAATGTACACAGAGTAGACCTAAATAGTGAATAAATAATAGCCCCAATTGACTATAATAATTAACAATGTGTTGTAGTCGATAGCAAGGTTATAACAATTATGTTATTCAACTCTATTTAGACAAAATAAAGGCTACTCTACATGTTGAAGACATCAAAATACAGTCATCAACGATCATGCTCATTTCAGGAGGTTGAAATTGGTTTATTCTGTGAAAAACATTCAGATAGTGTTTGAATTTAAGAGCCATATAATGAAACATAAATGAAGACAATTAATTTTAAAAAACCTATTTGTAAGTTTTTAGTGTCATACAAACTCATTGTTAATGTGGGGTTTAATAGCCCACTTTAGTAATGATAAAATGTAATTATCATCCAAGTCTGACAACACAAAGTAGTCTACCTCTCGTTTTGCCTTGTCCTTTTGCCACATTTGAGGTGGGTTGGTTTCCTTTCAAAGACAAGTGAGAAGTCTGTCACATATTTCGGGTGTTTATTCGTATGTTTCTAATTGAACAATCTAAATATCTCTGTGTCAGATATACATATCCGTTTTATTAATCGATCTGTGAACTTTAGTGCGTCCGCGTTATTCACTTTCTTTCCTCTCTAAAGGCGTGAAAACAAACTATATAGGCCTATCCATAATGACAGACTTCTAAGTGATATTTACAAATAATTTTATGCGAAAACGAACTTCGTTTCCTCTGCCAAAATGACTTTAAGCTACAAGAAAAGCAGTTGTTTTCATGAAATACTACTGTACCTTATTAAATGTATCTTATCCGGAGACCCTAGCTGCGCTTCGACCTGGAATAGGCTATATGCTTGCTTTATCGAGGGAAAATTGCTTTTCTAAAATAATACGACCGTAATACGACCGTTTCAAAGATATGGGGCAATAGTCCTCTGTTCCCTATTAGTGGGTCCGTACGGCAGAGTTTAGAGGGCACAGTAATTGCCACTCCAATAGCAAGCTGCTGATAGGTGTTGTTTCAACATGACGTCAGGAGGCTCGGATAAAGGCTAGTTCTTGCGCTTTCAGAGGCACGCATATTACTGAAGCTTGGACTAAAGAGTGCATTATACTCGAAGAATCGAAGGAATATTACAGAATTTACAAGAAATTTAACAGATTTTATCATATTTGTTGTAGCTTTCTGCTTTGGCAGTAATCATTGGCTGTGTGGCAGTTATGTATTCGTGCTTAATTGTAGTGGCATGATGCCTGTTCAGATTCACTGAATCATATTAGCCTACGATCGCTCCTCTCGGCTCATCTTGATGGACAAGTGGCGGCCTTGCTGCTCTCAAGTTTGCATTCTTGCTTGTGAAATGTATTCACTTTGTTAAATTATTTGTTCGTTTTTGATTTTATTGATACTATTTTGTATAGCCTATGGTTGTCCTGTGCATGCGAGAGGAATGCAATAATATTTGAGCTCACAGGATATGATGATGCTAACTCATTGTTAAGAGATTCGTCTGGATGAGCTGCATACTCTGGATTGTCGAAGGAGTGGATTAGAGCAGGTAATTTTCCAAATCAACAAAGCAACCAAGGAGACACATCGCTTTGATTTGGGACAAACAGGGAAGACGTTCAACCTGGGAATTGCTGGAATTATCCAAACATGGTTCACTGTGCCGGCTGCGAAAGACCTATTCTGGACAGGTTTCTACTCAATGTTCTGGACAGACCATGGCACATTAAGTGCGTGCAGTGCTGTGACTGTAAATGCAATTTGACAGAAAAATGTTTTTCACGGGAAGGGAGACTGTACTGCAAAAACGACTTTTTTAGGTAAGCACACCTGGGCGCATGGCTTTCAATATTGTGAGGAATCGCTTTTTTGCCTCTAATGGGTACCAATTAAGCAGAACTATGCAAATGAACAACATATGATGTAAAACACACGTTTTAAATTACTAAATTATATTGCAAGATTATGTTTTTGCTACATGGTTACATGCTTAGTGTCAATTTAGAGATAGTTTCATCTATCCTCATGAGCGACATACATTTAACCAACCAGAGACAGGATGCCCAGATTATGTGTGGTGATCCACCAAAAGCTGATACATTATAAGCATATATCACCATGTTCTGTGACGGATTCAATGAAATCGTCCTTTGTTTACAAGGAAAGGCTGCCAGACAAGCGGGGATGAGAATTATGCCAGGATTCTTGACGGAAGTGTATCCCGCCTTAGTTCAATCAGTCGGCGCACACCCGTTTGTTTGTTGAGACTCTAGTGAAAATGTGATAAGTGGATTTGAATAATAAATCAGCTTGAAAAAACACACACTGCAATCGCAGACCTCCAGTCCACACGCGTTTGCTAACTATTTGAATACACATATATTAACATAAATAGGCCACATTGCAAAATTGAACAATTAAGTGTGGCTTTGTTATTTTCAAGCATTAAATAGGATGTATTTCAATAATGGACAGGTTTTTTAATATGTTTTAATGAATGTTTGAATTATCTCCATTCAATAGCCTAATAATAAACGGTGTGGCCTTTCTTGAATAATAGTTTTAGGTAATCATAGTTATACAACACGTAGGTCTAAATATAAGATATATATATTTATTTATGACAATTTATTTAGCCTAAAAAACTAAATTAGGATATTATATTTACGGTGGTTGAATAACTGGTTAGCTGTGTGAAATAGGCCCACGTACAATGAATATAGAGCGGCTGGCTTTCGTTACCTTGCAGGCAGGCCCACCATCAGTGTAGCCTGTCATTTCCAGATCAACGTTTAAAATAAAGCATAAGAAATGTATATGTCATTATAATCACTTGGAATCTCATCAAGAAGATTTGTAGCGTAAAAATACTGAAAATACAGGTATGTTGCGTCATGAAAAACGCACGTCATTTGTGTAAACATCTATAATTTAGCCAATAACGATGCCATGTAGTTGGTAATCTGATGTGAATATTTTCTGTAGCTCTTTGCTGCTACTCTGTCTGCCCTGCAATGTTAAGTCGCTGATGGTATTTATGTGTTGCTTTCTTTCTTTTAGGAGATTCGGCACAAAGTGTGGAGGTTGCGCCCAGGGGATCTCGCCCAACGATTTGGTTCGAAGGGCAAAGAGCAAAGTGTTTCACCTGAACTGTTTCACGTGTATGATGTGTAACAAACAGCTATCCACCGGAGAGGAAATGTACATTCTAGATGAATTTAAATTTGTTTGTAAAGAGGATTATCTAAGCAACAGCAACGGAAAGGACACAACCCTCCTCTCAGGTATGGAACATAACATGACTTGAACCACATCACAATTAGGAACCTCAAACCCGTGTTTATATTTCTATATATTTCTGAAGCCTCTTGTAAATCATTATTTTCTCATTTTTTCCTATTGCTTTATATTCCATTTATTTAAAAAAAATGTAGTTCGAAAATAATTATGATAACAGCATCCTGATAGGCTTAAAAACAGTACAAATCTAAACAATGTTGTTGATGACAATGAAAAATATAAAACCTAAAATATTATTAGGTCTATAGGGATGATAATGTATTGTTTTCTTCATTAATGTTATCATCACCATCAATAATAATAGGACTAAAAGTAGTTGGCTAATATGCCTATTGCCTAATGCTAACAATAACAATATTAATAATAATAATATCCTAATAACGATACTGTATTCTTGACGCTTATTTTTGTCTATTTTTTAAAGAGTATAAAGACATAGGAATACATTTCAAATCATTTCATTTCGTCTTTCTTTCATCTCACAGTCACGACTTGCAGTGACCCAAGTCTATCTCCAGATTCCCAAGACCCACAGGATGATAGTAAAGATTCGGAAATCGGACATTTATCCGATAAAGAGGTGGGCAGCAATGAAAACGACGAGCAGAACGTAGGGGGGAAACGACGTGGGCCGCGAACCACCATCAAAGCCAAGCAACTGGAGGTCCTCAAAGCTGCTTTCGCGGCCACGCCAAAACCCACCCGGCACATCCGAGAACAGCTGGCGCAGGAGACAGGGCTCAACATGAGAGTAATCCAGGTAAGAGTCTATTTCCCTTTAGTTTATAACACATGTCAAATCAGATAGATGTCTATTTTCAGTATTCGTATTCGTCTATGAGAAAGTATATTTAACAATGGCACCTTCGTCAATAATGGCAGAAGGCAAGATATGCAGACTGGTCACCACGAAAGTGGTGCAGATGCACACATTCTCCTGACGGTCTTAATGCTTTATGACATCTATCTATATGCATATCAATGCAAATGACTCTGTTTTCTGATTTTGAAATGAGCCTATTCATTAGGTATCATCATGTTGCAATTGTTAGGCTAGTATATGTTGTGGTAATTGTGACTGAAAACCTTATAGGCCATTGGTTGACAACACATCTGTAAATATATCCTATCAATTCACCTGTAGCCTGTAATTTGAGTTAAATCCCTGGTATTCACGAAACAGACGATAGATAAACTGAGGGTTAAAGGTCATTAAACAGTGATAGGTGAGCCAAGGACCCACATAGGTATACTAGATCTATATAGGCTAATCACGTCATGATTATTCAAATGCCATATCACAACATGTCATCAGACCAGCTGCATACAATTTTGATGCAAAAAAAATTGCCTGGCGTATAAACTTCATTTCAATCATCTCTTTTCGTGTTATTTGTGGTGTGCAGGTATGGTTCCAAAACCGGCGGTCAAAAGAGCGGCGCATGAAGCAGTTAAGCGTGCTGGGTGCAAGAAGGCACGCGTTCTTCCGCGGTCCAAGGAGAATGAGAACTCTGGTCGACCGACTCGAACCCGGGGAGCTGATCCCCAACGGTCATTTCTCATACTATGGTGGTAAGGTCTTGTATATTGACCATGGTCCACCCAAATAACTTTGTATTTAAAGATGATCCGATTATAATTTGGACTATGAGAGCCATTCACAGGCATGTATGTTAATCCTTTACTTTATTTTAATTCCTAATATGATTCATTATTCAGAGGTGTTTTAATGCATTTTCTATCGATTTTTTTGGCAATAGGTTTAGGTATACTGTGTGAATTAGGCTACGTTTAAAATTAACATACGTTGTTTTTCGATTATAGGGAATAGTTGTCATTGATTTAAGTTATTATGATACTGTTATCCTGAAAGTCACTATTATGTCAAATTATATACTACAGGAAATGTATTAGTTTTACTTTTTTTGTAATTCAAATGACATTCTCGTGGCGTTGTACCAGTATAATACATTTAGGTATAGTTTTATTTTCACCACACAAGCATTTCTCATAATTATTGGGGTGTATATTTTTGCAGATTATCAGAGTGAATACTATGGGCCTGGAGGAAATTTTGAGTACTACACCCAAGGCCCCCCATCATCACAGGCCCAGACCCCAGGGGACCTTGGCTTCTCCTCTGGCCCTGCTGGCACCCCTTTAGGGGGCATGGACCATCACCTAGCTGGGCATCACCCATCCAGTGAGGTGCAGTGCTTCAATGACATCATATCTCACCATCCAGCGGACTCACCTAGCCCAGAGCCCAACGGACCTGGGTCAATGCACAGCATCTCCAGTGAGATGTGTGGCCCCAGCACACCCTTCACATCACTGTCCCTCAACGGCAGCGGATACAGCAACCAACTGTCACACCCCTCCTCAGAGATGAGCGAAGGCACTGTCTGGTAGCCCACAGGACATCATGAAGCCAAGGTTAACTATTGACTTAGGAGGCAAATTAAGTCCTGAGCAAGTATCCTTGTTTAATTTATATTATTTATTTATTCATTCGTTAATGAAATGTATATGCATTTAATTTATTACCTGTCTCTAAGTTCCTGTACTGCTGTGTTGATGTGGCAGTTTTATTTGAAGATACACACAGTAACAGTCTAGACTCCAATGCAGTCATATAATGGTGAATACTGTATGAGCGTTCAGCAGATCTTTTGTTTTCCTACGGTCTCCATATCAGATCAAAATTATTTTTGACCAGAAGCTTTTACGATGGCTTTGGTAATTGTGCTTATTTCTCCATACATTTTTTGGTTTCTCTGTATATTTCTGTGTTTTGCCAAATCCTAGACAGTTTGCCTTCAAAAGGAAAACTTAAAAAAGTTGTATAACCCTTTATTTAATAGAAAATAACTTGTATTTTAAGATGAAGTCAACCTTCAAAAAAAAATCGATGGACAATGGTTTGAGGTGGACATAGAACAGTCAACTGTTTACGTATATATTTACAGTACTTCAGGGGTTTGAATATCAGCATTGTTTGAAACCTCTCGATTCAGATGGAGAACATCTTTCAAGCAACAAACCAAACTTTTGTATTTATTCTATTTATATTATGGTCGTGGTTCCTCACTGTGCTAGTTTGTATTATTGTGTTTACTTTGAAGAAATGTAAAAACACAAATAGACAGTTGCCAAATAAGGATAAAAGCACAATATTGTAAGTGCTTTGTATCATCAATTGCTGAACATACTACAAGAAATGTAGTAGCATTTTTTAACTGAATGAGTTACATTGTAGAACTTTCTTTCATGAGGATGTCTAACGTTGAAAGACTTCATGCAGATCACTGAATTGAACAACCATTGTGCAAAATGCTTTATTTTGTGTCATGAAAGTCCCAATGATTAAACATTGATGGTCAAATATGCCACCAGCAGCTGCTATATTCTTGAAATATCAACTCTCGTATGATGTATTTTATTGTTCTGATAAACCTAAGCTTATGTGATCATACAGTGCATATAAGACCATTCACTGTATAATAAAACATGTTGAAAAAACTGCAAGATTTGTATTTTATTTATTTATCCTTTATTCAACCAGAGAAGTCCCAGTAACATCTACATGTCTTTTTCAAGTGAGGCCTGGCTAAGTAAGCAGCATATAGTTACACATGAGACACAACATAAACCATTACAAAGAACGTACGCTAAAACAGTGCAAAGTGCAATCTGTGGTCAGCAGTCCCCCTTTCATCAATCAGAATAAAGTGATGTAGTTGTAAGTGTTTTTGCTAAGGGTTTCAGGGTGATGGGGCAGCAAAGCTTAACATTATATAAAATACAGTTCTTTGATCTCAGACGGTGATGTCAATGAATTGGTAGGGTGAGTAAAGGGCTTAAAGTCCTGTCATTTGATTTTTTAAAAAAATCATCACTGTATGTCTAATAAATCACTGTGTGGGTTTATTTCATGAAAATAACTCCAAATGTAATTTTAATATAATTTATTTCCCTGAGCCTCCTTTGCCATATAAATGCCCAGTCTGAATGTGTGGGCATTGGGAAACAAATGTGAAGATATTTACAGTGCATTCGGAAAGTATTCAGACCCCTTGACTTTTCCCACATTTTGTTACCTTACAGTCTTATTCTAAAATGGATTTGAAAAAATCTGCATCAATCTACACACAATAAATACCCCATAATGACAAATCAAAAAAGGTTTTGAGAAATGTTTGCAAATATAGAGAAAATAAAAAAATGAAATGTCACATTTACGTAAGTATTCAGACCCTTTACTCAGCACCTTTGGCACGATTACAGCCTTGAATCGTCTTGGGTATGACGCTACAAGCTTGGCACACCTGTATTTGGGGAGTTTCTTCCATTCTTCTCTGCAGATCCTCACAAGCCCTGTCAGGTTGGATCGGGAGTGTCGCTGCACAGCTATTTTCCGGTCTCTCCAGAGATGTTCGATCGGGTTCAAGTCTGGGCTCTGGCTGGGCCACTCAAGGACATTCAGAGACTTGTCTCAAAGCCACTCCTGCGTTGTCTTGGCTGTGTGCTTAGGGTCGTTGTCCCGTCTGAGGTCCTGAGCTCCCTGGAGCAGGTTTTCATCAAGGATCTCTCTGTACTTTGCTCCGTTCATCTTCCCTCGATCCTGACTTGTCTCCCAGTCCCTGCACTGAAAAACATCCCCACAGCATGATGCTGCCACCACCATGCTTCACCGTAGGGATGGTGCCAGGTTTCCTCCAGACTTGACAGTTGGCATTCAGGCCAAAGAGTTCAATCTTGGTTTCATCAGACCAGAGAATATTGTTTCTTATGGTCTGAGTGTCCTGTAGGTGCCTTTTGGCAAACTCCAAGCAGACTGTCGTTATGACTTTTACTGAGGAGTGTCTTCTATCTGGCCACTCTATCATAAAGGCCTGATTGGTGGAGTGCTGCAGAGTGTGTTGTCCTTCTGGAAGATTCTCCCATCTCCACAGAGGAACTCTGGAGCTCTGTCAGAGTGACCATCGGGCTCGTGGTCAACTCCCTGACAAAGAACCTTCTCCCCGATTGCTCAGTTTGGCCGGGTGGCAAGCTCTATCAAGAGTCTTGGTGGTTCCAAACTTCTTTCATTTAAGAATGATGGAGGCCACTGTGTTCCTGGGGATCTTCAATGCTGCAGAACTTTTTTGGTACCCTTCCCCAGATCTGTTTACTCGACACAATCCTGTCTCAGAGCTCTACGGACAATTCCTTCGACCTCGTGGCTTGGTTTTGCTCTGACATGCACTGTCAACTATGGGACCTTATATAGACTGGTGTGCGCTTTTCCGAATCATGTCCAATCAATTTAATTTACCACAGGTGGACTCCAATCAAGTTGTAGAAACGTCTCGAGGATGATCAATGGAAACAGGATGCACCTGAGCTGAATTTCGAGTCTCATAGCAAAGGGTCTGAATACTTGTTTAAATAAGGTATTTCTGTTTAATTTTTTTTATTTTTTTTAATGTTCAATAATTTCTAAAAACATGTTTTCACTTTGTTGTTATGGGGGTATTGTGTGTAGATTGACACTGATTTTGTTTTATTTAATCAATTTTAGAATTAGGCTGTAACGTAACAAAATGTGGAAAAAGTCAAGGAGTCTGAATACGTTCCAAATGCACTGTACATGCACAGGCCTGATTGGCTGATAGGATGGTCTAGAGCCCACCCTCTTACCCAGATGAACAGTCATTGGTCTATCATAATCAGATAACACTGTGACCTCATGATGTGGGCCAAAAGTTCCATCCCATCTGAACAGCTCTTACACAAAAAGGGCATTATCTTAATTTTCTCAATTTCAGTGGGTAATTTCCACCTTATAGTGTGGAAATATCACAAAAAACAGGAAATCACATTATTGACTGCACTGCCCCTTTAAGGATGGGTATCCTGCTAACTGATGTAAGATATAGTGATGTGTAAGAGGCCTTATTCGAGAGCATCAAAACTGTAATGTATCATGGGTAAATTGTGATTGACTGACTGATCTACAACTAATAATGAGTAGTTATTTATGATGCAAGGTTCTTTGTAGATAAGTCAGTCGGCAGCTGCCTGCACTGTTGGCTGCAATTTCGAACAAGCCCAATTGTTGGTTACACATGGTAGTGTGTGCAGGTAAGAAAGGGAGAAAATGGTGATACCTAGTCCGTTGTACAACTGAATGCCTTCAACCGAAATGTGTTTTCTGCATTTAACCCAACTGCTCTGAATCAGAGAGGTGCATGGGGCTGCCTTAATCGACATCCACGTATTCAACGTCCCGGGATTCATGTACAGAATATCACCATAGTCAAATAAAATAAAAACTTTGGTTGCAACAATGTATTTTCTTTCTTGAAATAAAAAAAACTATATTTTTTCCTCAACAAAAAGCCATCAATTCAACTTCTATTCCATGTGGAAACAACGTTGATTCAACCAGTGGGACATAATCCACTCACTGATTAGACTACAGTACACAGAGGGCCACATCGACATCTCCACTGCTACTCAGCTCTCCATCACCAGGTAAATTGACATCAGATCGTTTGAGAAGATAATAAGCTGCATCTGGGTTTGTGGAGATGCCTTGCATTACGGAAGTTGTAGGCTGTAAATTAAGAAACTGTGATATGTATTTTGTTTGTTTCTCAAATCCACCAAATGCAGTATTTACATTTTAAAAATATATATATATATTACATTTGACCCCCTTTTCTCCACAATTTCGTGGTATCCAATTACTATCTTGTCTCATGCTACAAGCCATGCGTCCGAAACACAACCCAACCAAGTCGCACTGCATCTTAACACAGCGCGCATCCAACCCAGAAGCCAGCCGCACCAATGTGTGGGAGGAAACACCGTGCACTTGGCGACCTTAGTTAGCGTGCACTGCGTTTCGGACACAGGAGTCGCTGGTCCACGATGAGACAAGGATATCCCTACCGTGCCCTAGACCACTGCGCCAATATTTACATTTTTAACATGATAATTAGGTCCTACATGTATGAATTGACAGCAAATATTGTCAGTCACAACCCTGTGGCAGCGGCACTGTAATTATAGAAGTAGGCCTATGACATATAGAAAGTTGATTATATATTTACCATTTAGTAGATGTTATACTTTACCTACAGGGTTTACAGTGTTTAACTACAATTAAGTCGGATATTAGTAATCCACACTGCATTATCTTAATTATTTCAGTAATCCATATTGCGTAGGCTAAAAAACAACCTCTGCTTGATTGAAGTTGCGCTGTAGCAGTTCTATTATTCAATTTCTATATGGGAGTCGCATCTTGATGACGTAGGCGTAACATGTGTGAGTTGTGAGTGAATACATTGAACGATGGCTGGCCACATATCACAACAGCTGGAAGATTTATTAAATCCTTTGCCCAAGTTCACAGATCCAGAGGACGACCATGATGAAGGTAAATTGCACTGTTTGCTTTTGATTTGAAGACAATGTTTCCGTTTTTATGTATAAAGTCATTACACACACGCCAGGTAGGCGCGTGGCAACAGCATGCAAAGCTAGACAGTTAGCAAGCAAGCTAGCACACGGAAATTACCAATTTACCAAAAACCTCTCTGTAGCTTATTCTGATGACCACGGTGTAAACTGGTAACCGTCAACATAGCCACGTGTTTGTTGAAGTTTCAAACTGAGCATAATGAATGTAGGACGGGAGCCACTGCACTGCGCCATTCTAATAGCGGATCCTGCTAGCAACTACTGGCGCTGCTAGCTAGTTATATTGACTTTTTCACGACACGTTGGCGGTTACTAGCAAGTTAATATTCTTATCGCTCTCTCTAAACCTTATATTCATTGCTAGCAATTATGCTTGAAGTTGGGATTAGTATTCTCACCCTGGCTGCGGTTCAATATACACATGAACATGACATTATGGAAAGGTGTTTTATCCTGTCATAGTTATTCAACTTGACTTGTCTTTATTTTGAAGACGTCTGAGTTAGCCTATCTGTAACATTCTGGCTCTGATAAGTTGCCAGCCACTTTGTATATTGATCAGATAAGACTGAATGACCAAGAGACAAGTGCTCAATCTGACTGTTTTGATTCCTTCCAGAGACGAAAGCCAAGGTGGTGGAGGCGTTTGATGAGGGTGACGATGAGGATGAAGCTGTGGTTACCTTGAGTGGGCTCCGGAAGAAAGCTATCACTCTGCTGGAAGAGACTGACGAACGGTACCTGGGCAAGGCAACATCTCGTAAAAACCTGCTGAAGGAGATCGAAGGGTCTGGTGAGTTGGAACATGATTGTGTCATTTATAATAATGTTAAACATATATGTAGGATAATCAATGCATATATGTAGGATAATCAATGCAGCTGACCATGGGTGAAAATAAATGCAGAACCTGTCAAGAAAGTTGACAGAGAGCTGTGGTTTGGGTACTTGAAATGCATCCCTTTTTCCTTCAACCCATGGAATTAGCCCAACTGTCGATCTGACAAAGTTGGCATGGTAAAGGCAATAGGGTATTAACATTCACTTGACTTAGTCAATCAGATACATGATTACCTTTTAGGATGGGGGAAGGTTGGGTGTATTTTTATTTATTGGCACTGCGTTTGAAAATTGTCATTTGTAGAATTCTGCCCTCTTGTGGTTCTGTAAGGGGCACTTTTACAATATGTAACTGACTACCATTCGGTTCAAAATGAACGATACTGAACGAAAATATAAACTCAACATGCAGCAATTAACGATTTTACTGAGTTACAGTTCATTTAAGGAAATCAGTCAGTTGAAATAAATTCAATAGGCCCTAAAGGGTGCAGCCATGGGTAGGTCTGGGAGGACATAGGCCCACCCACTTGGGAGCCACGCCCAGCCAATCAGAATGAGTTTTTCCCCACAAAATTGCTTTATTACAGACAGAGATACTCCTCAGTTCAGGTGGCTTGTCTCAGACGATCCCGCAGGTGAAGAAGCCGGATGTGGAGGTCCTGGGCTGGCGCGCGGTTGTGAGGCCGGTTATAAGTACAGCCAAATTCTCTAAAACAACACTGGTGGCAGCTTATGGTAGAGAAATTAACATAACATTCTCTGGCAACAGCTCTGGTGGACATTCCTGCAGTCAGCATGACAATTGTATGCTCCCTCAACTTGAAACATCTGTGGTATTGTGTTGTGTGAAAAAACTGCACATGTTAGTGGCCTTTTATTGTCCCCAGCACAATGTGCACCTGTGCAATGATCATGCTGTTTAATCAGCTTCTTAATATGCCACACCTGTCAGGTGGATGGATTATCTTGGCAAAGGAGAAATCCTCACTAACAGGGATGTAAACAAATCTGTGCACAACATTTGAGAGAGATATGCTTTTTGTGTGCGTATGAAACATTTTCAGGGATCTTTTATGTCAGCTCATGAAACATGGGACCAACTTGCGTTTTATATTTTTGTTCAGTATAGAAATAAATGTGCCTCATGCCACACTGGACTCTATAATGTTGTAATGTCTCCTAGATTAGTACCACAAGGCAAATTGCTGGCGAACAGGAGACCATAGCTTTAATGGATTGATGTTGGTTCCTTATTTACAATTGAATCAAGTCCAGTTCTATTCTATGCTCAGCTGTGCGTGGTCATATCATGTGTAGACGATTTATTACCGTGTAATAGCTTAGGCCTACATCTACTAGTGGTCTGTTTTTTTTGGTTATTCATTGGAGGAATAGTTTTTAATCAAGCTAATCCCTGTTTATCCAAACAAAATGCCTTGATTAAGGCAGAGATTTGCAAGTCAAACATGGGGCCATGCAGCAATCAATTTAAACCTCGAAGACAACTGATTACAGCATTTAAGATGGTGTGTACACGGCATCCGTACTGTTATTCAGGTGCTGAGTGGAAGGCCATCTACAACCTTATCTGCCTGCATTAGTTATAATTGCTACATTTTTATGAACATCCATTTTTTTTTCTTAATTTACATCAAATCTAAAATTGAATCCTGGTGTTGTCGTTCAAATTTAATGTGGCTTTTTAGGAGAGGATGATGATGAAAACGAAGAGGAGGAGGAGGAAGAAGATGACTATGCTGATCTGGAGGATGGAGAGGCTGAAGCTGGAGATGATGATGATGATGATGATGAAGAGATTGAGAGTGACATCGCTAAAATGAAAAGCTTGGTGTCTAAGCTGAAGGAGACTGACATCACACTTTCCTCAGTGACAGACTTCCATAAGCTAACAGAGGGAATGGATGATCTTGGAGCGAGCGAAGATGATGATGAAGAAAGTGATGAGGATGGAGAGAGTGAAGAGGAGGAGATTGATAATGAAGCTGACGATGTGGAAGCTGTGATGACTTTCTCTAAAGAGAAAGTGGATGAAGAGGTGGAGAAAGGGAAAGCTGTGAAAGATCAACTTGGTATGTATTTGTGATATAGGCCAATGAGGGCTCCTCAGAGGAGGAAGGGGAGGACCATCCTCAGTGAATTTAATAAAAAATACAAATAGTAAAACATTGAAGTTTAATTTTTACATAAAACTAAAAAACATAACTATACTAAATATATTCACATGTCACCAAATAATTGATTACAACACACTATGTTGCAATGAAGGTCTACAGTAGCCTCAGCAGCACTCTGTAGGGAGTACCATGGTGTAGCCGGAGGACAGCTAGCTTCAGTCCTCCTCTGGGTACATTGACGTCAATACAAAACCTAGGAGGCTCATGGTTCTCACCATGAGCTAGTTTTGCCTATTCATACACCTGGCTCAAACAGAGGGATGCTATGTTAGCTAGCTGGATATGACTATCCCACACCACTGGAACTCTGACAAGTCAAGTTAAAATATACCTTTAAGCACATTTTATCACCTCCCTTTCTCAGTAGACAACCATGTAATTTATTTTATTAAATCTCCACAGCTCTTTGGGACCAGCTACTTGAGGGGCGAATTAAAATGCAGAAAGTTCTTCTGACAGCCAATAAGCTGCCACAACCACATACCTTCCCAGAGTTCAAGAAGAGGGGCGGAGCAGAGTTTGCTGGAGCGTTGAAGAATAGTGAGTGCGTTTGTTTCTGCTTGCATTTTAAACATGACTTTTAAAAAAAATTTTTTTTACAGCTATCAACAATATGAAATGAATTTAACTTTATTGTTCTCCAGGGGAAAATTGAATAAAAAGAAAATGTCAAAGGACAATAACAGGCATTACAAACAAAGTTTACAACCCTGTAAATGATGTGGTGATAATACTGAATGTCTTGTCTAGGCATGTTATCTCTCAGACACAATGTAGAACATTTGTATCGCTTGCCTGCATATGCATTGATCATGAGTGCGTAAAATAAGTTACTTTAAATGCAATGGCATTTGAAACATGAATTTTTAATCCTAATGGACAAGCTTGGTGCTAGTGTTATGGTTGTAGTAATTAGTGGGTAGAAAATAATTTCAACTATTTGTCTAGTAATAGGCTAGGCTGTCGGTGAGAACATTTCTACAAGGAGATTGTCGTAACAAAATAACATTTGCACTCTTTTGTTGTAAGAAATATCCTAATCCTTCTGGTTTCCACAGTGGAATCATATGTGAAAGCTAGTTTTCCTTTCTCTCATTATTGTTTAAACCTGACCGATTTGGCCTGATTCTTCGAATACTATTTTTTTTGCTCAAGGCATGGTGGTAGTCCACCTCCCTCATGAAAATCACTCATACAATTTTATAATCAATGCCTACAGTAATAGGATTCCTCTGGCCACGGGCAATTAATACAGTTTTTCTTTTTCCCCTCCTCCCCGCGCTGATCTCAAAGCTACGAGACACTGGCTTCTCCTCATTTACATATTTATTGCATTGGACTCAAATCTGGCGAGTGATTGATGTGGATCCTGCCTCCTGAATTTTTAGCGGCCCATTATTATGAAAGGGAGGGAGGGGGCTCCGGCGTGCCAGTGTACTTTTGATTAAAGTTGAAGAGGACAGAGTCATAAGTGTTCCCCACCTCCTTTCTTTTCATACGCCCTGTGATTTGGAGGGCAAATTCTCTCAAATTTGTTTTAGTGGATGTTGACAAGATGTGGACTAACAAATGCCGGGGGGGGGAACTGCTCCAAGGGATTTTAATCAGTCCTGCTTGGGGGCAATACTTTCTATAGATTTGCTGGACAAGTGAAGTTATGAGGCATATTTTCTATTGTTATGTGGCATAACTTCAGTGTATTTGTATACATTCTTGGGGCTAATATTGAGGAATTGACTTTCACAGTTGACTCGTGCTTCCCAAATTCATAAAGACCAATGTAAACTTTACCTCAGACAACACTATGTTCACAACATGTCTGCTTCACTCTACCCTCTTGGTTCCTATATCGCTCTGTTAGTTTATAAGGTCCTGTCAGCATGTTCTCTCTATGATGTTCTAAGGTCACAAAGCCCTGAAGGCTCTCCAGAGGTCTCTACTGGAGCTACAGGACCAGCTGCTCCATCAGAACCCAGACACCAGGCCCATCTCCCTGGGCAACACCTGGGGAGCACACAGGTCAGCACTGCCTCTCCTCCACGTCCACAGACAGAACATGAAGTGCTCTGTTACATGAAACACTGTCCTGATTAACGTGAATAGGATGCAATATTTCTCTGAAATGCCCTTGAATTCAGCCTCCTTATGGCTTTAGAATTGATGGTTGAGTATTATTTTGTTGTTCTGTATCTGTAATATAGTGAGGAGGAGATTCACAGTGACGAGGAGATTCACAGTGATGATGAAGAGGAAAGGAAGGAAGCAGTGGAACCGACAGGTCCTCCCAAACGGAAGCTTGAGATGGCAGAGTACCCAGACTTCATGGCCAAGCGCTTCTCTGACTTCCAGCCATACCGCGATGCCACGCTGCAAAAATGGCACGACAAGACCCAGCTGACCATGGGAAAGAGCAGCAAGGTCCACACACACACACACACACACACACACACACACACACACACACTCATCTGCACCAACCAAGGACACACGTCCACATGCACCAGCTGCACAGAGCTTAGCTCTTATCACCTAACCAGTCTGCACTGCAGTGTGTGTGTGTGTGTGTTTTCCATCTGCATGCACTGTGCATAATAGCACCATCCGTCCCTAAGCACACTTCAGCACTCAAATTTCATAGCTCTCATAAACCAAGGGCTAACATGCCAATTAAAAACCAGACTTCATATTGTCATTTTTTTTCCCCCTTCATTGTTCTGGTGTTTTCACTAGACATACTGCATTAGGAATAATCTAATGCTCTTCGTTTTTCTACATAGGGTAGTGACGTTGTAGCTGTGTTACGGTCTTGTTTCTGACTCTTGTTCTCTTCTCTCAGGGTTTTGGGGCATTTGACAGAAACATCCTGATCCAGGTGGAACAGGTGCTTATGGACAAGGACAGGCTGTTGAAACGCACCCAGACCAGGCGCTCCGAGTACAGAGTCCTGGGCAAGCTAGAGGCCACTGCCCCTGTACCCGAGACCACCACTGCAGGGGGAGAGGTGAGACTGGAGGGGAGGAGGGAGGGTTATGTAGGATAGGTAACATTTGCCAGCAGCATACCACCCTGCATACCACTGCTGGCTTGCTTCTGGAGCTAAGCAGGGTTGGTCCTGGTCAGTCCCTGGATGGGAGACCACATGCTGCTGGAAGTGGTGTGCTGGGCCGGCAGGCGGCACTCTTTCCTCTGGTGTAAAGAATATCCCAATGCCCCAGGGCAGTGTTTGGGGACATTGCCTTGTGTAGGGTGCCATCTTTCGGATGGGACGTTAAATGGGTGTCCTTACTCTCTGAGGTCATTAAAGATCCCATGGCACTTATCGTAAGAGTAGGGGTGTTAACCCTGGTCTCCTGGCGAAATTCCCAAGCTGTTCCTCATACCATCATGGTCACCGACTCATCCCCAGCTTACAATTGGCTCATTCACCCTCCCCCCCTCCCCTGTAACTGTTCCCCAGGTCGTTGCGGTAAATGAGAACGTGTTCTCAGTCAACTTACCTGGTAAAATATATATTTTTAAAAACTAAAGTGTCTGCTTGTATCTAGTATCCATACTAGCGAGAACACATCCCCCCTTAGGTTAACTGTACAAGAAGCTCTATAGTTCAGGTTGCTACTCTGGTTGGTGGAGGCTGTCACCATGATACCCCCTCAGTCAGATTCCTTCCAGCTAATTGTATTAAGCTGTTACAGCATTAACTGAGTGGGATACATTTATCTCTGTATCTTAATTGAATCTAGCCAGCAACTGAACTACACTAACCTGAAATGTAGGCAGTGTCGCGGCCCAAAATGATTCAAAGCAAAGAGCATTTGCAGGTTGGTTAATACATTACGGGAGAGAGAGGGGTTGTTTCAGCAGTTTTAGATTAGGGCCCCGCGCGGCTCAGCCATCCCTCTCCTTCCTCCAGAGGTGCCACTTTATCTGGAGAGCAGCCTGTTTATCTGGGGTGTTACATCTGGAGTTTATGGCTTCACCTCCTGCACAACGCTACATGACAGAGAGCTTTCTCTCTCCCCCACCTCTCCCTGGCTCTCACCCTTCCTCTCTCTCTCTCATTCCTTTGCTCTCTCTTATCTCCCTCTGTTTCTCTCTTAGGGGACAGAGCAGGTGCTGAAAGCCAATACGCATCTCAAAGACCTGGACGAGGAGATCTTTGATGATGATGATTTCTATCACCAGGTAATTATCAGCCCTTCTGCATGAAACATTCTCCTACACTCAAGGACTGAAGCATTCCTAAAACATTTTATTTTCTTATTAAAGTGGACAGAGACTATTGTGCAGGAGATAGGCAGCATCAGAATTCGACCTGCTGTGATCTTGGTAAAGTGCGCCTCTACACATGGTGTTGTGAGTCTGGCTTGCCACGATACTCCAAGCTATACGGTGGCACTACGTTGTGCGGGGTGAAGCACAGGGACTGCCCTTGTTATTGTAGTTTGTCCTTCAGAGGACACCGTCCCATCCGCTCAGTCTCCCCAGTCAGAAGGCTCCAGAAGTGCAGCTCGGAGCCGTTCCCAGTGGGACTTAGCCCTCCATTCTCCAGTCATGCTCCAGTAATACCTGCATTCTAATGTGGCTAACCTCTCACGGCAGGCCGGAGCTGGACTGATGTTTGCATTTACCTAAACTTTTTTAGTCAGCAACTTTGTGCATGCCATAAATCACCATTGTGTGTGTGTGTGCGTGTCTGTCTGTCTCTGTCTGTCTGTGTGATGCTGACTCCTGTATAAGGAGTCTCCACACTGCTCAGTACAACTGAGGCGTAGTCATTAACCATATCTGTGAACAGAGCAATCACTCACACTGGATTAGTCATTATGTAGCGCCAATGGAGCTTTAACAGTTACATTCACTAAGGAACTGCAAGATATGCAGATTCCTAACCTACGTCCTGACCAAGGATGAGGAAAAAATATGTATTAAAAACTGGGTGGTTCGAGCCCTGAATGCTGATTGGCTGACAGCCGTGGTAGATCAGACCGCATACCACGGATATGACAAAACATTTATTTTTACTGCTCGAATTACGTTGGTAACCAGTTTATAATGGCAATAAGGCACCTCGGAGGTTTGTGGTATATGGCCAAAATACCACGGCTAAGGGCTGTATCCAGGAGCTCCGTGTTGCGCACAAGAACAGCCCTTAGCCGTGGTATATTGGCCATATACATATACCTTATTGCTTAAATATATAGTACCAGTCAAAAGTTTGGACACACCTATTCAGTCAAGGGTTATTCTTATTTTTTTTTGGTATTTTCTACATTGTAGAATAATAGCGAAGACAACAAAACTGAAATAACACATAGGGAATCATGTAGTAACCAAAAACGTGTTAAACAAATCAAAATATATTTGAGAGTCTTCAAATAGCCACACTTTGCCTTGATGACAGCTTTGCGCACTCTTGGCATGGAATGCTTTTCCAACCATCTTGAAGGAGTTCCCACATATGCTGAGCACTTGTTGGTTGCTTTTCCTTCACTCTGTGGTCCAACTCATCCCAAACCATCTCAATTGGCTTGAGGTCGGGTGATTGAGGAGGCCAGGTCATCTGATGCAGCACTTCATCACTCTCCTTATTGGTCAAATAGACCTTCCACAGCGGTCTGTTGGGTCATTGTCCTGTTGAAAAACAAATCATAGTCCCACTAAGCGCAAACCAGATGGGATGGTGTATTGCTGCAGAATGATGTGGTAGCTATGCTGGTTAAGCGTGCCTTGAATTCTAAATAAATCAGTGTCACCAGCAAAGCACCCCCACACCATCACACTACCTCCTCTGTGCTTCACGGTGGGAACCACACATGCAGATATCATCCTTTCACCTACTCTTCGTCTCACAAAGACACAGCGGTTAGAACCAAAAATCTGAAATTTGGACTCATCAGACCAAAGAACAGATTTCTGCCGGTCTGTCCATTGCTCGTGTTTCTTGGCCCAAGCAAGTCTCCTCTTCTTATTGGTTTCCTTTAGTAGTGATTTCTTTGCAGAAATTCGACCATAAAGCCCTGATTCATGCAGTCTCCTCTGAATCAAAATCAAATAAATCAAATCAAATTTTATTTGACACATACACATGGTCAGATTGACTGACCATGCATTAAAGTAATGATGGACTTTCATTTATCTTTGCTTATTTGAGCTGTTCTTGCCATAATATGGACTTGGTCTTTTACCAAAATGGGGGTATCTTCTGTATACCACCTCTATCTTGTCACAACACAACTGATTGGCTCAAACTTAAGAAATGCATTCCAGGTGACTACCTCTTGAAGGCGGTTGGGAGAATGCCAAGAGTGTGCAGAGCTGTCATCAAGGCAAAGTGGCTATTTGAAAAAATCTCAAATCTCAAATATATTTTGATTAGTTTTTTTGTTTACTACATGATTCCATATGTGTTATTTCATCACTATTATTCTACAATGTAGAAAATAGTAAAAAAATAGTAAAAACCTTTGAATGAGTAGGTGTTCTAAAACTTGACGTGTGTGTATATATGTACACAGTCGAAGTCGGAAGTTTACATACACTTAGGTTGGAGTCATTTAAAACACGTTTTTCAACCACTCCACAAATTTAGTTTTGGCAAGTCGGTTAGGACGTCTACTTTGTGCAATGCACAAGTAATTTTTCCAACAATTTTTTACAGACAGATTATTTCACTTATAAATCACAATTACAGTGAATATGAATATGAATATATGAATGAATATATGCCATTTAGCAGACGCTTTTATCCAAAGCGACTTACAGTCATGTGTGCATACATTCTACGTATGGGTGGTCCCGGGGATCGAACCCACTACCCTGGCGTTACAAGCGCCATGCTCTACCAACTGAGCTACAGAAGGACAGTGGATCAGAAGTTTACATGCACTAAGTTGACTGCCTTTTAGACAGCTTAGAAAATTCCAGAAAATTATGTCATGGCTTCAGAAGCTTCTGATCGGCTAATTGACATCATTTAAGTCAATTGGAAGTGTACCTGTGGATGTATTTCAAGGCCTACCTTCAAACTCAGTGCCTCTTTGCTTGACATCATGGGAAAATCAAAATAAATCAGCTAAGACTTCAGAAAAAAAAATCTGGTTCACCTTTGGGAGCAATTTCCAAACATCAGAAGGTACCACGTTCATCTGTACAAACAATAGTATGCAAGTTTTAAAACCATGGGACCACGCAGCCGTCATACCGCTCAGGAAGGAGCCGCCTTCTGTCTCCTATAGATGAACGTACTTTAATGCGAAAAGTGCAAATCAATCCCAGAACAACAGCAAAGGACTCTGTGAAGACGCTGGAGGAAACGAGTACAAAAGTATCTCTATCCACAGTAAAACGAGTCCTACAGTGGGGAGAACAAGTATTTGATACACTGCCGAGTTTGCAGGTTTTCCTACTTACAAAGCATGTAGAGGTCTGTCATTTTTATCATAGGTACACTTCAACTGTGAGAGACGGACTCTAAAAAAATCCAGAAAATCACATTGTATGATTTTTAAGTAATTCATTTGCATTTTATTGCATGACATAAGTATTTGATACATCAGAAAAGCAGAACTTAATATTTGGTACAGAAACCTTTGTTTGCAGTTACAGAGATGATACGTTTCCTGTAGTTCTTGACCAGGTTTGCACACACTGCAGCAGGGATTTTGGCCCACTCCTCCATACAGACCGTATCCAGATCCTTCAGGTTTCGGGTCTGTCGCTGGGCAATACATACTTTCAGCTCCCTCAAATGATTTTCTATTGGGTTCAGGTCTGGAGACTGGTTAGGCCACTCCAGGACCTTGAGATGCTTCTTACGGAGCCACTCCTTAGTTGCCCTGGCTGTGTGTTTCAGGTCGTTCTCATGCTGGAAGACCCAGCCACGACCCATCTTCAATGCTCTTACTGAGGGAAGGAGGTTGTTGGCCAAGATCTCGCGATACATCCCCTCAATATGGTGCAGTCGTCCTGTCCCCTTTGCAGAAAAGCATCCCCAAAGAATGATGTTTCCACCTCCATGCTTCACGGTTGGGATGGTGTTCTTGGGGTTGTACTCATCCTTCCTCTTCCTCCAAACATGGCGAGTGGAGTTTAGACCAAAAAGCTCTATTTTTGACTCATCAGACCACATGACCTCCCATTCCTCCTCTGGATCATCCAGATGGTCATTGGCAAACCTCAGACGGGCCTGGACATGCGCTGGCTTGAGCAAGGTGACCGTGTGTGCGCTGCAGGATTTTAAACCATGACGGCGTAGTGTGTTACTAATGGTTTTCTTTGAGACTGTGGTCCCAGCTCTCTTCAGGTCATTGACCAGGTAATGCAGTGTAGTTCTGGGCTGATCCCTCACCTTCCTCGTGATCATTGATGCCCCATGATGTGAGATCTTGCATGGAGCCGCAGACCG
The DNA here is from genome assembly GCF_023373465.1 of Oncorhynchus keta. Classification (NCBI taxonomy): domain Eukaryota; kingdom Metazoa; phylum Chordata; class Actinopteri; order Salmoniformes; family Salmonidae; genus Oncorhynchus; species Oncorhynchus keta. Next base: position 42,548,305 of record NC_068431.1, read on the forward strand.
AGGGTGATTGTCATCTTGACTGTCATCTTCTTCCATTTTCTAATAATTGCACCAGCAGTTGTTGCCTTCTCACCAAGCTGCTTGCCTATTGTCCTGTAGGCCATCCCAGCCTTGTGCAGGTCTACAATCTTATCCCTGATGTCCTTACACAGCTCTCTGGTCTTGGTCATTGTGGAGAGATTGGAGTCTGTTTGAGTGTGTGGACAGGTGTCTTTTTTTTTATTTTTAAGAAAAACTAACAGGTCTGTGAGAGCCGTAATTCTTACTGGTTGGTAGATAATCAAATACTTATGTCATGCAATAAAATGCAAATGAATTACTTAAAAATCATACAATGTGATTTTCTGGATTTTTGTTTTAGATTCTGTCTCTCACAGTTAAAGTGTACCTATGATAAAAATTGCAGACCTCTACATGCTTTGGAAGTAGGAAAACCTGCAAAATCGGCAGTGTATTAAATACTTGTTCTCCCCACTGTATATCGACATAACCAGAAAGGCCAATCAGCAAGGAAGAAGCCACTGCTCCAAAAACGCCATAAAGCCAGACTATGGTTTGCAACTGCACATGGCGACAAATATTGTTCTTTTTGGAGAAATATCCTCTGGTCTGATGAAACAAAAATAGAACTATTTGGTGATAATGACCATTGTTATGTTTGGAGGAAAAAGGGGGAGGCTTGCAAGCCGAAGAACACCATCCCAATGAGGAAGGACAATTTGTGGCTATATTGAAGCAACATCTCAAGACATCAGTTAAAGCTTGGTTGCAAAAAGGGTCTTCCAAATAGACAATGACCCCAACCATACTTCCAAAGTTGTGGCAAAATGGCTTAAAGACAACAAAGTCAAGGTATTGGAGTGACCATCACAAAGCCCTGACCTCAATCCCATAGAAAAGTTGTGGGCAGAACTGAAAAAGCGTGTGCGAGCAAGGAGGCCTAAAAACCTGACTGTTACACCAGCTTTGTCAGGAGGAACAGGCCAAAATTCACCCAACTTATTGTGGGAAGCTTGTGGAAGGCTACCCAAAACATTTGACCCAAGTTAAACAATTTAAAGGCAATGCTACCAAATACTAATTGAGTGTATGTAAACTTCTGACCCACTGGGAATGTGATGAAAGAAATAAAGGCTGAAATACATCATTCTCTCAACTATTATTCTGACATTTCACATTCTTAAAATAGTGGTGATCCTAACTGACCTTAGACGGGGAATTTTTACTAGGTTTAAATGTCAGGAATTGTGAAAAACTGAGGTAAGGTATTTGGCTCAGGTGTATGTAAATATATATTTTCACTGTGACTAGTGTGTACACTGAGTGTTCCCCTGTCTCAGGGCCTGGAGCTGGCCATACAGAAAAACCAAGCCCCATACTAGCAGAGGAGAGCCGGGGGCTTAATTGGGGACATTAATGAAGATTATCTCTCTCCTGATGGGGGTCAGGGAGAGGGCTGCATGGTGGCTGATTTTAAACAAAATGGTCCAGTTAGTCATGACACGGCGTTACTATCTCTGGGGGGGAACTCAAAGAAACATGGATGAGTAGTGGAACCACTGCCTGTACTGTGTGGATTGTGTAACTGTATGATGAATGAGCGCTGTTCTCTCCACCACAGCTCATTAAGATGTTGGTCCAGTGATGATGATGCTCTGGGGTTCTGGCATGTTGTTGCTCTGCTAACTGAGGCTGATGCTCAGCAGTGGTTCATTCTGGCAGAGACTGGGCGGTCTGGGCCCGGGTCCTGGGATTGGCTGCTGGGCTGACACTGATGAAGAGGTTCTGATTTAAGTGAAAGGATTTGCTGCTGGGATAGAGAGGGAGAGCTCTGTACTCTGGTGAATGAACAGGGGGGTAAAGATGTCAACACACACGAAACTAAATACTGTTTTGAAACGAGAAACTAAGTCTCCCCCTTTGCGCTCTTTCCCTCCTCTCCCCTTTTACTCTGTTCATCTCAGCTTCTGCGAGAGCTTATTGAACGTAAGACGAGTGCTGCAGACCCCAACGACCAGGTGGCTATGGGCAGGTGAGCGACGTGTGTGTACATGCATCTGTTTGTGTGGTGCTAGGATGTGGGGTTACCCCTCTAGGCCTTTTCTGATCGGGGCCCTCACTTCTCCTCTCCTTCCAGACAATGGCTGGCCATTCAGAAGCTCCGCAGTAAGATCAAGAAGAAAGTGGACACCAAGGCCAGCAAGGGACGCAAAGTCAGGTGAGAGGAGGGAACAGAGAATTGGTGAAGAAATACAGGTTCACTAGATTTCCTTTTCTCCACATTCAAACACTCTCAGAATAATTTAGTTTCATTGTTTCCCTGTACGTCTTGTTCCAATTTATGCCTGTTAGGAGTATTAGGTCTGTTTTTATCATGCACTGCAGAACAAGCTCTTTATTTCTCTGTCCAGGGAGGCTCCAATGACAGAATTTATGAAAATACATTTCACTTCCGATGCTGGTTAAAATGCTATAGTTTATCTATAGTCCTTTCAGTTATTTCAATTATCTTTTTTATAGAAAATGTCCCCCTCTGTTAATGTAAATTACATTTCCATGTGGCCTGATTAAATATTTGAGGACTCAAATTGATCATTTGTATTTATACATATAAAACTATTTGCCGGTGGAAGAATTGCAATTACAGCGTTTGTTTTCTCCATTTATTCCAAGTGGAAAGGTCAGCCTTTTATTTGGGGCCTTTTGTACCCATGGTTTTTCTCTCTTGTTTATCCTCTACACACAGGCACACAGCACAAACAAATGGACTCAAACACTCACATTTATTAATGGACAAACCACCGTTACATAATTGAATGTGTGTGTGTGTGTGCTCTATTTCTGATGGTGTTTGTGTATGTGTGCTTTCGTGTGTCTGTCTAGGTTCCACGTCCACAGTAAGCTGGTGAACTTCATGGCCCCCATCGACCACCTCTCCATGAATGATGGCGCACGGTGAGCACCTTGTTGTGGACGCGTCACAGGCGTAATGGCAGCGCACTTCACCGCTGGCATGCCAATATTGACCTGTTCTTCAACCCATCACCTCCTCCTTTATCTTGGGGCTGTTAGTCACAGATCTGTGTTCTGTTCTCCTGTCACAGCCATACATCTGTCCCCTGGACAGCTACCCTCATAAATCGCCGTGCCCTGGTTTGCTTGCCTGCTCTCACACCCGCATTGTTCCCCCTGTACCTTCTGCCGCCTTCTGTCATTGGCCAGTGAGAGTTGGTGGGATTTCTAAATGAACAGGGTCTTCAGTCGTAATGTGTAGGCTGCTGACTGTCCTATTGTACGTGAGTTTACAAAGGACATAGAGTCGCAGTTTCCACATGCTCGTGGGCCCATATTGATTCTCAGCGCACACCTGAGACTGAGGGGACAGTAAATGGCTAGGCCCGTCCTCTGCCTCTCTCCCTCTTATCTGTCCTCTTCCAGTCTATACTGCAGGTGAGACGACAGGCATTCTAAACATGGTAATGACTGCACAATGGGCTGCCCCAGCCCTGCCCGCGTGCACCTCCCACCTCATTTCCATAGCAATCAATGGCCTACAGTAATAATGGTGATGTATGGCTGTTGCATCAGGCTGGCCGTTGACCTTTCCCAGAGAGCCACACTGGCTGACCTTTGGAAATGAATGCCCTGGCACAGCCCCCCCCGCCCCCCCCTATACCTCCCGTCCCCTCCTCCACCACTGCGCTGGCTTTACGGATGCAGCCTGCCATGCTCCACTGGCTCCATGAATGTTAATATGGGGTGTGTGTGTGTGTGTATCATGCATGCATACATGACATGCACATTTAAGTCCTCTAGAAGGTATTGAGACTTTCATCATGGCACATTTCTGCATCGGCATGTGACATAGGATATGCCATTTTTAGGCAGGCTGCACCTTCAACACACCCCTTGTTGTCTCTTGTCTTCTGTCCATTGCGCACACAGAGACGGTCAGTCCTATATCAGCCTGGGTTTTCTGCCCTCGTTATCCCAGTGCTCCTCAGTATTCCCCAGCGGATGTTTACCGAGCTCAGGCAGAATGAGAATGTATGCATTATGTGGTGATGATCAGAGTATTGTATTCCTTGACCCTGGTGGCGCATTTCAAATGGGGATTGGGGATTAAGTCCCTCCTGTGGCTGGATACAGGCTGGCTGCCCCCTGAGAGCAACACAAGGCCCCTCTTTAACTCAACACATTACACAGGAACTGGTTATGCTGTAGTGGACCCAGTTTTGTAATAGATTTTAATCGGTATGGTTGTCCACTGCAGTAAACGGCGCAGTGCAGTGTGGGAGCTTTGGCTGTTGTCCTATCCCATTGAAGATGACCCACAAGCAGTCTTAACATGACTGTCTGCACTCAGACTAGACCAGTGCAGGCTAACAGACTCCCTTGACTCTTTTTAATCATCTCAACACAATTAACTGAGACATGTGACATCACATACCGCCATCTAGTGTCTGTTTCATGACACACAGGCTTCACCTGCTGTAAATTTGCATGTATACGCTGAACATGTTTTATGGATGTAGAAAATAATTGTATGTGCAGATAGTCGGACACAAACTAAACCAGCCCCGTCTCAAAATTAGGCCCTATTTATCTGCCTGTCTGAGTAGAGCCACTTTGACTGGAACATTTGACTGATTGAAATGACTGAGCTGGTTAGGGGAGATGAGTCTCCAGGAAGGCAGTCCAGTCCAGAGATGGAGAGCAGCTGGGGCCTCTGATTCCATCCCTGCCTGGCTGTGTGTTTCTGCTCTTTGTCATTGGCAGGCCAGCCCCAGACAGAGTGACAGGCACTTGTGTTCACGCAGTAATCAGAAGGCCCTGGGCTCCATAAAGACCCCTCTTTGTCTCTCCTCTCATCTGGACTGTTGCATATTACCCCCCTAATTGGAATCCTGCAACTGGGTCACTGGCATTGTCTCTCAAGTGCCATCAAGTCGTTGAGACGCATGAATGTGGAATTATTCCTTCTCCCAATGAATCGAAACCTCTCCTCCCTTTCTTTTCTCTCACCCCTCTCCATCCCACAGATTTACTCTTTAGTCACATTCAACTGTTCAGTCTGTTGGTGACAGCCAGGTTTGATAATACTTTTACCATGATTATTCTTGACAAAAAAAGTAATGTTTAAACTTGGATTTTTCTTGTTGGTGTAGGACTGAGTTGTATCGCTCACTATTCGGGAAGAACTCGTTTGCTGAAAGTGCGGTGCGGGAGTGACATGCTCTGAGGGAGCAGGGGAGGTGGACAGCACAGAAGACAGAAAGAACCCAGGAGATAAACACAATACACTTCTTCTGGTCCAGTCCTGCTCCTCTAAAAGCTTATGGACAGTATCAGTCTCAAGTTTAGTTCAGACTGGACCTGACTGGTTTGGACTCGGCTTCAAAGGCTTGAAGAGACTGCTTTCTCTACACATTTTGATACTGTCAGGAAAAACTACATTTTTCTATTGTCCCCTTTTAAAATGTCTCTTTCTGTGAATAAATACCAAGGTAATTTCTGCCTGCTGACTTATTGGAGGGGAAATTAACAAATGCAGATTTTGCTGGTGATGAAATGTTTTATTGTAGTGTAGTTTATACTTATGGGGGAAACACTTGCAGCCCTGCCAAACCTGCATAAAGCAATTCCTCTAACTTTCTCCAAACAATCCTGTTCTCTCTGCTCCAGTAGGAGTAGGAAGGGCCTGATGTTGCAGTTTGTCAGTGATTAGTGCTGGAATTAGCCAGCCTAGCGTGCCTCCACAAATGAGCAAAGCCCTCTGGGAGACCGGAGAGACCAGGCAAGGCACATTTCCAATTATACCACCGAATGACTCTTTCTTATTGGGCCTCCCATAATTGTGATGGGTATTGGGTGTATGCAACTCAATTTGTCTTACATATTTGTTGGTAGGATGGTAATAGAGTTGACGGAGCCAAGGGGACGATATGAAAGTGAGACGGGGAAAAAAACAAAAGGGATGAGATGGATCCCTCACTATTTGTTTGATCTGTCTCATCTCTTTTAAGACTGTTGAAGTTTGGGGGGAAAAAGTGCCACTGATCATCTGTGGGTTGATGCCTGCATGAGAAAATAATGTCATTTCCAAGTAGTCAAATGTCTCTCCCTAAGAATACTTTTTTCTCGCTGAATTTGGCAGAATTAGTGTGATCTATTTAATGGTAAATCATTTAGTGATGATGCAGTTTGAAATGCCAACTCAATCTTGCTCTTGCCGCGTTAAAAAGCAAAACAAATCTGTCAAACCAGGTAAGATGTATTTTATTAAATTTGAACTGAGGTAATTCAGGTTCCCTACAGTAAACACATTAACCTTTCTCATTCAGCCAATCACCTCATTAGTAACAGGACTACCAGAAATAGACAAATATAACTTAAGACTAGCACTGTGCATGAAGTCATCCTACATTGACAATTCTTGCCTCTTTCATCTAGGCAAAATACAATTTTTACCTGACATTGAATCAAGTATTATGTTAAATTTGAGGCTCTCCAGCAGCTAGGCCACCATCACTTTGCCATAAAGAAACTACAGTATCCAGGATCCATCACTGTTCCTCAATAAGCATAACCAAGTTTACACAATACTATCATTTTCTGTGTCACTAGTTACCACAGCCATAAAGTCACAATGGCTATATCGTAGCTTTTTGGTCTTTAAGGTTAGGCATGTGGTTAAAACTGGTAGAAATAGGCATGGTTTTAGCCATAATGACTTTTTGGCTGTGCTAACTAGTGACGACCCATTTTCTACTTGGAAAATGTCTCAAAATAAAGAACTACAATTTACAGAACATTTTAAAATCACACCTTTTGTAATACTGAATGTATAATTCTAGTGTACACTACTCAGTTCTCTTTAACATGATTGCCATTTAATAAATTAGTCACCTAAAATGTTTTACATATTTTCTTACACAATAATTGTTAAAAAATATACCCCACGGGAGGGAAAAATGGAATTCTCAACCATTATGGCACCAATTACCATTAGTGTTTGCTTTTGTGTCAGTCTTTTAGTATACTATAGAACAGTAAGGTGCATTCAGAGGTGGTGACAGCTGCTATTCTACCCGCATCAGTGTGTGTCTGCCTGCCCAATGGCTCACCCCAGGGCCAGTGTGGGGTGGTTGGGTCTGAATAGGGCCCTCTTCTTGCCTCCTGCTGGGCTCTTCTCTCCAGGCCCAGGGAAGAACGACACGCTATCCCCATCACAATGCCACGCTCCACCTCCTACCCTGGGTTTAATCAGTAATTAAGTGCGCCGTGCAAAGGTGTGCAAACCCTCCACCCTCGTGAACCCTCCCAGCAATCTGCTGCAATTTTATTGTCAAGATCGCCATCAAAACACTCAAACTCAATGCATGTTTTCCTGTCCAATAGGACAGAGGCTCATTATGATAGCAAATGAAGAGCTGCTTCCACCTTGGCCAATTGTGTGGTCCCCAAGCTTGTCGTCATTCATGCTAGTTATATAGTTTCTGGTCTTGGCTTTGTCTATCATTTTTGAACTTACATAGATATCACAACTAACACATTCTGTAAGACGTATAAATGCATTACCCTGGATATCAGACGTAATAAATAAATCCATTACCCTGTGTCTCAGCTCTCCCCCCCCACCCTCCAGGATCATTTTCATCTGTAACAGCACAGCCTCCGTGGGCTGCTATGTTGGCTCCTCCAGCCTCAGCTTCTGGCACAGTTCCACTGCACCTGAGACAGCGGGGCCAGGCTGGGGAGAGGAGGCACTCTAGGTGGCGGCCGGGGCGGCATCCATGGTGGACAGGATGCGGACCACCTCAGCACGCTGTGTAGGGGAGATGTGCTGCGTCATGTGCACAATGGAATCCATGGCAACCTCAGGGTTTGCTTGGACCAGGCTAAGGAGGAGAGAAGAGAACCTGAGTGAGATGAAGGAGATGTAACCATTTGTTTACCTGGCTGTACATGGAATAAATAGATTCTGTGGGAATCAGTGACATTGCACTTTCCTGACACCAGGACATATCCCACTGCATAAACATGGTACTATACAAAGCTTTGAGTAGACTTCTACCGGCCATCTCAAGGCTGGTAGGTTTCCAGTGACATGCCAGGCTGGTAGGTTTCCAGTGACATGCCAGGCTGGTAGGTTTCCAGTGACATGCCAGGCTGGTAGGTTTCCAGTGACATGCCAGGCGTGTCACTAGAAAAACAGACGTCGATTTTGGCCATTTGAAAAGATCTTGAGAACATTGATATGCCGTCATGGGTGCTCACCAAAAAAAATGGCACAGCGTTGGGCTCAGAGCACTGTGCCATGGCAGTTCTCCCTTTTCTAGCAAGCAGGGAGAGTACTTACTAAATGGAAACAGCGTTTTAAAGAAATCTATTAATGGGTCAAAAATCAACATTCGTCCAATTACGTCAAATCCCGAAGTGAAACTATGAGATCAGGTTGGATCAGCCTGTTAAACGAGCGGTCGGTCTCACCTGCGGATCTGCTTGAGGATGTGGTCCCTGCGGATGTACTTGATGTTCTCGTCGATGACAGACCTGGCCCCCTCCTCCTCCTTCAGCTGCTTCTCCAGCCACTCCACTACCTCCTCATTGCTGTCCCACAGATAAGCCTACACACACACACACCACACACACACAAGAGAGAGAGAGAAGAGAGGAAGATTTAATCCAACTTCTCAGTGACATTCTTTTTTGGGGCTAAGTTTTATCCATATCAGTGGAAAAACCCACGTCTGAACTCATGTTTGTTTCGGGCAGTAGAGCACTACAATCACATTCTCATAACCTTGCTTGTCTGAATGAGTGGGGGTGAAGCTACATTTTTCCTAACAGAAGTGAAAGTGCGAGAGCTACAAAGTAGGTCCCTGATGCCTTTTTGACTGGACCTGATTGAGAAATCCATATTCATGAGGGCAGCCAGTCTCTGATCCCAAACAAAGGCAGACGGGGCTTAGGCAGATTGGGAGGGCGGTAATGGCCTCACGCTGTTTTAAGAGCTCTCCTGCTTGTAGTCCGCAAGAACATTTAATGCCCTTATTAATCATTTTTAATCCGTTTGCTTTTAATTAAGAAACAGCGCGTGGCTCTCCTATCTGCACGTGCCAGGGCTCAGATTAATTGTAGCTTAAGATAGCCGGCCCTGATTGGGGTAATGTATTAGCTAACAAGACGGCCGCTTCTAAAGATATACTCTGTCTACCTCAGGAGCTGGGCCTTTTCTAGTCACCCCTGGAGGCAGCAGTCTAGGCTGAGGGACATATTTTCTATCACCTATAGTTATTTCTACCGAGCCATAACCGAGACACCACAACTTCTGGTTGGAAATTGACCGGATTATTATAATTTTTTTATGATTAAAACCAGACTGTGAAGGAAGGTATAGATGTATAATCTCATGAATCTGCAGCCTCTAGTTGACAGTGACGGTCAGTGTCTCTGTGCTTAGGAGGGCTTGTTTGAGGAAAGTGGAGGAGCAGGTAGTGGACAGTCACCTTGACGGTCCCCTCAGCCTCTACGAACCAGCGTCTCAGCATGGCCTGGATCTGTCCAATGGTCAGCTCGCTGTTGGCCACCTGGATCTTCCTCTTGACCGTGTCCTCCAGCAGCAGACGCCTCAGACGCCAGTAGAAGAAGTGACGTGATGTCCGCCACTCCAGGATATCCTGGGAAACCACACACACACACACACACACACACACACACACACACACACACACACACACACACACACACACACACACACACACACACACACACACACACACACACACACACACACACACACACACACACACACACAGAGATGGGATATCTCACCAACAAGCAATACTGGCTGACTGATATTAGAAAATGTAAATATAATCTAATATTGTGTAATTATTGCCCCACCCCCAACAAAAGAAATATGACATTACTCAATTTACATAACTAAACAGATTTTGAACTGAAGAGAATATCTTTGTACGTCATGATATGAGAACTTCTGAGTGCAGGAGAGTCTCCCAAGAAGTAATCTGTCCTTGGTATTCTACTGAGCACCTATGTGGCTGTCAATCAGATTCTTGTGCGGTTGCATTTGCAGGCACCTATCACTGATAATTGTGCTGTTGCATTTGCAGGCATCTTGAGAGCAACTGAGATTGTCATCTATTATAGAGATACTTCAGTATACAGAAATGCCCTAGCAGCCTTCCTCTCATGAACCCATTGTGCGTACGTGTGTGTGTGATGGAGAGAGCTTGGAATCCTGCCTGGGGCTGTTCTGTGCTTGCTGAGGTGATGGGCCGGGTCATCAGCAGGTAATTATAAAGACACGTCTCACAGCCTGAGAGAGATTGGAACACTCTTTTCCCTAGGCATCTACTGAACACTATATTCCCTCGGCATGTCATCGACTGCACCAGTCTACTGCATTGTAGGTAACACCGGCTCGGTTACTCACATACCGCATAGATACAGTTCTGTGTATTGGAATGAGACATCATAAAAACACTTTTTAATGTAATATTTCTTCACATATAGTGACCTTCATTTCAATACTGTTCTGATGCAATCACCATCGCACTGCCCTATCCCATCTGGACAAGAGGAATAGCTATGTAAGAATGCTGTTCATTGACTACAGCTTAGTCTTCAACACCATATTACCTCCAAGCTCATCACTAAGCTCGAGGCCCTGGGTCTGAACTTCAGGAAACAGCAGAGGAAGCACGCCCCCAAACAAGTTCGACGAGGCCTTATATTTCTATATTTGTTAATTCCATTATTTTACTTTTAGATTTGTGTGTTTTGTTAGATATTACAGCACTGTTGGGGCTAGGAACACAAGCACTTTGCTACACCTGCATTAACATTGGCTAAATGTGTCATTTAATTTAATTTGACAATTCGTGTTCTGATCACTTTCAACGTGACCGTGTCATCTCACCGTAATGACGCCCTTCTCCTGCATGCGTCCCGGGGTGTCGTGGAGGTCGGCGAACTGCACGGCCACCTGGTGGTAGATGGGTAACAGGAACTCCTCCCGCTCCTTCAGTTTGGTCTCCAGCTCCTTCCTCTCTGGCAGGCCCAGCTCTGGGGTACCTGGAGAAGGAGACATGGCCAGGAGGGTTACAACACAAACCAAAGATTATTCAGTGAGGTCTGATGCAAGCTAGCTGCATACCGAGAACATTCCAAGGAAATTGTGTCAATGTGACAGCGTGAGCATTTGGGATGGGCTCCACTTCCTTTTATCACTGTATCTGTTCTGTATGACAGCGGGATCGTTTGGGGAAGCGAATACTCAAAACAAATCAAATTTGATTAGTAACATGCTTCGAATTCAACATTTGTAGACCTTACAGTGAAATATTTACTGACGAGCCCTTAACCAACAATGCAGTTTAAAAAAAGAAAAAAAAGGATAATAAGAGATAAAAGTAAGAAATAATTAAAGAGCAGCAGTGAGATAACAGCAGCAGTGAGTCAATGTACTGGGGCACCGGTTAGTTGAGGTATTATGTACATGTAGGTAGAGTTATTAAAGTGACTATGTATAGATGACAACAGGGAGTAGCAGTGGTGTGGAGAGGGGAAGGGGGGGGGCAATGCAAATAGCCATTTAACTAGATGTTCAGGAGTCTTATGGCTTGGGGTTAGAAGCTGTTTAGAAGCCTCTTCGACCTAGACTTGGCGCTCCGGTACCGCTTGCAGTGCGGTAGCAGAGAGAACAGTCTATGACTCGGGTGGCTGGACTGTTCTGCTACCCCAAGGCAAGCGGTACCATTAGCATGAGAATTATGTTGGTTCTATGTGAAATTGTTCAGGAGGTAGGTGAGATACATTCCCTCCCATTTGCTCAGCATGGGTTCTTTATGACTGTACAGCGCAGGCTCAGCTCAGCTCTCAGTATCACTGTCTGATGTGGTTCAGTGTTCTCCAGAATCCCTGGCTGCTGTGCTGCCTGTCTTCAGAGATTGATTTCTGTCAGAGCCAATCGGTCAGCCTCCCCACCACAGCCCCTAGAGGCCCGGTGCTGGCCCATAGCTCTATGGCTCCATGGTGCCCCTGTGAGCCCAGAGGAAAATCAATAGGCTGGGTTAGGAAGGAGGACAGGGCGGGGAGGGAGACAGCAGGCCCTGCTGATTGATCTAGCCCTGCTGTGATTGACACATCTCCCCAGGGGACAGAGCAGGGACGATACGATCACCCTCAGATAAAGAACAAGAGTGACAGGGAATTACAGCACACGCACGCACACGTGCCCCACTAGATATTATCATTCCTCCCTCACAGAGAGGGATACAGAGGGAGAGAAGGAGAAAGAGCAAAGCAAATGGGATAGTGGAGAGCACAGAGAGAGAACTGCATGAAGAGATTGACAGAGGGAATGTGAGAAAGTATGAATAAAGCTCTAGGACTCGGACCCAGTCTCTCTGCCAGGCCCATGTAGACCGGGTCCACCCTCCTCATGGTCTTCACCAGGTCCTTCTTCCTGAACTTGATCTCCACCGTCCCCTCTGGCTCCAACACTCCACCACTGTGGAGCAGAGAAGAGACGGATTCATCAAGATGACCGAGGCTCTACATCGCATCACAATGTCACTGATCTGAGCCTACATCAAACCGTGCATTGGTCAAGTGTCTAAGCAGTGACTTCTGTCTTTGGCATGCTGCCAAGAGGGGTTATGGTTAGTGGATGGAAGTCAAACTCACCGACTGTCCTTGTCAGCATACATCTCCATGTGGCGGGGGTTGATGGTGGGGTCTATGACCACCCAGGACCCCCCTCTCAGCTCTGCCTGGGGAGGGATGTATACCAGAACAGGCTGGCGGTACTCTCTCAGCCCATCCACGATGTAGGCTCCAAACTTCAGCACCTGGTCATACATGTCTGACAGAGGCACAGGAGAGGAATTTGATATGAGACTGAAAAAACACACACACACACTGGTATAACTGACAGATATATAAACATATATTCTATGGTACCTTTCATGCCTCCAGAGAAGCCCCTCCAGTTGGCGAACACCATGAGAGGGAGGCCCTCGCGGTTCAGGTCCTTGATGGCCTGTGCCGTCTTAAACGCAGAGTCAGGGAACCACACCTGGCCTGCCTGCTGGATGATCTGAGAGCAGGACACAAAGGGTTACTCGTGATCATGCGTTTCTGTGGGTCTTTATGTGAGTATACCTGTATTTGGGACACAAGTCAGTGTATATTAGGAGGAACTTACCTTGGCGTCAGAGTCCAGGTTTGCTGGATCGGCTGGGATTGACAGCTCCACTGATCTGGTTTCCACAGCAACCACTCCAGTAGGTATGCCACCAAGCCTTTGAGAGAGCAGAGGGTCACATCAGGACACACAACTATGCACCCCTGAGGGCTGATTGGTCAGGCGTTAGAGGTCAGACAGGTCAATGTGTGGGGTTAAGATGGGTGAGCTAGCTATGTGAAAGGGGGATACCTAGAAAGTTGTACAATGCATTCAACTGAAATGTGTCTTTTGCATTTCACCCAAAACTCTCAAATCAGACATCAGGCAGGAGGGGGTTTCAGTACTGGAACATGTAGATGGACTTGCATGACAGTGGGATGATCAGATAGACCATTTAACACATTTACTGCACGGCTCACACAACATCCTGTTCTAGAACTACATACACTCTAAACAAATGATGTTGTGACCAGGATGACCCTTGTGAAATAGACTTGGTAATGGTCTGGAGCCTCATTTATAAACATTTATAAACATGTACAAATATACCCCAAAACATGCGTGCGCCAGCTTTCCCGCAGAAGTTGCCATTTTACAAAAACAAAACTTGGTGTGAGAATATCCTTTCCTCCACGCAAACTTTACACCATGCGTACGTACATTTTCTAGTGGTTGAAGTATTGTATTGCAAGTATTTTGACATAGGAATCTATTCCTATTTATTTTCAGAACCAACGCAGAATAAATTCCTTCCCTTTTCTGGCCGTGATGGGTTCAAATCTTGAAGTAGCCATACAACAAACTACCATATGCATCTCTCATCTAAATTGGGCCTAGTGGCCAAGTTAACAGATAGGCTATGTATTTCAGGTTTTGCTGGATGCCATTCCATGCTACTACTGTTGGTAACCTACTGTACATTTTATGAGTAGCCTAGACAATGTTTCAGAATTCATGGGCAGCCCAGCAAATTAGGTTTGGGGGAGTCAATGGAAAACACTGTTGAATTCAAACGTTCTGCTGACAGATCCACAACATTTGGACGTAGTTTTTTTCATTTCAGAAGCTGTCACAGTCCATCAAATACAGCATAAGTTACTGCCAAAGGGGCCTCTCGAGTGGCGCAGTCTAAGGCACTGCATCTCTACAGACCTGGGTTCCATCTCAGGCTGTGTCATAACCGGCCGTAACCGTGAGTCCCGTAGGGCGGCACACAATTGGCCGGGGGAGCTTTACTTGGCTCATCACGCTCTAGTGACTCCTTGTGGCAGGCCGGGCGCCTGCAGGCTGACTTCGGTTGTCAGTTGAACAGAGTTCCCTCCGACACATTGGTGCAGCTTCCGGGTTAAGCAGGCGGGTGTTAAGGAGCGCGGTTTGGCGGGCCATGTTTTGAAGGACACGTGACTTCGCCTCTCCCGAGCAAATAAAGGGCGTTATTGTCACCATAAAAGGTGCATGGCGGAGTTACAACGCCCGTTCTCACACACAGTTTTATGACAGATCTGATTTATGATGGGAAACACGTACGGCGTGCAAATATTCAGTGTGACATTTACACACCGGTTATACATGAGGCCCGAGGTATGTTTATCAAAGGGCTATAGTGTGTCTATATCGCTTCCAAACAGTGGAGTGATGTGGTTCCTTACCTGGCTCTGCCCACCACCACACTCTGAGCCCACGGCTGCATGATCTCTGAGAACGAGCCATGGTCAAAGAACCCACTCTGCCACGGGCCCTTTGGAGCTGCACAGAGAAAGAGGAGATGGAAAGCTTAAATAATGTATTATTACAAAGTAAACATTTGTAAATAAGAAATAAAACATTCCGTTACTTGGCAGAAAAATGTTTTTTCCCCTCCAGATTCTACTCCTGTCATATTCATGAAAGCAAAAACAGTGTTTAAATTTTTTTTTTTTTTTTAACAGAAATCTCTAATCTTGTCAGGTCCCATGACGGATGAGGCTGTAAAGAGCCGAGCTCAGCTCTCCTGCTCTTGGCAGAGTGAGCGAGACAGGGCTAGTCTAAGAGGTTACCATTCAATTAAGCCTCCCCACTCATCACAACTAAAGACCGGTCTCCCCGCCCTGCCGGCCCCAATCTCTCCCCCTGCCCAAAGTTGTAATTACACTGATATGGAATCTGCTCAGGCCTGACCCTGCATGTATAACATGAGCCATCCATTCCCCTGCTATCTCTCTCTTCATCCACACAGCTAGAATGCTTCCCGGGGTTCACCGTGTCTCTCTCAGTGTCTGGAGAGCCTATAACCCTCTCTAACAAACAGGAATTAGTTTAACCCCTGACCTCTGGGAGATCTGCCTGAAATGATCATAGCGCAAATCGCAAGGCCAACCTTTAAAATGACACTCAGACTAAATTGAAGTGTGAAGAGCTGCTGTTTCAACACCTGTTGATGCAGCACCAGTGTGACTGGAGGAGGGGATGAATAGGACTACAAGTGAGTGATTATTATGACGATAGGAGAGATTTATGAAGATCCTTTATTGCACAGCGATTGAGGTGATGAGTGTGGCACAGAGTCTGCCTTACGCACAATGTGGCGAGCGAAGAGGCAGTTGCTTCTGGTTTGTGTAGTGCTGTAAATGTTCATGTCTGAGAGGAAGGAAGGAGGGTACTCACTCTGGCTGGGGCGTCCTGCCAGCATCCAGCGGGGGTCGTAGGGGGCCTTTGTGGGCATAAACTCCACCAGCCGGTCTATGGGGTCCTTGGCATTGATGATGGGCACGGGACTAGATCGGTCCTGGAGGGGAAGGGGGTGTAAACATCAACTATGAATTTAACCCAGCTTCACTGAAAAGCTGACAGCGTAAAAAGGTACATGTGCATTAGACGAGCCTAAATGGATGGACAATGGGTTAAATGCTGATACGAGCGGATGGTTACCTTGGGCATGTAGGAGAGCCAGTGTAGCAGCATGTGGACTCCCTCAAAGTCATCACACACAGTGCTGTGTGTCACACCGTTGTTGTGCATGATCTGAATCCCACCCAGCTGGTTGTTGGAGGTGTATACCTCTCTACCCAGCACCTACGGGAAAGAAGATGGGGGTGATGTCACATTCTGTTTACCATTCGTGATTTCTTCCATAGTCAAACCAAACCATGTTAGCCAATTTCCCTACAAACTACAAGCTGAGAGACCACCAACAATATTTACACATTAGGCATGGGTAGGTAATGGCTATTTTATGTTGTGACACCCATTCTTCTCCCTACAGGGACGAGCTAAACCCGCTGAGGCTGGGGATGGAGGGTGGTGTCCCTCGGGCTGTGGATCAATAGGATCTCCCATACAGACACAGACCTATCCCCCAGGTGACAGGGACCCTGCTGCTCCTCACCGCACCTTGGCCTCGTCAATACTGTCGATCGGTGGCCAGGGATCACTATCATGGCGTTCACTGGGCGCCACGGGCACCTGGCGTTCTCCCAGGCGGCCGCGTTATTGGTAACCTCCAGAGTGAATTAATACCGGAGATTTGTCCTCGCTGACACTCTATCCACCCACACTATCGACAGGAGCCATGACAAAGAGCTGCCCGCCTGCACTGCACACTGCCTCACAGCCTGTTTATGAGCACCCACACACATAGAAAGACAAGCGCGCGCACACACACGCCCTCTCTCACACACACACACGCTCTCTCTCTCTCTCTCACACGCTCTCTCTCTCTCTCACACACACGCTCTCTCTCTCTCTCACACACGCGCACTCTCTCTCTCACACGCTCTCTCTCTCTTCTCACACACACGCGCTCTCTCTCTCTCTCTCACACACACACGCGCACTCTCTCTCTCACACACACGCGCACTCTCTCTCTCACACACACGCACTCTCTCTCTCACACACACGCGCACCCTCTCTCTTCTCACACGCACATCACGCTCTCTCTCTTCACACACACACATCACACGCTCTCTCTCTTCACACACACACACACACACACACACACACACACACACACACACACACACACACACACGCTCTCTCTTCTCACACACACACGCTCTCTCTCTCTCTCTCTCATCACACACACGCTCTCTCTCTCTCTCTCTCTCTCTCTCTCTCTCTCTCTCTCGCACACACACACTCACGCTCTCTCTCTCTCTCTCACACTCTCTCTCTCTCTCTCTCACACACACACACACTCTCTCTCTCTCACACACACGCTCGCTCTCTCACGCACGCACACGCTCGCTCTCTCACGCACGCACACGCTCTCTCTCACGCTCTCTCTCACACACGCTCTCTCTCACACACGCTCTCTCACACACGCTCTCTCTCACACACGCTCTCTCTCACACACGCTCTCTCTCACACACGCTCTCTCTCACACACGCTCTCTCTCACACACGCTCTCTCTCACACACGCTCTCTCTCACACACGCTCTCTCTCACACACACGCTCTCTCACACACTCTCTCTCACACACACGCTCTCTCTCACACACACGCTCTCTCTCACACACACGCTCTCTCACACACACGCGCTCTCACACACGCGCTCTCTCACACACGCGCTCTCTCACACACGCGCTCTCTCACACACACACGCGCTCTCTCACACACGCGCTCTCTCACACACGCGCTCTCTCACACACACGCGCTCTCTCACACACACGCTCTCTCTCTCGCTCTCTCACACACACGCTCTCTCTCTCACACACACACACATACACACTCTCCCACACACACACATGCTCTCACACACACACGCTCTCTCTCTCTCACACACACGCTCGCTCTCTCTCACACACACGCTCGTTCTCTCACACACACGCGCTCGCTCTCTCTCACACACACGCTCGCTCTCGCTCTCTAACACACGCTCTCTCTAACACACACACACACACACACTGAATAGCACGTGTACGAGACTGCCTGTATGAGTGTGTGTATATTGGTTTATTGTGCATCTCTGCCGGTGTGAGAGGCTAATGAAGGATGGCATGGAGGCCACTGAACTCATTTTGGCGTCCAAACTGTTCCTGTGACCTGCCGGACCCATTAACCTCCCCTCTCCTGCCACACACACACACACACACACACACACAAGGGCGGGCGACCACGCAGGGGACACAGCTCAGTAAAACACAGAGAGGCGCTCGTTGCTCACTCTCAGCTCTCACCTCTTCGGCCATCATTTACTTTCTTTATTACCATTAATGGTTATGTCCCTGGCTACAAATCCTGGGCGCTCTCCTAAAGCTGTCAGGGCAGCCCGCGGCCCCGGCAAGCATTGCAGTCACCTTGACAGGCAGACGCAGGGCCTGTGTGCCACCGGGCTGGGCCTGGGTTCATTAAGATTCCACAGCAGAGGGAGAGGGAGGGTGGAGGGACATAGACCCACTGAGATATTTGTACCAGTAGTTATTATCCAGCCACCATACAAACAGGAGAAAGAGGTCCATCACTGAATTAGTATATCAAGATGTGTGTATGTCCTCTTCATACGGCTTTGGTGAACCAGGGAGTCTATGGGGATATAATGTGTGTTTTCTGTTGTTGCCATGGCTACTGCTGAATGGATGGACCATCATTGTGAATGAACACATTCAACTGTGACACATCCATTTGATAAATGTTACAGAAAGCTTAAAAATAGGAAACTATAGACTTACTGTCAACGTGGAAAACTGGGAATCATCGACTTGAGATGTTATAGTAAACAAAATTATAGTAAAAACTATAGATTTACTGCGACATGGATACATCTGTTAGTTAGTTTTTCTATTTTTCTATTAAAAAAAACCAACACGATACATTTTCCACATTTACTGTAACACAGACTGTAACACACACAATCTGACGCTTCTCTAGCAACCAGCACCAGAAAACGAGCGCGCACACACACACATACACGCACGCTTGCAGCAAAACCTGTGTTTTGTCATGAGCAGATTTGTCATGTATATTTGGAATGGAGTCATGTTAATGCAGAGACAGGGAGGAGAGATGGAGAGAGAGGGAGTAGAGATGGAGAGAGGAGAGGGAGGAGAGAAGAGAGAAGAGAGAGGGAGAGGAGGGAGAGGGAGAGGAGGAGAGACGGAGGGAGAGGAGGAGAGACGGAGGGAGAGGAGGAGAGACGGAGGGAGAGGAGGAGAGACGGAGGGAGAGGAGGAGAGACGGAGAGGAGAGGAGGAGAGACCGAGGAGGAGAGGAACGGAGGGAGAGGAGGAGAGACGGAGGGAGAGGAGGAGGGAGAGAGAGGAGGAGACGGAGGGGAGAGAGGAGGGAAGGAGAGAGAGAGAGGAGGAGACGGAGGAAGGAGAGGGAGGAGGAGGAGAGACGGAGGGAGGGAGAGACGAGGGAGAGAGGAGAGAGGGAGGGAGAGGAGGAGAGACGGAGGGAGGGAGGGAGGAGAGAGAGGAGGGAGGAGGAGGAGAGACGGAGGGAGAGGAGGAGAGAGAGGAGGGGAGAGGAGGGAGAGGACGGAGGGAGAGGAGGAGAGACGGAGGGAGAGGAGGAGAGACGGAGGGAGAGGAGGAGAGACGGAGGGAGAGGAGGAGAGACGGAGGGAGGAGGAGGCGGAGGGAGAGGAGGAGAGACGGAGGGAGAGGAGGAGAGACGGAGGGAGAGGAGGAGAGACGGAGGGAGGAGGAGAGGAGAGAGAGAGACTGAGGGAGAGGAGGGAGAGACTGAGGGGGAGGAGGCGAGACTGAGGGAGAGGGAGAGGAGGAGAGACGGAGGGAGAGACTGAGGGAGAGGAGGCGAGACTGAGGGAGAGGAGGAGAGACGAGACTGAGGGAGAGGAGGAGAGACTGAGGGAGAGGAGGAGAGACTGAGGGAGAGGAGGAGAGACTGAGGGAGAGGAGGAGAGACTGAGGGAGAGGAGGAGAGACTGAGGGAGAGGAGGAGAGACGGAGGGGAGGCTGAGGGAGAGGAGGAGAGACTGAGGGAGAGGAGGAGAGACTGAGGGAGAGGAGGAGAGACTGAGGGAGAGGAGGAGAGACTGAGGGAGAGGAGGAGAGACTGAGGGAGAGAGGAGAGTCGGAGGGAGGGAGGAGAGTCGGAGGGAGAGGAGGAGAGACTGAGGGAGAGGAGGAGAGACTGAGGGAGAGAGGAGAGTCGGAGGGAGAGAGGGAGGAAGGAAGCGGTGGGTTGTCAGTGCCCATGGAGCACAGAGAGAAAGAGAGAGAGAGAGACTGAGGGAGGAGGAGAGACTGAGGGAGAGGAGGAGAGACTGAGGGAGAGGAGGAGAGACTGAGGGAGAGGAGGAGAGACTGAGGGAGAGGAGGAGAGACTGAGGGAGAGGAGGAGAGACTGAGGGAGAGAGGAGAGTCGGAGGGAGAGAGGGAGGAAGGAAGCGGTGGGTTGTCAGTGCCCATGGAGCACAGAGAGAAAGAGAGAGAGAGAGACTGAGGGAGAGGAGGAGAGACTGAGGGAGAGGAGGAGAGACTGAGGGAGAGGAGGAGAGACTGAGGGAGAGGAGGAGAGACTGAGGGAGAGGAGGAGAGACTGAGGGAGAGGAGGAGAGACTGAGGGAGAGGAGGAGAGACTGAGGGAGAGGAGGAGAGACTGAGGGAGAGGAGGAGAGACTGAGGGAGAGTAGGAGAGACTGAGGGAGAGTAGGAGAGACTGAGGGAGAGAGGGAGGAAGGAAGCGGTGGGTTGTCAGTGCCCGTGGAGCACAGAGAGAAAGAGAGAGAGAGAGAAAAAAAAAATCTGCCTCAGCAAAACTTTTCATTCTGATTGGAGACAAATGATATGGGTGTCCTTCTCCCCAGCAGCAGCCTCAGGCGTCACACTGCCATTTCTATGCAAATAACAACTTGACGCTTCTCTTTCTATTATCCCACCAGGAGCTGCAGCAGTATGACTGGGGAGATGAGAGGAGGGGGGGAGGCGAGGGGAGTGGAGGGCCTGATCACTGAGCCGGAAAAATGTATACAGCGTGAGAGAAATAGAGGATCAGAAAACACCATTATAATTTCTATTCTTCGATTCAGACGGGACACCGTCTTTCCGCCTCCTAGTTAAGAGGGAGCTGTCCGTTTTATTGTTCACTCTTAAGGGATATATCCCATCTATTCAATGGCCATCTCTACAGTACAACACAAATATATACACACACACACCACTTTGTCCTCTTCCTCAAATTAACTGCAAAATAAATGGCATGACCAACTATTACATAGTAACAGTGAAAATCCAGATGAAAAAGCAGAAGCGTTAATTGCATGAACTCAGGAACAATCTATTCGGGTCACAGACGACGGAGCATAGTGCAAAAACACATTAACACGTCTCCTCCTCTCTTCAAAAAGAAAACAGGACAATTAAAAGAGTATTAAAAGACACTCACTGTATCTGTTTTCTAGATGGCTAATAATGTGTAGTCTTGTTGTTAGTGACGGCAGTGAGTGTTGCAGCGGACCTCTTATGGGAAAAGACAAAGAGCTCATGTCCCTCTGCCCAGAGGCCACATTGGAACGCTGCATCCTAGCAGAATACCTCTCAGTATTTTCGTGAGACTTTCGTGTGCCATGTGGTACAGCCAGGAAAGGGGGAGTGATGCTGGCTCTTACCTTGTTGAGAGCTCCAGCACCAGTGAGAATGATGTGGGAGTTCTCCACCTGAATAGTTCTCTGACCCAGCCTGACCAGGTAGGCTCCGATGCCGATGGCTCTGCACGTCACCTGGAGAGAGAAGAGCACACAGCCTGCTTAGGTAACCCCGAGTCAAGGGCATGTCAGTGATCCGGGTAAAAACCCATTCTTACATCTGCAATCCTCCGCCTCGTAAGAGTAGCACTTAGGTAGTAACACGACAGACCGTAAGTAGTCGTGTGTTTAGGCGTGCATGTGTGTGTCGGTCCATCCAGTGTGTCGGTGCGTACCAGGTTCATGGTGATGACCTCGTCGTAGGCCAGAGAGGACTCTCCTGCGATCATCCCGGAGCCCTTCAGGTTCTCCACCCCCAGACCGTCATCTTTCCCGATGATGTCAGTGATCTTGTACCTGAACAAGGAAAGGCTCTGTCAGACACATAACACCTCATCACTTCATCCCCCTTCTCCCATTGTCCGGGGGGCTTTTCATGTGTATTCATGCACAGCCCATTGATTCTCTCACAGGTTGTAGTTCCCCACTTTCTCTGCTGGCCAGTGAGCTGGATGTATTATCTGTATTGAATAGGGTGACAGTGAGTAATAATATGGCTGATGGGTAACGTCTGGACTCACCTGGACTCTCCCTTGTCCTCTGTGTGTTCACAGTAAACAGAATTTAGGGCAGACACTTTCTTGTAGTCCTGAGGGGTCAAGTACAAGTACTTGAAGCCCTGTGGAGAGAAACAAAAGACTGAATTAGCAGTCTGCGAGGGACATGCATACACTACATTGCCAAAAGTATGTGGACACCCCTTCAGATTTGTGTATTCGTCTACGTCAGCCACTCCCGTCAGGGTGTATAAAATCGAGCTAACAGCCATGCAATCTCCATAGACAAACATTGGCAGTAGAATGTCCTTACTGATGAGCTCAGTGCCTTTCAAAGTGGCACTGTCATTGGATGCCACCTTTCCAAAATTTCTGCCCTGCTAGAACTGCCCCGGTCAACTGTAAGTGCTGTTATTGTGAAATGGAAACGTATAGGAGCAACAACTGCTCAGCCGTGAAGTGGTAGGCCACACAAGCTCACAGCACAGGACCGCCGAGGGCTGTTTTTCATGGTTCGGGCTAGGCCCCTTAGTTCCAGTGAAGGGAAATCTTAACGCTACAGCATACAACTTTGTGGCAACAGTTTGGGGAAAGGCCCTTTCCTGTTACAGCATGACAATGCCCCCGTGCACAAAGCGAGGTCCGTACAGAAATGGTTTGTCAAGATCGGTGTTGAAGAACTTGACTGGCCTGCACAGAGCACTGACCTCAACCTCATTGAACACCTTTGGGATGAATTGGAACACAGACTGCGAGCCAGGCCTAATCGCCAAACATCAATGACCAACCTCACTAATACTCGTGGCTGAATGGAAGCAAGTCCCCGCAGCAATGTTCCAACATCTAGTGGTGTCCACACACTTTTGGTTATGTAGTGTACATGGGCAGAGACATCTGCTAACAGAGTCCTACAAAACTAATCATCTCTAATTTCTTAAACAGAACATCTACACCCCACTGCCCTATGCTGCCAGCTGACCTTGTAGGGGTCTGCCATGTCCTGCCAGGCCACATGGAACATGTGTCTGATCTCCTCTGCCAGGCCGATGCGGGCACCACTGTTGGCAGAGATGTAGATACGAGGGATGCCACTCTCCCTGGACATCTCCGAGGCCTGCAGGAACAGCAGGTCCTCCTGCGGCCCAAACGAACCAATCTTATGTGTGATGTCATTACTGATCACAATGATCTCACGCCCTGTCGGGTACTCTGGGGTCCTGAGCGTCATCCGCCAGGCCACCATGCCAATCTAGAGGGACACACACAGGTAAACATATTCATTCATGTCGTGGGGACGAGACATAAACTCAGCAAACAAAAGCAGGGGGCATTACTCTTCTTTGCATTTACATATGTATAGAGACAATTCCTGGCAAACAGCTACTGAACAATCCTGTCAAAGAAACACAGAGACACCTACAGATCAGAAGTGGAACTGCAAGTTTAAAGGAGTTACTCCTCACCTCGTTCCCTCCCGGTAGACGGTTCATCTGCACCAGCTGTCCCTGTGGGTCCAGGACCAGCTCTGTGAAGGTGAGCAGCTCGGAGGGCAGAGGGCATTTGGGCAGGTGGGCGAAGGTTTGAGTGGACTGCCACAGCTTCTTTAGAGCCTGGAGGAAAGAGGAACCACAGAGAGGAGTCAAGAGTCTGCTGCTCACTCTCAGTATAACATGCTTACTGTAGAATAGAGGGCTGCAGGGCCCCGACAGAGATCATTGCGGCGCCGCCGTCATTTTTCACGCTGCGGTTGGCAGCGGCTGGTCAGACAGGTAACTTTGGGATGAAAATATTTTTGTCGTCTCTCAGATTTTTTGCAAACGGTCCTCTTTCTGCTTTGTACACATTAGCCTACCTACTGTATTAACAAGTACAGCTTTGTGACATTTCTCACACACGCTCAGAATTTGCTGCTCTTCAAAACTAGTTGGGCGTGCAAGTCTCAATGAAATACAGTAGGCTGCCTACAGTGGAACGTGGCAGTGATCTTTCCAAGGAAATTCAACATGACTCAGACTATTAGTTCCCTAGTAACGTGTGAACACATTTTGAAAATGGAAAGAAGTGGAGAGAAGCTCGACCAACGTGAGTCGAGGTGCAATCAAAACGCGTGATCATCGGTGAAAAGGAAAAGGTGCAACACGAGCGCCGCGCACGCAGGTCCTCTTCTCCTAAAAGGAAGGCTACATGCTATATGCAATATGCAAACCATAGCTCAAGACAAAGTGCAAGTTTGAACTCTCATCATTGTTGCTGCTTCCAGTTCAGTAGCCATACGTGATCAGGTACGCGTGTGCTCTCAACGAGACAAAGTAGGCTATAGCCTATGCATGACCGGAGAAGCACGGGGCAGTTATCTTCCCAAGGAAATGTACTTCCTAAATATAATTTGGCTATAGTTTACTACATTGCCTAGTAATAAATATTGATCACCCATATTTGTCGCCGTCTGAAAAGGTAGGCCATAAAAATAGAGAAAGTGCAAGTCTCTCCAACTCTGCTCTCTTCAAACTACATCTAGCATGTTGTCTGACACAGCCCAGTAATACAACGTAAGGACCATATGAGAATCTCTGGTAATTGAATCAATTTCTTAAGTTATTTTTGCGCGGGGTGAACAAATCAGTCCTGCGCAGACCTCTAACGTAGAGCGATAACATGCAGGATTGACGTCAATTCCATCTAGATTCAGGGGAGACATTTGTATTTATAAATTGGGAATGTCCCTTTATTTATTTTATTTTGTGAGACCTTCGTTTCATGCAATTCATTAATTTTTTTTTAAATGGGAAAAGTTACAATTAACTTCCTGGATGGACATGCAGTTGACCTCAAACGTGGTCGTATGTTTTTTATGTACACCAGCAACTGCAACCACTGAGCTGCTGTGTCGAGGTCCGTACCTGTCTGACCATCTCAGGGAAGTCATAGACGTAAGTAGTGCCCAGCGACTGCGCCTGGAAGCGTTTGGACTGCAGCAGGTCCTTGGTCACGTAGGGGGTGTTGATGAGCATGCCATGCAGAGGTCCCTGCTTGTCCCCATACGCCTGGAACATGATCTGAAGGAGAGGGGACATGAGAGTCACTCGACACGCACAGACACTAGCCGCCACACATATCTACACAGAGAACACAGTATGCGATATGTGATGTAACGAAGACCGATATCCGCCATGGCGCCTGTTCCAAGAAACAGGAAGCGGTGACAACGCTGACCAAAGCTGTGGATGCAGTTCTAGCAGCAATAGGAGAACATGAAGTCGTGTTCTTTACCATCCCTATCAGTTGTTCCGTCTGATTAGGTCCTTTGACCAGACCTGGCAACCTGAGTGGTGTCCTCACATTAGAGAGATATGGACTCCTCAGAAAGAGAACACTGTTTCTCTTGTGCTTCACACAATAAAGTCCTTTTAGAATAAAAGAAAGGACTTCATCTCACACATCTGGCTACGGAGACACGTCAAGGGGTCCATGAGAACAAGGTAGTAAGAATGGGCCTGGCCACGCCTGTGCTAAGTGTTGATGAATACGGTTGAGGACAATGCAACGGATCCTCACTCAACTCAGCGCCATCGACCAGCTCCAAAATAGAACTCTTCTCTCATATTCAACATCATACAGCGAATATGGCAACCTGCCACAGAAAAACTAATGGTGAAGCGTTACAGTTCATTCTTTCTCCACCGTAGTAGTTGGGGCGTTATTTTATACCCATCTTAGCTGCCTGCATATGCTTTCTGCCAATGACTGTTTGACTCATGGAACTTTTACCCGGGTACAGCAATGGAATGGGATAATATATAGATGGATGCAACCTACCTGTTCTCCTACATAAAAATACCATGATCACTGCTAGTCTTGTCCAACAGGCTAGAGGCTGGGCAGACAACTTACAGAACCCTCCACAGATGGCATGTCATTTATTTCTTAACTAAACTTCCAAATATTTGATCATGAACCAGGAGTTGCCCATTAAGGAGCATTCTGGGAGCTGAGGGTTCAGTGTGAGGCTGTTTCCCCTGCCTGTGATTGCTTGGGAGTGTGGGCCGTGGGGGATGAAAGACGTGCGAGTGCCCCACCTGTCGGTCTTTAGGCCCCAACTGTCCCGTACGGGAATCGGTGACCTCCTTGTACAGGCTGATATCCAGGTAGTAGCCTGACTCGTTGGTGAGGAACAGGCGGATGGGGATCTGTTTGCCCGTGGGCGTCAGCCGGATGTTGATCTTCAGCTCAGCCTGGAGCACCCGGAGCTTCCACAGCCTACTGCCGTAACGCATCACCATGGAGCGCACCGACTCCTCGATCTGAGCATGTGCACACAGAGGTTACGAATGAAGCATATAAAAAACACACACACACACAGCACCAAAACGCATCACTACATGTACAGTGAACGAACATGGATAAAGACAATGTACAGGTGAACAGTGCATGTACAGGTCTTGGGTGTGCTGCCACTGACCTTGGAGGGGTCCATGATGACGGTGGGGACAAAGTTGAGGAAGATGTGGTTGCAGTCGGTGCGTACGGTGGTGTTGTTGAAGGCCACCTCCAGCTCGTCCATGGCCTCCAGCAGCAGACGCTCTGCCTCGTTGTGGAGGTACTCAAAAGACGCCTCCTGGCGATAAGACACAGGACGGGAGCAGAGGTCAGAGAGGGGCACGTTTTCACGTACACACAAACTGAACAGGTGTATTAATCACACACACACAAGTCGTGTATCACTATCGCCCTCACCTTGGTGACCAGGTCTGAGTGACGGATGATGGCCCGGACAAAGAAGCGGTAGTCGGTGACCTCTGTTCCCACCTCCACGCGGGCAGCGCCCAGGTACAGGTGCATCTTGTGGTTGGCACAGGGGATGGCGGTCAGGGCAAAGTTACGCATGCGGTTCAGCTCCAGCTGGAAGGCCAGCGCCGGCTCCAAGTGACGGTAGATCCTGTCCTCCTCAAACTAGACACACAGGGGGACAATCAGTTATACAGAGCAAGATACTCTCACACCAACCAATTGAGGGTTCAAGGAATGAGAATGCATTTTCCTCAAGGCCTACCATCACCCAATTGGCTGTTTCAGGAGCATTGGGTTTGTATGAGACTAGAGGGTGCCCGCCAGCCATACACTGCATTAAGTAAATGAAATCAAAAGCAATCGCAGGCTGCTAATGGGTGTCATTTCTCTTAAATGGGGGACATAATTAAATAGTTAATTACGGTAATGGGTTTTGGTGGTGCCATTGTAGTGAGACTATCAGGGGCCTAGGCGGGGGAAGAGCCATCATTGATCATAACGGAGTGACTTTCAGTGCCAACTAAGGGGTGAGCAAGGAAGGAGGAAAGGTACTTTTTCTGCATCCATCTTATTGAAATTGCCTCACCTCTATTGTTGCCATGATGTGAAACTGACACTTGCTTAGCTCTTCCGCTGTAACTCTAGTCTACACATTGAGAAGCATGGTCACTCGGGCTCATCTTCCATCCAAGTTATATATTCAGTCTGTGTGTTACCACTTCAAATATGAATTCCCTTATCTTTTTGAGATGGATTGAACCTGTTCATTGACCACTACCACTGAGCAGACCATTAGCTGTTGTTTTATGGTCACTCATAAAGTCAATGTTCAGATTGACACACAGAAGACACTCACCTTGTCTCTGGACCGGAAGGTGAAGAACTTGGGGAACTCTCTCTGTGTGAGAGACAGACAGGAGAGGAGAGGAGAGGAGAGGAGAGGAGAGGAGAGGAGAGGAGAGGAGAGGAGAGGAGAGGAGAGGAGGAGAGGAGAGGAGAGGAGAGGAGAGGAGAGGAGAGGAGAGGAGAGGAGAGGAGAGGACAGGAGAGGAGAGGAGAGGAGAGTTACACAAAAAGATCCACATGCTGTGAAGAACACGTTGTCAACCTAGCAGGTCTCCTGGTTAATACAGACAGAGAGAGTTAGGGCTTTGAGTCCAGGATTTCAAGAATCCCTGCTCTGCTGCAACTAAGTTACAGAACCAGCTAGACTGAAAATAGACATGACCTCTAGAGCATAGAATGTGAATGACCTTCTAACCTCACTAAGTGGCTACATTTCCTTCTACAGTTCTACATTTTCCCCCTTCATGAGCCGTGAGGAGCGCTATGTGAACTGCTGTGACAGTGAGGAGGAACACTATATGGCATCGGCCTGTGATCAGGAAGAGCCTGTTTAACATTCAACAGCCCTGATCTCTTCCCATTTGTGCTGGTGTCTGAGGGTGGAATTACAAGTGTATTCTCCCAAACTGCCTTTTCCCATAATGACAGACAGCAACAGGAAACAGGGGAGCAGCGACAGCTAATCTAATGAATAAAACATTCTCTTTTCACAGGGAGTGATTGGTATTTCTGAACGCTCGAGCTAGAAGCCTGATTGTCAGGTTTGGCTTTGAGGATCGCACCCCACTTGGCCAAACAATACCGGACTAATTGCAAACACACTCATCAACTCAATCGGTATATAATAACAGGCCAGTTGTGTATTAGTCTGGGGCACTAATGCCCACTTACAAGCCTGTATATAGGACTGATTTGGTGTTAGTATAACAGCGAATACAGGATTTATGGTGTGTGAATACACTGGTCTGTGTGGTCTGAAGAGGATGGGCTATTCAGAGGGACTGAGTCTCTACTGTATGAGACACAAACCCACATATGGAGGAGGGCCTCACCAATGGCAGTGATTAGTCCTCATCAGAGCCTGTTCTTCTCTTGTCAAAAGAAAGGGCAGCATTGAAAGGGCTGACGCAGGGAGAGAGAAGGGAACCTGGCATTTACCCAAATGTCTTTAGTCTCAAATGCCGTCATTATCTGCCTGAATCCAACGGAAAGCTACTTGGTGTGGTCCAGGGAAATAGTTGACAATACAGGAAGACAAACTGTACTGTTCCACAGTTATCATCCACATCGTCCCACTACTCACATGAAACCTCTGGTCCACCTCACAGTTGACTGCCTTCCTGAAATCCTGTCAGCACAAACCCCACAGCAAAGGCAAGACATGGATACAGAGGGACAGAAGGAGACAGAGAGAGAAGAGAGAGAAGAGACAGAGGAGCAAGCAAAACAGCCAAATTTGAGATACAAATGACGGTCAAATTACAGGCCATTCCAAATGAATCGCGCGACTCTCTCGTTCCGTCTGGATATCTGTAGAGTCAACGTGCATCGTTGTGATTAAGATAAGATCGGTGACAGTGATTGGAAGAGTAGGTTAGAGAACAGAGGGCAGAGGAGGGAAGTGAGAGTCCTAGTGCTCACCTTCTGAGCTACCAGGAAGGTCAGCCTGCGGATTCCATGTTCAAACAGCAGGGATTTCTGGGGGAAGACGACACAGGAAGAGAAAGTGTGAGCGACTGAGGTGTCCAGGCGTACTTCCTGAAAGGCTCATCCTAAACATCTGACCTTTGTCTGGGTGAACTCCCGGAACATGGCGGCCAGGCCGTCGTCATCGATGTCACTGTCAGTCTTGATGGCCACGTTGAGGATGTGAATGGGCTCGTCTTGGATACTCTGGGTCACAAGACGCATGCAGGCAAAACATAAGTCATATCGTTCAGAGAGAAAGTATCTATTGCGACTATACGAAGAACAGGAAGGTCATGCAACGTTGATGCCATGCATTGAACAAAGGGCTCTCTCAGTCACAATACTCTGTTGTGTTACAATACACATCAGAATCACTACTAGCAGACAGTACTGACCTTGGTGTCCTCCTCTCCATAGAGCACTGGGTTCCCTCCCTCTGGGAAGGTGGGGCTGGGAGGAGGAGAGTCACAGAAGCAGCTCATCACGTCTTTAATGTTCCTGGTGGAGAGGAAAGGATCACGGTTAGACACCACACACACACTTAAGGTAATATCTCAGTATTACAGCTCCAATTCAATAACACCATTTCCCAATGTGGGAAAATAATCAAAGTCATGATGTAATGATTGTGAAAAGGTCAGAGAGCCCAGCCCTCACCTGGTGAACTCCTGGAAGGAGCGGAAAGAGACCATGGCTCCCATGCGCTGGCAGGGTGGGGTGAAAGAGGTGTCCAGGAGGACGTCACTCACACTGCCCACGTGGACCATGCCGTAGTGGTTCAGGTTGGACGAGAACGACATCCTGGGGCAACAACAGACAGCCATTAGACCGGGGTCCTGCAGCACACACATTCACTCACTAGCCCAGAGCTGGGCCAGAGCAGGGAGCAGGGCAGAGCCCATCTCTGACCCATAGGAGAGTTCACCTTAAAAGAGCCCCCTCACCAACCAGTTCTATCCCACAGCAGCATTTATTATATCTGTGATCAGCTGCTGGGACAGAAGGAACATTCTGACTCCTCATTCACTTCCATACTAACTCTAATATAGCAGTGTTCTCACAGAGAACAGTCAAC
Organism: Oncorhynchus keta; assembly: GCF_023373465.1. Classification (NCBI taxonomy): domain Eukaryota; kingdom Metazoa; phylum Chordata; class Actinopteri; order Salmoniformes; family Salmonidae; genus Oncorhynchus; species Oncorhynchus keta. The sequence goes on from NC_068431.1 coordinate 42,579,104, forward strand.
CAGGATCCAAAAAAATAAATAAATAGGCATCTTCTAGATCTGGATGTACTACTCAGGGAGTGCCCAGCAGCTGTATTTAAATGCTAAGGGGATAGATTACATGAAAGAAGAGCAGATATCTGCATAATGTTAGTGAACATGGAAGCATTGTACAGTTTCCCCTGGCCAAATTCATAGTAGAAAGACCCATGGTTCCACCAGGTGTTTTTAGTATTCAAAGGTCCTCCTCTCCCATCCACACAGAGGCCAAGTCCTCTTTTAGAGAGGCCCAGAAGTTTGCCCATTGAGTTAGCCCACAGAATGCTATATAGCCTAGAGTCTCTATGGGGCCCAACCTGTCCACAGAGTCATCCGTATCTGGAGGTTTATTCTCCTCCGTTTTAGCATCATCCTTTGTTTTATCATCCTGTGCTTTAGGGTCCTGTTTGTTACTGTCCACAGACACAGGCTTAATGTCCCGAGTGCGAAGACGGGGCAGTGGCTGGGAAGACAGTCTCCTGAGAGGACAGGACAGCAGCAAGCAGCACATTCAGAGCACAGCTAGCACAAGGCAAAACAGGACACCTCACACAGAAATATTTGAGAACATTGTCACAGAATATTCTAGTAACGTACTACATCTTTTGACTCCCCAATTCCAGAGAAGCGTAATATAGAGACACGGTAAGTATACCGTGCATTCTGAAAGTATTCAGACCCCTTCCCCTATTCCACATTTTGTTAAGTTTGTTAAGCCTTATTCTAAAATGGATTACATAAAAAATGTTCAATCTACACACAATACTCCATAACGACAAAGTTGTTGTTTTTTAAACAGAAATACATTATTTATGTAAGCATACAGACCCTTTGCTATAAGACTCGAAATTGAGCAAAGGTGCATCCTGTTTTCATTGATCATCCTTGAGATGTTTCTACAACTTGATTGGAGTCCACCTGTAGTACATTCAATTGATTGGACATGATTTGGAAAGGCACACACCTCTCTATCAAATCAAATGTTATCATCACATACACATGGTTAGCAGATGTTATTGCGAGTGTAGGGAAATGCTTGCAAATGTCACACAGTTGACAGTGCATGTCAGAGCAAAAACCAAGCCAGGAGGTCAAAGGAATTGTCCGTAGAGCTCCGAGACAGGATTGTGTCGAGGTACAGATCCGGGGAAGGGTACCAAAACATGCTTGCAGCATTGAAGGTCCCCAAGAACACAGTGGCCTCCACTTAAATGAAAGACGTTTAGTACGACCAAGTGTAACAGTATAGCTTCCGTCCGTCCCCTCGCCCCGACCCGGGCTAGAACCAGGGACCCTCTGCACACATCAACAACAGCCACCCACAAAGCATCGTTACCCATCGCGCCACAAAAGCAGCGGCCCTTGCAGAGCAAGGGGAACAACTACTTCAAGGTGTCAGAGAGAGTAAAGTCACCGATTAAAACACTATTAGCGCGCACCACCGCTAACTAGCTAGCCATTTCACATCGGTTACACAAGACTCTTCCTAGAGCTGGCCGCCAGGCCAAACTGAGCAATCGGGGGAGAAGGTCCTTGGTCAGAAAGGTGACCAAGAACCCAATGGTCACTCCGACAGAGCTCCAGAGTTCCTCTGTGGAGATGGGAGAACCTTCCAGAAGGACAACCATCTCTGCAGCACTCCACCAATCAGGCCTTTATGGTAGTGGCCAGACGGAAGCAACTCCTCAATAAAAGTCACATGACAGCCCCACTTGGAGTTTGCAAAAAGGCACCTAAAAGACTCTGACAGGTGGCAGCATCATGCTGTGATGATGTTTTTCAGCGGCAGGGACAGGGAGACTAGTCAGGATCGAGGGAAAGATGAACCTGATCCAGAGTGCTCAGGACCTTAGATGGGGGCGAAGGTTCACCTTCCAACAGGACAATGACCCTAAGCACACAGCCAAGACAAAGCAGGAGTAACTTTGGGACAAGTCTCTGAATGTCCTTGAGTGGCCCAGCCAGAGCACGGACTTGAACCCAATCTAACATCTCTGGAGAGACCTGAGAATAGCAGTGCAGCGATGCTCCCCATCCAACCTGACAAGAGCTTGAGAGGATCTGCAGAAAAGAATGGGAGAAACTCCCCAAATACAGGTGTGCCAAGCTTGTAGCTTCATACCCCAAAATACTAGAGGCTGTAATCACTGCCAAAGGTGCTTCAACAAAGTACTGAGTAAAGGGTCTGAATACTTATGTAAATGTGATTTGTGTTTTTTTTTTTATACAAGTCAGCAAAATTCCCTAAAAAACAGTTTTTGCTTTGCCATTATGGGGTATTGTGTCTAGATTGATGAGGGAAAAACAACAATTTAATCCATTTTTTGAATAAAGCTGTGACATAACAAAAATGTAGAAAAAATAAAGTAGTCTGAATACTTTCCGAATGCACTCTACACACCTACAATACACACACAGAAATATACAGACAGACACTCAGTCTTCCCAGTACGCTGCATTATGCCGTGCTGTAGCCATTCATTTAATACATCACCCATAACCAGGTTCAGCTCCAATGTTAAACATCTGATTCATTAATGGGATAACTAGTAACACTTAACAAGCAGCATAGTCCAATGCCCAACGTTACCTTGTCTTGTCACAACATACGCTTTAAACAAAATGCAGCTGGCATTACGGCTTTCAGTTACATTTCCAATACATGATCGGTTGACTACGCCGCCTTCTAGTCTACAGCTTCTACAGGTCTACATAATGGCTGCAATAAGAAGAAAGTGTACTGTACCTGTTTAGAGTTGGGATGTTACCTCTGCAATCAGACAACACTGACTGGTTAGTTACGCAGACATCAGGAGGAGGAAGCACTCAGAAGAGTGTGAATCATTAAAAAAAAAAGCTTGAGACTACACATTATGGATTCGACTTTCTGCTGCCTCATGTGGTACATTTTTGTTTGTTCTCGACAACCTAATAAATCAAAATGTCTCGTGAAGTCGGGCTTCTTGTTGCCTTCTCAAGGGCTTCATGAACTAACAAGTGGCAGTACGAAGAGCGTCAGAGCAACAAGACGTCCGCGGTTCTAACAAGACGTCCGCGGTGACACCTTTAGGCACTGTCATACATCATCACATGCACTGTCTCAAACCCCCACATTACACTCTATATGACAGCTCCTCGAAAAATTCCACAATAGCTCTATGCCTTCCTAGAGGCCTATTCTTTGGTATTGGTTCAGTCCTGAGGTGGGGGGGGGGGGGCATGCTGTGTTCCAATGAGGAAGCCAATCAAGTCTGGTTAATGCAAATGGGTTAAACATTTTAAGCTGGATAAACCGGTCGCATGCAACAATCGGAGCACAGCAGTCAATGGTTTAACTTTGCAAATCAGTGGTTTTTGTTGGACATACACTTCAAAGTGAAAAATCAAAGTCTTAGCACCACTTGGTTACTGTTGAATTGCCCATGTGCAGTACAAGTCCAGAGTTTCTCTCTGCTTGTGTGTTACTGAAATAGATGTGACAGATCTTCAGAAAGTTGAAAACAATCTTGCAGTCATCCAGAGGACAGACCAGAGAGAGATCAACAAAAGTGGGACTTTGCCGACAGGAGACTAGCTAGTTTCCACTCACACATTCTTGGTAAACCAGGGAAAGTATTTGTACTCTCACAGAATACCTGCTTTTGCAAACAAGGAGTATTTTTCAGGGGCTGAACAGTGGTGAAATAACCATGTTACCGTGGATGAGAACTGGACCCTTCAGGAGATAATGAAATACAGTACTGTCCTTACACAGAACCTTACACACTCTTGTCTCTGTTAGCTCTCATCTCTCTTATAGGACCACCCCCTTCCCCTAATAAGACACCTGACTATAGATCAAGCCTCCCTACTCAGTCCTGCTATTAAGCATTCTCAGCTTAGAATAACAACTGGCCCTAGACCAGTATATATAGGATCAACACCACATCTCCACCACGCTACCATGCAGCAGAGCGTGTGTGTGTGTGTGTGTACCTGTTGGGGTGGGAGGTAGGCAGCATGAACTGGAATTCTACGATGCAGGTGTTGTCCTTTAGCTGTCTGTGCTGGACGCTGTTGAGCTCGTAGGCGATGTAGGCTCTACGTACGTACACCTGGGATGGGGAACACAGGAGAGTTCAAACAGGGCAGAGATCTGGAGACAGTAGAGGAGTGTTCCCTTAACCATGAAATGTCACTCTTTGTACAGTGTCAAAAGCTGTTCAATTGCCTGGGCAACCAGCTATTGTGACTTTGAACGGAAAAAAACACAGTCTCCTTCCTCTCACCTCCAGGGCAGCCATCCTGACCACCTGGTTACTGTGGTAGAAGAAGTTAGGCAGCACATCAAAGATGGACGTCTCGGACAGGATCAGTTTCTGCAAAAGGAGAGAGGATTCAGAATCATGAAAGTCCAGAGAAATATCATTGTAACCTCATTCCACTGTCAAATAGCCATCACTAGCCGGCCACCACCCGGTTACTCAACCCTGCACCTTAGAGGCTGCTGCCCTATATACTTAGACATGGAATCACTGGCCACTTTAATAATGGAACACTAGTCATTTTAATAATGTTTACATACTGCTTTACTCATTTCATATGTATATACTGTATTCTACTCTTAATTTTTGTTTTGTTTTCCCCTATTTCGTGGTATCCAATTAGTAGTTACAGTCTTGTCCCATCGCTGCAACTCCTGTACGGACTCGGGAGAGGCGAAGGTTGAGAGCCGTGCGTCCTCCGAAACACAACCCAACCAAGGCGCACTGCTTCTTGACACACTGTTCGCTTAACCCGGAAGCCAGCCGCAACAATGTGTCGCAGGAGTCATCGTACACCTGATGACCGTGTCAGCGTGCAATGTGCCCGGGACGCCACAGGAGAGGCTAGAGCGCGAAGGGACAGGAACATCCCTGCAGGCCAAACTATCCCCTAACCCAGATGACCCTGGGCCAATTGTGCGCCGCCCCATGGGTCTCCCGTGCCCGCAGCCGGCTGCAACAGAGCCTGGACTCGAACCCAGAATCTCTAATGGCACAGATAGCACTGCGACGCTGTGCCTTAGACCACTGAGCCTCCCGGGATGCCCCTTTATTCTTTTCTACTGTACTTTAGTCAACGCCACTCCAACATTGCTCGTCCTAATATTTATTTATTTCTTAATTCCATTCTGTTACATTTCCTTTGTGTGTATTGTTGGAGCTAGGATCACAAGCATTTCGCTACACCGCAATAACATCTGCTAAATATGTGTATGTGGCTAATACAATTTGGTTTGAAAAGTTTTCTACTTCTTTGAGTGTCTGAATGGCTTCCAGCAATGGCAGTAAAAAGTCAACAACGGCCATGGTCCCTACCTGCAGGTTCTCGATGCAGAACTGGTGCCCGTACATGTCGATGGCAGAGAGGAAGATGGACTCCACCTGGTTGTGACGGAGCTCGTAGGAGGGGAGGTGGGAGGCGATCAGTACCTGAGGAGGAGACGGAGGGGAGTGAGAAGATGACAACACTAACCCTGACCAATCAAAAACAAGAGAACATTTAGAGAGACAGGAAGTGGTGCGCTACGGACCTGGCGGGCACGCAGTGCCACCTTGGCGTTGGTGGTCTTGCTGAGCTGGGTGAGCTCTGTCAGAATGGCCATCAGCTCGTCAGTCAGGGTGGGGTCACGACCACACAGCTGGTCCTACACACAGGGAGAACACAGTCAACTCTGTCTAACACACATGACAAATGTATTTCTAAAGAGGGAAGGACTTACAATGAGCATGGTGACCAGGAGGTTCTTCTTGGTGACCTGGGCGTGTGAGAAGATGTAGTTTAACACGTTGGCCATGTCGCCCTTGTTCTCCTCACGCAGTGTGAACACACACTTGTCGTAGTGTCCTGGAATCACACACACAACAGTGGTAGGCTTGATTACCAACAACGACGAGACGGCCTACAGGGAGGAGGTGAGGGCCCTCGGAGTGTGGTGTCAGGAAAATAACCTCACACTCAACGTCAACAAAACTAAGGAGATGATTGTGGACTTCAGGAAACAGCAGAGGGAACACCCCCCTATCCACATCGATGGAACAGTAGTAGCAAGTTTTAAGTTCCTCGGCATACACATCACAGACAAACTGAATTGGTCCACCCACACAGACAGCATCATGAAGAAGGCGCAGCAGCGCCTCTTCAACCTCAGGAGGCTGAAGAAATTTGGCTTGTCACCAAAAGCACTCACAAATTTCTACAGATGCACAATCGAGAGCATCCTGGCGGGCTGTATCACCGCCCGGTATGGCAACTGCTCCGCCCACAACCGTAAGGCTCTCCAGAGGGTAGTGAGGTCTGCACAACGCATCACCGGGGGCAAACTACCTGCCCTCCAGGACAGCCACACCACCCGATGTTACAGGAAGGCCATAAAGATCATCAAGGACAACAACCACCCGAGCCACTGCCCGTTCACCCCGCTATCATCCAGAAGGCGAGGTCAGTACAGGTGCATCAAAGCTGGGACCGAGAGACTGAAAAACAGCTTCTATCGCAAGGCCATCAGACTGTTAAACAGCCACCACTATTGAGTGGCTGCTGCCAACACACTGACTCAACTCCAGCCACTTTAATAATGGGAATTGATGGGAAATTATGTAAAATATATCACTAGCCACTTTAAACAATGCTACCTAATATAATGTTTACATACCCTACATTATTCATCTCATATGTATATACTGTACTCGATACCATCTACTGTATCTTGCCTATGCCGCTCTGTACCATCACTCATTCATATATCTTTATGTACATATTCTTCATCCCCAGTAGTTTTGGAATTGTTAGTTAGATTACTTGTTGGTTACTACTGCATTGTCGGAACTAGAAGCACAAGCATTTCGCTACACTCGCATTAACATCTGCTAACCATGTGTATGTGACAAATAAAATTTGATTTGATTTGACACACGATTCGGAGGAGAAATCAAATCAACCTGAGCTCAAAGGAAGGTGCAAATTATAGGTTTGTTGTGTAACAGTACCCTCATGTGGACAAATAGAGCAAGTGCAGTCCATTGAATCCTATTCATAAATCAAAGACAGGCAGGACTAATTATCAAAGGCTAATCCTTTCCATTTCCCCTATACCAACCCAGGAAAACCCATTGCTTTACATAGCCTGTTAATGTTAGGAGTAGAGTCCAATGTTCCTCACCATTCTGGAACTGGACCTCTACTTTGAGGTACTGCCTAAGCAGGTCCATCACCACGGCCTTCATGTGACCACGGATGCCACTGCGGTACCTGGGCAGAGAGACAAAATGGCATGGTCAGTGACAGTCCATATCAGTATGAATACAGTACGTGTCTTTAGAATCATGTTTGTGTGTGTATGGGTTGCTAGGTACAGTTGAAGTCGGAAGTTTACCTTAGCCAAATACATTTAAACTCAGTTTTTCACAATTCCTGACATTTAATCCTAGTAAAAAATTCCCTGTCTTTGGGCAGTTAGGATCACCACTTTATTTTAAGAAAGTGAAATATCAAAATAATAGTCGAGAATTATTTATTTCAGCTTTTACTTCTTTCATCACAATCCCAGTGGGTAAGAAGTTTACATACACTCAATTAATATTGGTAGCATTGCCTTTAAAATTATTAACTTGGGTCAAACATTTTGGGTAGCCTTCCACAAACTTCCCACAATAGGTTGGGTGAATTTTGGCCCATTACTCCTGACAGAGCTGGTGTAACTGAGGCAGGTTTGTAGGCCTCCTAGCTCACACACGCTTTTTCAGTTCTGCTCACAAATGTTCGATAGGATTGAGGTCAGGGCTTTGTGATGGTCCCTCCAATACCTTGACTTTGTTGTCCTTAAGCCATTTTGCCACAACTTTTGAAGTATGTTTGGGGTCATTGTTCATTTGGAAGACCCATTTGACCAAGCTTTAACTTCCTGACTGATGTCTTGAGATGTTGCTTAAATATATATCTACATACTTTTCCGTCCTCATGATGCCATCTATTTTGTGAAGTGCACCAGTCCCTCCTGCAGCAAAGCACCCCCATAATATGTGGCTGCCACCCCCGTGCTTCACGGTTGGGATGGTGTTCTTCAACTGGCAAGCCTTCTCTTTTTCCCCCAATCATAACGATGGTCATTATGGTCAAATAGTTCTATTTTTGTTTAATCAGGCCAGAGGACATTTCTCCAAAAAGTATGAGCTTTGTCCCCATGTGCAGTTGCAAACCGTAGTCTAGCTTTTTTATGGCGGTTTTGGAGCAGTGGCTTCTTCCTTGCTGAGCGGCCGTTCAGGTTATGTCGATATAGGACTCGTTTTACTGTTGAAATAGATACTTTTGTACCCGTTTCCTCCAGCATCTTCACAAGATCCTTTGCTGTTGTTCTGGGTTTGATTTGCACTTTTCGCACCAAAGTACGTTCATCTCTAAGAGACAGAACGCGTCTCCTTCCTGAGCGTTATGACGGCTGCGTGGTCCCATGGTGTTTATATACATACTATTGTTTGTACAGATGAACATGGTACTTTCAGGCGTTTGGAAATTGCTCCCAAGGATGAACCAGACTTGCAGAGGTCTACAATTTATTTTTCTGAGGTCTTGGCTGATTTCTTTTGATTTTCCCATGATGTCAAGCAAAGAGGCACCGGGTTTGAAGGTAGGCTTTGAAATACATACACAGGTACACCTACAATCGACTCAAATTATGTCGATTAGCCAATCAGAAGCTTCTAAAGCCATGATATAATTTTCTTGAATTATAAGTGAAATAATCTGTCTATAAACAATTGTTGGAAAAATTACTTGTGTCATGCACAAAGTAGATGCCCTAACCGACATGCCAAAACTATAGTTTGTTAACAAGAAATCTGTGTAGTGGTTGAAAAACTAGTTTTAATGACTCCAACCTAAGTGTATGTAAACATCCGACTTCAACTGTATCATCAGGTCATTTAAAGCCCTGAAGCTGAGAGAGACTCACCTTTGCACCAGCTGTACGATGCTCTGAGTGTTCATGAAGAACACCTCTCTTTCTGACTTCCTGTTCAGAGTGGCAGCATGACTGTCCAGGATGTTGGCAATCTGGAAGAACAGGCTAAATCAGTCAGGTGTATTCCTAATGAACTCTGTATAACAACTCCCCAGAACCATAAATAATACAATAACCAACCTGAATAATACAGTGTGTGTGTGTGTGTGTGTGTGTGTGTGTGTGTGTGTGTGTGTGTGTGTGTGTGTACCTGCTGGCTGGGGAACTGGCAGAGCACAGAGGTTATGTTGCTGGCGTACTGGGCCATCTCCTTCTTGATGCACTTCTCCACAGCGAGGGGGATCCGGCCTGACACACTGGTCATAATGTCCTGCAGCTCCAACAGAGGCAGAGAGGGGTCCCGGAGAGTCTTCATCAGCGTCTCCACCCATTCCTTCAGCTGGGGAAAGACACATTCACCATTTTACCAACTGATATTGATGAACGTACCAACACAGAATACTGCCATCTTTTGTTTGTAGATTGTTGTGTGTGCTGTAATGGACCACTTGCCTTCCCACTGAAAAAGAGTTCAGGCAGGCAGAAGCCATTCATGACGTGCACAAGGTGGTCCAGGGTGCTGTGGAAGACCCTGTGGAGCTTCTCTCCTCTCAACGCCACCGCCTGGATGACGGGCAGCGCCCCGTGGTACAACTCCGCCTGAGACACACACGTTACAACATACTGTTAGTCTCGCATCAAAATGTACTGTATAGCTATTCACGTTTCCATTACAAAATACAAGGATCTCTAAATTCCCCAGTGTCAGGCACACCGTCCCTTACTGACCTGTTGGACCCTGCTAGGATCATCTAACTGCAGCTTGGCGATGACGCAGCCGGGCTCCAGCACGGCACCGGGCCTCTTCACATAGTGGATACAGCCGGACTCCAGCGCCGTCAGAGTCATCACCATCTTCATCACCTGACACAGTTACACACACAGTTGACATGGCCGCTCGCTCCACTAACAGAGTGTGACCACGTCCACAACAATATCACCACACACACACCTCTATCTCAGCGTAACACTGGCCAGAGAACACGTGTCCCCCGTCCTCCACGGTGTACTGGATGAGTTTCCCTGCTGAGAGCGAGCGAAGCAGGGACGGGTCGTTCTCCTTCTCAAACACACACGTCTTGTTCCCAATGGTGATGCGGTACCTGGCCGGGGAAAGAATCTCTTTTAGTCCATTGCCCAAATCAACCCCAAGCTAACCTCTCAACATTCCTTTAAATGAAGAATGTATGTATTCTGTCTGTCCATCGTTCCTTCCTTCCATCCATCCTACCGGTCCACCTCCTCCTTCATGTAGGTGGTGTAGCTGCTGCCGTCGTAGGAGAGCAACAGGCCCCCGTCGCTGAGGCGATGGACGTCCACCTCGGCCGAGGTGCTGTTCATGATAACCACGTAGGAGTTGGGGGACTGACGCGTCACCTTCAGACAATACTTAGTACCCTCATAGATCAATTCCACATCAACTGTGTTGAGAAGAGTGTGCGCGGGAAGCACCTGGCCTCTGTAGAGGGGGAGAGAGGAGAAGAGAGGAGAGTGAGATGGTGTGTGTGTGTGTGTGTGTGTTCTTAAAATCTTTAAAAGAGTGTTGACCTTTCTAGAGAGTGCAGGAAGTTGGAGACACTGTTCCTCAGGTTGACGTCAGCCACGTGGAGAGCCCCGCTCACTATGCCCAGCATGGTGTCAGGACGCTCTGCCTGCATCTTCTCTGAGATGAGCCTGTCCAGCCAGCCTGTGTCGATGGTGTTGTGCTGGAAGCTCTCAGTCTCCAGCAGCTTGATGAGGTACTCCACTGTGGTCCTAAAGTCTCCTCTGATAGACAGCTCCTTCAGGGCCACCACCATGTTACTGAACACACACAGGAGAGGTGTTACCACACATCATTGGGTCTCACTGACAACACACACAAAACACAATGAACTTCACATGATTTTTACTCACGAGATGGCCTCCTCTCGGTTCTCTCCCCAGGAGAAGCAGTGGCCAAACTGGGAGTCTGCAAACTCATGCAGGCCTCCGGCCGCGGCCACACTGAAGTATCCCCACACATTCTTGTTACTGCGGAAGTTCAGCTCCTGCACCGTGCCCGAGCTCGGCTTGAAACCCTCATCAGGGTTCTCACTGGTGATGCGTGCAGCGATGACATGTCCCCGTGGGGAGGGGGCCGTGGACAGACCCTCAAAGTCAATCATAGAGTCTCCCCAGGGCTGGACACCATACATCAATCTGATGTCCTTGATACGGTGCAGGGGAATCCCCATGGAAATCTGAGGAAGAAGAAGCAGTTCCGGTCTGTAGTAGAAGGAAGTTCCTGTTAAACGAATGGGTCTTTGAAATAATTATAAAATTCACTAATGTACTTCTGGTCCAACGTTTATCCTATAATTGAAGTCAAGAATGTGCTCAAAGTTTGAATCTTCACGAACACCCTTTCATTTCCTGGCAATACTGAATAATAATAAATGTGTTAAGGGTGGGATTAAAAACAAACAAAGATAACTATTGTAAAATATACTGTGCCTGTAAAATGTATATAGTATGTATAAACTGGAAGATGCCGTAGTGTTGTTGGCCATTAGTTTACATTTACATTACATTTAAGTCATTTAGCAGACGCTCTTGGGCGGTAGGGCAAGAGGAATATATACATTTTTTAAAAGATGGATAGCTAGGCACACACACACAAACAAACAAAAAATGTCCCTTTTTCACAGATCTTCGTAAAGGGTTTAAACACTGTTTCCCATGCTTGTTCAATGAACATGTACCGGTCATTAAGACACTAACAGCTTACAGACGGTAGGTAATTAAGGTCACAGTTATGAAAACTTAGGACACTAAAGAGGCTTTTCTACGGACTCTGAAAAACAACAAAAGAAAGATGCCCAGGGTCCCTGCTCATCGGTGTGAACGTGCCTTAGGCATGCTGCAAGGAGGCATGAGGACTGTAGATGTGGCCAGAGCAATAAATTGCAATGTCCGTACTGTGAGATGCCCAAGACAGCGCTACAGAGAGACTGATCATCCTCTCAGTGGCAGACCACATGTAACAACACCTGCACAGGATCGGTACATCCTCACCAGACATCTCCGGCAACAACATCGCCTATGGGCACAAACCCACCATCGCTGAACCAGACAGGACTGGCAAAAAGTGCTCTTCACCGACGAGTTGCGGTTTTGTCTCACTAGGGCTGATGGTCGGATTTATGTTTAACGTCAAAGGAATGAGCATTACACCGAGGCCTGTACTCTGTAGTGGGATCGATTTGGAGGTGGAGGGTCCGTCATGGTCTGGTGCAGTGTGTCACAGCATCATCGAACTGAGCTGGTTGTCATTGCAGGCAATCTCAACACTGTGTGTTACAGGGAAGACATCCTCCTCCCTCATGTGGTACCCTTCCTGCTGGCTCATCCTGACATGACCCTCCGGCATGACAATGCCACCAGCCATACTGCTCATTCTGTGCGTGATTTCCTGCAAGGCAGGAATGTCAGTGTTTTGTCATGGCCAGCGAATAGCTCGGATCTCAATCCCATTGAGCACGTCTGGGACCTGTTGGATCGGAGGGTGAGGGCTACGGCCATTTCCCCGAGAAATGTCCAGAAACTTGCAGGTGCCTTAGTGGAAGAGTGGGGTAACATCTCACAGCAAGAACTGACAAATCTGGTGCAGTCCATGAGGAGGAGATGCACTGCAGTACTTAATGCAGCTGGTGGCCACACAGGATACTGACTGTCACATTATTCCATTTCTGTTAGTCACATGTCTGTGGAACTTGTGAAATATGTCTCAGTTGTTGAATCTTGTTATTATTTTCTACATTGTAGAATAATAGCGAAGACATCAAAACCATGAAATAACACATATGGAATCATGTAGTAATCAAAAAAAAAAAAAGTGTTAAACAAATCAAAATTTATTTTATATTTGAGATTCTTCAAATAGCCACCCTTTTGATGACAGCTTTGCGCACTCTTGGCAATGTATATTTACCCACAAATATATGGGGATGGGAAATGATGCAGACAATTACATTGATGGAAGCTACAATCTGCAATATTAAAGCTGATCCACCCGCTAAAAAAAATAATCTAAGAATAAAAATGGCTGCTAGGATTTTAATTGGCTGACTACAGAAAAACATTGGGTCTTGAATGATATTTCTCTCTCACTTAGAACCCGGTTATTAACTCTCTTCTTCCTGGCCAGGGCCCAGTTTCCCGACAGCGATGGAACTTAGGCTTAAGAGTGTTTTAATGATGCATCATCGTTCCTAAGGCAGAAGTTGTGACATGCTTTCCCCAGAACACCACGCAGAGAGAACGTTTGCTAAGTGAGTCGTTAAACCATGTGTCGATACTGACGATGAATCAGCTCCTATAGAGATATTACCACCGATGGCTACAAATAGTCAGAGGCGGCTTATTATGTTTACCCAGTAATAATACCCTAAACCACAGATGTTGTTACACATCATTAAATAGATTGAGGCAAAAAATAATAAACTGAAAGTAGCACAATATAACTCAATTGATTGGACATGAAATTCATTTCAATATGATTTAAATACACTGAGTGTACAAAACATTAAGAACACCTTCCTGATATTGAGTTGTACCACCATTTTTCCCACTCAGAACAGCCACAATTCGTTGACACATGGGAACTCTACAAGGTGTTGAAAGTGTTCCACAGGGATGCTGGCCCATGTTGACTCCAATGTTTCCCACAGTTGTGTCACGTTGGCTGGATGTCCCTTTGGGGCGTGGACCATTCTTGATACACATGGGAAACTGTTGAGCGTGAAAAACCAAGCAGTGTTGCTGTTCTTGAAACAAACCGGTGCGCCTGGCACCTACTACCATACCCTGTTCAAAGACACTTCAACCTTTTGTCTTGCCCATTCAGGCTCTGAATGGAACACATACTCAACCCATGTCTCAATTGTCTCAAGGCTTAAATATCATTCTTTAACCTGTCTCCTACCCTTCTTCTACACTGATTGAAGTGGATTTAACAAATGACATCAGTAAGGGATCATAGACTTCACCTGTCGGTCAGTCTGTCATGGAAAGAGCAGGTGTTCTTAATGTTTTAGTGTACATAGGCCCATGTAGCCTATACTGTACTCGGTTCATTTGAAGCACCTTTTCATCTTTTGTTTGTTTGTAACAACAGCAAAGACAGTGGCATTTATCGTGGAGCAACTTTGTATTTGTAGTCAACTTTGTTCTGAAGTCATCAGCTGTTACAGATGTTTTTCAGTCTATGTTCAGCGGAGATCTTTGTACAAAGTGACGCAAAAAAAAAAATGATTACAAAACTATCGACGCACTTAGCTTTTCTACGAGTGGTCTGAGGCAGTTGGTAAACTTTAGTGACGATGGTTTTGGGAAAGAGCTCTGAGATTTAACAACTCTCCTACGAAGGTTCTAACAAACTTAGCCTTTAAAAAGGTCCAATGCAGCCGTTTTTATCTCAATATCAAATCATTTCTGGGTGACAATTAAGTACCTTACTGTGATTGTTTTCAAAGAAAATGGTCTAAACTAAATTAGCTTCTTAGCAAAGAGCAATTTGTCAAGAATGAATTTAGCTAGCTGTTATTGGCAGTGAGGTTTGGAACTCTTTCTTCGGGCTCTATTAACTAATCAACCACCTGGTGTTATCACCAGGCAGGCCAAAACACCATCCTACTAAAAATGGCTCAAATTTCAAAACAGCTACACAATTTAATTGTACTTATTTATTTAACCAGGCAAGTCAGTTAAGAACAAATTAATTTTTTACAATGACAGCCCACCCCTGCCAAACCCTAACCCGGAGGATGCAGTGCCAATTGTGCGCCGCCCTATGGGACACCCAATCACGGCCAGTTGTGATACAGCCTGGAATCGAACCAGGGTCTGTAGTGACACCTCTAGCATTGAGATGCAGTGCCTTAAACCGCTGCACCACTCGGGAGCCCAAAAAAAGCGCATTATCATAATTTTCACAATTTCACAGTATTATTCAAACCTCAGTGTGGAAATATATATAAAAACACAGGAAATCACATTTTTGACTGCACTGGGCCTTTAAGATGCTTTTGAGAAACCTTTCCTATCTCACTGAGAGGAATCACAGCTTGTTGTATCCCACTGTTGTCCGTCTGCCCCTTCCTGCCCAGTGAGATTAGACAGTGTCAACGTGGGGATAGGTGGACAGACAGGGTATATCCCTCCCCTACAGCACAGACAGACGACTGCCATCTTCAGCAGCAGCTATGTTGGTCTGTCCTTCAGCTTGAACACCCACCACTGACCAACATACTGCTGAGTGGACACGTGACCCACCACTGACCAACATACTGCTGAGTGGACACGTGACCCACCACTGACCAATATACTACTGAGTGGACACGTGACCCACCACTGACCAACATACTGCTGAGTGGACACGTGACCCACCACTGACCAATATACTACTGAGTGGACACGTGACCCACCACTGACCAATATACTACTGAGTGGACACGTGACCCACCACTGACCAATATACTACTGAGTGGACACGTGACCCACCACTGACCAACATACTGCTGAGTGGACACGTGACCCACCACTGACAACCAAACTGCTGAGTGGACACGTGCCCCACCACTGACCCTAAAACTGCTGAGTGTACACGGGCTCCTCCACTGAAAAACAAACTGCAGAGTGGACACGTGACCCACCACTGACAAACAAATAGCTGAGGGGACACGTTACCCCCCACTGACCTACATACTGCTGAGTGGACACGTGACCCACCACTGACCAACATACTGCTGAGTGGACACGTGACCCACCACTGACCAATATACTACTGAGTGGACACGTGACCCACCACTGACCAACATACTGCTGAGTGGACACGTGACCCACCACTGACCAACATACTGCTGAGTGGACACGTGACCCACCACTGACCAACATACTGCTGAGTGGACACGTGACCCACCACTGACCAACATACTGCTGAGTGGACACGTGACCCACCACTGACCTACATACTGCTGAGTGGACACGTGACCCACCACTGACCAACATACTGCTGAGTGGACACGTGACCCACCACTGACCAACATACTGCTGAGTGGACACGTGACCCACCACTGACCAACATACTGCTGAGTGGACACGTGACCCACCACTGACCAACATACTGCTGAGTGGACACGTGACCCACCACTGACCAACATACTGCTGAGTGGACACGTGACCCACCACTGACCAACATACTGCTGAGTGGACACGTGACCCACCACTGACCAACATACTGCTGAGTGGACACGTGACCCACCACTGACCAACATACTGCTGAGTGGACACGTGACCCACCACTGACCAACATACTGCTGAGTGGACACGTGACCCACCACTGACCAACATACTGCTGAGTGGACACGTGACCCACCCCCACGACTGATGCTGGAGGTGTCTGGAACAGCCCCAGAGGGGTGGTGAGGAGGAGGAGGAGGGAGGGGTTGATTTTTCATGTTTCTGTACATTAGCTCACACCAACCTAACCAGTTACCATGGAGACAGAGGCCCGGGATGAAACTAACTGTCGAGAGCAGTGAGGTGTACCTACACAACAGAGACGTAAGACACAGACTGAATAGGAGCTGGACACACACTGTTGCTGAAACTGACCTGCAGCTGTGCAGCAGGCAGGTTGACGTCAGCCACCATCTCAGTACAGGGGTGCTCCACCTGCAGACGAGGGTTGAGTTCTAGGAAGTAGAAGCTGCCATCTTGGCTGTAGAGATACTCCACTGTGCCAGCACTGACGTAGCCCACCATCTTAGCCAGCTTCACCGCACACTGAGGAGTGAGGAACAGACACACAGTCACAACCCGGCAACTTAACCACAGAGCAACGAGTCCATCTGGCCACAGTCCCTCTCAAATTTCAACACATTGACATGGCTCCTCTCAATGGTAATGTCTCCATCCAATAGCACAAATTGTGCCATACCCTCTCCATGTCCTCAAACACGTCTGAGGTGGAGATGGTGGCGGGCGCTTCCTCTATGATCTTCTGGTGTCGCCGCTGTACGGAGCAGTCCCTGCCGAACAGGGAGATGGCGTTGCCGTACTGGTCGGCCAGGAGCTGGACCTCCAGGTGACGAGCGTGTTTGGCCAGCTGCATCACGAAGATGGGTGAGCCCGGAACCTCTGTCTGGACCTGGGGAGCCAAGGAGAAGGGAGCACGATGGGTTATTCAGAATCAAAATCATACTGAACATGTCTTTCAGCCCATCATAACCATATAGTGATACTGGAATTAGACTGGACCTCACCTGTCTGAAGAGGTTGGGGAAGTCATCAGCACAGTTGACTTTGCGGATGCCCTTTCCTCCACCTCCCTCGGAGGCCTTCACCATCACGGGGTAGCCCACCACCTCCGCAGCCTTCAGTCCTGCCTCCACATCATGGATGCAGCCCAGCTCATACAGATCAGGGGGAACATTGATGATCCTCTTCTTCTGGTCACTCTCTGACCACTCTACTGTTAGCCCTGAGACACACACACACACACACACACACACACACACACACACACACACACACACACACACACACACACACACACACACA
This sequence comes from Oncorhynchus keta, assembly GCF_023373465.1. Classification (NCBI taxonomy): domain Eukaryota; kingdom Metazoa; phylum Chordata; class Actinopteri; order Salmoniformes; family Salmonidae; genus Oncorhynchus; species Oncorhynchus keta. The sequence continues at coordinate 42,596,784 of NC_068431.1, forward strand.
CACACACACGGGATCAGTCTCGGACAACACACTTACTTCAAAGCCATCCAGTGAATTCAACGGTACAGACATACCTGCTCCACTCCAGGGCAGGGTTGGGATGCCAGCTGTCTGAGCCACGATGGATGAAGCGATCTTGTCCCCTAGTGCCCACATGGCCTGGCTAGGAGGACCTGGAAGTAGGCACAGAACACATCATCTTACAGGAGAGAAGGGCTAAAAGCAGTATCCGTGGCTCTGTGTGTGGCTGGAAGACTCAGTGGAGAGGAGATGGTAGGAAACACAGTCTTACCCATGAAGGCAATGCCATTCTTCATGAGCAGCTCTGGCAGTTTGGGATTCTCTGAGGCGTGACCCCACCCAGCCCATACAGCCTGGAGAAATCATTACAAACACAACCAGTTCAAATAAAGGTTATACAAGAGAGTTCGATCACTATTTAGAAGAAAGTCTACTCTAGGCCTAAATAAATGGATGTTTAGGAGTACCTGCACAGGTATACGCTTGGCAATGTCCAGAATGAGCTCCACGTTGGCATAGTTGTTGTTATTGGTCCCTCCTGGCACAGGCACATAGTGGTCGGCCATCTTTATGTACTCTGTAGAAGATAGTGGGGTGAAAACCGTTTAGCTCTGCGCTGCCCATAAAATAGCATGTAAAACAGTCCAACATTTCATCTCATCTTTCGTCTCTAAATATTAGCTTGCTATCGTCACATCTAAAACATCACCACCAGTGTCAAACCATTTAAACATGATAGCATTTGGAGAAAGCCATTATTTTCTACACAATCAGACAAAGCCCTTTCTGCTGAACTAGGTCAGAGTTGTCTGTTCAGTGCAGGTTTAAACCAACAGACATCCTGCTCTGGTCCACTCTTGGAAGCCTAAGTGGGTTTGCTTGTTTAAACACATCAGACTGGCTGGAGCTTTGTCCTGTTTCTTTCTGGGTCACTAAGCAGAGTTAGAGAGGCTGGGTAGAGAATAGAGAGACAACGGTTACTCCGCTGCTACTAGTTGTGATGATACTGTAAAGCTCACCTGCGTTGGCCTTCAGGTCCTCAGGGGTTACCATGACGACAAAGCGGATGGCGCGCTCGTTGCGAAACATCTCGTAAGCCCAGCGGCGGATGGAGCGCATGCATTTGACCGCTGCGATGCCGTTGTTGGCAATGAGGACCTGAGATGGGAAGAGATGTGAGCAGGGGACTATAGCCTCTGAAATTACTGCATGTCAAATGTGGTAAAACCAGGCCCTAGAAGCTAAAGAAACCCTGGCCTTACCTTCTCGATGACCTTATTCCCACCAAAGCGGGTAACAAACTCAGCGGGGGAGGCCACGGTGAAATCTCTCTGCAGGTCGATGCGACGCCGGTCTCGGCCCTGCTTGACCAGGTGCAGCCCAGACATGCTCGGTCTGTGTGAACAACTGAAATTACTTCAGCATGAAGAGAACACCGGAGTGTAAGGTTGGTGGGGGGCGGTTCACAATCCCCCAGCATTTGTCATCAACATATTATTTTACATTCGTCCATAATAACTTCTATTATAAGAAGACGTGAAAGTTCATGCTACAGTCAACATACACAACAAGCATAAGGTTAACGGCCCAAACTACACTTGACACGTAGCGTAAGCAGAGCGCACACGTTGCTTAAGACTAGAGGTCGGCCGATTAATCGGAATGGCCAATTAATTAGGGCCGATTTCAAGTTTTCATAACAAATCGGTATTTTTGGGCGTTGATTTAATTTTTTTTTTTTATATATACCTTTATTTAACGAGGCAAGTCAGATAAGAACACATTATTTTCAAACGGCCTAGGAACGGTGGGAACGGTGGGTTAACTGCCTTGTTCAGGGGCAGAACGACAGATTTTCACCTTGTCAGCTCAGGGGATCCAATCTTGCACCCTTACAGTTAACTAGTCCAAAGCTCTAACCATTGTACTCCACGAGGAGCCCGCCTGTTACGCGAATGCAGTAAAAACCAAGGTAAGTTCCTAGCTAGCATTAAACTTATCTTATAAAAAATGATCAATCAATCATAATCACTAGTTATAACTACTAATCCAGGTTAGCAGGTAATATTAACCAGGTGAAATTGTGTCATTTCTCTTGCGTTCATTGCACGCAGAGTCAGGGTATATGCAACAGTTTGGGCAGCCTGGCTCATTGCGAACTAATTTGCCAGAATTTTACTTAATTATAACATAACATTGAAGGTTGTGTAATGTAACAAGAATATTTAGACTTAGGGATGCCACCCGTTAGATAAAATACCGAACGGTTCCGTATATTTCACTGAAATAATAAATGTTTGTTTTTTCAAAATTATAGTTTCCGGATTCGACCATATTAATGAACAAAGGCTCGTATTTCTGTGTGTTATTATGTTATAATTAAGTCTGATTTGATTTGAGCAGTCTGACTGAGCAGCAGCAGGCTCGTAATCATTCATTCAAACAGCACTTTCGTGCATTTTTCCACCAGCTCTTCGCAAGCACAGTGCTGTTTATAACTTCAAGCTTATCAGCCTAATGGCTGGTGTAACCGATGTGAAATGGCTAGCTAGTTAGCTGGGTGTGCGCTAATAGCGTTTAAAACGTAACTCGCTCTGAGACTTGGAGTAATTATTCCCTTTGCTCTGCAAGGGCTGCGGCTTTTGTGGAGCGATGGGTAACGATGCTTCGAGTGTGGTTGTTGTCGATGTGTTCCTGGTTCGAGCCCAGGTAGGGGGGAGGAAAGGGACGGAAGCTATACTGTTACACTGGCAATACTATAGTGCCTATAAGAACATCCAATAGTCAAAGGTATATGAAATACAAATGGTATAGAGGGAAATAGTCCTATGAATACTATATTAACTACAACCTAAAACCTCTTAACTTGGAATATTGAAGTCTCATGTTAAAAGGAACCACCAACTTTCATGTTCTCATGTTCTGAGCAAGGAACTTAAACGTTAGCTTTCTTACATAGCACATATTGCACTTTTACTTTCTTCTCCAACACTTTGTTTTTGCATTATTTAAACCAAATTGAACATTTTTCATTATTTATTTGAGGCTAAATTGATGTATTATATTAAGTTAAAGTAAGTGTTCATTCAGTATTGTTGTAATTGTCATTATTACAAATAAAATTAATCGGACGATTAAATCAGCAACGGCTCTTTTGGTCCTCCAATAATCGGTATCGGCATTGAAAAATCATAGTCGGTCGACCTCTACTCAAGACCAGCGCTGGTGAAACAGTCACTGTAATCCATCAGAGATGGTACACCAGCCGTGCCATCAGCAAGTGCGTGGAGCGCTGTGGCAGCGTCTTTTTACACCAAGTCTAATTTAAGCGTAAGCCTTCCTCGGCCAGGAAAAACACCAAACGAGATCTTTGTCGACCTTGTAGGCTGACTGAGATTTCAGCTGTCTTTTGACCCTTCACACTCCTGGGAATTGGCCTAAATGGATAGGCCTACATTTAAATGTTTCTTACAGAAGAAACATAAAAACCACAGTAGAAATTGAAAGGGAATAGTTGAGATAATTGTATAATTTTTTTATTTAAGCTTTATTTAACTAGGCAAGTCAGTTGAGAACAAATTCCTATTTACAATGGACTGCCTACCCCGTCCAAACCCTAACCCGGGCGGCGCTGGGCCAATTGTGCGCCGCCCTATGGGACTCCCAATCACAGCCAGTTGTGATACAGTCTGGATAATGGCAAAATGATTAGACCAAAGTTGAGTACACAACAGTTCTCCTGACAAGACTGAATCCAAATATTACACTGTTGATTTTATGTGCATTTTACATGTACACTACTTGTTGCTGCATTCATTGATAAAGAAATCTGAAAATACTCTGGCTAGGTTTAGTAACACAAGACAAGCCAACACCTGGAAAATGTTGGGTAGGTGCAACCTAACACAAAAAAATTACAAAGCTGCAATGATAAGAGAGCAGAACATTTCCTCCTCAAAACATAACTGCTTACTAAAACTGGTGCTCTAATGGTCACATCAAGGGAGAGAACCATCATGGATCAATGTAAACAGTCTCCTCTACCTACAGTAAAAAAAGAAAAATACTTGAAATCAATGTCCTTGTCTCTAACTGAGTAGGCATATCTGCCCTGAGGAGATGATGAAATGTTCTCTCATTTTTCTGAACTGTACACATTTAGACCTTCCACGAGTAAAAAAAGGAACAGCACACCATCACCAACCAGTCGCAGGATGAGCTCGTTCCTGACATGTTATTAAAAGGCTAGGGCAACCTGCAAGTGTTTCCTCAGGGGGGGGGAATAGGGCACCTAAACTAGGTTCCACCCTCAGAGAGAGCCAGTGGGAGGATGGATCCAGTCACCCAGAAGGGTGTGTCAGGGACAGAGCCCCTTAGTGTGTGCTCGGCCGGCTGCTGTAGCCTGACACTGCACTGTTGCATCAAGATGGCATGCTACAGAGACACAGACAGAAGCCTCTGAATGAAGCCCCAGAGAATGAAGCTCCCAGAGAACAGCACTTCCCATCACCTGTGCTCCCCCTTGTCCTATGGGAGAAAGCTGTGGGCTCTGCCTCTGCCAGTAATTCCGGTTTCAACATCAACCCTCACACTCCCCATCACATACTCAAGCACACAGGACAGGTCAGCTGTAGAGAGCTGTGAAACTAATCACTTAAAACGTGAGGTGCTAAAAGAGGATCAAGAAAAACCTTCCCCTCCATCTCTGCCAGGAAGGCACATCGTAACAGCCTGCAACCTCAGACAATCCCATATAGACTGGAGGTAAATACCTGAGCATGATGTTTGGTTATACTCAACTATTGGAATGTGATTCAGATATCAAGTTTTTTCTATCATGCCACTGAATGATCGCCCCATAAGCGAATATAAGAGTGTGTACTGTACACAGCTATTTTCCAATCATGGCTTTGGAAAGTGTGTGTGGAAAGACGTAGCTGACAGGTGAACAGCAGCGTGAGTGGAATTGGTAGACAGATATTTACTTCTTCGTCAGTGTCCTGGCCCACCACAACACTAAAGCCCTACTGCTAGACTGACTGTAGTAGGCCTGACTCTCACGTCAGTCTGTTACAACTATTCAATTCCAACAACAGCCCAGACCTGTGGCAGGCATATAGTTGAACCAAAACTCACTAGAATAGTCTACACACGAAACACAGAATTCGCAAACAAGAAAGACTGAGAAACAAATCTGAACACCATTCTAAATGAATAGCCTGAGCCTACTGTATGTGTACAAATGTTGACATATTCTTCTGGCCAGCACCATATCTGCCAGTTATTCATACAAATCATGTCTTATGTATCGCCACACATCTACATTCACAATGTCCATTCTCTAGAGCCTCGTCCCAGTGGCTGTAAAAAGAGCCACCAAATACAAAGGAGAGCTGGTGAGGACAGGCTCCAGGGAGAGCTCAGGGCTCAGAGCTGAGGTTGTTGGCAAGCAGCAGGGAGGGCAGTCCATCCAGAACACACAGCTCCTCTATAGCAAGCAGGCATGGTGTGGCCTGGCCACATTTTTCACACACACCACCCACAGCAGAGAAGCGAGGGAGGCCCGCCAGGGGGAGATCACTGAACCCAGTGTTCTCCTGCTGCTGCCATTCCAGAATACTCCCCTCCAGACTCGTCTGATATCTGTATTGGAGGTTTCCCCATCCCATACAACTGGAGCCAGATTGATTAGTCAATAAAAACTGTGCAGTACCATTTTGTATAATGCATTGAGATACTGGTAACCTCAGTATAGATGCTATGATTAAACACCTCTCTGTGGATGCCAAGCCTGGATACACAACACAAACAGAGGCTCAGGGAACACAAACCAGAGAGAAAAGCCCAGGTTCTGACCTCATGTGGGGGCCGTCAATGTGGTCGAAGCCCATCTCATAGGTGCTGTTCTCTGAGCTGAGGCTAGAAGTGGGGGATATGGAGCGCTCCTTCTCCTCCAGTCCCAGTGTCAGGTCTGGCTTTCCCAGGATCTCATCCTCAGAGTTCTCCTCCGACACAGAGCCGATGATGAAGTTGGAGTGCAGCGCAGCAAGGTTCGGGGCAGCAGCCTTATTGGCAGGCGCGTCCTGCTGTGCCATAGCTGGACCGTCACCACGTTGGCAGGCTGCGAACACTGTGGAGGGAAAGGAGTGGATGAGGAGAGTCAAAACCACAAGTATTTATAAAGCTGGAGATAGAGCCGAGTCCTCAAGTAAGTCAGGGCCACAGCGTGATGACACCAGGCCATCCTGGCATTGGCTGCTGTTTGTCAGATTGCATCAGTGAGAGGAGTTGCACAAAAATGATGTTGACCCAGCATTCATATTGCAAGACATTGCAAAAGAATGGTACAGAGGGCATTACCTCCCCATCCTCCTTAAATAAAATGCTTACCGTGACTGTAATATATATTTGTTTATTTATACATACACACATACAGTTACAACAAACTCCAATCCAAAACCACTGGTTTGAAAGGCATGGTCTGCATTGATGTTTGCTAGTCTTTGCGAGGGTATAATTTTCTTGAACTACAACTGTGCACGAGCAGAGAAACCAGAACAAGACAGACACACCTTGCCAGCATTAGTTTTAGCTGCTTGCTGGACCTGAAAAACAAGCCCAACAATGCAGACATAACGTAAGAGAACAGCACTGAACATAGACGTACCCCACATGATAATGATAGGCTCTCATGATAATGATAGGAAACAAATGTCGCCCCGCACCCTGGTCCAAAACTGGTTTATCTTATGGATGGGAATCTAATGTCGAATATGTCGAACAGGCAAGTTAAATCAAATCATACTAGTAGTGTTGTGTCGCGTTATGGCTAACCATAATCATATAAATCAAAAAACACTCGTTAGTCTCAATACAACCCTAGTCGATGTGAATGAGCAGGGAGGTTTCACAAGTAGTTTCTGGCTATCTAGGTAGTTCGCTAGAAAGACAGATCGGTATCTTGTTAACGTTGGCTAAGTTATTACAACAGCATGCGAGGTGTCGGGCAGCTAGCTAGCAAGATACCGGTCTGCTAACGTTACTGTAACATACAGTCAGTGTCGCTAATTAGCTCATCACCTAGCTATGCTAGCAAGCTAACGGTTAAGACTCAGTACTCACCGTGAGAAATAAACCGACAAGCAATCCTGAGTCGTTTATCCCAAAGGATTGGTGGTGACTTATTTAATTCACGTTGGTTTCAGACATGTCTTTCCAACCGGTGATGACAAAAAAACACATTGTGATGAGCTGATGTGACTACAAGAGGCGCATTTGACAGTAGGGAGTGGTATGATGCGAAGATGGGTTACGTTTGGCCATTCACCTCTGACCTTGGCTGTGTTGCAGTAGCGGGCCAATCGGATTGTCCGAAAATATCCGAGGCGGGCAGAAAGAGCCAAAACTGGAATTGACTGGGAGGAGGTGTGCCCAATAAGAAAACATTTCTACCATCCCACGTGTTTGGTCCAGTATGGCCTGATCTGTACAAACCTATCCTCCCTGGCAGGCTGGCAGAGTCATTTCTGATCATACAGTAGTTTCCAGACTTTTCTGATTTAACAAAAAGAAAAGAAAAAACACAGGGTATGATGTGTAACGTACCAGGAACCATACCAAGTACAAGACATTGCATAACAACATACACACCATTTAGCAGTGGCGTAAAGTACTGAAGTAAAACATACTTTAAACTACTACTTAAGTCGTTTTTTGGGGTTATCTGTACTTTACTTTACGATATATATTTTGAACAACTTTTACTTTTACTTCAGAACAACAGGCAATATGTGTTTCTTTTCCCTTTAAAAGGACAAATCAAGCTCTAATGTAGGGTGGATTATTTTTGTTAAATAGACTCTCATTATCTCAATAGTTGTCCCCCAATGATTAAAAACTGTTGTTGTTGCACCTAATGAGCAGCTATAGATTCCCATTGAAATAAAATGAGGGAGTTGGGACATGGTACAGGAGATTTCCCTTTTGCAACTGGATCCCCACCCACACCTGACTGTCCTACTCATTATACAGAAGATGAACTGTACTTTGGACCATCACCTGGCTGATGCACCACAGTTTGGCTGGTCAAAGGCCCCTGTGTCCCCAGTAAACGTGTAGCCTTGACCCTTAACGACTTACCCAGAGCTGCCAGAGATGTGGTAAGATCAGATCTAACGCCAATTGGGCGAATTACAGACAGTGTGCAATACCTTGTCTGTCTGCTTGATCAGTAACTTTTTCCTGTTCCCCATCATGTTACTGAGTGAAACCATTAAAGCAGTCTGTATGTCTGCCTGACATGATTGTTATAATTTGGATTATAAATAGGCCTTCTTGTTGTTATTTGGGGCTATTTATCTCAACGCAGACTCACAATGGAGACGGAATAGGTTGAAATGAGTCCATGTTTAAAACAGGTCCTTCAAGTATAACCTGATGGGTTTTGGGGAGGCAGCAGGACTGACACTTTCTACGAATCAGTTGTTCCTCACTTATCCCCTAGAGTCTAAGCCCTGTCTAAGCTGGGGGAGGGTGTTCTACTAAACTAGGACAACTATTGTTTTCACTATATATTCTACCTCTTGGTGATGTCATTCGGAAACACAATGTCAACTTTCACTGCTATACGGACGACACACAGCTATACATTTCGATGAAACATGGTGAAACCCCAAAATTGCCTACCCTGGAAGCCTGTGTTTCAGACATAAGGAAGTGTATGGCGGCAAGTGTTTTACTTTTAAAACAGAGATGCTTGTTCTAGGTCCCAAGAAACAAAGAGACCCGCTGTTGCATCTGACAATTCAACTTGATGGTTGTACAATTGTCTCAAATAAAACTTTGAAGGACTTTGGCGTTACACTGGACATTGTTCTCTCTTTTGACTAACATATCAATAATATTTAAAGGACAGCTTTTTTCCATCTTTGTAGCATAATCCATGCTTTTGTCACGTCTAATTAGACAACTGCAATGTTCTACTTTCTGGCTACCAATATTAAGCACTAAAAAAAACTTCAATTTGTGCTAAACACAGCTTTCTAGAATCTTGACTAGAACCCCATAATTTGATGATTTTACCACCAAGCTAGCCTCTCTACACTGGCTTCCTGTTAAGGCTCGGGCTGATTTCAAGGTTTTACTGCTAACCTACAAAACATTACATGGGCTTGCTACTACCTATCTCTCAGATTTGGTCCTACCGTACATACCTACACATACGCTACGGTCACAAGACACAGACCTCTTTACTGTACCTAGAATTTCTAAGCAAACAGCTGGAAGCAGGGCTTTCTCCTATAGAGCTCCATTTTTATGGAATGATCTGCCTATCCATGTGAAAGACTCAGACGTGGTCTCAATCCTTAAGTCTATACTGAAGACACATCTCTTCAGTAGGTCCTATGATTGAGTGTAGTCTGGGCCAGGGGTGTGAAGTTGAACAGAAAGGCACGGGAGCGATGAACCGCCCTTGCTGTCGCTGCCTAGCCGGCTCCCCTCTCTCCACTGGGATTTTCTGCCTCTTCCTCTATTACGGGGCTGAGTCACTGACTTACTAGTGCTCTTCCATGCCGTCCCTAGGAGGGGTGCGTTACTTGAGTGGGTTGAGTCACAGACGTGATCTTCCTGTCCGGTTTTGCGCCCCCTCTGGCTTGTGCGGTGGAGGAGATCTTAGTGGGCTATACTCAGCCTTGCCTCAAGGTAGTAAGTTGGTGGTCTGTTGATATCCCTCTAGTGGTGTGGGGACTGTGCTTTGGCACAGTGGGTGGGTGGGGTTATATCCTGCCTGGTTGGACCTGTCAGGGGGTATCAGCAGAAGGGGCCACAGTGTCCCCCGACCCGCCCGTCTCAGCCTCCAGTATCTATGATGAAATAGTCTATGCCGGGGGGCTAGGGTCAGTCTGTTATATCTGGTGTAATTCTCCTGTCTTATCTGGTGTCCTGTGTGAATTTAAGTGTGCTCCCTTTAATTCTCTCACTCTACCTCTCTCACTCCCATCCTGAGGACATGAGCCCTAGGACCACGGTAGTGTACACCGACATGTACACTACCGTTCAAAAGTTTGGGGTCATTTTTTGGCCGTTAAAATAACATAAAATTGATCAGAAATACAGTGTAGTCATTATTAATGTTGTAAATTACTATTGTAGCAGGAAACAGCTATTTTTTAATGGAATATCTACATAGGTGTACAGAGGCCCATACGCTTATAATTTTAAAAGGCCAATTGATCATTAGAAAACATTTTGCAATTATGTTCGCACAGCTGAAAACTGTTGTCCTGATTAAAGAAGCAATACAACTGGCCTTCTTTAGACTAGTTGAGTATCTCGAGCATCAGCAGTTGTGGATTCGATTACAGGCTCAAAATGGACAGAAACAAAGAACTTTCTTCTGAAACTCGTCAGTCTATTCTTGTTCTGAGAAATGAAGGCTATTCCATGCGAGAAATTGCCAAGAAACTGAAGATTTCCAACAACACTGTGTCCTACTCCCTTCACAGAACAGCGCAAACTGACTCTAACCAGAATAGAAAGAGGAGTGGGAGGACACAGTGCACAACTACAAGGCCAGCATCCCGGAGTCGCCTCTTCTCTGTTGACATTGAGACTGGTGTTTTGCAGGTACTATTTAATGAAGCGGCCAGTTAAGGACTTGTAAGGCATCTGTTTCTCAAACTAGACACTCTAATGTACTTGTCCTCTTGCTCAGTTGTGCACCAGGGCCTCCTACTCCTCTTTCTATTCTGGTTAGAGCCAGTTTCCACTGTTCTGTGAAAGAAGTAGTCATGATCTATGTGGTGTAATAACTCTGTAATAAGCAATGGACAACTTCTCGCTCTCTCTCCCTCTCATAATTTCTTGGAAAACATAGAAATAGCAATGGCACCTGCATTCAAGACAAAGCAAGCAACAAACTAACACGCTGTTTTGAGGCAATTAAACCCTGCCACCCAGTTGGTATTTACTAACACTGCAAGTGTCTCCATATTTGGCTTTACCTGTGTTTGTATGCTCTGTTTTCCAATGTCCAACAGAGTGCAGCAGAATCCAACCAGGACTTGCCCAGCAGCAATGTCCAGTCTTTCTTTTGGATATGTACAAAACCACATGCACAGAACCAGGGAAATGGCTTGGAAATAATCAAATCCGAATGTAAAATTACCTGGGGAGAGTGTGCTTTACCTTGTGAGTAAAAAGTTCTGGAGATAAAACATTTTTTTAAAGCGTTGTTGCAATTGATAATGACAGTATGTTTTTTTTCTGGCCGTGAAGTAATGTATCACACAGCCATGTTCTACAACACTCAACACTCAACACTCAACACTCACTGATTGACATCCTTGAACGCAAATCAAATCACATTGTATTTGTCACGTGGTTCGTAGACACCAGGTGTAGACTAACAGTGAAAGGTTTACTTATGGGTCCATTTCCAACAATGCAGAGTTAAAGAGAAGATGCCAAATAAAAATAGAATTAGTAACACGAGGAAAAAATGCACAGTGAAAAACAAATATAAATAACAAGTAAAAAATAACATGTCTATACTGTGTATATATATATATATACAGACACAGTATATACTGTATACTGAACAAAAATATAAACACAACATGCAACCATTTCAAATATTTTACTGAATTACAGTTCAAATAAGGAAATCAGTTAGTTGAAATAAATTCACCTAGCCCTAATCTATGAATTTCACGTGACGGCAGGTGCACAGCAATGAGTGGGCCTTGGAGGGCATAGGCCCACACACTTGGGAGCCAGTCCCAGCCAATCAGAATGAGTTTTTCCCCACAAAAGTGCTTTATTACAGACAGAGATACTCCTCAGTGTCATCAGTTGTCCGGGTGGCTTGTCTCAGACGATCCTGCAGGTGAAGAAGCCGGATGTGGAGGTCCTGGGCTGGTGTGATTAAACGTGGTCTGAGGTTGTGAGGCCGGTTGAACGTACTGCCAAATTCTCTAAAACGACGTTGGAGGCGGCTTACGGTAAAGAAATTAACATTCAATTCTCTGGAAACAGTTCTGGGGGACATTCCTGCAGTCAGCATGCAAATTACATGCTGATATGATATCTGCGGCATTGTGTTGTGAGACAAAACTGCATATTTTAGAGTGGCTTTGAAGAAGAGGAATCGGACCAAAGCGCAGCGTGGTAAGTGTTCATTACTTTTTTATTTAAACTGAACACAAAACAACAAAAAAACTAAGTGAATAACCAAAACCGAAACAGTCCTGTCAGGTGCAAAACGCTAAGCAGAAAACAACTACCTACAAAAACCATGTGGGGAAAAGCTACCTAAGTATGGTTCCCAATCAGAGACAACAATAGACAGCTGTCCCTGACTGAGAAACATACCCGGCCAAAACAAAGAAATACAACAACATAGAAAAAAGAACATAGAATGCCCACATAGAAATCACACCCTGACCAAACCAAAATAGAGTCATAAAATGCTCTCTAAGGTCAGGGCGTGACAGGCTTTTTATTGTCCCCAGAAGAAAGTCCACCTGTGTATTGATCATGCTGTTTAATCAGCTTATTGATGTGCCATACCTGTCAGGTGGATGGATTATCTTGGCAAACGAGAAATGCTCATAAACAGGGATGTAAAACAAATTTGTGCACAACATTTTTGAGAAATGCGTTTTTTTTGCATATGGACATTTTTGGGGATATTTTATTTAACCTCATGAAACATGGAACTTTACATGTTGTGTTTATATGTTTGTTCAGCGTATTAAAATGCCCAGCTTCACAGAGATCCTGAGAGCACTCATGATAAATATTGAATGGAGTTCATCTGCTGGTTAGTGCGTGACGCCGGGGATAAAGTCAGATGCTTTGTGAAAGGGGCTCTCTAGAGCCCAGTGGAGTCTGGTGGAGAGGAGACCAGGGGAACCAGAGAAGAGCTGCTGGGGCCACTGTGAGGCTGTGCCAGCTTAGTTGAGCCAGAGGTCCCCTGGAACGGCTGGAAGTGTGAGATTTCACACTGCTCAAACAGCGTAGCCGCTCTCAGGTGTCTGAACAGCCGTGCTGGAGAGAGAGAGAGATCTCAGTCTCACACAGGCCAGGCCACTGTCTCCTTTCTCTCCCCACAGCCCAGAAGCTGCTGGGTATCAGGCTACCTCTGCCGAGTGAAAAGACTGATAACCTGTTAACCAAGGCTTGTCTGTAAAGGACACTGGCAAATACCTTATCTCAGCCACCTTAACCACCGTAGCCTTCTCAGCCACCTTAGGATGGAAGGGATCACTCTGATGGAGTGTTGTTACCTGCATTCCAGAGGTAAATCCTGGTCTGTTGCGGTGACTGTGTGAGTGAAGCTGAGACTGTGGCAGGCATCTCTAAGGTGAAGGGTTGGGGTGGGGTGGAGTGGGGGGACGTGTAACAGATACTCTTGTGTCAGCTGTTTCCTGCATTTCAGCTGACAAGGAACCCCATTCACCACTTTCCCCCTCTTCGGCACTGTGATGAATAAGTCATTATTCTATCACGGAGGACGGCACTTGGAACAGACTATTTCATGTGGCAGCCATAGGTAAAGTGATCCACCTGTCATGGGCAACTGGAGTCGAGTGTGTACCAATTCCAGCAGGGCTGTAACCCTACCTGCCACCGAGCGCTCTGTTTATTTGGCACATCAGCGGAGCCTTTCTCTCCCTGACGGACAGCTCGAAAAGGGGTCACATTCACCTCCACTCTATCGCGCATTGTAATATTTAATGGCAAACAAGCCTGAGAAGGATGGCAGGTAACCAGAGCCTGCGCTTTCCACCGCAATGGGGGGGCTAAGGAGGCAGCTTGATCCCTGGTATTGTGGTGCAACACACGCCATAGGATTACTATTTGTTTATGAGGGATATAGCCTTACTGATCACAGTTTGAAAAGAGAAAGGTTGAAAAAGGAGAGGGCTGAATAGAGTTGTTATTTGAGGATGTTGCTGAACGTGGCCTCTCCTTGATGTAGCTCAGTAGTTGTGTTGCTTTTGTATCGGAAATGGCGGGTTCATCACTTTGATGTAAAAAGAGGTTGACTTGAAAGATAGACAGTCAGGGAGCATATAAAACTTTAAAAGCAATGGATAGAGGCCAATATAAAAGAATAAGCTCAGATCTCTGATAATTACACCACCCTCTAAGCTGTTGAGTATAGTGCTGCGAATTGCTTTCAACACCTCTCTGAAGAAGACTCCTGATCCATAGAGCTGGGGGTCTTTGATACACTGATGAATTGAATGTGTGTAGTGAGTGATATTGAGTGCCTGTGTACAGTATGTGCTTGGTGTTTCAACAGCAATGAATTCTGGGATGTGGAACAGCAGCAGAGAAGGACAGCTTCGGGAACCAATTTAGAAATTGCCGTACACTTTACACAGAGATCAAGGGCTAAGGCTACCTGGTGCAATCACATCCACCACTCACTCAGATAGCGGTCCCTCACCCTGTGGCCACAGGATAGCCCTTCTCCCAAGATAAAATAAAACACAAATATACTATTTCTCAAAGAATTCCTCTTGGTTTGGGTCTTTCCTTTCTAAAATTACAGTTGCCTTGCTAATCCACTAGATGGCTACAGAGGACATTGTTTCACACTGGTCAGCTGCCATGTACAACCATGTTGCCCTTCCAATGTTGTCCTACTACTGTTATGTTATGCATCCTATAATTCTTAATTGTGCAGATGGATGCAGTGACAATAGGCAGCTAGCATGTATAATAAATTATGAACCACTCCTAAACCTCAGTTTACAATTCACATTGTACCTTCCCTTGTATCAGTTAACAAACTGTGTTTACCCATAGGAGCCCATTTGTCAAGTTCTGACCTTAGTTCTTTTGTTATGTCTATGTTTTATTATGGTCAGGGCGTAAGTTGGGTGGGTTGTATATGTTCGTTTTTCTATGATTTGCTATTTCTTTGTTTGGCCCGGTATGGTTCTCAATCAGAGGCAGCTGTCAATCGTTGTCCCTGATTGAGAACCATATTTAGGGAGCCTGTTTTCTATTGTGTTTCGTGGGTGATTATTTTCTGTTTTCTGTTGTGTGTCTGCACCAGCCAGAACTGTTTTCTGCTGTGTTTCTGCACCAGCCAGAACTGTTTTCTGTTGTGTTTCTGCACCAGCCAGAACTGTTTTCTGTTGTGTGTCTGCACCAGCCAGAACTGTTTTCTGTTGTGTGTCTGCACCAGCCAGAACTGTTTTCTGTTGTGTTTCTGCACCAGCCAGAACTGTTTTCTGTTGTGTTTCTGCACCAGCCAGAACTGTTTTCTGTTGTGTTTCTGCACCAGCCAGAACTGTTTTCTGTTGTGTTTCTGCACCAGCCAGAACTGTTTTCTGTTGTGTGTCTGCACCAGCCAGAACTGTTTTCTGTTGTGTGTCTGCACCAGCCAGAACTGTTTTCTGTTGTGTTTCTGCACCAGCCAGAACTGTTTTCTGTTGTGTGTCTGCACCAGCCAGAACTGTTTTCTGTTGTGTATCTGCACCAGCCAGAACTGTTTTCTGTTGTGTTTCTGCACCAGCCAGAACTGTTTTCTGTTGTGTGTCTGCACCAGCCAGAACTGTTTTCTGTTGTGTGTCTGCACCAGCCAGAACTGTTTTCTGTTGTGTGTCTGCACCAGCCAGAACTGTTTTCTGTTGTGTGTCTGCACCAGCCAGAACTGTTTTCTGTTGTGTTTCTGCACCAGCCAGAACTGTTTTCTGTTGTGTTTCTGCACCAGCCAGAACTGTTTTCTGTTGTGTGTCTGCACCAGCCAGAACTGTTGTCTGTTGTGTGTCTGCACCAGCCAGAACTGTTTTCTGTTGTGTTTCTGCACCAGCCAGAACTGTTTTCTGTTGTGTTTCTGCACCAGCCAGAACTGTTTTCTGTTGTGTTTCTGCACCAGCCAGAACTGTTTTCTGTTGTGTTTCTGCACCAGCCAGAACTGTTGTCTGTTGTGTGTCTGCACCAGCCAGAACTGTTTTCGGTCGTTTCTCTTTGTTATTTTGTTATTTCTGTGTTCATTCTAATAAATATGCACACATACCACGCTGCACCTTCTTCCACCAACAACGACCGTAACACCATTGATACATGCTTTGTTGTCCACTTTGTTCTGTTTTGCTATTGAGATGAATAATTAATTGTCTTTCATGTTGTCTCTCAGTACAAATGTTATCCTTTTGAAGCAATCACACATTTCCAGATCAATTCATGGACAGTCCTTATTACTATATGTTATAACAGCTAATCATTTGTATGTCTGAAGCTTAGTTCACTCGTCTGTTGTTCATAGATGTGTGGATGCACACAGCAGTGCCCCCTCCAATAGTTTACTCAGCAGGCAACATGGCAGATCTTTTAGTCAACATTGCAGAACTCCACACTGCCCTTTCCCACCTAGACAAAAGGAACACCTACATGAGAATGCTGTTTGTTGACTACAGCTTAGCGTTCAACACCATCGCTCTCTCAAAGCTCATCACTAAGCTAAGGACCCTGGGACTAAACACCTCCCTCTGCAACTGGATCCTGGACTTTCTGACGGGCCACCCCCAGGTGGTAAGGGTAAGCAACAACACATCTGTGACACTGATCCTCAACATAGTGGTTCCTCAGGGGTGCTTAGTCCCCTCCTGTACTTCCTGTTCACCCACAACTGCATAGTCACACACGACTCCAGCACCATCATTAAGTTTGCAGACGACACAAAGGGGGTAGGCCTGATCATCGACAGCCTACAGGGAGGAGGTCAGAGACAACAACCTCACCCTCAAAATGAGCAAGATAAAATAACTGATTGTGGACGACACACCCAGTTACATAGATAGGGCTGAAGTGGAGCAGGACGAGACCTTCAAGTTCCTTGGTGTCCACATCAACTAACAAACTATCATGGTCCACACACACCAAGACAGTCATGAGGAAGGCACAACAATGCCTATTGCGCCTATGGAGACTGAAAAGATTTGGCATTGGGTCCTCAGATCCTCAAAAAGTTCTAAAGCTACACAATCGAGAGCATCCTGACTGGTTGCATCACCATTTGGTATGGCAACTGTTCGGCATCCAACCGCAAGGTGCTACAGAGGGTAGTGTGTACGGCCCAGTCCATCTCTGGGGCCAAGCTTCCTGCCGTCCAGTACTTCTATACCAGGCGGTATCAGAGGAAGGCCCTAAGAATTGGCAAAGAGTTCAGCCACCCTAGTCATAGACTGTTCTCTCTGCTACCGAACGTCACGCTGTACACAAGGCTCCTGAATACCTTCTACCCCCAAGCCATTTGACTGCAAAACAGTTCATCATATGGCTACCCGGACTATTTGCATTGAACCCTTTATTTACGCTGCTGCTACTCGCTGTTTATTATATATGCATAGTCACTTTACCCCTACCTACATGTACATATATATATATGCCATTTAGCAGACGCTTTTATCCAAAGCGACTTACAGTCATGTGTGCATACATTCTACGTATGGGTGGTCCCGGGAATCAAACCCACTACCCTGGCGTTACAAGCGCCATGCTCTACCAACTGAGCTACAGAAGGACCATATTACCTCAATTACCTCGACTAACCTGTACCACCGCACATTGACTTGTTACCGGTACGCCCTGCATATAACCTCGTATAACCTTTATTTCTTACTTTAGTTTATTACATTTTTTATTGATTTTTTTAGCAAATATTTTCTTACTTACTTTTTAAAAACGGTGCATTGTTGGTTTAGCTTGTAAGTAAGCACTACATGGTAAGGTCTACAGCTGTTGTATTCGGCGCATAAAATCTGATTGGATTTGATGTTTCTTGATCATGTTGTTGTCCATAGTTTATTACCAATGTAACATCATGCCACAACTCCATTGTCCCAACATGGTAGATGTAGTTGGGCTCCACCGTTCTTGGTGGGATCATGTCTGTGATGTCCAGAATGTGAATAATTTCACATCTCCATGTGTGTCCTGGTGCATGTTGCCTCTGTAGAGCTTCTTCTCCATGTTTCATTTATGTGACCATGATGCTGCTGGCACACTCCATTATTCAAGGAAAAAACAGCAATGCAACTTATGGTGCATACGAGACGAAGCTGGTGGGAGGAGCTATAGGAGGACGGGCTCATTGTCATGGCTGCAATGGAGTCAATGGAACGGTATCAAACACATCAAGCACATGGAAACTACATGTTTGACTCCGTTCCATTCATTCTATGAGCCCGTCCTATAGCTTCTCCCACCAGCCTCCACTGGGGCGTACAGCAGTCAGCGAGCTAAAGGAAAGGTAACGTCATATCCAGACAGGACAACACATTGCAAGGTATATAAGAAAGATACTTGATCAAATCAACTATTTGAGCAGTTTTGTTTGGAAAAGCCAGCACCTATCTTGATGAATTGCACCCCATTGAAATGCATTGGAAATACAATCATCTCTAGTTACCGTAGGCTGTGTTAATGTTATGTAGTGTTGTGACAGCAGTGTTGTCATGCATGCATTTGATATGGTTTTCCTGGTACATATTTGCCAAGCCCTGTCTCTCTCTGATCTGTATACTGTAAATGTAATAAAAATACACTAGGTAGCTTAATGTGTTGGACCGTTTATCTCCTGTATGATATTGCTGAGATATTTTCACAGGCCTTCACTAAGTGTATTTCTCTGCCGTCTGTGTTGTTGTAGGATTACACGCTAAAGTTTAGACGAGCTGAAGTGACTGCAGCTATTATGATGAAAGTAAATACATTTTGTAATGAATTTTTCAACACAGCGCTTTATGGAATTAGAGTGCACTTGTAGGACAAATGCTCTTCTGGGGAACCCTGGCAAATGTTGACAAACAGGTTTTTTTGTTGCTTCGACATTACAGCACGCAAAGAATAATGTTGAATTATTAAGTCATATCCTTGTTTTTCTGTCCCCACCTTTACAGACCTGAGGAAGTGTGGCCTTGCTTGATTACACAATCCAGCTCAGGGGTGCAGAGTTCTCTTATTTGTCTCTTTAATACCTTTTACTGCAGTGGGCTAAATCAGGGTCACACAGAGTGTTTCTTGATAGTCTTCAACAAATCTACTTTGAAACAAAAGTATACACCTCACACACATTGTTATGGGCTTAAGAAAAAGAAGAAACCTGTACCATGTCAGATATAGTTATCTATTATTACACTTTATATACATCACAGAAGACTGAAATATAACAAAGCCATTTGAGATAGAAACTATTTGTTTTCTTTAAAAAAAATAATGTTTATCAATTATGAAATTATGAAAAATATTAATTACATTCCACTCTTGAGTCCACTAGAGGGCGCTTTGGTCATTTGACTGCAGGAAATTATTAATGCGCCTCAGTGAGTATTCTACACACAGCAGAGTGTGAGCTGATACCATTCTCTCTGATCCCTACTCATCCTGCTCCATTCCCCAGCAGCCTGGGCCCACAGCGGTAGAGGGGACGTGGGGGTTAGAGAGAGAGATAGAGAGAGGGGGTGGGGGCTGCTGGCACAGGGAGAAGAGCTCTATTTGGGCTGCTGCTGCTGTCCATCCTGATACCAAAACCTCCTCTTCCCTTCCAAACACCATTCAGAACACTCTCTCACTGAGCCCTGCAGTGAGAAGTTTTTTGCTGACTGCAAGAACTTGTAGTTGACCTCTCCGCCACATTTCCAAGCCAGTGGAGATGCTCTTTCAGTGTGAAGCCACGCTCAGCCAGGGAGAAAATCCACCCAGCGGGGACATGAGTGGAGGAGAGGGCTTTTAGATCAATGCTCCTCTCTGGAGACTGCCTGACCGCCTGCACCAGTTACAATCAGCGCATGGAGCGAAGGCAGGCAGCCACACTGATTTTATTACTGCACAGGGGAAAACAAAAATACAACAGCTCCTCTGCCAAGACGGGAAAGAAAGAGGGGATGAGGGGGGATTTTTCTGTGTTAGTCTGGTGATAAATAATAGGAGTTCTTGTAGGACGAAAAGACAGCTGAATTGTGTGTTGAAATCACAGTGCCATGAAATGGTACCACTGTGGCTCTTTTCAACAGGGCGCTATTGAAATTAAGGGAATGCTGAACTAAAAACCCCTCAGCCTTTTGGCATGAACCTGGACTTTAATATCAGACCATTTCTGTTGTATATTGATTTTGCCATTTTCTTTCTATGTATTGTGGACCTATTTGGTGATTTATGATGAGAGGACAGGTTACAATCAGACTGTTAAAAATAGATAAATGAGCATTTCCTTGTATTTGCTATATCCTATTTGATATATCCTATTTGATATATCCTATTTGATATATCCTATTTGATATATCCTATTTGATATATCCTATTTGATATATCCTATTTGCTATATCCTATTTGATATATCCTATTTGATATATCCTATTTGCTATATCCTATTTGATATATCCTATTTGATATATCCTATTTGATATATCCTATTTGATATATCCTATTTGATATATCCTATTTGATATATCCTATTTGCTATATCCTATTTGATATATCCTATTTGATATATCCTATTTGATATATCCTATTTGATATATCCTATTTGCTATATTTACATTTACATTTAAGTCATTTAGCAGACGCTCTTATCCAGAGCGACTTACAAATTGGTGCATTCACCTTATGACATCCAGTGGAACAGCCACTTTACAATAGTGCATCTAAATCTTTTAAGGGGGTGAGAAGGATTACTTTATCCTATCCTAGGTATTCCTTAAAGAGGTGGGGTTTCAGGTGTCTCCGGAAGGTGGTGATTGACTCCGCTGTCCTGGGGGCGTGAGGGAGTGTGTTCCACCATTGGGGAGCCAGAGCAGCGAACAGTTTTGACTGGGCTGAGCGGGAACTGTACTTCCTCAGTGGTAGGGAGGCGAGCAGGCCAGAGGTGGATGAACGCAGTGCCCTTGTTTGGGTGTAGGGCCTGATCAGAGCCTGGAGGTACTGAGGTGCCGTTCCCCTCACAGCTCCGTAGGCAAGCACCATGGTCTTGTAGCGGATGCGAGCTTCAACTGGAAGCCAGTGGAGAGAGCGGAGGAGCGGGGTGACGTGAGAGAACTTGGGAAGGTTGAACACCAGACGGGCTGCGGCGTTCTGGATGAGTTGTAGGGGTTTAATGGCACAGGCAGGGAGCCCAGCCAACAGCGAGTTGCAGTAATCCAGACGGGAGATGACAAGTGCCTGGATTAGGACCTGCGCCGCTTCCTGTGTTAGGCAGGGTCGTACTCTGCGGATGTTGTAGAGCATGAACCTACAGGAACGGGCCACCGCCTTGATGTTAGTTGAGAACGACAGGGTGTTGTCCAGGATCACGCCAAGGTTCTTAGCGCTCTGGGAGGAGGACACAATGGAGTTGTCAACCATGATGGCGAGATCATGGAACGGGCAGTCCTTCCCCGGGAGGAAGAGCAGCTCCGTCTTGCCGAGGTTCAGCTTGAGGTGGTGATCCGTCATCCACACTGATATGTCTGCCAGACATGCAGAGATGCGATTCGCCACCTGGTCATCAGAAGGGGGAAAGGAGAAGATTAATTGTGTGTCGTCTGCATAGCAATGATAGGAGAGACCATGTGAGGTTATGACAGAGCCAAGTGACTTGGTGTATAGCGAGAATAGGAGAGGGCCTAGAACAGAGCCCTGGGGGACACCAGTGGTGAGAGCGCGTGGTGAGGAGACAGATTCTCGCCACGCCACCTGGTAGGAGCGACCTGTCAGGTAGGACGCAATCCAAGCGTGGGCCGCGCCGGAGATGCCCAACTCTGAGAGGGTGGAGAGGAGGATCTGATGGTTCACAGTATCGAAGGCAGCCGATAGGTCTAGAAGGATGAGAGCAGAGGAGAGAGAGTTAGCTTTAGCGGTGCGGAGCGCCTCCGTGATACAGAGAAGAGCAGTCTCAGTTGAATGACTAGTCTTGAAACCTGACTGATTTGGATCAAGAAGGTCATTCTGAGAGAGATAGCGGGAGAGCTGGCCAAGGACGGCACGTTCAAGAGTTTTGGAGAGAAAAGAAAGAAGGGATACTGGTCTGTAGTTGTTGACATCGGAGGGATCGAGTGTAGGTTTTTTCAGAAGGGGTGCAACTCTCGCTCTCTTGAAGACGGAAGGGACGTCGCCAGCGGTCAGGGATGAGTTGATGAGCGAGGTGAGGTAAGGGAGAAGGTCTCCGGAAATGGTCTGGAGAAGAGAGGAGGGGATAGGGTCGAGCGGGCAGGTTGTTGGGCGGCCGGCCGTCACAAGACGCGAGATTTCATCTGGAGAGAGAGGGGAGAAAGAGGTCAGAGCACAGGGTAGGGCAGTGTGAGCAGAACCAGCGGTGTCGTTTGACTTAGCAAACGAGGATCGGATGTCGTCGACCTTCTTTTCAAAATGGTTGACGAAGTCATCTGCAGAGAGGGAGGAGGGGGGGAGGGGGAGGAGGATTCAGGAGGGAGGAGAAGGTGGCAAAGAGCTTCCTAGGGTTAGAGGCAGATGCTTGGAATTTAGAGTGGTAGAAAGTGGCTTTAGCAGCAGAGACAGAGGAGGAAAATGTAGAGAGGAGGGAGCGAAAGGATGCCAGGTCCGCAGGGAGGCAAGTTTTCCTCCATTTCCGCTCGGCTGCCCGGAGCCCTGTTCTGTGAGCTCGCAATGAGTCGTCGAGCCACGGAGCGGGAGGGAAGGACCGAGCCGGCCTGGAAGATAGGGGACATAGAGAGTCAAAGGATGCAGAAAGGGAGGAGAGGAGGGTTGAGGAGGCAGAATCAGGAGATAGGTTAGAGAAGGTTTGAGCAGAGGGAAGAGATGATAGGATGGAAGAGGAGAGAGTAGCGGGGGAGAGAGAGCGAAGGTTGGGACGGCGCGTTACCATCCGAGTAGGGGCAGTGTGGGAAGTGTTGGATGAGAGCGAGAGGGAAAAGGATACAAGGTAGTGGTCGGAGACTTGGAGGGGAGTTGCAATGAGGTTAGTGGAAGAACAGCATCTAGTAAAGATGAGGTCGAGCGTATTGCCTGCCTTGTGAGTAGGGGGAAGGTGAGAGGGTGAGGTCAAAAGAGGAAAGGAGTGGAAAGAAGGAGGCAGAGAGGAATGAGTCAAAGGTAGACGTGGGGAGGTTAAAGTCGCCCAGAACTGTGAGAGGTGAGCCGTCCTCAGGAAAGGAGCTTATCAAGACATCAAGCTCATTGATGAACTCTCCGAGGGGACCTGGAGGGCGATAAATGATAAGGATGTTAAGCTTGAAAGGGCTGGTAACTGTGACAGCATGAAATTCAAAGGAGGTGATAGACAGATGGGTAAGGGGAGAAAGAGAGAATGACCACTTGGGAGAGATGAGGATCCCGGTGCCACCACCCCGCTGACCAGAAGCTCTCGGGTGTGTGAGAACACGTGGGCGGACGAAGAGAGAGCAGTAGGAGTAGCAGTGTTATCTGTGGTGATCCATGTTTCCGTCAGTGCCAAGAAGTCGAGGGACTGGAGGGAGGCATAGGCTGAGATGAACTCTGCCTTGTTGGCCGCAGATCGGCAGTTCCAGAGGCTACCGGAGACCTGGAACTCCACGTGGGTCGTGCGCGCTGGGACCACCAGATTAGGGTGGCCGCGGCCACGCGGTGTGGAGCGTTTGTATGGTCTGTGCAGAGAGGAGATAACAGGGATAGACAGACACATAGTTGACAGGCTACAGAAGAGGCTACGCTAATGCAAGGAGATTGGAATGACAAGTGGACTACACGTCTCGAATGTTCAGAAAGTTAAGCTCACGTAGCAAGAATCTTATTGACTAAAATGATTAAAATGATACAGTACTGCTGAAGTAGGCTAGCTGGCAGTGGCTGCGTTGTTGACTTTGTAGACTAGCTGGCAGTGGCTGCGTTGTTGACACTACACTAATCAAGTCGTTCCGTTGAGTGTAATAGTTTCTACAGTGCTGCTATTCGGGGGCTAGCTGGCTAGCTATCAGTGTTGATTACGTTACGTTGCGTTAAAAGAACGAGAATAGCTGGCTAGCTAACCTAGAAAATCGCTCTAGACTACACAATTATCTTTGATACACAGACGGCTATGTAGCTAGCTATGTAGATCAAACGAATCAAACCGTTGTGCTGTAATGAAATGAAATGAAAATGTGATACGACCTGTGGAGCGAAGCGGAATGCGACCGGGTTGTTGAGTGCGGAAGTTCTATTCAGTAGACGTTGGCTAGCTGTTGGCTAGCTAGCAGTGTCTCCTACGTTAAGGACGACAAATAGCTGGCTAGCTAACCTCGGTAAATTAAGATAATCACTCTAAGACTACACGCTCTAAACTACACAATTATCTTGGATACGAAGACAGCAAAGACAACTATGTAGCTAGCTAACACTACACTAATCAAGTCGTTCAGTTGAGTGTAATAGTTTCTACAGTGCTGCTATTCGGTAGACGGTGGACGTTTGCTAGCTGGCTAGCTGCTGGGCAGATAGCAGTGTAGACTACGTTAGGACGACGAAATACGAAGTTGCAATAGAAGTGCTGACTGTTTCACTTTGTTGTCCTCTTTCTTTTCCTTTTTCTTCTGTCCTTCTTTTGTCCTAATTTTGTCTTCCTTTCTTCTGTTAACTAGATATTTTTTGTTGTTATTCTTTGTAAGCTAGCTAGCTTCTTCCAGGAGAGTCCCTAGCAACTGCTTAGCAACAAGTAAACAATTCTGCTAGCAATTCAGCTAGCTAAGATAACTGTACAATTTTATGAAAAATAGTTAATTTTTCAAAAGCCTGTCTTTTTTGGTTTGTTCCTTGTTTTGTCTTCTATTGAGTCTTGCAGTTTTCTCTTGATTTTTTTCGATGTACTTCACTCTAAAAAAACATTTAAATCTCAATATATACAGGAGCTCATTTTTCAGCAGCTGCTCAATTTAGAACTCCGGAACACAATATATATATATCCTATATCCTATTTGATATATCCTATTTGATATGTCCTATTTGATATATCCTATTTGCTATATCCTATTTGATATATCCTATTTGATATATCCTATTTGATATATCCTATTTGATATATCCTATTTGATATATCCTATTTGCTATATATGCACATATAATTTACAGGGATGTCTGACAGGTTTGTTAGGCTGAACTAAGAACCTGTGGGGATAATATGAGATAATGATGAGAGGCTGTTATCTTTGGAACGTTTCCTTTTCATCATCAGACTGATCGTGGCGTCGTTTGATTGATGACCTATACGCAGGCACGAAGGTATAGGAGAGGTTCTGGACGCCATGGATGGGCTGGAAGGGCCCTGTGGCCCTGTGTCTCCAGGTCACCCTGTCCGCATCCATGCCCATCGCTGGAGGAGACGACGTGAGTCTCATGGATGATAAAGTCATGTTCAAAACAGTTGACGTGTCGTTTTTGAACAGAATTGCAAAAGGAGTTTTCATGATGAATATAGAAATAATGTTGGGAAGGGTATAGTTCCAAATTCTTCCATTTAATTTATGACTAAATGTTATTGTAATCACCATCTCTTTTTTTTCTTAAACAAATGTTTGCATTAAAATGTAAAATATCTTCACAAAAGGGCCTCCCGGGTGGCGCAGTGGTTAAGGGCGTTGTACTGCAGCGCCAGCTGTGCCACCAGAGACCTGGGCTCTGTCGTAACCGGCTGCGACCGGGAGGTCCGTGGGGCGACGCACAATTGGCTTAACGTCGTCCGGGTTAGGGGGGGATTGGCAGGTAGGGATATCCTTGTCTCATCACGCACCAGCGACTCCTGTGGTGGGCCGGGCGCAGTGCACGCTAACCAAGGTTGCCAGGTGTATGGTGTTTCCTCCGACACATTGGTGCGGCTGGCTTCCACAAAATTGGGGAGAAAAAGGGGGAAAATTTAAAAATTACAAATATCTTAACAAAGACATGGTACATGCAAAACTCCTTCGGCCTTTCCTGTTATATAATTGTTCCTATGTAATTTCAAATCAGGTTGTAATATACAAATGTTTAAACCAAATTATCCATTGCCAAATGTTGTTGGGAGACTTTTCTATTTATTTTCTGTTAAACATTTTTTTTAAAGCTTATAATGTCTTCCACTATGCTTCAAATATTACAAATTTGCTTGTATGAATGTTAAGGTGAACATTGGAACAGTCAAGAGCATTTTCACGGCAACCATGATTCTAGGGCAGGGATGTCAAACTAATGTTGCCGCCCGTGGACCGCATTAGATCTTTACCAATGTCCGGAGGGCCACACAATTGATTATATTTCCTTGCTGCCCAAAAAATTCTCTACATTGCTTTTTGAGTTGAGTTTTCTATGCTCCCTGACTGTCTCTCTTTTCGTTTTGATGACTGTTAGCAAGCTGGACAGAGTGAAGAGACTATAGATGTAAGTCCAATATAATTTCTATACAATTTTGATTTGGTTTTAGTCATTTCAATGTCGATTGAGTTTGTTTTTTACCGAAAAATAATAAATATATTTTTTTTTTTTACTCAAACAGCCCGCAGCCCGGATTGAATGGGCTCCCGAGGGCCATTTGTTTGACACCCTGTTCTAGGGCATTGTGATAAACAAGGACCACCGGAATGTGATTGATTTGCATTCTAGAATGTGGGTTTCCCTTAGCTTCCATTTGATTTATGGCCATGTTCACAATAACTATGATAATCAAGAGTTAGAAAATAGATTGGGAAATAATGTTGGGAAGGATATAGTTCCAAATACTTCCATTTAATTTATGACTAAATGTTATTGTAATCATCATCTCTTTTTTTTCTTAAACAAATGTTTGCATTAAAATGTAACCTCCAACAGGAACATTACATTCATTCATGATTCCCTGGCTGCCGGTGCAGATAATCATACTGTCTGTCACCGCCTCAGAACTTCCAGCATCAGGCAGTAATATCTGTTTGCATAGACTAAAGGAGGTGCTAGCAGAGCCATTTCTGAAACTAAAGCAGATTGACAATTCACAAATAGAATATCAAATAAAGTGTACTTTGTTTTTACAGATACAGATACGTAAAATGCAACCAGGCTTTTGAATACATAAGAACAAAAACTTATCTGCATCTGTTGTGTTTAGTGAAGCATAATAAAAGTTTTTGCATATACTTCGGCAAGGAGCAAACTGACCTTTTAAAATGATTTTGGGTATAATTTGCTTCTTTTTTTTTTGCCTACCTGTCAGAGAATGTCAAGGACTCTCCTGACTGCCTCTGTCACCGTGGGGACAAGGCTAGATGATTGACACTTCCTAGACGTTCACCTTGACAACCAGAGTTGTGCAGAGTGACAGGCTTTGATTTTCCTCCCTTCCACTCGGATGGACATGGGGAAGTGGTCTCAGGCTGCATTATATCAGAATTTTGTAGCTTGTTCCTGATCCCTCTGAGTATCCAGCACGAAGTATGAGAGGGTGGGATGGAGGAAGAGAGGGTGTGGGGGGGGAGTAGGCATGCGTCCCTGGCCGTTGTCACCCCCCCCATGGCCCAAATGCCACAAGCTGTTATTGACAGTTTTCTGTACCCTGTGCTAACGGTCTCCAGACAAATTATTCTTCCCCATTCACAAGAATGGTGCCAAGTCCAGCCAGGGGTCATGGTGTTGAGGTCCTATGTTATGATTTGACAAGACATACCACAGTGCACAAGCGCTCAATAGGGATTATTTATGTCACCGGCTTTTCCACACCACATCCATATGAGTGAGTCCATATTCTTCAAGCACATGACCATTTTCTTATCACAAGCAAAGTGAGAGTTGTACTTTTGATGACCTAGTTGTCCTTCCAGGGTGAGTGACAGGTCAGTGACACGAACAGTGCCTGGCCTGCTGTGTGTCACAGGGTCATGGTACTGCAGCTGCGGCACAAACACACAGAGGTCACAGCTCTATATAGGCTACACATTCAGAAGAAACATAAATCTGATCAAAGCAAATGCTAAAGGCATAGAATGTAAAAAGAGTCTACCTATTTGTAATAGTCTCTCTAATACGTTTTAAATGGTTTTACTTTCAGACACACATGTTTAGATGCATAGTTGGTGTACCAGACTCGGATGAGCCTTAGTATATCAAAACCTCAGCTGTTGCAGCCTCTCAGCCCAGCCAGACACCCAGATAGAGCATGCTGAAATCTCTGAGAGACACAAGATGGCCGCCGATGGCCCAGGGCAGACTGACCCACACACAGTCTAACGCTCGGCCACCAAACATGCCTCACGGCTAATTGTATGTTTTCATGGATGAACAGGTAAGATTAACAAAAAAGACAGAGAGAAAAAAACAGCACATTTGTCTAATGACATTTAAGCTATTCCCTTCCAGCTTGTGGTTTTGTTATTTTTGGGGATCTTTGGCTGGTAGCGAAGATTGACTTTTTACATATGCAACCTGTCAGGTTGGATTGGGCGCTGGATTGCGATTGGATCTAAATGACAACAAACCCTTGAGCTACTGGCCTTCTCTTTTGACAACTGTCCCCCCATCCTCCCCGTTCAACGCCCTGTCCCTGCTGGTGTCACAGAGACGGATGAGATCTCATCAGGAAACTAGTGGCCTTTTATGACATGTTTTCTCTTGAACTGAGTGACTGGCACCTCTGCTCCTGGCAATAACCTCAATAGGATTCATTCTCTCCTGTTCAGGATGGAAGTGTGTCATGATGAATTTGGGGCTTTCTCCTGCTGTACATGTTGTTGTTGTTGTTGTTGTTTTTTTTTTGGGGGGGGGGTGACTTGTAAGGAAGATGACATAGATCTAGTGGTCTGTGTGTTAATGATGCCATGTACCATATGACAGCTGTCAGTGTGTGTTAGGCTGACTGGCCTCTCAGAGTGTGTGTTAGAGCTGGGTCTCCACAATGAGAGCTACGTGACCCACCAACATGGGGTACCTGCCATGGCCTGGAGCCTAGAGGAGGCCTTCATTGGCTCCTTGTGTACCTGTTCAAAGGGTAATTCATCTCCTTGTCCCTCACAGCCTGTCAGGTGGGATATTTGTGAACTTATCACCTGTCAATTTACAAACCAGTGTGCCAAAACTCAAATGAAGGGCAGTGGCTGAAAAGTGGCAGATGTTCACGTTTCTTTCTGTCAAGAGACTGCTTGTGCATATGGAGTAAATTCAGGTGAGAGAGAGGAAAGCCTACAGCTCTGACGGGGATCTCGCTCTCTGGAGGCTTTGTTCAACCACATAACAATACATTGAAAGGTCAGAACCTTAGGAATGGAGAATCTACAGGCATCAGGGCACTTGTGGCAATGCTTTTCTGAAAGACCGGAATAGCCCAACATATTAGCATGAAGACCGAGGACAACAAGCAAATGGGATTTTTTAAATTATGGTGTCAAACTTGGAATAAAATCTGTCCTCCCTTTCTTGTACTTGTCCCGCTGGCCTTAGTGGAAATGTCACATGGTGGAAAGTGACAGGTTCTTTAGGAGATGTGTTGAGCAAGCAGACACAGACAAAGAAACATTTTTTAAACATTTATTTTTAAGACATGGTTTCCTCCATAAAATGTTAAGTTCAGCACATCAATCCATATTCTTTTTTTTATCCATACTTAGTTTCACTTCTCAGTTCTTCTATTCATTACTTTGAAAACCATGCTAATTTTTTTTTTAAAAACAATCACAGAGCCAGGGGCATAGGAGCGACTGACATTGTGTTGATACAGAGGTCTGCAGGCATGCCACCGGATAAAAAAATACAACAATTCTCATGATTTGAGAAAAGGATACAGACAAATCTTAATTTAGGCTTGTGAATTTGCCCATTTCTAAGTGGGGCCTAGCAGTACTCATACTGTACAATCAGTCTTAGGGCCTTGGCCAGTCACACTGTACTGAATATTAGTGTGACTGTTAATGTGGATATATGCAATAAAAAAAATTCTGTAGCTACTGTATGATTTATTTAACACATTAAAAATAAACTGAAGTATCACATTTACATAAGTATTCAGACCCTTAACTCAGTACTTTGTTGAAGCACCTTTTCCAGCGATTACAGCCTTGAGTCTTCTTGGGTATGAAGCTGCAACCTTGGCACACCTGTATTCGAGGAGTTTCTCCCATTCTTCTCTGCAGATCCTCTCAAGCTCTGTCAGGTTGGATGGGGAGCGTCGCTGCACAACTGTTTTTTCAGGTCTGTCCAGAGATGTTAGATTGTTTTCAAGTCCGGGCTCTGGCTGGGCCACTCAAGGGCATTCAGAGACTTGTCCCGAAGACACTCCTGTGTTGTCTTGGCTGTGTGCTTAGGGTCATTGTACTGTTGGAAGGTGTACCTTCGCCCCAGTTTGCGGTTTTGAGCGCTTGGGAGCCGGTTTTCATCAAGGATCTCTGCATTTTTCTCTGTTCATCTTTCCCTCAATCCTGACTGGTCTCCAGTCCCTGCCTCTGCCTCCCCACAGAATGATGCTGCCACCACCATGCTTCACTGTAGGAATGGTGCCAGGTTGGCATTCAGGCCAAAGAGTTCACTATTGGTTTCATCAGACCAGATAATCTTGTTTATCATGGTCTGAGAGTGTTTAGGTGCCCTTTGGCAAACTCCAAGCGAGCTGTCATGTGCCTTTTACTGAGGAGTGGCTTCCGTCTGGCCACTCTACCATAAAGGCCTGATTGGTGGAGCGCTGCAGAGGTGGTTGTCCTTCTGGAAAGTTCTCCCATCTCCACAGAGGAACTCTGGAGCTCTGTCAGAGTGACCTTCGGGTTCTTGGTCACCTCCCTGACCAAGGCCCTTCTCCCCCGATTGCTCAGTTTGGCCAGACGGCCAGCTCGAAGAAGAGTGTTGATGGTTTCAAATATCTTCCATTGAAGAATGATGGAGGCCACTGCATTATTGGGGACCTTCAATGCTGCAAAAAGAAATGTGGTACCCTTCCCCAGATCTGTGCCTCAACACAATCCTGTCTCAGAGCTCTACGGACAGTTCTTTCAACCTCATGGCTTGGGTTTCGCTCTGACATGCATTGTCAACTGTGGGACCTTATATAGACAAGTGTGTGCCTTTCCAAATCATGTCCAATCAATTAAATTTACCACAGGTGGACTCCAATCAAGTTGTAGAAACATCAAGGACGATCAATGGAAACAGGATATACCTGAGCTCCATTTCAAGTCTCATAGCAAAGTGTCTGTATACTTACATAAATAAGGTATCTGTTTTTTTTATTTTTATACATTTGGCAAAATGTATAAAAAACGGTTTTCACATTGTCATTATGGTGTGTGTGTAGATAGACTTATTCAAAAATGTATAAAAAACAATCAAACGCAACAAAATGTGGAAAAGGTCAAGGGGTGTGAATATGTTCTGAATGCATTGTAATTTAAGCTGCTGTCATTTAATCAGAAATCATATGATAATTCATATTATTCACACTATGACATCTCATCAGTCTATGAATTCTGGGCTTGGAGAGGCAGTTCTGACTATCTTACCTGTTGGTTTGTGGCCTCTCTCGCTCTCAGCCTGTCGGTCTGTTCACGGCTGTCCCTTTCCTACCATGATCATGACAGCACCGAAGTCTTAACACATGGAACACACCTGCATGATTCATAATCACTGTGATGAAGTTAGACATCTAATCTAATTTGCTAGTTTGCCAGGGGTGGTGTGTGGGCAGTTGCACAGAACCGTATAGTTCTTGCCCTCTTGTTGACTGATGGCACACCCATTGCTAACCCTATGATGAAGACTAAGACGGTGACTAAGTATTCTTGGCTTCAACCCATAAAAGCTTATTTTACTCTATTGTTTGTAAACAATGTAATTGTAAACAAACACTGTATAGCCTCAAACCATGGTTAACCCTGCTGTTGTGTTAGTTTCATGTTAATTCATTCTGTGTTCCCGGTCCAAATTGACCGGCCCATTAGAGCTGATTATGAATCCATAATAATACATATATTATCACCTAATGTTGTGTTAGATCTTTTTATCAACTTAAGTTCTTGTGAACATTACAAGTTTTGAACTTCTTTTTGCTATTTATGGCCTATAGGCCTCATTAACCTGAGCTCATGCAACTTGATTTTGAGTATACCAGAGCTGCGAGAACAGCATTTTCACTGTCATTTTCCTGTCCTCTCTCCTCCTCACCAGTGTCATGATCAAAGATGTGATCAAAAGCCTCACTTAAAGTATATGGTTTGGTCATTGTGCTGCCATAGAATGAATTGTGAGCAAGGCCTCATAAAAACTTTATGTACCAGAGCTGGGAGAAGAATTCTATATATTATTGAAAAAATGTTGGGATTTTTTGTGAGAATGCCAACAGGTGTGGTTCCTGTGGGGGAAAGATTCTATTGGGGAAGGGTTCCCGTGGGGGTTGCCATGGAAGCCAAGAAGGTGATTGAGGTGTGTGTGTGCTCAAACACACATGTATGTCACACCCTGAACTGTTTCAACTGTGATCGTCTCCACCCCCTCCAGGTGTCACTTATTTTCCCTGGTGAATTTATCCCTGTGTTTCCTGTCTCTCTGTGCCAGTTCGTCTTGTATGTTCAAGTCAACCAGCGTGTTTTTCCTGTTCTCCTGATTTTTCTATTCTCTTTTTCTAGTCCTCCTGGTTTTGACCCTTGCCTGTTTCTGGACTCTGTACCCACCTGCCTGACCATTCTGTCTGCCTTGACTTCAAGCCTGCCTGCCACTCTGTACCTCCTGGACTCTGAACTGGTTTTGACCTTTGGCCTGTCTATGACCATTCTCTTGCTACCCTTTTGGATTATAATAAATATCAAAGACTCAAACCATCTGCATCTGGGTCTCCCCTTGTGCCCTTATAGCATGTGGGGGTCTAGGAGAGGAAGTGTGTCCATCTGATGAATGGGCATGTGCCTGAACTCAATTTGACTACACTAATTGTAGTCTCACCCATTCCATTCTAATGACAGGTCATTTTTGACCAGGAACACCACAGGTGTACATACAAAAGTTAAATAAAACACCCAAAATGTAATGAAAATCATGAAAATGTATTTTGTGCGTTCAGATACCCTGTGTGGACAAAGTCATAGAACCTTATGACAATCAGATTAAATTAATTACATTTTTCAGAGAGAACTTGTAAAAGGGGGCAATTCGTCCGGAACACAACAGGAGGGTTAAAACTATACTTTTGATCTCATAGATGGTCAGCCCTTGTATGCATAGCTCTGTCTATGAATTTTAGAGTAGTTACATTTCTGAAGCCCCATCCCACCGTGGTTTACCAAATCAGTTTACCAAGCATGCTTTGCTGTTTGAACTGCAGATTGCCTCAACTTACTTGGTTGTGGCCAACAACAATTACTTTACCTGGTGCAGTGAGTAATGATGGTGCTGCACAGTCCTTTTCCTCTCACTCACACAGTGTCATGTCGAGGAAAGCAACAATGAAGCATGCATGAGAGAACCAGCTGTTCCGGACGACTGCGTGATTGCGCTCTCTGTAGCCAATGTGAGCAAGATCTTTAAACAGGTCAACATTCACAAAGCCGCTGGGCCAGACCGATTACCAGGACGCGTACTCAAAACATACGCGGACCAACTAGCAAGTGTCTTCACTAACATTTACAACCTTTCCCTGATGATTCTAATACCTACATGTTTCAAACAATCCACCATTGTTTCTGTGTCCAAGAAAGTGAAGGTAACTTGCCTAAATGATTACCGCCCCGTAGCACTCACATCGGTCACCATGAAGTACTTTGGAAGGCTGGTCATGGCTCACATCAACAGTATCATGCCAGAAACTCTAGACCCACTCCAATTAGCATACCGCCCCAACAGATTATGCAATCTCTATTGCACTCCACACCGCCCCTTCCCACCTGGACAAAAGGAACACCTGTGAGAGAATGCTGTTCATTGACTACAGCTCAGCATTCAACACCATAGTGCCCGACAAGCTCATCACTAAGCTAAGGACCCTGGGACTAAACACCTCCCTCTGCAACTGGATCCTGGACTTCCTGACGGGCCACCCCCAGGCGGTAAGGGGAGGCAACAACACATCTGCCACACTGATCCTCAACACTGGGGCCCCTCAGTGGTGCGTGCTAAGTCCCCTCCTGTATTCCCTGTTCACCCACAACTGTGTGGCCAAGCACTACTGCAACACCATTATTAAGTTTGCTGATGACACAACAGTGTTAGGCCTGATCACCGACAATGATGAGACAGCCTATAGGGAGGAGGTCAGAGATCTGACAGTGTGGTGCCAGGACAACAACCTCTCCCTCAATGTGAGCAAGACTAAGGAGCTGATCGTGGACTTTAGGAAAAGGAGGGCCGAACAGGCCCCCATTAACATCGACGGGGCTGAAGAGGAGCAAGTCAAGCGTTTCAAGTTCCTTGGTGTTCAAATCACCAACGAACTATCATTGTCCAAACACACCAAGACAGTTGTGAAGAGGGCACGGCCAAACCTTTACCTTTAGAATGAAAAGATTTAAAATGTTAATAATGAAATGTTATTTGACTGTGTGGGGGGGATAATTCTACTTTCTTCTAACATGGGGGAAGGGGATATGTCCCCCCCAGCTCCTACACCCTTACACAGAACAAACATACACACCAAAACAGAGGGGCACAGCAGGCAGATGTCCATTTCCTCTCAAACAAACTCCATTTTCTATGTGCTCTCACCACACCACAGCTGCACAATGGTTCCACCATTCCTCCGGACTGCAGCACTCCCTGTGTGTGGCCGCCTCTCCTCTTGGACTTAACGAGGAGTTTGACTTGAATTTTTTTTAATCCTAATTTAATATTGTATGTGTATGTAAATATTGATCACATCCCTTGTGTATGATCATATATTTTGATACACTGAATGTTAACATTGTGAACCTATGTTATAAAAAATGTACCTCCTGTTTCCGGAAGTCACCGAGTACTACACACACACAAAAAAGAAATGTCCACCCACTGTCAACTGCATTTATTTTCAGCAAGCTTAACATGGGTAAATTTGTATGAACATAACAAGATTCAACAACTGACAAACTGAACAAGGTCCACAGACATGTGACTAACAGAAATGGAATAATGTGTCCCTGAACAAAGGGGATTGCCTGCAATGACAAGCTCAGTCCGATGATGCTGTGACACACTGCCCCAGACCATGACGGACCCTCCACCTCCAAATTGATCCCGCTCCAGACTATAGGTCTCAGTGTAATGCTCATTCCTTCGACGATAAAAACTAATCCGACCATCCTCACTGGTGAGACAAAACCGCGACTCTTTAGTGAAGAGCACTTTTTGCCAGTCCCGTCTGGTTCAGCGATGGTGGGTTTGTGCCCATAGGCGATGTTGTTGCCGGTGATGTCTGGTGAGGACCTGCCTTCCACCTGCCTACAAGCCCTCAGTCCAGCCTCTCTCAGCCTAAAGCAGACAGTCTGAACACTGATGATTGAGGCATTGTGCGTTCCTGGTGTAACTCGGGCAGTTGTTGTTGCCATCATGTACCTGTCCCGCAGGTGTGATGTTCGGATGTACCAATCCTGTGCAGGTGTTGTTACACGTGGTCTGCCACTGTGAGGACGATCAGCTGTCCGTCCTGTCTACCTGTAGCGCTGTCTTGGCGTCTCACAGTACAGACATTGCAATTAATAGCCCTGGCCACATCTGCAGTCCTCATGCCTCCTTGCAGCATGCCCAAGGCACATTCACACAGATGAGCAGGGACCCTGGGCATCGTTCTTTTGGGGGTTTTCAAAGTCAGTAGAAAGGCCTCTTTAGTGTCCTAAGTTTTCATAACTGTGACCTTAATTGCCTACCATCGGTAAGCTGTTAGTGACTTAATTAACGACCATTCCACAGGTGCATGTTCACTAATTGTTTGTGGTTCATTGAACAAGCATGGGAAACAGTGTTTAAACCCTTTACAATGAAGATCTGTGAAGTTATTTGGATTTTTATGAATTATCTTTGAAAGACAGGGTCCTGAAAAAGAGATGTTTCTTTTTTTGCTGAATTTATATGACCTTCCACCCCCACCTGATGAAGACCTAAGGGTTGAAACAGTGTTAGAAATAAATATTACCTGGGAGCATGAGCAGCAATGTGCAGCGTTGTTTTGCCTACAATTCCAGCACCTGTGGAATGTTCCTGGATGTACATATGTTCTTCAGCTTTTGGCTGAACACAAATAATGGGTCTTAAATACAAACATCAGAAATCACATCAACATCAATTAGCCAATGGTAGTGTTGTAAAGTACTTAAGTAAAAAAAAGTTCACAGTACTACTTCGCTTTTTCGGGGTTACTTTACTATTTTTATTTTAGACAACTTTTACTTCGCTACATTCTTAAAGAAAATGTTGTACTTTTTACTTCCAAAAGTACGTAGCAGGACAATATGGTTTAATTCACACACACACACACACACACACACACACACACACACACACACACACACACACACACACACACACACACACACACACACACACACACACACACTTGCTTTGTTTGTAAATTGTCTGAGTGTTGCAGCGTGCCCCTGGCTATCCGTAAATAAATATAAAACAAGATTATGCCGTCTGGTTTGCTTAATATAAGGAATTAGAAATTATTTATACTTTTGATACATAAGTATATTTAAAACCAAAGACTTTCTCAAGTAGTATTTTACTGGGTGACTTTGACTTGAGTCATTTTCTATTAAGGTGTCTTTACTTTTACTCAAGTAAATTGTTTACTTTTTCCACCACTGGCCAACTAGTCAGACCTGTAAGACACTCACCCACTTTTCCAGGGTGTGTCCTCATGTTATATTATAATATAAAGTCACTAGCAGTCTCAAACCACATGGTAGAAGGAGATTAAGAACCTCACACTGTTTAGGTTACTTGGAGTAGCTAGAGAAACAGGAAGATGGCGAATGGTGCGAGGCAGAAAGGGCGTGAGGTTCAAACCCAAACAAACATCTGTGAAATACAAGCAGAGTACTTTCTCCTTTGAGTCAATTAAAGGAGATAATTACATGCTACGCTCCTGAAAATCCTGAGCATCGACGGATCAGAAATTGAACCTGACAGAAGTGAAGAACCTCATCAACAGGGAGGTGAATACTTCCGAGCCTCAACCCAATGATCAGGAAAATGCCAGAGATGATTCTGGCACAGTGGGTGTACCATTTGTGGAGAAAGTGGATCAGTATCTTTTGGTTGATCCATTTGTGGTACCAGGCTCAGTAAAGAAGGAGTTGGGTTTTGTGAATTCGTACAAGTATCCAAAAATGGACCTGTGTTGATTTATTTGATGTGTTTGCTGCCCAGAGGGAGAGGGCATTACGCGTTTCGCGACAAGATGTGTCCTGCTTTGCTCTCCAAAGCAGAGTGCCACTGAGTGTTGAGGTGGCTCAACTGAAGTTGAGTATCCCCGGTGTCTGATGCACTCAGTTTGGTTCGACGCAGACCCGGTGGTGAGGGCGAGACTGAGACCCGGTCTGTCCTTCGGAGTGTTTCTCTGATAAAGTCATGCTAGGGTATATAATTTATCCAGTGAGAGCTTTTGCTCCGAACCCACTACAGTGTTTCAGGTGCCAAGTTTATGGTCATGTTGCAGCAGTATGTAGGAGGGAGATTCCGAGGTGTGAGAAGTGTGCAGGAGGGCATGTGAAACAAAGGAGTGGGTAGTTTTTGGTGGATTTAAAAACAATTGTGATGGTGGCCATGTTGCTGGAGATGAGAAATGTCCTGTACAAGTGAGACTAGTTTGCAAGGTGAGAGAGAGCATTGCAGAAAGTCCATAAGTTGAGTCAGTGAGGATGGTGGGCAAAGACTGAGGGAGCCTGAAAAGATCCCTGTAGTAGACCAGTACAGAATCAACCGAACAGTTTGCGCTTAATTGGCTGAGAAAAGTAACAGATAGCATCACAGCGGGGTCAAACATCTGTGTGCACCATTGGCTGGTCTGAATATCCAGTGTCCACAGCAACACTTATTGCAAAAAAAATGGCAAGGTCAGGCTGTTGCACTGGCAGAATATGACTCACATTGAAGTTGTTTACTTTTCCCATCAATTAATGACTGTTTGAAATAAAACATTCTTTATTCTGTTAGTGTACGTGTGATTAGGAAGCAATTTATATTGTAAATAAATTACCACTTCTTAATTCAGCCAAGTAGATCTTTCTCTTCTAAACAGTCATGCAATAATTAGAAGGATTAGTTGCATGGCTTGTTGCTATGTAGGCCTAGCATTTATCCTTTGATGGAGTTATCTAAGGGGACTGAAAGTCCTTAGGTGCTGATGTGTTAGTTCCCCGGTGATGAGTGAGAGAGACTGACAGTGGACACATGTACACCCTGTGGTCCAGACAAGGTGGTTAAATAGAACTGGTCAATAAAATAAGTGTCTAACCTATGTCTCATCTAAGCTGTGTTCTGTACTAAGCTGAACTACTAAAATACTTCTAGTCAACTCTGATTCCACGGTCTATTATTTGGGCAAACCAGCACCCCAGAGTGAACAAGAACCTAGTCAATTACATTCCCCTTAGTTCCCACCAACAGACTGGTAGGGAATTGACCTATACTTTGTCACACTTTTAAATAAGCCTTCACATTTACAAAATGGATAAATCAGACAGTACAAAACAACGTATTCACAGTGACTGTCTTTAGTGTAATTTGCATGGCATAGAATTGACACATTGAAAACCGTCACCATTCAATAAGTAAAGACAACTAAAGACAACCGTTTCCCATCCAGTTATGAATCCAGAAGTGTTAGTGGGCCACGTCTAGAAACACCACAATTTCCAACTGGCACCAATGTTTTTATAAGTACAAAGTGTGTCTCTGCACAGAAATAGGACAAGGCTCAATAACAATGTGAATTTAATGTCAACCAAATTGGTCAAATTATTCCAGACACTGGTGGAAACCACATTATCCAAATAATTCTGGTAGTTTAGTAAACAAACTCCCCCTCAGGAAGAGCATTTTCTATTGAGAACTCAACTATCGTTGAATAGCATCACATGTGCAAAAGTATGGACACCTGCACGTCAAACATCTTATTCTAAAATCATTCATTTGGAGTTGGTCCACCCTTTGCTGCTATAACAGCCTCCACTCTTCTGGGAAGGCCTTCCATTAGATGATGGAACATTGCTGCAGGGACCTGCTGCAGGGACCTGCTTCCATTCAGCCACAAGAGCATTGGGGAGGTCGGGCACGGATGTTGGAGAATTCATCCCAAAGGTGTTCGATGGGGTTGAGGTCAGGGATCTGTACAGGCCAGTAAAGTTCTTCCACACCGATCTCAACAAGCCACTTCTGTATGGACCTCGCTTTGTGTATGGGGGCATTGTCATGCTGAAACAGGAAGTGGCCTTCCCCAAACTGTTGACACAAAGGAAGCACAGAATGTCATTGTATGCTGTAGAGTTAAGATTTCCCTTCACTAGAACTAAGAATCCTGGCCTGAACCACAAAAAAACACCATGCAACTCAATATTACGGAAGTGTTCCTGATGTTTGGTATATTATTATAACTACTCAGAGTCATCAAGGACCCATTGTAAAATGAGAGGCCCGTCTCCGTAATGGTGTCCCAGCAAACAAGCAATATAATAACTAGCGCCGCCCACCGGGGCATTGCTTACGGCGGAGTGCACTTTGCAATAATCCCACATTCACGTCATATTGAAAATGTGGAGTTAAAATTAGCCCAAATTATGCACAAAAGCCAGTTTTAGCATGGGCTGCACCATTGTCAACTTTCACCATTTTGAAGTAATCAACTGGGTGTACTTCCTATGGGTTAAGGAAGGATCACAATTCCATCCAGGTCTGTACAATGCATCCTCTAACCATCTCTATGGGATCCGAGTGTTCTGCCTAGGTTAGCAATTCAGAAATGTCAACGTTTCCTATATGACAGGTGCTCATAATCTCTAGATCCGTCATGAGAATTCGCCACAGCCGTTATCTTGAGTCGAACTCAGAGTTGATAATGACAGATTAAGTTTTTAAAAAGTAAACTTGAAGGTCAAAAAGGGAAGCGTTACAAAATGCAAACCTGGTTGGTATGCCAACTGATTAGAGGCTACTAAAGCCAACAATTTACCGCTACAGAGGAAAAAAAATCTGTGAGTCACACAGCTATTTATTGCTGACCAGCAGATGTCACTAATGTCTATTGTGAACAGAAAGCACAGGGTAAGGAACCATTTTTCAGCACAATTTGTTAAAAGCACCAAAGCATTCAGAAAGCCTCGGTTTCCCTTCACTCGATGTAAATTTTCCCTCAAACATATGCTCCATTTGCACTTAACACACCACCGCTGCACAAAGGTCACACCATGCCTCTGGACTGCATCACTTCCTGTGGGCAACCACCTAGAACACAACAAGAACAGGGTTTAAATACACACATCAGAAAACACATGTTACATCAACTAGCCAATGGGAGCTCTTCTTGCGTTAATGAGGCAACTAGTCACACCTGTGACAGAGACGTACAGACAGAACGTTTCCTAAATGTTTCAAACATGGTTACATGTAACATTCTCCAACTGGTTTGACATTTTGAATGTTCACAAATTGTTACAAGACCGCTAAGAAACAATGTTCTTCTGTGGGAATTTCAGTACTTCAGCATTACGCTTCCTACAGGTTTCCTCAGGATTCAATTGAAAGTAATGTGCTCAAATTGCAGTCGCTGGGGATGAACCTTACTCTACAGTTTGCTAGGAAAAGGTCCCATACATACTGGAAGGCTTCCAGGTGATCTGTTGCCTCTCTGAACACTCTGGTCCTCTTGTCATCCAGCCTCAGGTAGCAACGGATACCCTCATATCTTCCTACCGATATGGTGGCCTTATACATTGGATTCTGCAGTGGATCCAAAAAATGCTCCCGTGTGGAGACATCCCAGCTTTTCTCCATGCCCCCAAGGAGTGTTAAACCAATAAAGGAGTGTTAAACCAGTATCTTATATCGGTTAAAAGCTTAAATTCTTGATAATCTAACTGTATTGTCCGATTTACAATAGGCTTTACAGCGAAAGCATACCATGCGATTGTTTGAGTACGGCACCCCACATCAACATATTTTTCAACCAGCACAGGCTTCATAAAATCACAAATAGCAATTAAATAATCACTTACTTTTTGAAAATCTTCCTCTGTTTGCAATCCCAAGGGTCCCAGCTACAACATGCATGGTTGTTTTGTTAGATAAAATCCTTCTTTATATCTCAAAAAGTCTACTTAGTTGACACGATCGATTTCAGTATTCCACTCGTTCAACATGCAGACAAAGGAATCCAAAAAGCTACGGCTAAACTTTGATAAAACAAGTCAAACTATGTTTCGACTCAATCCTCTAGTACCCTAAAATGTAAATAAACTATAATATTTCATACGGAAAGAAGTATGTTCAATAGAAAAGTAAAATTACCAAGTGCGCGTCCTCTTCCTCGCGCACCCTCAGACTGATTTCCAACTGTGACTCTTTGTACCAAAACTCAAAATTCTTCCTTGTTTTGGAAGAAACAAGCCTGGAACCTTGAACAAAGACTGTTGACATCTAGTGGAAGCCATAGGAATTGCAATCTGGGAGCTGGAATTACATAGGACCCATAGCTTTCCATTGAAAGAGCGTGGGATCTCAAAGAAGGATATCTTTGGATTTTTGGCTACCATATCAATTGTGTTATAGTCTCATACATTATTTGAACATTTCCACAAACCTCAAAGTATTTTCTATCCAATGATACCAATTATATGCATATCCTGGCTTCTGGGCCTGAGTAACAGACTGTTTACTTTGGGCACGTCAGTCAGGCGGAAATTCTGAAAAAAGGACCCAAGCCTGAAGAATAAAAGGAGTGTGCCAAACTGACACTGCAACAAGTCCGTTTAGATTTGGTCAGAGATGGAAAGCTCTCTGACATGTCTCTTAATGACAGTTACAGTGATTTTTCCGGAGGTCGTGCTCAGTTTTCCTTCGACGTAGCTGGAAACTTGAGGCTCCTGACGAAATTCTGATATTCTTTTCACTGCAGATTTCACTTTTCACTGCAGATTCCAGGAATTGTCCTGACACCGACCGTGCGTTGATGTTGCAATGTGTGCTAACTGGGAAAGCACAGGAGGCCTACTCGGCTCTTAACGTTGCTGACAGTCAAAACTATGGCAAAGTTAAAGCTGCTGTGTTGCACGCCTGTGAGTTAGTTCCTGAAGCGTATCGCCAAGCTAACAAACAGACTTGTTGAGTTCGCATGGGATTTGCACACCCAGTTTAACTGATGGTGCACTTCGTTGGATATTACAATCTACAAGCAGTTGTGCAGTTTAGTTGTGCTGGAGCTGTTCAAAGAATCTGTCTCTGACCGCCTTGCCACATACATAAATGAGCACAAGGTGCAGACCGCTTCGGAGGCTGCCGTGTTTGCTGATGAATATGAGCTGACGCATTAAGGTCACTTTGGGGAACCTTGTCTTCGCAGTGATGGTTGCAGGGAAAATGTTAACATCTTCTCAGTGTAAGATGAAGTGACCTTTTGACTGGTGAGCTGAGCACTGCCAGTTCAGTCCTGGTGACAAAGTCCTCGCTGTGTTACCTATTGTTGGTTCTCATTTTCAGGCTAAATGTAATGGGCCATATACAGTAGTACGTCAGGTTTCGGAGTTGAACTATGTGGTTGCAACTCCTCAAAGGAAAAAGGCTACACAGCTCTGTCATGTGAACTTGTTGAAGTGTTACTATGCATGTCCTTCCATCCCATCCTCTATTGCCTCAGACTTGCCTGAACCTTCAAGGGACACTTAACCTGTTCTTGGGTTCTTCTGTTTAACCCACGGTGGAAGCGTGTTGTGTGTGTGTGGGGGGGTGTTGTCTGTTCTCCGACAATTTGGTCACCTCTCTTGGTCTCTCTCTTCCTCTCTTTTTCTTCCAGGCGTGCATCCAGGCGCCATGGTTGCTGAAGGTGGAGGTGTGGGTTGAGTTAAGTGGTGGACCTGGGTGGTTGGATGTCCAGGGAGTGCAAGTACATTTGTATTGTTTATTGCTTGTGTTTATTAAAACATTTTGGTTTTGTTTGGACATGGGAGGTTCCCGTTTGTATGGGTGGGGGTGTGACGGCCCCTCTCTGCTCTGTCTATTAGGTTTTTGCTGTGCTTACTTCCTGCAGGAGATTGGTGGGTGGAGTAGGAGAGGTGGGCGGAGCTGGGAGGGTCGTCAGTGCTGATGGTGCACACCTGTGAAAGTTCTGCTGTAGCATAAAGCCACTGTTTCCCCATTCTGCAAGAGATTCCTCTCTCCATGCATACCTTTGGTTGTTTTGTTGTGACTTTGGCAGTGGACACTTAATATACTGACCTTCATGCCTCACCTGATTAGTGTTGTGAGTGTTTACTTTATTTATGGAATACATTAATTGTGTTATTCCTTTCCTCAGTGTGTGGTTTCCCATTGTTTGTTACAATCTTGAGCCAGGTTGAAACAATCTTGTCCACATT
Organism: Oncorhynchus keta; assembly: GCF_023373465.1. Classification (NCBI taxonomy): domain Eukaryota; kingdom Metazoa; phylum Chordata; class Actinopteri; order Salmoniformes; family Salmonidae; genus Oncorhynchus; species Oncorhynchus keta. The sequence goes on from NC_068431.1 coordinate 42,640,244, forward strand.
TTGGTAGATTTTTTCAGAAATATCTCTGTATGTCACATAGAAGATGAGATCAGTTTAGGGGATAATACACTACACTGGCGAAGGTATGTGGACACCCCTTCAAATTAGTGGATTCGTCTATTTCAGCCACACCTGTTTCTGACAGGTGTATAAAATCAAGCACACAGCCATGCAATCTCCATAGACAAAGATTGGCAGTAGGAAGGCCCGGACTGAATAGCTCAATTACTTTTAACGTGGCACCGTCATAGCATGCCACCTTTCCAACAAGTCTGTTTGTCAAATTTCTGCCTTGCTAGAGCTGCCCTGGTAAACTGGAAGTGCTGTTATTGTTAAGTGGAAACATCTATGAGCAACAACGGCTCAGCTGAGAGGTGGTAGGCCACACAAGCTCACAGAATGGGACCACAGCGAAGTGGTAGGCCACACAACCTCACAGAACGGGACCACTGAGTGCTGATGCACGTAGTGCGTAAAAATCATCTGCCCTCTGTTGCAACACTCACTACCAAGTTCCAAACCGCCTCTGGAAGTAACTTCCGCACAAGAACTGTTCATCAGGAGCTTCATGAAATGGTTTCCATGTCCGAGCAGCCGCACACAAGCCTAAGATCACCATGCGCAATGCCAAGCGTCAGCTGGGTTGGTGTAAAGCTCGCTGACATTGGACTGTGGACAGTGGAAACACATTCTCTGGAGTGATGAATCACACTTCAGCATCTGGCAGTCTGACGGACTAATCTAGGTTTGGCGGATGCCAGGAAAACGCTACATACCGGAATGCATAGTGCCAACTGTAAAGTTTGGTGGAGGAGTAAAAAATGGTCTGGGGCTGTTTTTCATGGTTCAGGCTAGGCCCCTTAGTTCCAGTGAGGGGAAATCTTAACACTACAGCATACAATGACATTCCAAAAAATTCTGTGATTCTAACTTTGTAGCAACAGTTTGGGGAAGGCCATTTCCTGTTTCAGAATTTTCACAAAGCGAGGTCCACACAGAAATGGTTTGTCGAGATCGGTGTGGAAGAGCTTGACTAGCCTGCACAGAGTCCTGACTTCAACCCCAATGAACACCTTTGGGATGAATTGGAACGCCGACTTCGAACCAGGCCTAATCGCCCAACACCAGTCACAACCTCACTAATGCTCTTGTGGCTGAATGGAAGCAAGTCCCCGCAGCAATGTTCCAACATCTTGAGGAAAGCCTTCCCAGAAGAGTGGAGGCTGTTATAGCAGCAAATGGGGACCAACTCCATATGAATGTCCATAATTTTGGAATGAGATGTTCGACTTGCAGACCCTTAAGCTCATAAGCATATCTATTCTCTCCTGCTGGACTGTAAAAACCCAACTCTGTGCCAATGAAGAAGGATACAACCGAATGATTAGAAAGAAATCTGGATTATCCATTTGCACCTGCAGTATAAGTAAATATTGGTCTTCAAAATGACCCCTTACAGTCAAAGGCCTCCCACTTAACACTTTTGACCAAACCTATACCAAAACGATTACCCTATTACAACATAAACTCTGATATGACCCTTACATGTGCGCTATATGGTGGCATTGATCATATGTACTCCTTGGTGTTGTTCACCAAGACAACAACAACAACAATCAGGAGGAGGATGATGATGCCTATGACTGATAATAATAATATATTGTAAAGCGCTTTTCAATACAAGTAACGAAGTGCTTCACATAAAGTAATAAAGTACTAACAAAGAGATGAAGGAGAACTATAAAAGATAGCTTTTGAAAATCATGCATTGAAAACATCTTTATAAAAGTGTCTTCAGCAGGGATTAAAAAGCATCACTGAATCTGCAAGCCTAATCTCTGGCAGACCATTCCATACTCTATGGTCCCTAATGGCAAATGCTCTGTCTCGTTTTCGTTTTCAACCTAGACTTGGAATGGTAAACAATGCCCTTTCAGAGGATCTCAGGCTGCGTCCTGGCTCGTAGGGAGATAAAAGAGCAAATATGTAGGATTGGGCGAAACCAAGCCTAGCTTTAATCGTGATTAATAACATTTTAAATCTAGTCTAAAAGTGTCTGGTAGCCAGTGCAGAGAAGCTAAAATAGGTGTGATATGGTTACATTTTCTGGGGCCTGTTAAAAGCCGATCTGCACCTTTTCGAACTAACTGTAGATGATTTAGTGATTTCTGACTGAGACATGTGCAGTAATCTAGGTGTAAGGAAATAAAAGCATGTATAACCTTCTCTACATGCTCAAGGTTTAGGTCAGGATCAAATAAGACAAGGTTTTTGGCCGTGGGCTTTCCAATCTGGGTTCTAGCAAGGTGGTGGCTAAATACAACAGCCTCTGATTTCTTATCATTCAGCTGGAAAAAATGGCTAGACATCCAACATTTGATGTCAACAATGGGTCTGATTGGTAAATAATAAAGCTGTGTGTCATCCACATAGCAGTGAAACTGAATGTTTTGATTGCTGTTGATGTTACCAAGGGGAAGTAAGTAAAGGGGGAAAAGGAGGGGGCCCAGCATTTACCCCTGAGGGACACCACAGTAAATAGTTACTGGGGACAAAACTGAACCATCCATGCTCACTGAGGAATGTCTGCCACATGATATGACCTGAACCAGTCGAGGGCAATGCCAGAGATTTCGACCCACCTCTCCAGCCTGTCAACAAGGATGTTATGATCAATAGTATCAAACGTGGCACTGAGATCCAAAAGAACTAGAATAGAGCATTACTGACTTTCAATAAAGCAGTTTGCGTGCTGTGTTTGCGTGCTGTAAGTTGTTCATACTCAAATAAGCCACCAATTGCTTGAAAACAACTTGATGGCAATGACGATGACAATGATAAAATGTTATGATCGGAATAAATTAGAATGTACTTTTATGAGTAATATATAATTTGTGCACATTTTTAAGATTCCTTTACTTTTATGGAAGTGGCATTAGGATATGAGCTTAGTTCATCCTCGGTCACCCTAGTTTACAGGACAGTACATTGAGCTAAAGTTGTTAATCAGTAAAGTTGTTGATAGGTAAGGCTTGGTGCCAGACATTGGAGCCATGTGGAGCTTCCTATAAGGGTTTGTCAGTGATTAGCCATTATAATCAACATCTGGCATTTCGTAAGATTCCTCTAGTCTGTAACTTGCTTGTGCAAATCTCTTAATAAGATAATCTTGATTCTGAGGGGCATTAGCCAGCAGGAAAGTCTGTGTGTGTTTCTGCTTGACCCTAGGATGCTTGAGACAGTATTATTTGTCTGACAAGCTTATTTGTACTCTTTTTCCCTGGCTGTTTATGTGCTGGTCTCTGGTACCTCTACCATCTCCTTTTAATAGTAAAACATTGGCAGTTCAGTAGCAGGCTTTAGAATGGGGTCACATTTGTGAACTTTTTTCAGCATTATTGAGTCTATTAGGAGTGTATTCTTAAAGGACAGATGTCTAGGTTTAGGGTTGGATAAATAACACGTACCATCTTTGATGCATTGGGACATTTATGATTTTAATAGACTTCATGTAATTTTATCAGGAGCAGTTGGGTGCAATTTCTTGCATTTGTCTTCACCCCACTTCTTACGTAAGTGTGTAAGGTATAGATCCATTTGGATTCCAAAAGGTGTGGGCGATGTGGCTGTGATCTCCTAAGTTGTGAATGATGTCACTTTTCAAGTATGTACAGTGTGAGGTGGTTGTGAAAGGAGACTCCTCGGCGTGTAAACAGACTTGACACCAACCCAAAAACACTGAGCCTGATGCTGTTCGGCTTGGCTTTGCTCCTGCTGGAGGCACTGGAGTGTCTCCTCAAATGAGCTATGTGACCTCTAAGCCCAATATGAGGATCTAAACCAGGGGTGTCAAACATACGGACTGCGGGCCAGATCCAGCCCTCGAAGCCATTCAACCTGGCCCGTGGGTGGTTTAGGTTAAAGAAAATATAGATATTTTTTGTAAAAAAATATTTGTGGAGGGAAACGATCTCAATCAACATTGAAATGATAATGAACCTGTCTCTTCACTGTGTCCAGTTTGCTAAGAGTCATCGAAACCAAAGCTAGACAGTCAGGGAGCATTGAACATTCCAAAAGGGATGGATAGAGGACAATTGTTTTGCGAATTTTGACACAAGGAAATATAATACATTTAAAGCGCAGCCCTACGGACCTCGGTGAAGACCGAATGCGGCCTGCAGGACAATGTGCTCAGTATTTCTTTCTATACCCCTCCTACTCTTCTAAACCCATAAACCATAAACTACCCATGAAGGATTCCCATTCCCAACACTGTGAGCTTGGAGGAGGGCCAGGACTGAAACAACTGCTCCCACTGTTTGCTTTTAGCTACAGAAATAATGTGAATTGGGTCAAAGGAGGAGTGGATGAGATCAATCATAAGGAGATCTGTCCTCACCTCCAGTGTGATGAGAGTGGAATGCTGATCATGGGAGGACTGATAGTGGCACACCACAAAGTAATAGAGATTGTCATGTCGATAATAGAGGGATCATGACACCCTCCCTTTCCTTAAGGAAAGAGTGTCATGTGAAGGCCAACGGTGAGAAAAAATGTGTAAGTCCGAATCACTCAATGAAATTTTAGATAAAGCAACAAAGCTGGATTCCCTGGGTGGTCCGTGAATGTTTAAATATTGGAAGTGCTGAAACGTAATGTGTCAAAACACGCAGAGCTGCAACTATTCTGGGGATGAGAGGGGCCTCCAATAGCCATTGAGGTTGGCTTTGGAATAATGAAGCCTGCTGACTGACATGGACTTTAATGCGCAAGCCTGCATGCTGAGACAAAATAGTTTGTATCTTACACACACACACACACTCACACACACACACACACACACACACACACACACACACACACACACACACACACACACACACACACACACACACACACACACACACACACACACACACACACACAGGGACAATGTCTATTTGTGAAAGTTGTCTTACAGACTGCTGACAGATAGGCAGTTTTGGAATATTGAAACAAAGTAATAGCAGATTGTGTCATGAATTACCTTTGTTTCACTCTCTCTGTTAAATTTGATATTTTGTATTCTTCAATATATTTTTGTTTTCATTACACCTTTTCACATCGACACTATAATATCACCACAAAAGGAATAGACAGATGTTTAACGGTTCTTATGAAAATAATCTAGAAGTCAAAATACATCTATATTCTGTTTCACCTCGAGAGTATTTGATTAAAGACTAACAACAGTGAGAAATGTACCACAACAACTGCTTTCCCTTTGTTTCCTGGGTTGAAAAAAAATGATGTTGAACCTGAAAAGCACACTTAAACAGAACATAAAGCTTCAATTAGTTGGTATGGGGATAAAAGATACTCAGGCCCTGAAAAGTGCTTGGCTTGGCTGTTTTTGTGTGTCCTGTCAGACGAGGGATTATGGTCTGTGAGGGGAGAGCCTGTGTAGGTGGAAACCTACCAAGAAACAGAACTACTGGACAGACCCAGGGATCCAGACTCACACATGCATGCTTCTCTGTGGGTTATCGCGCCGGTAGACAATAGCCACAACCTACATGAACAATACGAGCGGCACACAGGAAAACAGGAGAACGCCTCAAAAACAAACATGGGTCTCTGGTCCCTCTCCCAGCCATAGGCTGGTGCTTTGACAGAGCCTCTCTTGTCCAGGGCAGGCAGAGACAATGCACAGACAATTAGCCACGGCTCCAAAGTTAGTACCACAGAGAGGGTTTCTCCCCGTAAGGGAAAGACTAATGTTCCCTCAACAGCCTCTGAAACTCTTTTAAGTGTCACTATGCTAGCGGGAACCAGGGAGGCCTGTGTGGGAGGCTTTGTAGAGCTTTGTTTGGGAGGGACAGAGTTATTTCAGTGTGTCCAGACAGGGCACTCTGTCTGGCTCTGTTGATGTGTTTGTTCTCACTTTGGATGGAACAAAACTAAGGACCTATTCTAACTACGAGAGATTGCCTAGAGATTTCAAGAAAACACCCCCGGCTAGACATTTTACTGTAATATAAACTATGAACTGGTCACGTTTCCTATGCCACCTCCCAGGGTTGTGGGCGTGCCTTCTTCAAGGGTCATCCCCCTCCGAGCCGTCGGATGTAAACAGAATTGTCTCGTTGAGTCAAATGCTCCTACAGTAAAATTCTTAATAGCAGAGCAATTCTTTTTTAAACAGCTGAAAATAATAGGCATCTTCCTTGTTAGAGAATTGTTTCATTGAGTTTTTACCTGAATTTGCACTAAATGTCAGAACACGTAATTTACTTTAATGCAAAAGCAAGCAAGAATGATAGCAGAAACTTGGTGAATTAACAATTTTTTCAATTAGAATTGTATGTAATGATTTGCATGATATTGATGAAATTAAGCATGGTTTGTTCTTAAGTAACTTCAATACGCTATTAGCTTGCTACCTAGCTCTGTAGCGTATAAATGACACTGTATGATAACATTACTGTACTTTTTATCTTCGTCTGAGAGGGGTAAATGTTAATTTTTGCAATAATATATTTACCTGATGTTAGCTAACATTAGCTAGCTAGGTAGCTATCAGAAGCTACCTAGGTAGCTAGCAGAAGCTGTACCACTTTGGCTGTGTTATTGTCTTGCAGCTAAATTAATGAGTGTATGGACAAGAAAATAAACAATTTAAATGTCTGAACATGCTTGTGTATTGTTGCATTATTCAAGAGTGTAGTATAGTATACGAAAAATTGCTTGCATAGTTGAATAGTTTGCATGCTTACCAGCTAGAGGCTGCTGTGAAGGCTGCTGTGACATTTACGGTAAATTTGACCTGCAGAGCTAGAAAGTAACGTCGCCAAGACCCCGAACCCTCTCTCGGCATGTGACATTCCATTGCTAATGTGAATAAAAAAGATAATGTACAGTACATATTATGTCAATTGAAATTTTGTTGCTTCAAATATCTTCTGTCTGAATAAGCCCTATCTGTTGGGCATACTTTTAGAGTTCTATCATGACTCTGGGGTTTGGATTGTTGATTCAGGGGAGGCTCTCTCCCACCACAAAACAAGGCCCTTAACCAAAACCAGAGGACATGAGAATCTGGGTGCCTCACCTTTAGTAGGTGAGAGATGGTTGTAGTCGAACAACGACAGTGTTGGTGTGTTTGTATGTGTGTGTGTGTGTCTCGCCAGTAGATGTCAGTGTGGACGTTCTTACCTCACCCTGACTCTGTACACTTTGAGGAATGTCCTGAGCCTCGTTCATCACAAGAGACTACAGACTCTCTCCTTTCTCTGCCGCCTGATTCTCCTCTCCTCCCCTCTATGTCAATGTTTACCTTGCTCCTGTAAAAAACATAACTTCACCAAAATATAGTTGTTCTGAGGGTCCTGAGCTGCTGCTGCCACACCCAAGGGGATCCATGCAACATTATTATCTCTCTGTAGAACAGTAGAGCCCAAACAGAGCCTGCACAGGGAAAAGGGAAAGCTACTTTCAACAGGTAGCTAATCACTGGACAAAAATGATTACTGGCTGACTGCTCTGGCTGAACTACAGTGACACATTCTGTAATTGCTGTGTGAATAGGATGTGGGCTCGCTCTAGTGTCAGACAGAAAAGAGAAAGTACTGTCTGCGACACATAGCATAATCAAATAAGAATAGGAGATTCATTGAGTAGACATGCATGAGTAATGGTCAAACTGAAAACCTGTTGTGTAATTTACCATGACGTATTACCATAGTCTGTAGCATGTTACATACCTTTGTATATAAAGCCCTGTTCCCTCCCTATAAAGCTTCCTGTTAGCTTACCAACTCTGTCAATGCATTCACAGATCTCACCTTAATACAAACACTTAAATACATCCAGTGTCCTTTACATTTGTTTGTTAAGTATATGATTGCTGAAGGTGAAGCGAACCCTATTAATCAGGAATGTCTGGAAGTGCTATAGGTGTAATTGCACCTAATTACACACAAAATCTAACTGTTTTGGTCAACAATAAATACCCTATATCCCTATATCCCAATTAAGCAGGGGAATTAATCATTAGGCTGACCAACCTCTTTCAGCTCATCTACACAATACCTGCTACTGGTATGTGACGTCACTGCAGTTTTCTACTCACTGCCCAGAGCAAGATGTCAGTGGTTGTCAATGGAGGAACTCTGTCACAGAGCCTCATTATCAGTGTTTGGCTACTTCCTTAACAAGATTGGGGCCAGACACACCAGACAGTGGAGAGGTGGGGGGGGCATGGTAATCTGCAGGGATGGTGTTTGTAGATGCCATGTTACATTGCCGGGACTGATGGATACATAAATGCTCCAGGAGGGGGGCAGGCTCAAACCGAGAGCCCCCAGTTCCTGTTAGGCTGGCATGAAGGGTTGATCTGGGAGTGGAAACTGTGATAACATCCCACTGGGCAAAAACTGGTTGAATCAACATTTCACCACTTCATTTCAACCAACATTTCAATCAATGTGATTATTATTGTTTTTTTACTTTTATTTAACCAGCTAGGCCAATTGAGAACAAGTTCTCATTTACAACTGTGACCTGGCCAAGATAGAGCAAAGCAGTGCGACACACACAACACAGAGTTACACATGGGATAAACAAATGTACAGTCAATAACACAATATAAAAGTCTATATACAGTGTGCGCAAATGTAGTAAGTTTAGGGAGGTGAGGCAATAAATCGGCCATAGTGGCAAAATAATTACAATTTAGCTATTAAACACTGGAGTGATAGATGATGAATGTGTAAGTAGAGATACTGGGGTGCAAAGGAGCAAAAAAAATTTAACAATATGGGGATGAGGTAGTTGGGTGGGCTATTTACAGATGGGCTATGTACAGGTGCAATGATCGGTAAGCTGCTCTGACAGCTGATGTTTAAAGTTAGTGAGGGAGATATATACGTCTCCAGCTTCAGTGATTTTTGCAATGTTGAATCAACGTGGAAAACTGATTGGATTTGCAAAAACTCATCAACATAAGGGAATTTAGTCTGTTTTTCATCTAACTTTTAGCCTAACTTCAATGACATTGTGATATTTTTTGTTGATTCAACTTTGAATTCACATTAGTTGACAACTGAACCAAATGTAAATCAAAACTAGAGGGATACATGTTTGTGTTTGTCTTCCATCCATGGATATCCCCTCCCTCATCACTGTGCTCTGTTAGACAGCTATCAGCTCTATCAAGGAGAGCGTATGAGTCTGGCACCTCAGGCGCCATGCCAGTCTTCTATCTTTCTGACACACACTCAGACACACTCACACGCAAAGTAGGAAAGAAGCGTTACTGTTGCAGACATGGTGCTTTACTTCATATCTGAAGACTGTCTGAGACATCTCTGTTTTTTCCACATTCCCAAGCATGTTCAGTGTTGCTGCCTTAAAAGAGCAAGAGATATGGACCCCCTCTCCCTATCAGCACCATCTGACAGATAGGAAGCGTCTTCATACACCAAACACTCACAGACATTCACACACACTCCCAAATATGAAGTTACATAAAAATGCACTCAAACATATCATATACTCCTATACACAAATTAAACTGCTTTATCAGATGCATTGGATATTTGGAACAGGGTTATGTTGAAGAGTTAGGGGAAGGAAGAGGAGGTGTTGGCCATTCACTGTCTGCATTCAGCCCAACATAACCCCCTGTAAATACAGCTACGCCCTTCCTGACTGTGTGATGGCAATCTGAGGGTGTTTGTATTCCCCTCTACAGCGCTGGCGTCAGAGGGCCTAATCGAGGGAGACACACGCCAAACCCTCTGGCCGTGTTGAAGGGGCCCTCTTTTCATCCCTTTAAGTGGCCGGACGGTGGGGACTCTGTCAAAACACACTAAGGGCCCTTACACTAAGGGTATCTGAGGGTGTCTGACCAACCTTCTCGGGCCTCACTCCCATCCCTCACTACTCCCCACACAGTCACACACACTCGCACATGCAAACACACCCACACAAAGAGACGTACGCACACAGACATACACACACACACACACACACACACACACACACACACACACACACACACACACACACACACACACACACACACACACACACACACACACACACACACACACACACACACACACACACACACACACACTGCCCCTGGACGCTACGTGCTGAACCCATTCCTGCTGGTACTTTGAAGTGATGAGTGAGGGAACAGGGCGAGGTGAGATGTCTAGACGGCCTCTTATGCCGCTGTGTGCTCTCACAGAGGTTATTTCACAAACACACTCTTGAACAAAAGCCTGGACGGCTCAACTCCTGGCAGGTGGAGAGAGTAGGTATCACCTTTATGGCATGATCCGACCTGCAGGGCATTTCTCTCATTCCTCTGCTGAGGCCTGGAAGTGTCCAATAGTCATTCAGAACATTTTCTAAGAAAGTTATTTAAAATCCAACCTGGTCTCATAGGCTAGAGGTAACATAGTAAATGTGAATCTGGCACACTTAAATTAATATGATTTGTTATTTCTGGTATGGTTGCATAAGACAGAAGGTTCCTCAAGACAAAAACGAAAGTAGGTTGGTTAGTCGGTGTGGATTGGTGGGCGAATACAGTAACTCGAACATCAAGCAACCTAAAGGTTGCGTGTTCGAATCTTATTTCAGACAACTTTAGCTAATCAGCAACTTTGCAGCTACTTACAACTACTTAGCAAGTTAGCTACCACTTCCCCAACCCTAAGCTTAACCCTTTAACCTAACCCTAGCTCTAACCTTAACCCCTAACCCTAGCCGAGCTAAAGTTAGCCACCTAGCTAACGTTAGCATTAGCCACTTAGTCACCTAGCTAACATTAGCCACAACAAATTGCAATTCGTAACATATCATACCAATTGTAATTTGTAACATATCATAGGAAATGGATGATGGACATCCACATATGAATAACTACCATACGAAACGTGCCATATCATACTAATTGGAGTGTCCCGGTTGCAAAACATACATTCCGTTCTCAGAATGTGAAGAAAACTTTCTCAAAACCCACAAGAAATCTATTGTACCATTCAGAGAACGTTCTAAGAATGTTATTTAAAAAATATATATACATTCCGTTCTCAGCATCAACAAAACTCTTTCTATCCTCTGTCTTGTTAAATTAGAATGGATCTCAGTGGCTGTCCTGTGATTGGGTGGCCAACTTATCCCACTCTTCCCATCACAGGATCCTGGGCAGAAAGACAGCAAGTGAGCCACATGGACGAACATTTAAGTGTAGTAAACACCTTGGTGGGATGATGGCTTTGCAGGTGTACATATAGACTGAATGGGTGGAGGGAGTCTCAGGATTACCCACGAAAAAGACTGTAAATCTGCAGACAACAAATGTCGTCAAATTCCCCAGAGAGGGTCTCATCTGGCCACTTGCAGATCACCTCTCAGCCTATGGTTAATACAGATTAAGTGTTTACTTGGATAAATACAGATTAGCAGGGATTGGAGGCATTGCCTTGCTGAATGACAGACTCCTACAAGGGATCAGGGCTGAACAAGATGATTATTTGGATAAAGAGAGACAACAAAGAGCTCCGGACATCCTTGTTTGTAGCTATAAGCTCTCTATAGACCGGCAAAGCCCATTATGTTGAATCCAAGATCTCCTCTGCAAATCAAGCTAAAAACTGAAGTAGTACAGAAGATTTAATTAGATGACAAGGCTGGGTTACCGCTGGACAGGTTTGGAGAGGTAAGAACCTTCATCTCTGAAAAACAGTGTTCAATAACAGAGAAACAATCAAGAGCTTTTAAGTAAGTTATTTATTTTCTTCCATGGGCAGACTGGAAGTTAATACTGTACCGCTGTGACGTACACTGAGTGTACAAAACATTATGATCATGCAAAGCGCTACAAAGGTTGGTGCGGACAGCCCAGTACATCACAAAGGGTTCTTGGCACTGACAATGGCCCCCAAAAGGTGCTTCCAAGAACCCCATAGGAGGTGGGGTTCATTGAGGAACCTTCTTAGTTGGTGGGGGTTCTCGCAGGAACCTAACTGCCCAATTTAAACATTTTGATTTGAAAGATCAACAGGTGCAGGCACTTAACTGAAAAATGTAAAGATCTCCTCAATTTAAGGTAAGGTTTGTCCCTTGTATGATCTAAATGTACAGTATATTGTTTTATGATGATACCATCTCATCTATCTTTTCATATTTGTGCCAATCTTTCGAAAACAGAAAATAGACACAATTCAATGGATATCAAGAGGGAAGACTATGTAGGCTGTTGGAACATGTTGAAGGCTAGCTGTATTGCGTGCAGATGACTGAACTGCTCACTTTTGTGTCTGTAGGTATACAGACAAGGAGGCATACAAAGTTATATCAATTGGTATGTTATGCTCATCACATGTACCATCCTCCTCCCTTACCCCTTCAATGAATATCCCATAGGCCTCTACATTATGGACAAGGTGTGTGTCACATTGGTATGAATGATTCGGGAGACAAGTGCAGGAATGCGTAATATTTTATTTATTTCACCCAAATGACATGTAAAGGCACGGGGACGAAGACCAACCAAACACGTATACAACACACAGGGTTGAAACCCAAACAAAAGAGTGAGGAGTACCCTTAATAAATAACACAAGCACACAATGGTTAACACACGGGACAAGACCCATAATCATCTGCGCAATCCAAGGTATGATTTCTGTCATGTGCATGTTTTGTTAATCATCTGTACAATTACTATTTTTAGGATTCACGGACATCACCCTCCCTACACCTCTGATGAATATAACAGAAAACCTGTTCTATCACCATGCACTGCAAAATCATTCTGGCTATGGATACAGAGAACATCAACACATTAATATCACCACACCAGAGGATATATCCATTGGACTTGCTAGGAGTTTACCTCATATTTGGATTTTTTTATTCTGCTTTGCCACTAAAATCATAATAAACACTGAGAACTAAAATAATGTGTTATTGTTCTTGTTATGCATATTATTATTAAGAAGAAGAAGAAGAATAGGGAGGAGGGCTAATTCAAAATGTTCTTTGAGGATCCATTAAAAGGTGTTCCTTGAAGAACTTACAGGGGTTCCCCCACAGTTTCAATTTGAAGAACCCCTCAAGGATACCCCAGGAACCTTTTCTTTTTAGAGTGTACCCCCAAGCCATAAGACTGCTAAACAGCCAGACTGCTAAAGTCAATTAATGGTAGCCAAACAACCTCCACTGACCATATCTTACCATATCTCCACTGACCATACCCTACACACACTCACTAGACTTTATATACGTACATACTCACACACACTACACTGTCACTGCCACACAAATCCCTCCCACATTCAAACATACGCACATAAAACAAACACTTTTACACTCATCATTTGCTGCTGATACTCTGGTCTTTATTTGACTCGATTATTATATATCCTGATGCCTAGTCACTTTACTCTGCCTTCACGTACATATCTACCTCAAGTAACTCATACCTCTGCACATTGATCTGGTACTGGTACTCCCTGTACATAGCTCCACATTGATCTGGTACTGGTACTCCCTGTACATAGCTCCACATTGATCTGGTACTGGTACTCCCTGTACATAGCTCCACATTGATCTGGTACTGGTACTCCCTGTACATACCTCTGCACATTGATCTGGTACTGGTACTCCCTGTATATAGCTCCATTCTTGTGTATTTTATTTTATTCTTCACTTTTTACTAGTCTTTACTAGTTAATACGTTATTATGTTTTCATTTTTTTACTCTGCGTTGTTGGGAAAGGTTCATAAGCAAGTATTTCACTGTAAAATCAACACCAGTTGTATTCGGCACATGATAAATGCAATTTGATTTTATTTGATTTTATTTGACACCTGCTATTTCCATGACAGACTGACCAGGTGAAAGCTATGATCCCTTATTGATGTCACTTGTTAAACCCACATCAATCAGTGTAGAAGAAGGGGATAATACAGGTTAAATCATTATTTTTAAGCCTTGACACAGTTGAGACATGGATCGTGTGTGTGTGCCATTCAGAGTGCCTTTGTACGGAGTATGGTCTCTTCATTGAGACAATGCTGAAACATCAATCCATGGGCCGAAATATACAATTAAGGAAAAGTTATCTTGCAAATTCAGCAGACTGTGGTGTGAAATAGGTCTTTAAAAGTGGCATCTTTATTTTTATTACCTATCGTTAAGGGCGTCTTTGGTGTGCTTATCAATGCATGAACACCTTTCCCACTCCTATCGATAAAATAATTGTATAATAACAATACTTTTGTTTTTTATACAAAAGTTTTACTGAAGTTTCAAATGCATTCCGTCATTACTAAATAATGTGATGGGTATTTTATCATTTGACTTTTTTAAACATTTGACTAATTAAATATTTCATCAGTCTTCTTCCTCAAATGAAAAGGATGGTGATGCAATCTTTGCGAGAGGGAGGGAATCTGATTTCATTAGTCCTCAACTCATTCAGGTTAAATGGAGTTAGCCCTGAGTAAGCCTGCCCCGGAACAGGTTAATTCCGAAGGATTCGTTGCCTTAGAAATGTACATGTCTACAACATGAGCCACAGTTGTATGGTTGGTTATCCCAAGTTGAATTAAGAGTTAACCAAAGTTCCCTCGCTAACTCCTCAAAACTGATTCGTAGGATACCCTTCTGGACACAATTGCCTTCCTCTGTTGACTGAGTCACCCCTGATAGCAGTAACTGGCCTGTAGGTGAAACATTAGTTAAATTGTCACATAAAGGCATCTTAATGGGCCTCCCACATGGACTTGTAATCTTGTGATTTAGCTACCTAACCTGGTTGTTAAAGGATCTTTCTCAAAGGCGAAACCTCCCTGAGGCTGTTTAGGGCATATGATATCAGACTCACCCCAGACTTTAAGGTGAAGTACACTGCGTGTTGAGAAAACACTGGATTTTTAGCTTTTATACTAAACTTTTGCCGGCGTGACCAGAGTGCGAACCCCTGTATCCAGCGTTCTCGAGTGTGAGCTGCACATAGAATTCTTGAAAATATAACAAAGAGGGTCATTTTACACTCCAACCAGGATTTCTGGAAAACCAGGGAATTTATCAAAAGTTGCTTGAATTCTGTAACCCTACGCCCAGGTTTCATTGAAATGAATGGGAGCATCTCTCACACTCTGAAAAAGTGAACCATCCAGTGGAGCAGGCCTGTTAGTTAGTTTAGAGGTGACTGTAAAACAGGTGACCTGTTCCAGGAAAATACAAACAGCTTTGTCCTAGTTCCTAAGAGTCTTAAGTGTCATGGGGTCTTTGAAAAGTGCTATATAAAACCCATGTATTATTATTCTGCAGGCTTACCTGTCTGCCGTAACACACAGTCAAGCAGTAAGCATCTCAGAGCTGTGATACAACAATAGATTTAGGGTCTCAGCTCTGGATCAAAAGACTTATCAACTGGGTGATCCACAGCTTAGGCCAAGAGGCTTGTGCCCAGCTGGCCCTGTCTGACTTACCACCCCACCACATAGGACAGGTAGTCTCTACCTCATGCATAATAACACGCACAGACCCAGCAGGACACCACAACTCAACACACAGGAAAACAATACAGAAGAATGAATGAGATTTACGGCACAATGGTCCGCTGAAATTGTCACCCTTTTGTTGACACACGGGATTCTTGCAGAGTAATTCTTTTAAAATGAAAGTAAAACAGGATTTGTTACAATTAATGACATGTCACCCTGGTGGTGTATTCAAGCCTCAACGACAATTATAGAGGGAAAGCCTAGAGGCCACTTCTGAGCAGCTATAAGGCCTGGCCCACTGGGCACACCATGTTATTTCAAAGTGGAAATGTGGGTAACATTTGGTTGAGACGTTGATCAATGAGATTTCAACCTATTTTCACTCATTCAAAATAGTAGCCAGAAGCTTGTTCAATTCCCAACGTGATATCACTATGATTTCAACCGTCTAAAAGCACAACAGATCCAATGGAAAAAACAATGCCTATGTGTGTCTGAACCCTGGGTTGAACAATAGCTGATGATGACTTTGCAAATGCTCTATTGGACTAAATAGTATCATTGATGATATATGACACATAAAGTATGGTTACTGTAAACCTAACCTTTGGAATTACTTTGACAGCAACAGTGAATCTTTTTACTTATGAAGAGATCTCTGAACAGTCATTATCTTGATAGCACATTGGTAGTAGTCAGTGACAACTATCAAAGCTAAGCAGGGCTGGGCTTGGTTAAAAAACCTGGGTTGGAAACAGAAGGGATAGCGCTAGATAAATTGACTCACCAGTAGGAGGTGCAGCCCAACCTATTGTTTTTTTTTTCTGGTAGTGGATAAACTAGTTGTGATTTTAGCATGTAAATCTTGGTGGGGAAAACCCAACCAAAATGTGGGGAATGCATGCCAGCAAAGCTACTACACAACACAACACACGTCCTGACCTTAGTTCCTTTTTATGTTTATATTTTAGTTTGGTCAGGGCGTGAGTTGGGGTGGGCATTCTATGTGTTGTTCTATGTTTTTGTATTTCTGTGTTTGGCCTGGTAGGGTTCCCAATCAGAGGCAGCTGTTTATTGTTGTCTCTGATTGAGAACCCTACTTTGGCAGCCTGTTTTCCCACTATGATTTGTGGGTAGTTGTTTTCTGTTTAGTATGTTGTTTCACCTGACAGGACTGTTTTGTTTCTTTCATTCACTTTGTTTTGTGTGTTCAGTTCTAATAAATTAACATGGACACTTACCACGCTGCATATTGGTCCGATCCTTCCTACTCATCATCAGACGAGGAGGAGATTCATTACAACTAAACAATACATTAATTGTACTATAACGGTGAAAAACGGTGCCCACAAACTGTTAGGGCCTACATAAAGCTGTCCCAACAGCAGTCCCAGCATCTTTACACTGCTATACCTGGCTATCAGCGGAGGCTTGTCTGGCAGCGAAACAGTTCATTCAGCCTCATTTACTGCCTTTTAAAATAACAAAAAACTTGCTTAAACAAATGTGGTTTCGAATGACAATTGAGATGTACAAACTATGGCATAAGGGGACGACAAGCGGATAAGAGGCCATCCGTAATTTCGATTAAGAGACTAATGAGCGAGCTAGAACGGACATGGTCAATATAACTATTTGTTCAGCATGTTTTGAAATGGACAGTGACAGAATTCAGAACATGGGCTGATCTTACAGCGTTCTCCCTGTACACCAAGTCAGAACCATAGGATAAATAAAGGGGACATATAAGCAGACAATGAAAGCTCTTTCAATATTGGATGATTACATTTCTCTTAAACAGGTTATCTGCTACATGTGCACCACTAAGTCAGAACTAAAAATATTTTTAACAATCTTACTTAAGTAGTTTTTTGGGGTACTTTACTTCATTATTTGTTTGTTTTTTACAACTTTTTTTACTTCACTACATTCTGAAAGAAAATAATGTACATTCTACTCCATACATTTTCTGTGACACCCAAAAGTGCTAGTTACATTTTGAATACTTGGCAGGACAGGAAAATGGTCCAATTCACGCACTTATCAAGAGAACAAGTGGTCATCCCTACTGCCTCTGATCTGGCAGACTCACTAAACACAAAATAGGAATGATAAATTATGTCTGAGTGTTGGAGTGTGCCCCTGGATATCCGGAAAGTTTAAAAACAAAGTGGTGCTGTCATCTTTGAACTGCAAGAGAAAGGCATTAGTGTATTATTCCAGCCCCGGTGCAATTTAGATTTTGGCCACTAGATGGCAGCAGTGTATGTGCAAAGTTTTAGACTGATTCGATGAACTATTGCATTTCTGTTAAAAATATTGTATCAAGACTGCCCAAATGTGCCTAATTGGTTTATTAAGAACTTTTCAAGTTCATAAATCTTCTTAAGGATTGGCATTCCTTCAACTGGTTAGTTGTAAATCGTGTAGAGCGTTATATCAAGATCGCAGATTTTAGAGTAACAACAAATGTTGGTACATAGAAGTGTCTTATATCGGCTGAAAGCTTAAAGTGTTGATAATATAACTGCCCTGTCCAATTTACAGTAGATATTACTGCGGGAAAAAATGCCATGCTATTGTTTGAGGAGAGCTCCTAACAACAAAACACTTTTTTCAATGCGATAGGTTTGATAAATTCACCTCTGAAGGTAAAATGTGTACTAATATTCTGAAATCTTGCTCTTATTTATCATCCAAAGGGTCCCAGAAATACAATGAAGTGTCGTTTTGTTAGATAAAATCCTTTTTTCATATCCTTAAAAGGTCCATATAGCACGCATGATCGATTTTGTATTTCCACTCGTTCAATTTGCAAAGAAAGGAATCTGTGAAAATCTGACCTTAAACGTTGTTTGAACGAGTCAAATCACATTTGTATCTATTCTTCAGAGATCCTAGAAGGTAACAAGACTTCACTATTTCATTAGGGATGTAGTATATCCTATAGGACACCATATTTGGTCAGAGAGCGACGCCTTCATGGTACGCCAATGACGCGGGCGGACATCACTTGAGCAACTGTATCTTTGTCAAATAAGCACCAATTGGGGTCAAACAAAACTAGCTAGATAGCCAATGACCTAGGCTTTACAGGAGTATCCTGAACCCATATATATGTAGCTGAAAATGTAGCTTCTAATCTTGTACGACAGCATGTCTTTTCATTTTGGACAAAAATTCTAAGGATATTCAGAGTTATGAAGTTATGAAAACTGGTTGTTTTGCAAATGTTGAACTTATAATATGGCTACTAATACTGGAAAAGCTAAATAAAAGTCCAAGTATACAGATTTGACGACATTCTTGCAAAAAAAATGGAATATGAATGCGAACGTCTCCTTTTCCAAGATCCACAATTTGCCCAAATGTACCTGGGGCCTTCACACTAAAAGTCTTGAGGATCAGTCGTACTCCAAGTTATCCATCTGATACTTTGCACATACACCGCTGCGATCTTGTGGACACTATCGGAATTACAACCAGAGTGATGGCTTTAACAGTGACCTTTCTCTTACATTTCAAAGATGGTGGTAAAAAAAAACATTTCGTATTTTTGTATTTTCTTCTACCAGATCTATTGTGTTACATTATCCTACATTCAATTCACATTTCCACAAACTTCAAAAGTGTTTCCTTTCAAATCTTACAACCTCATGCTTATCTTAGCCTACGTTAGCTCAACTGTCCGGCAGGGGACCCACCGATCCTATAAAGGTTAAAAAGGATTTGCCAGTAGATTGTCGACTTGATTCATGATGATGACTGTTGGCTAAGATTTTGAAAGTATGAAGTCCAATCAAAGCTACTGTAGATATAACGTGATTTGTCGTAATTTTATCTGTGGCCAATGACCTTGAGCCTTTTTGGATGGACACTTCTAATGTAACTCTATAGCCACACCCAAGGGGCTTGAATTTGAAGATTTGGCAGTGACATTGTCTCCCCATCAGTGACAGAACACTGAGCCAATCACAGCGCAACTAGAGAATATTACCAAACCCTACAACCCTACACGCTGCCCAACCACCACAGAAAACACTGAGCTAGGCTGCAACACCTGCATTCTGGAGCTGCCTTATTCAAGGAAGCAAAAAAGAGACCATCTTTGTATGGAGGCTTTATTAACTCAAAGTTATTCTATATTTTTTACATTGTTTCAAAACTGACATGTGACACGTATTAATGCTAAAATAACATGCAAAACAGGCAATCCTCCCCCCAAAACTAAGTTGATTCAACCAGTTTGTGCTCAGTGGTTTGTAGTCTCCCTCCAGTTCCTAACAGGCAGGCTAACTGTCTCTGTCAGGGCCAGAGATAAGATAAAGGAGAATCTGATGGATGAAAGCATGTCCTAACTGCCTCACAGAGGCACCAGATGAACCAGCACGATACAAATACAGTAGGAATGAAGAGAGCCAGGCAGACACTGATATCTATCAGCAGGCCTTGGCCACAGGCAACCCGGTAAGACTGACACAGGGCTCTGTATGTATGCCTGCCCAGCTATCACATTTTGTTCCTTGGAAGTTATGGGAACATATGTTTTTTGTTTTACATTGGTTGTAGGAACGAAGCCATAGGTTTCCTAAACAGAATTGAACATTTCTGGTTCTGGAAATGTTTATTTTTAAATTGCATTTTACTCTGGTTCCTTTAAAGCTTTCCTGGTAGGTGTTAGGGCTAGGGGTCCCGCTAGCGGGACAACTTCCGGTGAAACTGGAGGGCACGCAATTCAAATAAATAATCATCAAAAATATGGATTTTAAACATGTACATTTAAGTGTCTTATATCGGCTGAAAGCGTATATTCTTCGTAATCTAACTGCACTGTCTGATTTACAGTAGCTATTACAGGGAAAACATGCCATGCGATTGTTTGAGGACGGCGCCCCACATCAAAATATTTTTCCACTGGCACAGGTTTCATACATTCACAAATAACAATGAAATATTTGCTTACTTTTTGAAAATCTTCCTCTGATTTGTCATCCACAGGGTCCCAGCTATAACACGTAGAGTCGTTTTTTTATAGATAAAATCCTTCTTTATGTCAATTTAGTGAAAGTCAGTTTAGTTGGCGCCATCGATTTGAGAAATCCACTCATTCAACATGTAGAGTAAGGAATCCGAAAATCTACCCCTAAACTTTATTTCAACAAGTCAAAATACGTTTCTATCTACTCCTCAGATACCCTAAAATGTAATCAAAATATAATATTTCTTACGGAAGTATGTTAAAGAAGTATGTTCATTAGGAAACTGATTTTAGCAGGTGCGTCATTTCTTCAGGGCACGCTCAAACACGAATTTCCAAGACTGTGTCCTTCTACTAAAACTGATTCAAGCATGACACCTTGAACATAGACTGCTAATACCCTGTGGAAGCCATGGGAAATGCATCCATGGAGCTAATTCTCAATAAGAACTTTCTCTTGCATATCTAATAGGATGGTCTCTCCCCCAAAAAATCTGGTTGGTTTTTCTTGGATTTTCTCCTACCATAAGGATTGTGTTATATTCTCATACGTTATTTTAATATTTTCTCTCCAATGGTACCAATTATATGCATATCTTTAGGGCAGTTTACTTTTGAGAAACAGGCAGTTTACTTTTGGCACGTCATTCAGACAGGAAGTGGAGAAAAAAGGGGCCTAGCCTTAAGAAGTTTTATTAATGTTCTTAGAACGGACATTATACGTTATTTGGAGGTCTTTCACTGAATGTTTAAAAAATATTTTAATAAAATGCTAATCTGTGAGATTCGATCCATGGAATTAGTCCACAACACAACCTGGATGGAACTCGCATGCCAGATTATTTTATGCATACAAAAATGTTAATTTCTGTCTATTCAAAAAGACCCCATTTCAAGGGAAACAAGCATTCATTAAAATAAGGTGTGGCCCAGTAGTGGGCGCGACCAACACACCTGAACACACTTAAAGGAGACAAAGACGTTTTAAATTTAAAAGGGAACAGAGTAAAAAATGATTGTAATAAAGGAACAGAGTAGCATCAGCGTATATGGTGTCTGTGTCTGTGTCTATGTGTGTGTGTGTGTGTGTGTGTGTGTGTGTGTGTGTGTGTGTGTGTGTGTGTGTGTGTGTGTGTGTGTGTGTGTGTGTGTGTGTGTGTGTGTGTGTGTGTGTGTGTGTGTGTGTGTGTGTGTGTGTGTGTGTGTGTGTGTGTGTGTGTGTGTGTGTGTGTGTGTGTGTGTGTGTGTGTGTGTGGCATCAGTATGTGTGTGCGTGTATTTTTTAAATCTGAAGACACAAATTGGTAGAAAACTTAAGCGAATTACATAATTTAATTGATGAATGTGTTAATTAATTGATTAACTGGTTGAATTTATTTGAAAAAAACAACAACTAATTAACAGCCACACACCAATGCAATGGCATTACACAAGCTGGTAGAGTTCATATGGGCCGTAGGGCCTAAATATGCGTTGACTCTGTTGTGTGGGTATTTAGAGAATTGTCTACTGTGTAGAATTGCATAGACAGACACACATCCGCATGCACACACACACCATTAAGCTCAGCATGCTGTTGGCTCCAGTACACACAATTGCTCCATGACTGACTTTAATATGAGCAGCTAAAGTAGAACGCAATGATGAAGTAATTCAAAGACCATTCCTACACATCCATCAAAGGGCACAACCGCAGACTGTAATATAAACCTAACTTCCTTATTATTAATGTCTTTACTGATGGTATGCTATGGATTTGCTCTGACGCTGCACCTAGCGGATGCTGCACTTAGATTACAGTAATAATTACAGTCTAAATGCATTAATTTGTCAAATATTAGGTCTGGCTACATCAATTAGCTGTTATTTGTGAAATATTTGTGGAATACAAGTAAACAGGGTTGGGTTGGCCCCTGAGTTCAGAGGTGAAGCTCAGTTTCTTCAGGGGCACATGCCCCCTCAGTTTGTCCTGTTTGAAAAAAGTATTTTTATATATATATACTGCATAATTATATTATTATTATTTTATTATTGTAATATATGTTTTCTTCTGTAATACTACTAGCAATTTTAGGAAGTTGGCTTTAGCTAGCCCAGATAGTTTCCCAGTCTCCCAACCTGATAACTAGCTGTCAAGAATACATTTCAGGGTATCAATCAAGTTAGAGTAGCTAGCTTGTCTATCTATCTTAGCTGGCATGGCTGCTGGAACGGTTGGTAGACTTTAGAAAAGAAAGCAATCCCTAAATGTAAGACTCACATTCCTTTCAATCTTTTACCCAGATTTTGCAGAGAAGTATATTTCATTTCCTTAAAAAATAATCCACATACAGAAAACTCAAGAGGTATTGTTAGACATGCAGAAAAATAAACATATTTTTCACATGGAATTAAGCATAATGGTAATGGCTCTGAAAAAGCTGTGCGCATGACTTTTGTCTGCTCAACTGGTTTCCGTCTGATGCTGATGTTCTCATGATGTTTATGCTATGGTGCTGGAGAATGTAAATAGTGAAGCCAAATCCTATCTGGCCAGTCAGCTGCGAGAGACCTGTGCATTCATATTGTTCTCGTACATTAGCCTCATTCTGATAACATGTTGATCAGCCTGGATGCCTTCACATGCTCACAGATAGGCTGTAAAACACAAGATCAAAGTGTAGCAGGATCATTCCACCAATTCGGTGCCTTTTGAGAAGTGTAACTTGGTCCAAAAAAAACGTATGATTTCAGCTAATTTTAACATTCTGTCGTAAAGAGCACATGTTCAACTTCGTTAAAAAAACACATTTCCCATCTTCAATTAAAAAAAAGACTATATTAATGGCCTCAAAAAAGTAACAGGATTGACCATAACAGGGTTGACCATAACAGGGTTGACGGTTTCATCTTAAATCAGCCATATATCCCCTTGTGACAAGGGAAATGGAAGCTTGTTGTGTGCAACAGGGAGGGGCAATTGTACGTAAGCTTCACCAAACATTTTGAATTGTTAAAACATTTCTAGCCTGTCTATCTATGGGTAACAGGGTTGATGTGTTTTGCTCGACCTGCTCAGTTTTCCACCACAGAACACCCAGAAAATGACCAAAAACAGTAGAACCGGCTCGCCTGCATTTACAATTTGATTTGACTATTAGATGTTGAATGTTTTTTTTTGTTTAAATAAATGTTTAAAAAGGAATCGTTTTTTAAAAAATGAGGGTCAGATATACTGTAAATGAATCATCTCCTGAAATGACTTTGTCAAAGCATCAAAATAACTCGTTATTTCTAATGATGGTGAAAACTTTGAGAAATGTTGTGGTTAAGTGGGTTAAACCCTTCCTAGAAGTCACAGGGGGTGCATGGGGGGACATGTCAAAATGCTGAATATTGGTACTTTAGCAAGTCTTGAGTGATAGAAGAAAATACATATTTATTGAATTATCCATGTGGTCTATATTAAAGTGCACTTAATTTGATATTACAGGCTTTTAAAATGCAATATTGGTGCACAATTTCTTTAAAATATCAAAGGGACGCAAAGGCACTATTTTTGTGGAACAACCCAGCAGCTGTTTGGACGAAAGTATTCTGTCTTCTAGAAGAGTGTTCAAGGACACCATGATTGTCGACTTACTTGGGGCCTCTGCTCATGTTCCCCAGCTTGAGAAGAAATGGTGGGGTGGGGTGAGGTGAGGTTGGTGTGAGGGCTCAGCTGTCCGAGTAGCCATGGTGAGGTGGGGTGGAGTGGGTGGGTGGGTGGGTGAGATAGGTTGAGATGGGGGCCTACTGTAGGTGCCCCTTTGCCCTCATTACTCACCCTTATCATCTCTCAGGGGCTCCAGTGAAGTTGACAGTCAACCCTGCTGTGGGGCTAGGAGGGATAGGGACCTAATGAGCTCTCCTCTGACACAATGTCTTTGGACAGCAATCCCAGGGTGTTTCTGCCCCCTTTCAGAGGTGTCTTTGTTGCACATACAGTAAATATAGAAGTTACAGTCTCACCATTACTGGAGAACATGTCAATTTATGCTAGATACTTTAGTAAAACATACAATATGATCAATAATTGTTTTACTTTAGTGGGGGCTTGAGCAGAGGAGGCTGGTGGGAGGAGCTAGAGGTGGACAGGCTCACTGTAATGGCTGGAATGGAAACAGCATGTTTGACTCCTTTCCATTGACTACATTCCAGTCATTACAATGAGCCCATCCTCCTATAGCTCCTCCAACCAGCCTCCTCTGTCCTGGAGTAAAGTGTGTGTGTGCCTGTGTGTGTTGGTGTGTGTGTGTGTGCGTAAGCCCAGTGGGCCTCAGAATGGAAGCTTCCTCTCCAGCGGATGCCCAGCATCTCTCTCCACAGTTCTCCACAGGCCTCTGTGCTGTCTACTGCCAGTCTCTATCTGCATTGCTCTTTAGACTGCAGCTCTGCTGTCAGAGTCCCAGTGTTGCACCAGGCAGCAACACATCCACATGCAGGGCAGCTTCACTGTCACGCAACCAAGAGC
The DNA here is from genome assembly GCF_023373465.1 of Oncorhynchus keta. NCBI lineage: Eukaryota > Metazoa > Chordata > Actinopteri > Salmoniformes > Salmonidae > Oncorhynchus > Oncorhynchus keta. The sequence goes on from NC_068431.1 coordinate 42,665,233, forward strand.
AAGGTTCAGTGGCAGGCTATTGTGAGTCAGGCTTTTTCTTATGGAGAACACATGTCCATTAATGACAGACATAGAGCATGAGTGGTTCTGCGGTTCAGGGCATAGAGGGAATGATTACAGAGGACGGGGGAGGGCGCCTGTGACCTTAGCTTTGCTTTTGATCATGTTATTCACCAAGGTGGCGCTGAGGAACTCCAGAGCCAGCCCTGGCAGAGGGTTACACTGAGCCGTTCCCACAGATGGCAGGGAAATGGAGGCTTGTGTGAGTCTTTGAGGACTACCACTGGACTTTTCTTGGCATGGCCAGTGTTTTGTCAGCATAGTGTTAACCAACACCTGAGCCCTATACTACGAATCATGTTTGAGGAGTTAATGAGGGAACTTTGGTAAAGTCTGAGCTCACCTTTTAGCCAGGTACATTTCTATGGCAACGAATCCTTCAGAACTAACCTGCTCCGGGTGCAGGCTAACTCGGGGCTGACTCCATTTAACCTGAATTAAGTGTCTGAGCCACGATTTGAGGACCATTGAAATCAGATTCCCTCCATCTCTCAAAGATTGCATCATCATCCCCTTCATTTTAGGAAGAGGACTGATGAAATATAAAAAAAATATTAAAAATAGTGTGTTAAAAAATTGTAATGTTACAATACCTATCACATTACACATGTATCAATGACAAATGCATGTCAAACTTCACACTAAAACTTTTGTATGAATTAATAAAATTATTTTATCGATAGGAGTGGTTGTGCATTGATAACCACTCCTAAGCACACCAAAGTAATAAAATAAACACAGCACTTCTGAAAGTCTATTTCACCAGTTAGCATGCTGCATTTGCAAGATAACTTTTGGCACTGATTGATGTTTCAGCATTGTCTCAATGAAGAGTTTGGCGTTCGACCAGCCAAGTGCGACATGCATGCGCATTTACAAGCCTGCTGGAGTTAGCGGCAGGCCGACTGTCACGATCGTTTGAAGCATACTCGGACCAACGTGCAGCGTGATCTGGGTTCCACATCTTTATTTAGTGAAACACACAAAACAATAAAGCATGAACGAAACAAACAACGAACCGTAACTAAGAGGTGTAATATACTCAAAACATTATCCCATAAAACACAGGTGGAAAAAGGCTTCCTAAATATGATCCCCAATTAGAGACAGCGATTACCAGCTGCCTCTAATTGGGAATCATACAAAATCACTAACATAGAAAAATAAAACTAGATCTCCACATAGAAATATTAAACTAGACTAACCCCCCCAGTCACTCCCTGACCTACTCTACCATAGAAAATACGAGCTCTCTATGGTTAGGACGTGACACCGATGAGCAATATCCACCGTCGTGGTTTGGATGAAACCTGAGCTGGAATGGGAAGTCAACAGAGGAAGCTAGTGGGAGGAGCTACAAGAGGCTTATTGTAATGGTTGGAATGGAATAAATGGAACGGAATAAAACATATGGAAACCACATGTTTGACTCCGTTCCATTTATTCCATTCCAGCCATTACAATGAGCCCATCCTCCTATAGCTCCACCCACCAGCCTCCTCTGGAAACAAACTAAATCTGGTTAGCTTTAGAAAACCCTGAGTAGATCTAGCTTGTTTTGTAGTATACCACTTTGGTAAAACTGTAAAGGAGTGAGCCAGAGCGTGATGTGGCATTAAGGACAGTAGGTTTAAACCAACAAGGGATGATCAACCTGGGCCAAAAACACTGTGTTCTAATGTTCTGACTGCATATAGCACTATAAGTAAGTATTTCTTTGTCAAAGGTAACTGCCTCCTCATTCTGACCAGATACATCAGTATTCAGCACCCATTAAAGACATAATCCCTATCTGTGGTGCGATCAAGTACAGGTCATACAATACATGAGTGCTAGGGTTGAATGCGAAACCAGGTCAAAGGTTAAAAGAAACTGTTCAGGGTCAGGACCATTCCATCTGGCACTTAATATTGTCTTCTCCTTCCTCTTAAATTAGCCTTGTTTCTCCAACATGCATGGAAGAAGATATCGAGACATTACTTGTGAATCCTGTATCTTAACTTTACTGTTCTGAGGGCCACAGCACTGTAAAACGTGGGATCATTCCTCAGACTCTACACTGGAGAGGCCACAGTGACAGACACTGCATGGTAATAGTAGACAAGGCCATAAACCACATCAATGGAACTACCTTTCATGACCTCCCTCTGAATCAATCAGTTCAGCTCTTTCACCCTGTCTGTCTGTGTATTGTGCCTTCAGAAAGTATTCATACCACTTGACTTATTCCACATTTTGTTGTGTTACAGCCTGAATTCAAAATGTATTAAATCAAAAAGGTTCCACCCCTAAACGCAAAATGAAAAAAAAATGACATTTTTGCTAATATCTCAGAAATATATCATTTACATAAGTATTAACACACCTTTGGCAGCGATTAAAGCTGTGAGTCTTAGCAACATTAGCAACATTTGTCCATTATTGTTTTCAAAATTCTTCAAGCTCTGTTAAATTGTTTGTTGATCATTGCTAGACAACCATGCCATAGATTTTCAAGTAGATTTAAGTTAAAACTGTAACTCGGCCACTCAGGAACATTCCCTCTTCTTCGTAAGGAACTCCAGTGTAGATGTTGTAAGGACTGACGCTGGGAGACGAGAAGCAAGTACAGGGAGTGAACATTTAATGGATGATAGACAAGAAACAAAAAAGGACAGTGTCTGGACAGGGGACACATAACCATCAATGCTGACATGGGGAATAAACTGAGGAGCAGACAGATATAGAGGGGCAATCAACAAAGTAAAGTACTCCAGGTGAGTCCAATGAGCGCTAATGCACGTAATGATGGTGACAGGTGTGTGTAATGAAGGGCAGCCTAGCGCCGTCGAGCGCCAGCGAGTGGAAGCGGGAGCAGGCGTGACAGATTTAGCCTTGTGTTTTAGGTTATTGTCTTGCTGAAAGGTGAATTCATCTCCTGGTGTCTGGTGGAAGCAGATTGAACCAGGTCTTCCTCTAGGAATTTTCCATTCCATTTCTGTTTTATGCAGAAAAACTCCAGAGTCCTTAAAGATTACAAACATACCCATAACATGATGCAGCCACCACTATGCTTGAAAATATGGAGAGTGGTACTCAGTAATGTGTTGTATTGGATTTGCCCCAAACATAACACTTTGTACTCAGGACAAAAATTGCTTTGCCACATTTTTTGCAATATTACTTTAGTGACTTGTAAACAGGATGCATGTTTTGGAATATATTTTTTCTGTACAAGCTTCCTTCTTTTCACTCTGACAATTAGGTTAGTATTGTGGAGTAACTACAATGTTGTTGATCCATCCTCAGTTTTCTCCTATCACACCAATTAAACTGTAATTGTTTTAAAGTCACCATTTGCCGAAGGTTGAAATCCCTGAGCGGTTTCCTTCCTGTCAGGCAACTGAGTTTGGAAGGATGCCTATATCTTTGTAGCGACTGGGAAAAATCGTTTTGAATGGTCATCCAACTCAACAAGATGGCGCCGACAGAGATGGTCGCCTGGCTTTGAGTCCTTAGGAAACGATGCAGTATTATTATTTTTTTATTTCTTACATTGTTAGCCCAGAAAATCTTAAGTGTTTTTACATACAGCTGGGAAGAACTATTGGATATAAGAGCGATGTCAACTTACCAACATTACGACCAATAATACAACTTTCCCGAAGCAGATCCTTTGTTCGGACCACCACTCAGGACAGTGGATCTAATCCCATAACTCGACCAAAAACAACGTCGCCGCAGAAGAGGCAGACAGAGCGGCCTCCTGGTCAGGCTCCGTAGGCGTGAACACCGCCCATCGCTTCCAAGTATACTACTCGCCAATGTCCAGTCTCTTGAAAACAAGGTAGATGAATTTAGAGCAAGGGTTGCCTTCCAGTGAGACATCAGAGATTGTAACATTCTCTGTTTCACGGAAACATGGCTCTCTCGGGATACATTGTCAGAGTCGGTTCAGCCACAGGGCTTCTTCATGAGTTGCGCCAACAGAGATAAACACCTCTCTGGGAAGAAGAGGGCAGGGGTGTATGCTGCATGATTAACAACTCATGGTGTAATCATAACAACATACAGGAACTCAAGTCCTTCTACTCACCCGACCTAGAATTCCTTACAATCAAATGCCGGTCATATTATCTCCCAAGAGTATTCTCGTCAATTATCGTCACAGCTGTGTATATACCCCCTCAAGTAGACACTCTCAATGAACTTCACTGGACTCTATGCAAACTGGAAACCATATATCCTGAGGCTGCCTTTATTGTAGCTGGGGATTTTAACAAAGAAAATGTGAGAACAAGGCTACCTAAATTCTATCAGTACTAGGATTTTAGCACGCATGCAATACACTCGATCACTGCAACTCTAACTTCCGCGATGCAGACAAGACCTTTCCTCGCCCTCCCTTTGGTAAATCCGACCACGACTCCATCTTGCTCCCACCATCTTATAGGCATAAACTCAAACAGAATGTACCCGTGACTAAAACCATTCAACGCTGGTCTTACCAATCGGAATCCACGCTTCAAGATTGTTTTGATCAAGTTTTGCACATTTTTTTCAGTTTTGCACATCGAGAGACTGAAATTTTTTCCCATTCCTCCTTGCAAAACAGCTCGAGCTCAGTGAGGTTGGATGGAGAGCATTTGTGAACAGCAGTTTTCAGTTCTTTCCACAGATTCTCGATTGGATTCAGGTCTGGACTTTGACTTGGCCATTCTAACACCTGGATATGTTTATTTTTGAACCAAAAAAATGTCAGTCTCTCGATGTGCAAAACTGATAGAGACATACCCCAAGCGACTTACAGCTGTAATCGCAGCAAAAGGTGGCGCTACAAAGTATTAACTTAAGGGGGCTGAATAATTTTGCTCGCCCAATTTTTCAGTTTTTGATTTGTTAAAAAAGTTTGAAATATCCAATAAATGTCGTTCCACTTCATGATTGTGTCCCACAAAATAATATAGTTTTATATCTTTATGTTTGAAGCCTGAAATGTGGCAAAAGGTCGCAAAGTTCAAGGGGGCCGAATACTTTCGCAAGGCACTGTATGTGGCAGGATCTACAGGAAATCACGGACTACAAAAAGGAAACCAGCCACGTTACGGACACCGACGTCTCGCTTCCAGACAAACTAAACACCTTCTTTGACCACTTTGAGGATAATACAGTGCCACCGTCGCAGCCCGCTAACAAGGACTGTGTGGCCATGCACGCCTCCAACTCAATCATCAAGTTTGCAGATGACACAACAGCAGTGGGCTTGATTACCAACAACGATGAGACAGCCTACAGGGAAGAGGTGAGGGCACTCGGAGTGTGGTGTCAGGAAAACAACCTCTCGCTCAGCGTCAACAAAACAAAGGAGATGTTCGTGAACGTCAGGAAACAGCAGAGGGAGCACCCTCCTATCCATATCGAAGGGTAGTGGAGAAGGTGGAACGTTTTAAGTTCCTCGGCGTACACATCACGGACAAACTGAAATGGTCCACCCACACAGACAGTGTAGTGAAGAAGGCGCAACAGCGCCTCTTCAACCTCAGGAGGCTGAAGAAATTTGGCTTGTCACCTAAAACCCTGACAAACTTTTACAGATGCACAATAGAGAGCATCCTGTCGGGCTGTATCACTGCCTGGTACGGCAACTGCATCGCCCTCAACCACAAGACGCTCCAGAGTGTGGTGCGGTCTGCACAACGCATCCCTGGGGCAAACTACCTGCCCTCCAAGACACCTATAGCACCCGATGTCACAGGAAGGCCAAAAAGACTTTCAAGGACACAACCACCCGAACTACTGCCTGTTCACCCCGTAACCATCCAGAAGGCGAGGTCAGTACAGGTGCATCAAAGCTGGGACCGAGAGTCTGAAAAACAGCTTCTATCTCAAGGCCACCAGACTGCTAAACAGCAATCACTAACTCAGAGAGGCTGCTGCCTACATAGAGACTCATATCACTGGCCACTTTAATAAATGGATCACGAGTCACTTTAAACAATGCCACTTTAATAATGTTAACATATCTTACATATACTCTACCTTTATACCATCTTTGCACCTTGTCTATGCCGCTCGGCCACCGCTCATCCATATATTTACATGTGCATATTCTTATTCTATCCCTTCAGATTTGTGTGTATTAGGTAGTTGTTGGGGAATTGTTAGATTACTTGTTAGATATTACTGCATTGTCGGAACTAGAGACACAAGCATTTCGCCACACTCGCATTAACATCTGCTAACCATGTGTATGTGACCAATAAAATTTGATTTGATTTGACTGGGTGTATTGATACACCATCCAAAGTGTAACACTATTATGTGACATTTTAACTCCTGAACATTTTTAGGCATACCTTAACAAAGGGGGTTTCATTTTTGATTAATTAGAAAAATATAATTCCACTTTGACATTATTAGGTATGGTGTGTAGGCCAGTGACACAAACAAAAATACTAAGTTCAGACTGTAACACAACAAAATGTGGAAAAAGTCAAGGGGTGTGAATAATTTCTGAAGGCACTGTATGTACCCATAAGGCATGAGGGCCAGGATCTTTGTAAAACGTAAGTGCTTTTTTTTATGGTAGCTCACATTTGGCTGCCGTATAGGCATCTGACATATCATCCACTTTGGGGTTATAGTTTGAGTTACATTTTCTTGTATAGTCTTTACAGCTTCCTCTTTACACAGCTTTTATACGGTATATTGGTATACCCAAACTTCTGAAGAGATAACTGTAAACATGCTCTGAATTTATTGGTCAAACAGTATTGTAATATTGATAATTGTAATGTGAAAATGTAGTATTGGGAAACGTTTACAGAACAATACAATTCCCCATATTCCTGCGTGAAATGGACTTAATTGCGACATCTACTGTCAAGATCAGATATTTCAGCAGATGTTGTATTCCATACCCATTCTTATTAACCCCAGGTAAGTTTGTCCTATTTGCAGTTTCTTTGAAATACTTGCACATTTTTACCCCTTGGTCATTTATCCATAGACCTCTAGAAATCAGGTCAACTCCTGCTTCCAGGAGGGGGTGATGCATAGGCTACAGTCTGACAGGTAGAAAAACTACATTTAATGACACTGCCTCTATGCATGAAGAATCAAAACAATCCTGCACAGGCTACAAGGTTGGTTGTAAAAATGCTTCACGATGTCCACCATTGTTCCTGTTCCCAAGAAAGTGAAGGTAACTGAACTAAATGACTATAGTCACATAGCACTCACTTATGTCATCATGAAGTTCTTTAAGAGGCTAGTTAAGGACAATATCACCTCCAACTTACCCAACAACCTAGACCCACTACAATTCACCTACTTCTCCAACAGATCCAAGGATAACGCGGTCGCCATTGCACTTCACACTACCCTATCCCACCTGGACAAGAGAAATATCTATGTAGGAATTCTGTTCATTGAATACAGCTTAGTCTTCAACACCATAGTGCCCTCAAAGCTCATCACTAAGCTCAGGGCCCTGGGTCTGAACCCCCCTCACTGTGCAACTGAGTCCTAGACTTCCTGATGGGCCGATCTCACGTGTTGAAGGTGGGCAACAACACCTCCACCTCGCTGATCCTCAACACGGGGGCCCCACCGGGGTGGGTGCTCCGCCCCCTCCTGTCCTCCCTGTTCAAAAAAATAATTGCCCCCTTCCACTCAATAACTGGTTGTACCACCTTTAGCTGAATTGACTACAACAAAATGCTTCCTGTAGTTGTTGATCAGTCTCTTACATTGCTGTGGAGGAATCTTGGCCCACTCTTGTATAAAGAACTGCTTTAACTCAGCAACATTTGTGGGTTTTTAAGTCCTATCACAACATCTCAATTGGGATTAGGTCTAAACTTTGACTAGGCCATTCCAAAACTTCAATTGTTTAACTTTTTATCCATTTTCATGTAGACTTGATTGTGTGTTTTGGAACATTGTCTTGCTGCACGACCCAGCTGTGCTTCAGCTTCAGCTCACAGATGAATGGCCAGAAATTATCCTGTAGAATTTCCTGATACAGAGCAGAAGCCATGGTTCCTTCAATTAAGGCAAGTCGTCCAGGTCCTGAGGCAGCAAAACATTCCCAGACCATCACATTACCACCACCATGCTTGACCGTTGGTATGAGGTTCTTACTGTGGAATGCAGTGTTTGGTTTTCGCCAGACATAGTGGGACCCATGTCATTCAAAAGGTTGACTCAAGTTTGCCAAATGACTCATTCTGATATTCTTAATAGTTTTTTATTTTAACTTTATTATGTGTGTTTTGTATTGTTTGGTATTATTACTGTAATGTTGGAGCAAGAACACAAGCATTTCGCTACACCTGAAAATCTGTGTTTGCGACCAATAAACTTTAACTTCATAGCGCTTGTTTAAGGAAACATAGATTAGAGCCTATGATTTTCCTGATTTTTCTGTTCAAATAAGGAAGTCAGTCAATTGAAATAAATAAATTAGGCCCTAATCTATGGATTTCACATGACTGGGCAGAGGCCCACCAACTGGGGAGCCAGGCCCAGCCAAACACAATTAGTTTTTTTCCCACAAAAGAGATTTATTACAGACAGAAAGAATCCTCAGTTTCATCAGCTGCCTGGGTGGCTGGTCTCAGACGATCCCACAGGTGAAGAAGCCGGATGTGGATGTCCTAGGCTGGCGTGGTTACACGTGGTCTGCGGTTGTGAGGCCGGTTGGACGTACTGCCAAATGATCTAAAACGACGTTGGAGACATGCCAATTGCACGCTCCCTCAAGACTTCAGACATCTGTGACATTGTGTTGTGTGACAAAACTGTACATTTTAGAGTGGCCTTTTATTTTCCCCCAGCAGGGGGGGGGGGGGTTAATTTTTTTATTTTTTATTATTATTTGTAAGTTTTTTTTAAAGTAAAAAAAAAATCAGCTTCTTGATATGACACACTTGTCAGGTGGATGGTTTATCTTTGCCAAGGAGAAATGCTCACTAACAGGGATGTAAACAACTTTGTGCACAAAATTTAACAGAAATAAGCTTTTCATGCGTATGGACAATTTCTGACATCTTTCATTTCACCTCATGAAACATGGCACCAACAATTTACATGTTGCTTTTATATTTTTGTTCAGTGTATATAGCTATCTGCATCACCGAACACACGTGTGTAAACAGAAGACGGACGCAACAAACATGTTGTCACTGAAAAATACTGTGGGCTTTACGCTTTTAGAATCGCACCGCATTTGAGAATCGATTTACGTTTAGATGGCTGCCAATTCACCTCTAAATATAACATGTAAGGTCCTTGGACTTTAAGGAGTACGCCTAACGTTAGGCTTCTTTAGTCCATTATTGGGTTAGGTCTAGATAAACGTTTTCATTGTCTGCAGAATCTTTTTTAAATCCATGTCGTTGAAAGAATAAAACAATGTTCAATAGTCAGGAGAGCAAATCAATTTGCATATACAGTGCATTTCAGAAGATATTTAGACCCCTTTGACTTTTTCCACATTTTGTGACCTTACAACCTTATTCTAAAATGCATGAAATAATTTGTCTTCATCATCAATCTACACACAATACCCCATAATGACAAAGCGAAAATATGTTTTTAGAAATGTTTGTAAATTTATAAAAAAAATTCTAACAGAAATACCTTATTTACATAGGTATTCAGAGCCTTTGCTGTGAGACGAAATTGAGCTCAGGTGCATCCTGTTTCAATTGATCATCCTTGAGATGTTTCTACAACTTGATTGGGGTCCACCTGTGGTAAATTGAATTGACTGAACATGATTTGGATATGCACACACCTATCTATATAATGTCCTGCAGTTGACAGTGCATGTCAGAGCAAAACCCAAGCCACGAGGTCAAAGGACTTGTCTGTAGAGCTCCGAGACAGGATTGTGTCGAGGCACAGATCTGGGGAAGGGTACCAAAAAATGTCTGCAACATTGAAGGTCCCCAAGAGCACAATGGCCTCCATCATTCTTAAATGGAAGAAGTTTGGAACCACCAAGACTCTTCCTAGAGCTGGCCGCCCGGCCAAACTGAGGATTCGGAGAAGGGCTTTGGTCAGGGAGGTGACCAAGACCCGAAGGTTACTCTGACAGAGCTCCAGAGTTGCTCTGTGGAGATGGAAGAACCAGAAGGACAACCAGCACTCTAACAATCAGTCCTTTATGGTAGAGTGGCCAGATGGAAGCCACTCCTCAGGAAAAGACACATGACAGCCCGCTTGGAGTTTGCCAAAAGGCACCTAAGGACTCTCAGACCATGAGAAACCAGATTCTCTGGTCTGATGAAACCAAGATTGAACTCTTTGGCCTGAATGCCAAGTGTCACATCTGGAGAAAACCTGGCACCATCCCTACAGTGAAGCATGGTGGTGGCAGCATTGTGCTGTGGCAATGTGTTTTTCAGCGGCAGGGACTGGGAGACTAGCCAGGATCGAGGGAAAGATGAACGGGGCAAAGTACAGAGAGATCCTTGATGAAAACCTGCTCCAGAGCACTCAGGACCTCAGACTGGGGTGAAGGTTCCCCTTCCAACAGGACAACGACCCTAAGCACACAACTCAGGAGTGGCTTCAGGACAAGTCTCTGAATGTCCTTGAGTGGCCCAGCCAGAGCACGGACTTGAACCGATCGAACATTTATAGAGAGACCTGAAAATAGCTGTGCGACAACGCTCCCCATCCAACCTGACAGAGCTTGAGAGGATCTGCAGAGAAGAATGGGAGAAACTCCACAAATACAGGTGTGCCAAGCTTGTAGCATCATAACCAAGAAGACTTGAGGCTGTAATCGCTGCCAAAGGTGCTTCAACGAAGTACTGAGTAAAGGGTCTGAATACTAATGTAAATGTGAGATTTCAGTTATTTTTTATACATTTGCTAAACATTTCTGAAAACCTGTTTTTGCTTTGTCTTTATGGGGTGATGTGTGCAGATTGTTGTGGGGGAAAACATTAAATCCATTTTAGAATAAGGCTGTAATCAAGGGGTCTGAATACTTTCCAAATGCACTGTATATGAGAACTAAAAACCCAGTTAAGATATGAGCAAGGGTTCATGTATCAAGATTAGGCCTGTGGCAGGTCCAGAATACATTTTTGATTTTTTTCCTCCCTATGATCATGAGACCCAAATTTGCCCTTTACTCATTTTGAGGTTTGGATGAGGCACTAACTGACCAGGCATTGACTAAATGTTCATGACAAATAGTTTTCCTCCTCAGGACTTGGGGTCGAGAGGTGGGGGATTTCTCGCTCAGTTAATTGCGAAATAACAGAATGTAGGGCAACAATGGGCGCTAACTAAAATTAGTTTTGTGATTATCCTTGTAGAATAAAGGCGACAGGGCTCACTAATTAGGAGCTGTGTCACTGAGGTCCTAGTCAGTCTTCGTGCGCGGGTGTGTAGAGGTTGTGGGGCCGGCAGGCAGGCGACAGGCGCCGGTGCCTGGACAAAGGACTGTCTGCTGCTGGGTTGCAAGGATTCCAAAGTCCCAGTCCCGGCGAAACACCCTGCCGCGACTCTTAACCCCTTCACTAGACGGTGCCATTTCCGTCAACTCTCTCTCTCTCTCTGTTACACACACCGTTTTAAGATCAGGCTAATGACTGTATATGATTATTTTCACATTCGTCAACTAGCTTGCAACATTTTAGCTTTTTTTACGTCTTTAGGCTACAGACAAAAAAGGAAGTGGTGCGTTGCAACGATAAGCCTATTTGAGCATAAACATCACCTTTGAATATACATTTCCAATATATTGAACGATATTGACTTCTAATTTGTAGGATACAGTTTTAACTCTCGAAATAGGAACGACTAAATTGGTTGTTTGTGTGTAATAGAAGTTTAGAATACTTTTAAAATAACTGTACAGCCAATAGGGTATGTATAAACAATTACAGATATGGCCCCAATAATACAATGCAAAAGGCAGAAACTCAAAAACTTAAATAAACAATTATGCACTAGGTTTGATAAAAAAAAAAATCTAAATGGAGGTGAGGGAATAATGAAAAACCTAGAAAAATGATATACATTTAATTATTTATGTGATTTTGTGATAACATTTCGTATCCAACAATGTTTTTGTAGTGTAGGCTAACATTGAGCTAGGCTAGAATTAAAATGTGAGATAAAAAAAATAAAAAATAATAATGTACTGAGAGATCAGTCTGGACTCAGGTGTAGACGAGACCAGGCTGGATACATAGGCCTATGATATACTCGTTTTTAAGAGCTATTGGATTTCACTATTTAGCCATACATTTGTAAAGACCTCAGTTCTTTTGATGCTGAGGGTGTACTATTTAATCAACGACGGCAGGGGGCGGAACACAATTTATTTTTTGCAATGTTGGGTTTCAATAAAAGGTTCCAGAAAATATTATTGGTAGGTCATATTGAATATTACGATACATTTTAAGATGTGTTATTGATTCGATACACCCATCACAATATCAAAGAAACAATGTTCAAAGTTGTACTTTTTCTTTATAGTAATTACGGATTACAACTTTGATTTTGGTCAAACTTGTCATGTCAAACCAACTGAAACCTAGGCTTGGTTTGAACCTACTGTTAAACATACAGGGACATATTGGCAATTAAAGGAAGGATCTGGTTTGAAAGAATAAAATATACATATATTTTTAATTATTTCAAAAAGTAAAAATATTGTTTAAACGAACTAATTGCACTCTTAGGCCTGTTGTAACCCACCTAAACTCCATAGTTTGTCAAACGTTTGCTTTGACGTTAAAGCTATAGGGGTCAACGCTATTGAACATGCAAAAACTGTTGCAAGAAAAATAATATTTGCTCTTATTATCAAGGAATAAAGCCTGTAAGGCATTACCTTGTTCTTTTTGTCAAGCCTTTAATCTAATTCCCAAACATGTAATTTACAAGGCAAGCTTATCAATAAACGAAGACAATGAAGTAACTGATACAAAACATCACCTGAATGACACATTCATTTTTATTTAAAGTGTGAGGAGCTCAACAAAAGCATATTAATGCATATGAATTTACCCGAATAAACCAGCATAAAAGATACCAATTGAGCTACCTCTGACGAGGTAGTCTTCAGTGCTGGAGAAAAAGAAACCTGAGTTTTCCCTGCCAAATGAACAGTGCTGCGCATTGTATCGCAAAACAATGTTTCATCAACAGCATCCGAAATCTTTGGGATGTCCCTAACCCTAACACTAACCCTAACCTTAACCCATACCCCAACCTTAACCCATAATCTTACCTTAACCCTTACCCCTACCCTGACCCTAACCTTAATCCGTCCCTTAACTATTTTAAAATGCAACTTCAATGGGGTAGGGACGTCCCAAGGATCCCGGATAGCATGGACCGGAAAGGGTATGCAGGTGGCACGCATTTCCTTCGTATTTCATCTCACTGGCGGGGATAAACAGCAATGCATCACAAACATTTGAAACTCATTCGGTTAACAACAAACTCTAAATAGTGTTCATGTACAATATATTTCCATGTAAAAGGGGAAATTATAAATGCAACAAGTTGAAATCTAAGTAGTATATACACGCCAATGTACAGATTTGAATAAATTAATAACAAGTTGCGTATTATTTTATCCTTATATTTACAGAATTTATTTTCTTGGAAACATAAATAATTCAATCAGATTAATGTTTCATGTTGTGAGTTACAAATGTCTTTCCAAAACAGCTTCAGAAACCAGTTTAACTGTGTCTCCGTTCCATCCCTTTTGAAATCTATTGTAAATGTATTTTTGGGGTGTAGCTTTATCCTTATCAATAGCCTAGCGAACAGCCCCAACATCCTCTGTTCATCCTCCGTTCCTCCTTCAGGAGCCGAGATGCTCTCCATACACATGCAGCAATCCTACACTGACGTAAAAAAATGAATCTATATCACCAATAGTATGTAATTTGATGAATTCACCTCGTCAGCCCATATCCATCCATCTCACTCTCAGAACAACTGTGTATATAGCCCGACAGAATCGTGTCAAATATACCTTGAATTAACAGGTGGTTTTGGTCACTTTGGAGCGTCAATGGCAGGAGACATTTCTCTGGGTTGTTCCAGTCCTCTGACCAGCCTCTGTATATTTTGCAGTTCGTTAGTGGAATCCTTCTTAGATGTTTTGGGGGATGCCGTCCTCTGGCTGGCCACTTTGTGACTGTGGTGCTCAGATACAGGACTTGTTTCTCTGCTGCCTGACTTGGACAGGTCGGATGGTGCGTTGATGCTGCCCGGCAGCCCTGTGGTGAGCAGGTTTGTGCTTGAAGGAATAGATGTGGGTATCTGATAAGGGTTGAATCGCAGCCGTGGTCGGGAGGTGGTGATGAAAGGGTTTCTGCCCAATGAGGAGGCTGCGGTGCAGGAGGGGAGGGCCGAGGCCGCAGCAGCTGCTGCAGCTGCCATGTAGGTGTATGGATACGGGAACAGTCCTCCAAAAGGTGGCATCGAAATTCCCTGTGTTCAAAAAATGATGGCGTTATTATATATGCACAAATGCTACAAAGACAGAGTTCCAGGCCTGTCATACTTCTTCGATGTGCATGGATGTTTTGTTGTTGAACCATTTACCCTGAAAACCTTTTAGAGTTACATTTTTGTTTAATCGAAAACTGTAGCCTACAGGCTATTCAAAATAATATAAACTACTACCATTACAAAAGTAGCCCTATGTCTATCCATCATTTTAAAAAGCATATTATTATGTTCTCAATCCAATCCCCAAAAAAAGGCACCCACAAAGTCCCAGTTTTGTTTGGAATAACCAAATATAGGCGGCTTTTATTCATTATCCATAAAGTCATACATCTACATTAAATATACTGAAATTATTTATTATGAATGCAATTGAAGGTGATGCTAAAAAGACACTTCAATTGCAGAAGTTTGTGCAGGAAAACTCATAGAAATATGAAGTGTTCCTGAGCTATATCTATTGTGATGTAATTCGTTGTTGGGAATACATTGTTATTATTAGGGCCTGCATGCATTGCTGCTGTCATGCATGCTTGTCTGTTGAAATTAGTTAGAGTATAAGTTAACTTTTTACCTGAGATGCTAGCATGTGCTGTGACAGGTGGAACGGGAAGTGACTATGACAGCCCGCGCTTTGAGAGGAAAGGCTTCCGTTTTCCAGGCCATTCGCTCCAGAAACAGATGTCAACAGATGCCCCATACCCATGGTGGAGAATGCCCCTGGTGCCATCGCAAACTGTCCGGGGTGGAACAACATTTGTCCCGTATTCAAAGGGTTAAAGAACTGTTGACTGTGCAAACCAGAAAATGCCAGACTCTGCAGGTGACTCGCACTAAAGTGTGATGGGCTCTCCGTCTGTACCATCAAAGGAGAAAACCCATCTTTCACCCCACTGATGCCCCCACTATCCGTGTTGTTCTTTGTAGGTTCCGTCTCTTGGCGGTGCTTATGATCTAACTTGTCCTTTTCAAGATTTCGAATACTGAACACAGAGTCGCTCTCTTTCCTTGAACCCAGGTGTTCGCTCTTTTTTTCCAAAAGAATCCTATCCCTCACTCTGTTATCGCCTTTAGGGCTGAGAGGAGAAGTTGGTTCAGGCCCGGGGCTGCTGGCTGCGATGGAGCGCTCCTCTTGTCGGTCAAGCTCCTGATCACTGTCAGTGCAGTTCTTGTCGTCTGTAAAACATTATATCAAACTTCCATTAACCGATCTACATTTTATGATACACTATAATAGAATGTATTTAAAAACTCTCAAGTCTAACTTAAAGGCTTTACATAGACTATAGCACAATTAAAGCAAAAATAACTAGAGGTTATGATATGTAGGTCTAGCCTATGTATAGCTTCCAGTATGCTAAAACCATTTAATATCACAACCAGCACATGCGTGGCATTAATTTATATATTATTTGAAGGAAGGCGTCGTGATGTAGTGTTAACATTAATTTCAGAACCACTTCCCTTCTGCTCGTAAAAACGTTTGGTTCGCTGGTAAGATTGGCATACATTTTGTTTTAAAGTCGTTCTATAAAGTTTCCGCAGTTGAACTAGAGACCTTCGTTTAGTGCTTGGTTGATAATCGAATGCATAACTATCGAATAATGATCTGAAAACCATACTACAGTACTACAATCAAGGGGCTGAATGTGTATGGACCTGTCAGTAGATGGCGCATTGGATCACGTTACACTGATGCATGAAGCCTAGCTTTCATGTTCTACAGAGATATTGATACGTAAAATAGTATACTGTGGGTAAAGAAATCATCTTGTCTGCTATTATTTCTCCTTTTAATTTATTTAATATTATTTTATGTTGTACCACACGTTTATACATTCTACTTAACTCTAAACTAATGTCACAACTGAGCACATAGCAATCACAGATTTACCCACTTTCTCGCGTTTTCTTCTTTTCTCCTACAAATATTATTTTTTCCTCTCTTATCCAATTGTAAACCACCCAATTATCCTCAGGTTAATGACACATAATAACAACCTTAAGGTTTGTTCCCATTTGTGTTTATAATTTCTTAATTACTGGCATCTTCAAAATGACCAATTTGGTGGACATGAAAAGTAATGTAAACAACGCTTTATGAGCAGTCTTACCTCGACTGGTTCGGTTGAACCTCAGTGGACTAGTTACATGTCCCAGTGGAGAATGAACCGAGTCCCCTCCGGTGGTTTGTTCAAAGGAGGAGTCATCTGAGTCGGCACAGTCCCCGTCCCCTTTAAGGTCCCGGTCCTCATACATGCTCAGCGATGGAAGGGTTAACTGCTTCCTGCAGACCGGACTGAGATTAGTTAATGCATCTGTATTTTGATCGAATCACTAGACAATAATGCTTGGTCTGCAAATTATTGTTGTTTATCCCAATGGGACAATTATTTTCAATTTATGGTCATATTTTCAGGTTAATCTTTTTTTTATTCAATAACGAATAAAATAATATACCTCTTTTCCCGTCGTCCATTTCCCGTGTCTCTGAACCCTTTAGCAAATGGGTTGTGATCAATTTTGAGTTGTGTAATCTGTAGAGAACACGAGAGTGCACGGCATCAACAATGGGATCCTGAAAAGACTGACATGTAATTTCAAATGTACTATTCTTGGCCTACCACTAATAACAATAATACAAATAATAATAATTATGCCAATGATACGCAAAATGATTCATCAATAAGCATTATTGATGGAATAATATTTGTAACAATAGAAATGTTTTGGTGCTGGGGACTGCTGTGCTTGTTATCTCCTGGGCTCTAGAGGCAAGACAAGCATCTCTGTCGATGAAGTGTAGTTACTAAAGCTTCTCAATTATTCATTCTTCTTCTTAAAGGAAAGTACTATACCTAACATTTCGATTAGCATTACGCTGATGGTCATTTTCTCAGAGACGGAATGCTACTTTTTATTGCAAGCTACTGTTTAAACTTTAATTGCACACATACACGGCCTTGTTTATTTAGGAACAATACTATTCGTTCATGTATTCATTTTCGTCTGTCCTTTTGAGTTTTTAGAAGCTGTGTGTGTTCATGCTTTGCGTTAGTGGATTGCATGCTTTGATTGTTCAGAACTGTGTTGGTGTCTCCATGCAGTAGCCCAAAGACATAGTGAGGATAAGTGCCTAATCGATTGTGACTCTGTACCATACATTTAATGATAGCAACAAGCCCACTCGGCCTTCAACATGTACTCCAATTCACATCAACAGGGAGGGGTTGCTATAGCCAACATTACGCATATAAAATAAGTTATTGAGACTAAAACATTCCACATTAAAGTTAACTGACACCTCAGGTTCAACTATCAGCATATGTGTGTGTGTGTGTGTGTGTGTGTGTTACACACTTACACACACACACCACAAGTTTATAAAAACTCAAACATAAATAGAACAGGTCTAATTTAGAATACACAGTAGTGTTTACACATCCAGCAGTCAATATTCAATATTACAACATTTAACATAGACGTTTCGCATATTATCTTCTGGTAAAGCTTACCTTGTCATTCTGATATGCAGTGACAGCGATAAAATCTGTCTCTGGAAAAACATATGTCCGGAAGGTGCTGTAAGGGAGCTTCAGGATGTCGTTGGCCCTCACTATATGAAATCTGGGCTGGTATTTATGCATCGAATTCAGGATAGTCTGAGAATGCAAAGAAACAGAAAATATGTTAAGGTGATCATGCTGATACACGTTTTGGTTTGAACTGAGATGACGAGGACAATAACAATGATGACTTCGTTGATTTGTTGGCACTTGTATTTCTTGTGTTATTGCAGGGAACTTATGCATTCCACCGAAACACACACCGTCTTAATAATGCACTATTTATTTGTATAGGGCGGTGATTTCCTCTACAGTAAAATATAACAAATGTAGGCCTACTACAAAAGTTGGTGTACTATTTCGAGCGTTTATGCTGACAATGCAGACTGACGGAATGTTCTGCATTGGGGCACAGCCCCTAACATCCAGGTTCTAATGTGGAACTAACGATTCTGATTATGCCTTATCATTAGCCGTATTACATGTATAGGCCTATATAAACCCGTTACGTGGGATTATGCATTTATATTAACTTTTCTCAAATGTTTTACTGCACTTGTCAATTAATATTAACCTATGAAGGATTTGCAACATCTTTGAAAATGTCAACAGCTTTTGTAACGCTTTGCCTACTTTGATTTGTCCTAACCTGCATTAGACATGCAAAAAAAAGAGCAAGCAACAATAACTGAATTACTGTTTATCAAAAATACCATAAAATCAAATATGTATTAAATTCATATTCAAAATAGTGCCCTATTACAGCGATGTAGACAGTAGTCTATTGGGAAGAATTTGGGGTACCAAGTTGTTATTGCTTTTGCATGTAAGTCTTGGGTGAGTATCTGCTACCATTTCAAAGCGCCCCACTTGCAATCTTTTTATCCAAATTTCACTGAAAGGAAACATTACCGTAATCAATTCAAGAGAGATCAAGTCTGCCCTATGTCTTTGACCTGGTTCTAGCTACTTGACTTAACTGCAAACTTTGTCACTCTGCTCCGCACCGAAATATACCACGAATTAAATATTTTTAAAGACAATAAATCAAATCTGAACCACTGTTGTTGAGCCTTAAAACTATTTTGGAGATGCATGGTGGGTTACTGTTGTCCTATCAATATTTTTGTGATTTTCTAATGCATCATTTTGCATTGCTATTGGTTATGAATAAAGGTTAAATCATTTATGTTATAGCCTTCAAAAACATTACAAATATAGATTATTCTAGGCCTACTATTGACCTCATAATAATATGTACCATAATTAAATTAGGTCTAGGCCCTACATTGAATCCAAAAACCTGTGTTATGTGCGTCTACAAAATAGCAGGAATATCCGTAATATCGGCATTTTGAACCCTTGTCAATAGCCCGGGTTAGTTTTACACAAAAGGCAAATTCATCTTTAATCGAAGCATCATCAAATTAAATCAAGAAATTACGTACAAATCCATGCTTGTCGGATATATTATTAGTCAACTTGAGTTTATGAAATGCAACAGGCTTCGCCATCCACTGCTCCCCTGTGGCAGGGCTGTCCGGATGGATGTACATTCGTTTGGGCATCTCCGGGTCGGCTTTCCCAGCTACCATCCAACGCGAGTTGTGGAACTTGTAGCGGCAGTCGTCAGCAGAGACTATATCCATAAGGAGGATATACTTGGCTTTCTTATCAAGCCCATTGACACGAACTTTGAATGGGGGAAACATCCTCCTGCAATAGAATAAAACAATAAAACACTGGGCCTTTCAATCATCTGGCTTAAAATCATGGCATTCGAAAAATAACAATATTTGGATTTTATGCACGTTGATTGTACTATACCTAACTGTAAACACATGATATTTCTAATGGTTTCTTTGAGAAGAAAATAAAGGTTATCCAAAGTACTGCCAAAACCGAGGGGGTGTTGGCTATACCAAGATGTCTACGGGCACGCCTTGGAATTCAGCACTAAAGTTCGCCTACAGAGCCCAAACTTACTACATTCATCTTCAACTACACTTGTTTCGACACATGTGTGCATTGTTTAATTGATTTAATTTGCTCATTCGTTTGTTATTCTCGTGTTAGGTCTATCCCTATAATGTGTAAACAGTAGGCTATGCTTATCCCAAATCACTCAATAGCCATACTTTCATAAACAGTTATATTTCGATAATTAGGGGTGCAATGTAAATATAGATCTGTGCTTTTTTGGAGACAATAGTTGGCTACTAATGCAGTAGCCTAGGAACCTGCAAATCTCTCATAAATATTTGAAAGCATTTGGCAGCACCAGCGACACCGCCTTCGGGATTACTATTACTTGACCAAGTATGACTATCACTATGAGTGATTCATTTATAACCATTTCCTAATAACATAACTTTACTCACCACTGCACATAACATTGCCTATAATATGCACGCATAACATTAGCCTAACTCAACGGAAGCATGTCTTTACCTTCCTGATTTCGTAATAACCATCTCGGTTCCTATTTTGTGAAATTGGTCCCATAAATCCTTGGCCTCCAGGTTGACTTTGGGGTCGTCCTCCACCTCTTCCTCCGGCTCCAAGCTCTTGAGGGAGCGGAGGTGAGCCGCTTGATGGTGATGACCCAACGCCGCGTGGAGTCCCGCTTCCGCGGCACCAGATAAAGCATGGCCTGATAGAGGTTTGGTGAGAGCGCCGTGAGACAACGTCAGTCCAGGGAAAAATGAAGGCTGTGCAGCTGCAAGGAAGGCTGACATAGGAAAGTCGGTCGGCCGGTGAGCGTGGAAAGGGTGATAAGCCATGGCAGTCCCTGTGTAAACTGGATCTCTCATCGGTGCATTCAAAAATTGATATAGAATGATTATACGCTATTTATGTCCACCCTCAGTAGACGTAGCCTATTGGTGTGTGTATCCAAAAGACAGATGTCTTCGTAAATCGAGCAGAAATATAAAAGTAGTTTCGCGTGCTCAACCAAGAGCGAATGCGTCCCAGACGTCTCTAACAGACCGAGGGAAGAAATTAGTGTACTGTTACTCCTGATGCTCGGTTCCCACACAGCACCGTGATAATATCCGTCGAAGAGACGGCATCGACACCTCGAGATTAGAGCTGGGCTTCGCTTCTTATTCACCCAAGTAACTTTCGGAAAAAGAAAATCACTCTTTACTCGGATTGGGAGTTCGAATTGAGAGGTCTTGCTCTGACCACCGTGGTATAGTGACTGTCTAACATGTCTCTCCTCCCCGGATCCCGACACTAATGAACCAAGCCCACTTGATTGCCGATTTTACGCTTTCCGGACCAATTGTGGAGCTCTATAGGCGTGGTTTTGACAGCTTCGGCCAAGATCCGTAAGGGGGGTGGGGGCTAAAAGGTGTCGGAAGCATTAGCAGTAAGAAAACATGTCAACAGAATAAAATATTAACCAATGACATAGTAAAGATCTGGAAATCCCTCCCCCAAACTTCGAATCGAGCACCAGGGCTGGCTTTTACTGCACGGCCGGTGAAGAGGACGGATCCTCCGACTGCCTAGTCGTTTCGTGAAGCTTTCACACTGTGGGGGTACCAGCCTATAGCCTATACATCCTATCTAAAATCTTGACTGGGTTGAAATTATTCGGTCAGTAAAACCTGATTTGAAAACATGGCATTCAGAGGGCTACTAATGAATGAGTTTTTAAATAAAACAACAGCTACTATCCCTACAAAACATTTAGCATCGAAGCGAATGTCTGCGCTGGCTGGTTAACAGACGGCTGCTAGGCTACTACAATGCTTTGCTACCTGGCCTACAATTGGGTTGTGTTTTAAAAAGTAGACTATTGAGCCTACTTTATGGCGTGTTTTGATGCGCTGTTGCACTTTTATAACGTTGTAATAGGCTATATTAATATTCATAAACAGCATATTTATAACTATGCTATTGATATGTGCCTTTCACTAGCAACACATTGATTATTTAACAGCAACTACATGTTGCTTACAACTTACAAATAAACACATTTGTTTCATGGATTCATAGCCTATATCGAAGCACAGAAAAATAGCGATTTGAAGCGGTGAGAGCTTGCTGTCTTGGAGAGATACATCCAGTTAAAACCGAGCTGAGGCGAAGAGGGCTTATATCTTTGAGGAGTTATCAGGAGTAATTCAATCGAACGGAAATGCCTACATCCTCGAAACAGACACATTTAAGATAAGGATACTTTAAAAAAGCTGTTATTATTTTAACGAATCTACGGAAGTAGCCTATTATGGGCTACACTACTTTTTCAGCAATTCACGAAGTTCTTTACCATAGCCTACAGAATGTATCCAACATTGACACAAACACAATTGACTATTCGAAGCAACAGCATATCATATCATTTAAACCGGCAAGAGTTTATGAATAGACAGTGGTAGGCTATGTTAGACGATTTGGAGGGAATCGCAAGTAGGTTACTGCTCCTCAGACAGTGCGTTATGCAAGATGGAAACGGGCGATTTTGTCAAACTTCACATACTATCGCTGTGTGTGTTTCCCGTGTAGCGATATAACTTTCTCCAAATACCATTGTGTATACCTTTAAGAAGTCCATTCGCAGATCATTGATTAAGTGGGACTACGTTTGTTAAGGAGCTCTTGGCGCCAGTCTGCTGGCGTCCCACAATAAGAACCCTCTCCTGTCACTTCATATTTACGCCCAAATCTTCAAACAGCGTGCTCCAATCCCCTCTACATTCCATCCAAGGCTGTAGCCCATGATAGATCTCCAACTTCGGATTTCCTGCACTAGCCACATATATGCGGTAGTTTAGTTATAATTATTGATTCGAATACAGCATTTTAATGAATGACGGAAGAGGTGCAGGTGCAGTTGCAGGTTTAGTGCGCGATAACGTGGATACTAAGTTCCCAGACTCAACCCAAGCTTAAAACTCACTCAAAATTCTGCTGACTACACCGGACCTCTGTCATAATGGTGAGACTTAATAAGAATTCTCATAAACGCTAATGCAATATCTTTTCAGTTTAGAGCCTACTTTCTTTATATTTTGGTGTAAAATTGTTGATCTGAGAGTATCTCATTTTGAACTAATTGTCACTTGTTTGCATTGAAGAAAATTATAAGATTAACTTATTTTTAAAACACACATTCACCAAGAATATATTAGTCTACTAAAAGTTGTTTTTACTTTTTTAGTGACTAGGTGACAATTACTTTGCAGAGATAATGACTGTGTACAAATTACATTTACAGATCGGTCAAATGATTAGGGGAGAAGAAGTGGGATATGGAAAGTAGGCCTATACACCGTAGGTATCGATAAGGGTGAATGGATGAGTCCATTGAGATTTTTAAAATGTGTTTCTTGGAGTTAATTTAGTATGACACAATCTTATACGACTATCAAAAATCACTAGACTGGCCTGCAGACTTAAGGCATTCTCATGTGCAACATTGCTTTAGTTTTAAAACCAAAAGTAACAGAGAAATAGTGAGGTCTGAAAAGTAATCGATAGTATATTCTTAATCAGGCAGAATTAGGAAAGTGAAATGCATACATTTTAACAGAATGCCTGTTTTCATACATTGCTTTGCCTGTTGAAGGTGCACACATTTTATTGGAATATGGGCCTATATTGTTTATTTATTAGGCCTAAAAAAAAATTATGGCAAACATTTGTTTTAGAAACCAAGCCTACATAAACCTTGAAATATAACTTCACATTATTCACAAAATGCAATATGATTTTTCAACCAGGCAGGTTCAAACGTTTGGGAAATTGCGTCATTTGCAGAAGGAAAAACTACAACGCATGAAAAACATTTGTTTTATATTATTTTTATTTTTTATTTCATTTTTTTACACTGATCATGATTGGACTACATGTTTGGTTAAGGTTAACGTCCACGCACCTACAGGCTTACATATAACTCACATGAGGCCAGTAATGGTTGCTTGTGTCTACAATTCCCAGACCCACAACATTATAGTTACGGCAGTGGTAGAGCAATGGTAATGCACAATTAGTGTACAGTCTGACGGCAGTTGCTGACATAAAGTAACAGAAAACAACAGCTATTATTCTTTTTCACTACCACATTTTGTACATTAACTAGACTAGCCTAGTTCTCCTCCATATTTTGAGCTGTTAACTGCTAAAGGATTAACCCCGGATGGAGACAGATAATGAGGTCCCATGTAGGCTATATGTCTTTCAAGTAATTATATAAACCAAGGCGGACATTATGCTCAATTTATTTGTTTTAGACTTTGTTTTAGAAGCCTACGAAATATATAGGTTCGTTGATGGTGTGGCTAGCCTATGAATTACCTTGTTGAGTGCACAGTTGGACTTTAGTATTTAACTTAACTGTTGATTTGAACTTTAACTTCAATTTAAATCATTTATACTGTTGAGAGCAGTCAGTGGGTCAATTTGTATTTGTGGACGTGACACAGAGAATTAGGTGCACAAATCAGTAGCGATATAGCCTAGGCCTATAACCTACCAAAAAGTCTACATGTACCAGCCAGCACACGTAAGGTATAGGGCTATACACTTTAGGCTAAATGAGGGAGCATATCCGCAAAAAACACAAATGATTTATAACTGATCGCATACAACATGTTCACTTTGCCCCCTCACATAATGTATGCTCTTATAAATATGCTTTACATTTCCCTTGAATCTTTTCATAATTTCCCTTCCATCTCTCTCTCTCTCTCTGCAACTGATCCTCCGCTATATTTATCCTGAGGACTGAGTTCTTGGCGCCAGTCCGTTTAAGACCTGTCAGAGTCCCTCATATTTCCCGGTCACATAGCCAAGGCAACTCGTCTCCAAGCCTCAACAAACTCAACCAATCCCCTCTTCCCTCTTCCTCATGGTCAATGCTCTTCACTGCACTCTTCGCGTCATTCATTCATTCATTCATTCATTCAAATCTGTCTTTAATCTCCTTGCATCACGTCAGTGTTTGGGGGTTTAGCAATTTGCTCTTCGTCGTGGTTGTCTCATCTCATTGACCCCAGTCAGTGGGACTGCCGTTTGGTTCCCTACCCGCGCCAATTCAATATAGGACAAGTTGTTCAACATAGGACACTCCAAAGGCCTTGTCCATATTAATACATGCTAGTTTAGCTGGAGACTTGAAATGGAATATGAGCTAATTAACCTGCTCAGTTTACCTCACACTCATAAACTCCATAAGGTGATCTTGGCAGAATACTTATCATTAGGTTATCATGTCTACAGGAGGACACTGGCTCCGCTGGAATCCGGGGACGAGGGAATTAAGGCCTAGTTCTGAAGAGCATCTTTCACTTAGGTAACAGGTGGGGGCGCCAAATTAAGGCCCTTTAGGGAATTGAGAAGAAAGACGTTTTTCAATCTAACCCGATGTTTCGCCCTCAAAAGGTGATATTTAGACTAAACGTGTATGTATATTCATTTAATTTAGGTGACAATAGACAGTCATTTGTTTCTTCAAAACTGTAGCATGCTATACCCCATTGCCTTGTGGCTGCCATTGCCATCATTATAATGATTGCATTCCCTTATCATTACCTATAGTGTGGAATTGTGGGCCTGTTTATATCTTGTTCATTAACCTACTTAGTTATGTGCACCATGTAGTTGAAATTAGTTGACCAAACTATTAGTTTATTTTATATTCACAAGGAGGGACACACTTTGACTCTTTAATTGAAAACTCTACTCAGCTGCTGCAACACTGAGCCGATCGAAAGCAAGAAATGGTTGGTTGATCAAAAACAGGTTTTATTGGGAAGATAAGAGGAATTCATATCAACTCGCTTCTTTGAACCCCAAAAAGCCCTATCACGGTGGATGATTTAAATGCTATGTTCACAGAGAATTTATGGAGAAACCACAGTTTTTAGTTTTTTTTAAATAATTGATTGACAAAAATAAAGTCTACAAGGTTATTTCGAATCAAATCTAGTTTGTGGTAATGGTATATAAGCTCACCAAATGTATATATTTTAACAGTTTACTGTAACTGGGTTTACCTGTTCTAGTAATCTGATAGGTGCAGACGATCAGCAACATTTAATATAAACTACATCATATTGTGTAAAGTTGCCTATTTGAAAATAACTGAATTAACGAAGTAAATTAATACATTCATCTGTTTGATGACAGCACACATCGAACAGGAAGGTAGCCTGTTGATTCAAAGTTAACATATATATTATTATTGCAATATGAATGACTTTGATATATTTTTTAAATATTAGGCTTATTTCTCATCAAACACTTTGAATAACAATGAATACCACGTGCTCTGGCCTCTATTTTTAATAAGAATAAATATGCGGTTTATCTTTACACTGAACTCTTAATAGCTTACTTATAAAGTATAAATATTGTTTTGTAAGTTGTTTATTTATTAAACACTTGTTACATATAATAATTTATATTATCCTACTATAAACAAATATTATTATATGAAGGCAGCTCCCGGCTCCTCTCTGATTCAGAGAGGGTGGGGTTAAATACGGAAGACACGTTTCAGTTGAATGCATTCGGTTGTACAACTGACTAGGTATCCGGCTTTCCTGATTCTCAATTCTGCATCATCTCCCTAAAATAACAATTCTGAAAATCTGACATATCATATTTTAGATACATTTTTGGCATCTGACAATCTCTAATGAAAGCCACAATTTGAATAATGACCAAATGAAATAGCATAGAATGGCTACTTTTACCTGTCCATGAGTGTCTCTCAACTGAACTGCTAGCCAGATACTTGCAAATCTATATCAAGTCGATATTTACAGAGCATTGAAGTGCCTATAGCACTACTCAATAAGGTAATAGGAAAATGTATACAGTGTCTGAATTCGTTCCCTTTTTTAATGTAAACAACAACCATTTTTACAAAATGTCTTATCTAATAATTCATGTGTAGAAGTAAAAATTCAGGTGAGTGAAGACAATGATTCCCTATTGTTGTTGGAATTTCAGGAGAGAGTGAGGATTTGTTTTGAGGCTGTTGTCTCTGAGGCAAGATGTCAGCCAAACGGGTCAAGTAATGCCCGAAATATACATTATAATATTGCATTACTCCTCAAGGACACTGCTTTAAGAGACCTGTGTAACAGTGAATCACTGTGCAGACTGAGTCCTGATTCAAAAGATATGTCTTTGTTTTTGTATCTGTTTTTCATTCCTTCAATAAAGACCACTTCAGCACTATGGTTCGCTCTTGTCCTGCCTCCCATATGAATTATGTTTCAGCTACAAAAGAGCACTTAATGAGTTGTTTTGTCTGTACTCTGTTACATGTCCGCAATCCCCCGAAGGCTCATTTAAAACAGGCTCAAACTTTTTCTCTGAAGAAATTACATTCTCTCTTATGGTTTAATATTATTATGCAATCCTCACTTGAACGAAGTCACATGGACTGACATGTACACGTAACAATTTGTGATGAATTGAATGCGAGATCAGTGCCCAGTGAATATAACACAGATGAGTTACCGTCACTGAGGTTAGACAAAGTTTCAGTTTTTATGAAAGATGCATGACTCCAAACAGAACTAATGGTGCTGCGATAATGCTGTTCATATGGACGTACAACAGGCGGAAAGTGCCACGGATGCACAATTCATCTCACAAAAACGGCATCCTCTTTACCACACTGCATGTGATTGCGGTTGTTCAGGGAATTGTCATGCTAGGTGTAATTCTAGGGGCTTCTGTAAGCACTATAAAGCTGCCTTTGGACCAGGCTAAAGGGCATCTCCAAGTTAATTATGGTTCATGAAACCTTCATCAACTATTGGCATGCTTCATTATTGTCAACAAAGTGTGATTTATCATATGATATATAATTAAAACCATCTGACCATAACACATGTGATGGCCTTCGGACTAAATTATGCCACTGATGCCTCTGCTTTAGTACAGCAGCCATTACATTACCTCATTTGCCATTATGTAAAGCAACAATCATATAACAGAAAAAAAAGTGTATCAATCGATGTGACCTATTTTGCGGGGTACTGTTGTTGTTTTCTTGATGGTGCAGAGTGTTTTCCTTACTTTGTGTTGGTTGGTCATCTTGTGGGCATGTCTTGGTTCAGTGATTCTCTCCTGATCAAAGGCCTAGCAGAGCACGAGGGGGAGGCTTGCTGGTCTCCTGTGTTGTGGACTGTAAGGTGAACGCAATAACCTGACAGGTCAGCGTCTCCCCACATCAATACTGCCACACTGCCCTGAGGAATGTTCAAATCAGGGTCAGGTAAGGGATTGCCCCGTGTGGGAGTGGTATAACAACTTTACCATCTGACACAGAGACTGATCAATTGACAAAAATGGCATACTCTCCATAGCTTGTTGGAGGGATGTGTTATAGGTTGTTAGGGTTATGTGTGTTAACATTATGTGTTTGTCAAAGACTCTGGACAGAGGAACTATGAGTATCTGTCAGATGGAATGCATTAACTCCAGACCCATAAATATGTGTAAAGATGTTGGAAACAATTTGCCCATCATTTGAAAAGTTATCTCAAATGACAAAATTACTAAAATGTTTCCTTTCCTTGACAGTGAGAGGCTGCAATCCACGCTTTGGTTTTGTTTACTCATCTACAGCCACCAACAGTTAACATTAGCATTGACGACCAAAATCCCTGTTTTCTCCTCTTTTGATATCTCTGTCTGTCCTTTCTTCTTCACTGAATTTAACAATTCAGACCGTCTGTATTCTGTCCCTGTGCTGCACTAAGGGTTAGCTGGCTGGCGAGCCAGTGTAGAGAGAGCAGACAGAGTGAACTGGTGAGCTGGAGGGGAGTTGGATGACAGGAAAGGCTTGAGCTAGGAAGTGATCTCAGTGGTCCCACACAAGACGAATGGCTCCCTAGATACAGACGGTAATAACTTGTAATCAAAGCCATGAGACGGGTACGGGCCGGGGAGGTTAGGTCAGGACTGAAAGGAGCGATAGGAGGACATTAATCGCACCTCTCCTCTCCCCTTTCATGAGGTGCAGATGAGTGGTGAGGAGGTGAGGATGTTTGTTTGTTTTTTCTTCAGGATGGAAAGAGAGCCACATATGTGACATTTCCTCACTGACAGGCCGGTAGGCAAGCAGGCAGGTGTGCATAAATTGTACAGTAGGGTTTGAAATGAAGGGAGGCAGGATGATGACAGGGTCTGCTTCTTCTCACTCCCTGCTGCTGAGGCGGGATGGTCCCTGACACCCCCAGCCCCTCCCGGCCCCAGCCCCAGTCAACAGCACATCAGAGGAGCTCTGGAGCAGGAAGGAGGCAATCAATCTGAGCGACGGCGCACGGCTTTCACCTCTCCGGTCACAGTCCACACCTGGGACACATTCAGCAGAATGTTAGGTCACACAGG
Organism: Oncorhynchus keta; assembly: GCF_023373465.1. Classification (NCBI taxonomy): domain Eukaryota; kingdom Metazoa; phylum Chordata; class Actinopteri; order Salmoniformes; family Salmonidae; genus Oncorhynchus; species Oncorhynchus keta. The sequence continues at coordinate 42,694,707 of NC_068431.1, forward strand.
GCTCCAGGCGAGTCATCCCGAGGTCGAAACTGTAAAGTAGAAATCACGTCTAAGGGCTGTAGACTCTCTCAGTGATAAACAGGAATAAGAGAAAGAGCTCAGGATTAAATTATGGCTGAGCAACCAGACTGCAGTGCTGATGCATCTCTGCAGCAGGACCCTTTTATTCCCAGGAGATCAAAGGCAAAGCAAGTACATACAATATCGGTTTACAGTCATTATCAAGACATTTTTTACTGGGTACGCGTTGTTCTCTTCTCATTATACAAGATAGATTCATACCCATGCATATCGCATTGCGACGATAGGGAATACATTTTTCGATTGTTAATGACATGTCATTTAATCTAATCCATCCTTCCTACTGGAAGGAACACACACACACCTCCATACATCCAGAGGTTGCGCAGACTTCTGGAGTAATCCATAATGATTTCACTTTCGCGACCAAAGCCCAGGCTCCAGTACCACTCTCCGAGCTTCAGCTCCCAGAGGGATGTGAGTGTGGCTCATTATTCTAAAGGATTTCAGCTGATGAACTCGACCAAAGATCTTAAGGCTTTCTTATGCATCTTAATGCATCCACATGTGTGTTGTCCCTATTTCTGTAGCTAGACCAGTCTAAGCTGTCAGGAAATACTTTTCTCTGTTGCTTTTGAACTTTAGTGGTCGTATCTATACAGTAAGTAAGCGTGGTGTTCTTATTTTTAATCATCTCCTAATTTGACATATTCTAACAATGTCTCTTAAACTCTCAAATCCACACTAATTATCCATCAGGAGGATATATATATATACAGTTGAAGTCGGAAGTTTACATAGACCTTAGCCAAATACATTTGAACTCAGTTTTTCACAATTCCTGACATTTAATCCAAGTAAAAATTCCCTGTTTTAGGTCAATTAGGATCCCCGCTTTATTGTAAGAATGTGAAATGTCAGAATAATAGTAGAGAGAATTATTTCTTTCATCTTTTATTTCTTTCATCACATTCCCAGTGGGTGAGAAGTTTACATACACTCAATTAGTATTTGGTAGTGTCACCTTTAAATTGTTTCACTTGGGTCAAACTTTTCGGGTAGCCTTCCACAAGCTTTCCACAATAAGTTGGGTGAATTTTGGCCCATTCCTCCTGACAGAGCTGGTGTAACTGAGTCAGGATTGTAGGCCTCCTTGCTCGCATACGCTTTTTCAGTTCTGCCCACACATTTTCTCTGGGATTGAGGTCAGGGCTGTGTGATGGCCACTCCAATACCTTGACTTTCTTGTCCTTAAGCCATTTTGCCACAATTTTGGAAGTATGCTTGGGGTCATTGATCATTTGGAAGACCCATTTGCGACCAAGCATTAACTTCCTGATTGATGTCTTGAGATGTTGCTTAAATATATCCACATAATATGTCATCCTACCTCATGATGCCATCTATTTTGTGAAGTGCACTAGTCCCCCCTGCAGCAAAGCACCCCCACAACATGATGCTACCACCCCTGTGCTTTACGGTTGGGATGGTGTTCTTCGGCTTGCAAGCATTCCCTTTTTTCCTCCAAACATAACGATGGTCATTATGGCCAAACAGTTCTATTTTTGTTTCATCATATATTTCTCCAAAAAGTATGATCTTTGTCCTCATGTGTAGTTGCAAACCATAGTCTGGCTTTTTAATGGCAGTTTTGGAGCAGTGGCTTCTTCCTTGCTGAGCGACCTCTCAGGTTATGTCGATATAGGTCTGTTTTACGGTGGATATAGATACTTTTGTACCTGTTTCCTCCAGCATCTTCAGAAGGTCCTTTGCTGTTGTTCTGGGATTGATTTGCACTTTTTGCACCAAAGTACGTTCATCTCTAGGAGACAGAACGCGTCTCCTTCCTGAGCGGTATGACGGCTGCGTGGTCCCATGGTGTTTATACTTGTTTGTACAGATGAACGTGGTACCTTCATGCGTTTGGAAATTGCTCCCAAGGATGAACCACACTTGTGGAGGTCTACATTTTATTTTTCTGAGATCTTGATTGATTTCTTTTGATTTCCCCATGATGTCAAGGAAAGAGGCACTGAGTTTGAAGGTAGGCCTTGAAATACATCCACAGGTACACCTGACTCAAATGATGGCAATTAGCCTATCAGAAGCTTCTAAAGCCATTACATAATTTTCTGGAATTTTCCAAGCTGTTTAAAGGCACAGTCAATTTAGTGTATGTAAACTTCTGACCCACTGGAATTGTGATACAGTGAATTATAAGTGATAATAATCTGTCTATAAACATTTATTGGAAAAATTACTTGTGTCATACACAAAGTAGATGTCCTAACCGACTTGACAAATCTATAGTTTGTTAACAAGAAATTTGTGGAGTGGTTGAAAAATGAGTTTTAATGTCTCCAACCTAAGTGTATGTACAGTTACGACTTCAACTGTAGGTTTTAATCTAGCATGTTTCAGAAGATGAAGAGTTAACAGTTGTCTATAACACAGTGAAGTGTAAAATGTCACAATTTAAAATACTTCTAAACTATTTCACACTAGAATTCTCAGATATGGGTGGATTTAGTGCTTTTCTGTGAATAGCTGTAATCCTCTTAAGTTTTCTCTTCTCACTTTAGGCCTGCTCTGGCTCAGGGATATAAACCCTGCTTTCACATTATAGAAAATGGCTTTGTTTCTTGCCACTGATGTCAGGATGGATTCCAGACAGAGTCTGCTGATCAGTCTAAGAAGTGAAACCTAAGGAAAGTGACTTGAGAACGTGTATGTATCTCCAGTCTTAGTGCCAGCCACTCAGACGACCCACTGATTCAGAACATATTGCTGCGAACCAAAGGCCTGCGTTGATGGAGATACATTGAACTCGCAGCGAAATGTGGATCAAAGAGAAACAAAGAGCCTCTTAATCAGTCGTTCTGTGCTAGTGTTCAACATCAGGAAAGAGGGAGAGGGAGCAGTCCAACCCCAGTCCAATTCCACCCTCTTCAGCCTGTGTACACTAGGGGGGAGAGAGGCCACGCTGGGGACCAGAGACCAAGGCAGAAAGCCACACCAGTCCCACACTTATTCCATCTGATTTGTTATGTTGTTCAAACGGTAATCCCACCATGGTCTCTCTCCCAGCTGCCTCTGGTTAGGGCTCTCAGGTCACACACATACACATACACATACACATACACACACCGCCCTGTCTGCCTGCCACCACGATGCTCTAACCAACTGGGATGAGCGATATTCAATCAGGGCTCATTGTTAAGGAAGGAACCCCTCTCTGTGTTACGCTCTGTCAGCCTCCCCTCCCCTCCCCTCGCCCAAACACAAACACACCTCTAAGGTCCTGCCAACCTGTATTTTGCTCGTCTGCCAGATATAATAACAACCAAGTTCTTTGTCATTCTATTTTAGGATGACCAGAGATAATTAGGCAACATAATTGAACATTAATATCACACTCTGACAATAGGACTATACTATGAATAGACTGCAGACAGGCAGTTTTCCTAAAATAGTTTACATGTGTTCTGGTTAATCTTACTGTGCAGCCATAGACTATTAGCCTATAGTATTTGCCCTTAAACCCAACGTTGTTGTAAAGCATTAGCTGTAAAGCCAGTGGAGGGGCCCTTAAAAAACAAACATGAAAAAATCCTGTGTGAAAAATCCCTTGGCGTTCGGATATATGTCTGAACACACGTGTGAACAAATCAAGTGAAAAATGTCCCGCAAAAAACAACAACTAGATTTTTCCATGAGTCAGACATGGGGTTTTCGAACAAGTGTGAAAATTCAAATGGATTTTTCACATGTGAAAGGTCACATGTGAAAAACAAAAATTCACATGAGCCAGACACGTGGTTTTCGGCCGTATGAAGTTTTACATGGATTTTCCACATGACTCAGACATGGCTTCCCCTCATTTCACATGTGATATTCTAAAATCCACGTGTGCTTTTGTAACCGGCTGGATTAGAACCAATTTCTTGATCATTTAGACCAAGAGGGCTGACACCGGGTTCCTCTTCCGATGTATATTTATTATCCATTTCTCTTTATCTCAGCATATGGACTGTTCAATTAAAAAAAAGGCTGTCAAACGTTTTAAAATTTGATTGTTAATTGCAGGATTTTCTGTGATTAATCACAATTAATCGCAAATTCTGAATTTGCTCAAATTGAGCTATAATTTAAGATCTTTTATATAAAAGGCATTACAAGAATATTGATATATTGATTTTGTCCAAAATAATGGTTAGCCAAATCTGGTAAATGAATAAAGCACACTTTCTCAATGCCAACCTGTTTTGACATCGCGTGGTTGTTTTCAGCTGTATAGATGATGTATTTGAGCTGTTTTCAGCATATTTTCAAAGCTTTCAGACAATGTGATTAATTGCAATTAAAAGAAATCTGTGCACTAAAATTGCTAAAAGTTAACCTGAGTTAATTGATGAACTCTAACAGCCCTAATCCAAAATCAAATCTGATGAAAAGTATCTGTTTACATTCATTCAGCAAACACATTCACATATTTTCAAATATATTAAAATCTTGTGTATTAAATATTTAAAAAGAAAGAATGGACAGCTAACAATAAAGGAAGCTAAAAATAGCTAGCTAGGACAAAATTGATGGCGGTTTGCAAGCGGTTAGCTAATGGTTAACAATTAGCATGCAACCATTAGATACAATTTTCATAAGCATGTACCTCTTTAAAATACATATCATTAGCGTGGTTCATATGTACAGATTCAAAACCACTCAATGAGCCCTCTTTCGGAAAAAATAAAACCATTTAAGAGTCAAAACACTTGTAACATTGACTTGCATACAAATGTGAGTCAGCGGGCTAAGAGTTAGCTAGCTTTCTACTTTGCTTGGGTAAACTTATGCGAATGGGAAAATCGCACTTGTTTTTAACTTAGTCAAATCTATTAAATTATACATCAAAATGACCAGAAAACTCAATACAATTTAGTTAAACATGTTATTGCTAGATTTTGAAAACGTAACCATGGTACAAACCAAACAACAGGATAAAAATAAGGATACACAGGGCTTCTTCCAAAGGTCATGGACCAATATACGAAGAAGAAATGCACGTGCCTGCAGCAGTAACACTCCGAATGCCTCTCCCTAGTGTAGCGCTAAGTATACATAACATCAATGCAACACCACGGAGGTCTACAATAATAATGGAGTGGATGGCTCACAAATAAGAAATAATTTTAAACTCACTTGAACGATTATTACTCAGATTGGTTAATTAACCTTTTTACAGAATGGCATTACAGAATTCGCAATTCCACATGTGGAAACATTGCTACTGAGATTGCTATGGAGTTTTCTTACATGTGAAATTGCAAATGTGATTTTCATACAGTATGTTAATATTTTTCAAATGGAACTTGCAATTTACATATGAGGTGAAAACATGTTATACTCCTTGTGTGAAAAGGTGGTGTTAACTCTAAATGTAATACATTTGAAAATATGGTTTCGCATGCAACATTTAAGCTCAACATGTGAAAGTAGCCATGTGAAACTGCAAATGTCATGTTTTGTAAGGGGGGAGGCATTAGAACTAAAAGTAAGAGTCTGCCCCTGTGCTAAATAACCTTGACAATTATTATCCCTGAGCTACCTTTCTGTGGTGTTTGGCGGCATCAGCGTTTGCCCCACCTTGGCAGAGGTAGCGGACGGGGTGGGGCTGGGGATCCCCCCCAGTAGCACAGAGGCATCACCCAGCTGCCAGGCCACTCGGAAAAACAAACAGAGAAAAACAACACAGCTCTTCCAGAGGAGGGGTCATTGTCATTAAAATACGCTTTCAGATGGCAGTGCAGATGGAGGTGGCGGAACTCCAAACTGCAGCACCAGAGCTGCTCTCAATTACCTTTAATGAAAGCCTACTACTATGCAGCTCAGCCCCTCAGGGTCTATAGAAAGCCTGACCAGATTCTCATTCACCCTCACACAGCACATCATAAGAAACTATACTCAAATCAATCTCTTACCTTAGTCTCTTCTATTCAGCTTTGTGTTGTATATCCTGAAATGCTTCATAGTAAACACAGGGCAATCATATTTTCACATGATGAGGATAGCACTGTGTTGTGAGTTGGTTTGTAGCTGGTTTCTACATGCAGTCTTGGGAGTAACATGGTGCACATGGCTGGGTTTTGAGTGTGGGAACATTGAGGGAACAGAAACATTAAACAAACCAAACCTACAATAGTCACAACTATTCATGGAAAAAAATGAAAACCATGTACTTGAAATAAGGCATATTCACGCAGGCACGTGCACACACACACACACACACACACACACACACACACACACACACACACACACACACACACACACACACACACACACACACACACACACACACACACACACACACACACACACAATTACTCTCCGTTCCCTTCTCTATGGCACTGAAAGCCTGCAATCTGCTTGAAGCATGCTATTAAGTGCACTGTCTAAAATCATCCGTAGAGGAGCTGATTGCTGTGGGTTAGTGCTCTTACTCCACCTCCATCCATTCTGCAGGCATCACTTTGCCCATGTTAGTGAGCTCAGTGGCAGAGGGGAAGCGGGGATTAATGTTACAATGACATACAGGGCTGATGTGTTAGAGAGGGTTGTGTGGATAGGGGAAGGAAGTGGCTGCCTTGCATACAGGAATTATTCTTCATCGTCTCACAGCACTGTCACTGTGCATTACGCTCAAGCTTTTAGCTCACCATTCATAATTGCAGCCCTCTTTAAACGTCTCGTGTTGATTTTTTACCGGTCTGTACACACCGAGCCTGTGCTAAGGTCACCTCAAATTCTTATTTTAGAAGCTATATGTTGAGTTTCAAAGTTACTAAACTATGGTAACTGTGGCATTTAAAAAATATTTTTTATTCATATACTGTATACTATTAATTTGTTATATCTGTGTCCATTTTGTCCATGTGTTTCTAGTAGATAGACCATATGGTTCAAGAGAAAATAGCCTAATGAATGAAAAAGGCATCTAAATCAACAATGGCATTATTTTCAATCAACTCTGCCTCTATTCCAACTATTGTCTTTTTTCACAACTGCCACCAGTTTTAAACACCAATGGTATTCACTAAGTTGACCGTTTATATTTAGGATAATGCTTTTCAGGTTTGAAATTAAATGTTTAAGGCGGCCAAAGATAATTACAGACACCTGTCATAATCTGAAGAACCCAAAACGGCCACTAGATGTCATATTATAAAATTCCAAATATACCTTGAAAGTTACCAGAATTCTGGTAGTTTACTGGTAAACTTAGAACATTTCCAGTAATATAACCACCCTTTGCAACCCTACAGCATATCATGTCTAGTTGAGGTCCTTCCTCTGATGTAATCAGAAAGTCAGTGGTAACGTTATTGAGCACCAGTACTAAACGCCACCACACCTCAGTCCCCATCTCCTCACGCTCGTTCCGAGTAGGTGGTTTAAAATCACTGTGTGGAAAGGGCCTGCCGTCACCCTGCTTACATTTTTTTTCTCTCTGCTGATAACTCCTGTTAGTGTGATGTATCGCTCAAGCGCAGAAATGCGTGGAATAAGGGTATGATTACGCCATCTAGATAGCGAGGGCAAGAAAATGGAAGAAAAAAAAACCTGTAGGAGACAAGGGCTGGGCCCACCAGTCAAGCGAACCCAGCCATAGTAGACTGCAGAAGAGATGGATATCAGTGTTACGACAGGCAGGCCGTACTACCCAGCAGTGATGTGCGGTGAGGTCGGTGGCTGGGAAAGCCCTGGCTATTATCAAAGCCAGATTCACTCACAAATAAACCTTGATGAAGCCTAAGTTCACCATACAGATAGCTACAGAAAGTATTCACACCTCTTGACTTTTTTCAAAATGTTGTTGTGTTACAGCCTGAATCTGAAAATGGGTTCAATTGAGATTTTGTGTCACTGGCCTACACACAATACCCCATAATGTCAAAGTAAAATGAGGTTTTTGAAAATGTAATAAATTAATAAAAAAAATCGGATATATCTTTAGTCAATAAGGATTCAACCCCTTTTGTTATGTCAAGCCTAAACAGGTTCAGGAGTAAAGATGTGCTTAACAAGTCACATAATATGTTGCAATATTAGTGTTTATTATCATTTTTTTAGGACTAACTCATCTCTGTACTCCACACATACAATTATCTGTAAGGTCCCTCAGTCGAGCAGTGAATTTCTAACACAAATCCAAACACTGCGCTCCCGAGTGGTGCAGCGGTTTAAGGCACTGCATCTCAGTGCTAGAGGCATCATTACAGACCCTAGTTCAATTGCAGGCTGTATTACAACTGGCCGTGATTGGGCGGCCCACAATTGGCCCATCGTTGTCCGGGTTAGGGATTGGCCGTCAATGTAAATAAGAATTTGTTCTTAACTGACTTGCCTAAAGGATAAATAACATTTTAAAAACATAGGGAAGTTTTCCAGTGCCATACAAAAAAATGGCACATATTGGGAAATGGCTGTCTAGCAGTGATCAACAACAAAGTTGACAGAGTTTGAAGAATATTTCAAGTTAAAATAATGTGCTAATATTGTACATCCAGGGGTGCAAAGCCTCTTAGAGACTTAACCAGGAAGACTCACAGCTGTAATCACTGCCAAAGGTGATTCTAACATGTATTGACATATATTCACAACATAAGTTTTGACAACTTATGTCAATGAGATATTTCTGCATTTCATTTTCAATACATTTGCAAAAACATGTTTTCACTTCATCATTATGGGGTATTGTGTGTAAGATGGGTGGGGGGAAAAATCTATTTAATCAATTTTGAATTCTGGCTGTAACACAACAAAATGTGAAATAAGTCAAGGGGTATGAATACTTTTGAAGACACTGTAGTTCCAAAAACCAGAGTGACATAGGCTATTAACCAACATTGTGTGATATATTATTACACACACACATAATAAATAAGGTTATAATGAAATGTCCATATCAACAACTGAAATGCTTTCAAAGGGATGCTGTCTGTTCTCGTGATTCCATTGTAGCCGAACACTCAAATTGCAAAGGAAAATGCATTTAGGCATACCTTTACTTGCAAATAAAGTACATTTGTCTGGTGAACCTCTCAGTGACAGCATTGTAGAGGTCACAGCAGAACCCGTCACAGCAGGCCCACAGCAGAGAGACGCATCACACTGACACAAAAAGTCATTCCCATTCCAATTACATCCACAAAGAAAAAGTACATGTCCAAGATGTGTAAAAGGTAGGGTAAAAAGTATTAATTAGTAACAGGGTTGGCCCCATGTATAAGAGACAGAAGGGCCCCGGCCACTAGGGGACTCCCAACCCCAAAAATTAAATAAATAAATATATATTATATATACACTGTAAAACTTCAATTTAAACCCAGGTGTTTATTTGCTTAAATATCTGAACACAATAAGTGCTGATTAGAGATATGTTTCTATTTGAGCTAGGTGTCTCCGACTTCTGGGGGTCTGTATTCCCGAAGTTGTTGACTGTTTATGTGCTGTCAATATTACTAAATGTTAACGGCAGAGAATATTGGACAACTAATTCTGGTTGAGAAATATATTGATTTTGCCATTCTAATTGAATTGGCAATAATGTGCTCTTATCAAACTATTATGAACTCTGATTTTCTAAAAGAAAGAAATACTCACTTCTTCCTTATCTGACCCCTCTCAGCTGTGAGTGAAAGGAACCAAACAGCCAATCACATCAGTCCACCACCACTCACACAGATCCTTCTAGTTGTCACTCTCTACATGTTCCAAATCTAACATACTAGGAAGTAAAAGAAACACCTGAGCGGGATGCTCCACATTCTGGTCATGTCGAGAAGAAATAAAATGTTGGGGGAGGTTCTTTTCTGCACTGTTCAGTAAATGTGGTGGAGAAGTTAAGATGAAGTGTCTCCTTGTTAATATTCAGGATGGAAACAACTTCCGAGAGCAAGCTACAGAGAGATCCACATGCCGTAGCTAGTTGCTAGCCAGATATTATCTAGCGGCAATGGAATCTGCAACAAAGTTGACACCAACAAATTTGGTATGTGGTGTTTCCACTTTGTGGCAAGAACGAAGAAATGTATTATCTAGAGGCATCAGCTATACGTTTCATCAGGGACTGTAAACAGAGAGGCGCACGTCCAAAAGAGGACGTCACAGGCTCTATTCCATTTCCCCTGAAACCTGGATGTTTCAAGTTGTCCCGTCCCCACTGTCCCTAACTGGTACTGATTAGACCCATGTTTCTGAGTGGCCAGCCTACAATAAAATACCTCTGGTGGGGCTGCAGTGTAAAGAGAGGAAGTCATCATAGCTGAGATGAATCAACACTTCACATGTGTACAAATATGTACAAATAAGCTAACTCGTATGTAAAGGTTAGACATTTTAGTCTAAATAACAATAGATAATTGAGTAGTAACAAGTAGGCTATTATTACTAAAGTAAAAAATAAGAAATCTAACCATGCTCAACGGACCACTCGTCTACTGGTTGAGCAGACTTCTGTTCCAACACAGCAATGGCACACTTCAACTCATTAAGTTAAATCAGGTGTGTTATTGCTGGGCTAAAACAAAAGCCTGTACATCAAATCAAATCAAATGAATGTATATAGCCCTTCTTACATCAGCTGATATATCAAAATGCTGTACAGAAACTCAGCCTAAAACCCCCAAACAGCAAGCAATGCAGGTGTAGAAGCACGGTGGCTAGGAAAAACTCCCTAGAAACCTAGACGAACCAGGCTATGAGCGGTGTCCAGTCCTCTTCTGGCTGTGCCGGGTGGAGATTATAACAGAACATGGCCAAGATGTTCAAATGTTCATAAATGACCAGCATGGTCAAAACATAATAATCACAGTAGTTGTCGAGGGTGCAACAAGTCAGCACCCCAGGAGTAAATGTCAGTTGGCTTTTCATAGCCGATCATTAAGAGTATCTCTACTGCTCCTGCTGTCTCTAGAGAGTTGAAAACAGCAGGTCTGGGACAGGTAGCACTTCCGGTGAACAGGTCAGGGTCAGGGTCACAGGTCACATCCAGCATACCTCCAGGAACAGGGTTGGCCTGGTTCATTTGTAGTAGGTTTATACATTGTGTGTGATGTTTAACAGTTTTTTTTGTATACAACATTTGCTAACATAGGTACACATATAACCCATGGCATATTGAATATATCATTAGTTTTTTGGGACATTCATTGGGACCTCTTCATCTGCAGACAGGCTCTCAAAGCTTTCCATATCTAAAGATGGAAAACATCACAAAGAAACAGGCTTTGTTCTACTAAAATTAGACAGCACTGAATATTATGTTGCTGTTTTTTCTCTCTCCTAATCGTTTTGCCACCTAGGAACTGCAACTGGATAATATGTTCATAATGTCCTCCCACAAAATGACCTGCCCTATCCAGTAGCCTACTCTCACCCTTCTGTGACAGCTGGAGCTGCAGTCCTTTCACCCCCTTCCATGGCTGTTATATACAAATGCATTTGGAGCTTTTATGCATGAACATATAGCTCCTTGGCCATGCACACCAGAGTTGGCTTTGGCGTCGAAAGAAGCTTCACATATGCAGAAAAGAATCCCATACCTACTGTAAAATATGGTGGTGGATCTTTGATGTTATGGGGCTATTTTGCGTCAACTGGTCCTGTGGCCATTGTTCAGGTCAACGGCATCATGAACTTTACCCAGTATTAGGACAATTTGGCCAAAAACCTGGTTGCTTGTGCCACATCTGCTGATGTAAAAAGAGATTTATCAATACATTTGATTTGATCTAGCTCTCCGTAACCGAAGTGAGAAAGACCTTCAAACAGGTTAACATTCGCAGAGCCAGACGGAATACCAGAACGTGCTTTTAGAGCATGTGCTGACCAGCTGGCAAGTATCTTCACTGACATGTTCAACCTATCCCTGACTCAGTCTGTAATACATACTTGTATCAAACAGACCACCATTAGCATCTAAATTATGCTAATTTAACCATTCTCCTATTTGTTTAAAATCAAGTGGTAAATATGTTTTACAGTGGTAAATATGAAAACAAAAGCTTTTAAATTAAACAAACACCCCACCCCTCTTTCATGGTTTAAACCATTTATTTCTAGTGGTTGCACAAACTGTCTCCCTATCCATTAATTGTACTGGAGAATTCTATAGCTGGCTAGACAGTTGCGCTGTCCACTCAGTAGAGTTGAATTTCAGCCTCATCTGAGCTCCTTTAAGCGCTAGGATTTTCCTTTGTACTTGCTCAATTTTGCCATTTGTTTGCCAATGCTCCCTTGATAAAAAAATATAGCCTTTATTCTAACGCATTAGACGTATCTGTTGGTGCATCATTGTTTGCTTTTGTCAGTCAGCTGTTAAGAGAACTCATTGCTTTGTTTTTCAGGTGTGCGAGGGTATTGGAGTTCTCCTTGCTGTCTGTGGTCAGAAGAGTTGCCCATTTATTTAGCTTTATTATTTTCTATCAATATTTGTTGTCTTCCCTGGAGCGGCTGATGATGGTCGACAATATCAGTAGACAACTAGCCAATAGCTAGACACCAAAACGCATCCAATCCATCCAACAAGTATACGTTAATGACAGTAGGCCTATAGTTGACTCTTTTGGTTAGAAGCATTTCATTTGGCAATGCCACAGGCCTATATTATTTTGTGCCCATGAGAACTGTTTTCACGGTGAAACACAATGAAATGTTACGTTGGCATAGTAACACTTACAGTGCATTTTCCAAGCTCTCCAAGATTCAGGATTCGTACAGCGTTTAAGTTCAATGTTTAAATTCAATTGTTAAATGCTTACTAATGACATAACAAATAAAGGTAATTAATATAAGGAAAGAAAGGAAGTGTTTAATGTCAAACAATCTGTGAGCTCTCCAAGCGTTCAACTCATGAACTAGGGTGTAAACATGTTTTGATTAAACTCGTCTATTATATTGAAAGTAGGTTCTGTTCTGCGTATGTTCGACTGAGAGGGTAGGCTACCACTAATGTTCTAGGCCTAAATGTAATTTACTGTCCTTTTTCAGAAAAATGCATTGAAAGCATTACCTTTTTCACAGCGACCGGCAAACAGCGTTTACACACCTATGTTTTTGCCGTTACATCACTGGCTACTGATTGGCCTATTTGAAGTTCACGGTAATACACATTGTAGCCTAAACTAGTAAATGGACCATGTGCATTACGGCGACCATCCCGTTTTTCCCAGGAAAGTTTCAATCCATTTCAGGTGTCAACTTTTCGGGCTACAAAAACGTACATTTGTCAGCAAGATGCATCAATCACTTTTTGGTGCTTTACAAACAGATGTCTATTTCCATTTATCAAATGGCGCGAGTGTACATGAAGAGCACTATTTGCGCACTGGAATTATTTTGGAGTGGACGAACATGCACAGGTAGTTTTAGATGTGATCTGCTTGACAATCAGACGAAAGCATCATGACTGGTTGTGTTCATGCCACATTAAAGGGTAATACATTTTTACTGTTAAGTTACATCTTTATTATAAGGCCCATGAAAATGTTTTGATGGATGTCACACTCTAGGAGCGGGTCAAGAGCTTACAGTTCCTTGTTATCCATTTCACTAAGGAATTAACATGGTCCACACACAAACACAGTTGTGAAGAAAGCACGGCAATACTTCTTCCCCTTCAGGAGGCTGACAATATTTGACATGGGCCCTCACATCCTCAGTTCTGCAGCCCAGGATCTTGACTGGCTGCATCACCGCTTGGTATGGCAATTGCTTGGCATCCTACCGCAAGGCACTACAGAGGGTAGTACATACTGCCCAGTAAATCACTGGGGCGGAGCTCCCTGCCATCCAGGACCTCTATACCAGGCGGTGTCAGAGGAAGGCCCTAAATATTGTCAAAGACTCCACCCACCCAAGTCATTAAATGTTCTCTCTGCTACCACAAGGAAAGTCTGGAACCAACAGGACCCTGAACAGCTTCTACCTCCAAGCCATAAGACTGCTACATAGTTAGTCCAGGAAGCGATTTGACCCTTTTTGCACTAACTCTTTTGACTCATCACATATGCTGCTGCTACTGTTAATGAAACATATATATATATATATATATATATATATATATATATATATATATATATATATATACTTTAATTATCTCGTACCCCTGCACGTCGACTCGGTACTGGTACCCCAAGTTGTCGTTACTCAGGGTGTATTTATTCCTTGTGTTATTTCTCTTTTTTAAATCTCTGCATTGTTGGGAAGGGCCCCTTAAGTAAGCATTTCACTGTTAGTCTAAACCTGTTGTTTACAAAGCATGTGACAAATACAATTTCATTTGGAGACGTGTAGTGCTGTGTATTTTTATATTTTTTTATACATTTATTCTCCATTGTGCTTTCTCCCCCAATTGCCTGCTCTCTCCATCAACGGAGGGTTCACCTAATGTGTGTGAGAGAGCCCCCTCGTCTGGGACTGGAGCCTAATTTGATCAGTAATGAATTTTGTGTTACATTAGGCCTGAATAAATGGACGGACAAGCACAGACTACAAGTGTCCAGGAGTCGGACTTAATCTAATGACAGCCAGGCAGAGACAGAACCAATTAGAGGGAGAGGGCCAAGTCGCTGCTGCTGCAGGGACTGCAAATGAATAGGTACAAATCAAATTAGGGCCTAATAGACGCGCTGCGAGAGGAGCCAGTCGATGCTAACAGCATTAGGGCCTCGTGACCTCCCAGCTCATAGCGACAACGGCCAGAGAAACTTCCATCGGCCCTTCAAGGAAAAATCAAAAGAACCTTTGTTCAATTAAGGAGAGGGGAAGAAACGTTGATGCCGTCTCCTAAACAAGTTAAACATTTGGGTCATCAGTACGGCAGACTTCCCCTTCAGGGTTTCAATATGAATTACTTAAAGGTGCAATATGCAGAAATCACTCCACCATTTCCTGTTTGCTAAAATGTTTGTAGTTCACCAAATTTCAGTTTGTGACAAAACAAGCTATGTAGACAGTGCTTGACTTGGGATAAAAGAGGTGCATTAGATTATGTTCACACAAATTCCCAAAAGATATGATGCTATACACACTGAGTGTACCAAACATTAAGGACACCTGCTCTTTCCATGACATGGACTGACCAGCGGAATCCAGGTGAAACTATGATCCCTTATTGATGTCAATTGTTAAATCCACTTCGATCAGTGTAGATGAAGGGGAGGAGACAGGTTCTAGAAGGATTTTTAAGCCTTGAGCAATTGAGACATGGATTGTGTACTTGTGCCATTCAGAGGGTGAATGGACCTTTGCCTTTGACCAGGGTATGGTAGTAGGTGCCAGGCGCACCGTTTGTGGCAAGAACAGCAACACTGCTGGATTTTTCACACGCAACAGTTTCTCGTGTGTATCAAGAATGATTCACCACCCAAAGGACATCCAGCCAACTTGACAAAACTTTGGGAAGCATTGGAGTCAACATGGGCCAGCATCTCTGTGGAACACTTTTAAAATATTGTAGAGTCCATGCCCCAGCTCAACATTAGGACGGTGTTCCTAATGTTTTATATACTCGGTGTATATATATATATATATATAAATATGGGGGGGGGGGGTTGGGGGGGTGCAAGTCAATCACATGAGGTTGGTGGCACCTTAATTGGGGAGAAGGGGCTCATGGTAATGACTGAGTAAAATAACTGCACTGTTAGGCTACAGTATAAAACACATTTGTATACATTGTGTGAGAGCTACTGGGTGTGCAAACTTTTGCTCCAGGCCTGAAACAGTCTGCCTACCAAGGTCCTGTTGAGCAACTGATGTTCAGACTATAACATGGTGTGTTAGAGTGGGGATCGGACAAAAGCCTGCACACCCAGTAGTTCCTCTGGAGGATGGTTGGCCATCCTTAATATAAAATATTGCAACATTACAACCAAATACTTTTATGTCTTTATAAAATGATTCCCTCATTTAATGAATCAGTGGTAAAATGGATAAGGTACTTCAAAGCAAGATAGCTAACTAAGACAAGTTCATCTATAACCATATAAGGCTAAAATATTTATGTTTCAGGAAAGATCTACACACTATTTGTCAATATTTTTAACGTTGTTGGAATTACATAGCCTACTGTTTAATAGAGGGGTATCCAAAGCATTCAAATAACGGTGTCAGATTTATTTCTCAACAAGCTGGTGGAAAAGCGACCCTGAGTCAATGACATTAGCCTAATACTTAGGCCTATAGCTAAAAAGTGCAGTAGTGAGCTAGCTTGTAGTATGGCTAGTTCTGTTTTGAATTGGCTATTTAATAGTTTGTCTATCATTATTTTATAGGCTACCTGCTGCTTAAATGTCTCTCTCTCGTCGGTCAACGGCCCACTTTTACTGGCACACACTCAGATGATGCACAGCACACACACATAACACAGACGGGCTAAAGGGTAGGCCTAATTCTGATCATGGTTTATATGTAGACTTCTAAGTGATTGATAATATATTTTAAAAAGGAAAACACAATGATACAATTCCATGACTTTTCCAGGATTTTCATGACTGTAAGAACGCTCATTTGATAATTTAGAACAGCGCATCCTGCACATTCAGGCTGGCACATTCTCAATCTGCGCATTCTCAATCTGCGCATTCAGGCTGGCGCATTCTCAATCTGCCCATTCTCAATCTGTCCATTCTCAATCTGCCCATTCTCAATCTGCCCATTCTCAATCTGCCCATTCTCAATCTGCCCATTCTCAATCTGCCCATTCTCAATCTGCGCATTCAGGCTGGCGCATTCTCAATCTGCCCATTCTCAATCTGCGCATTCAGGCTGGCGCATTCTCAATCTGCCCATTCTCAATCTGCCCATTCTCAGTCTGCCCATTCAGGCTGGCACATTCTCAATCTGCCCATTTTCAATCTGCCCATTCTCAATCTGCCCATTCTCAATCTGCGCATTCAGGCTGGCGCATTCTCAATCTGCCCATTCTCAATCTGCGCATTCTCAATCTGCGCATTCTCAATCTGCCCATTCTAAATCTGCCCATTCTCAATCTGCGCATTCTCAATCTGCGCATTCTCAATCTGCTCATTCTCAATCTGCCCATTCTCAATCTGCTCATTCTCAATCTGCCCATTCTCAATCTGCCCATTCTCAATCTGCTCATTCTCAATCTGCCCATTCTCAATCTGCTCATACTCAATCTGCCCATTCTCAATCTGCTCATTCTCAATCTGCCCATTCTCAATCTGCCCATTCTCAATCTGCGCATTCTCAATCTGCCCATTCTCAATCTGCTCATTCTCAATCTGCCCATTCTCAATCTGCTCATTTTCAATCTGCCCATTCTCAATCTGCCCATTCTCAATCTGCCCATTCTCAATCTGCTCATTCTCAATCTGCTCATTCTCAATCTGCCCTTTCTCAATCTGCCCATTCTCAATCTGCCCATTCTCAATCTGCCCTTTCTCAATCTGCCCATTCTCAATCTGCCCATTCTCAATCTGCTCATTCTCAATCTGCCCTTTCTCAATCTGCCCATTCTCAATCTGCCCTTTCTCAATCTGCCCATTCTCAATCTGCCCATTCTCAATCTGCCCATTCTCAATCTGGCCATTCTCAATCTGCCCATTCTCAATCTGCACACTCTCAAACTCCAACAGTATACTGGCATGCATACACCGGATTCACAGATTAGTGTCAAATAAGGCAGAATTAAAGCAGAATCAGGATATGAATCCACACATTCAATTGCTATTAAATGCAGATCCCGCCTTAATTCCACTGTGTGTGAATCCGGGCCGGTGATAGGCCACTTTATTTTAAGCAGTTCCCCCAAAATTGGAGCGGTGTGCCGGACAACTCCAGCCCATGTCAAGCACTGAGTGTAGAGAATCATTGTACCATCTAAACCGCTGTGAAATATATTTTCATAACCAAAAATATTGTATTTTCATCTGTTTGAAGCTGGTGTACAAAACCAAAAGTAAAAGATGCAAAAACTTAAGAACAGGAAGTATAGAAACTTCTTCTTAGACTTGCTTGAAATGAGAATGACTGATCTATAATCCACTAATCTATAATCTGTCAATTTTTTCGGGTAGCCCAAAATGTTACATATTGTATCTTTAATACATCATTTAAGGCCCTTTAAAACGTAGGCTGCTTTTTGGCAGCTTATCTAAGCAAAGGAAGACATCAGTGGTTTACAAAGAGACACTGTGCCTCTTGTACATTTACACATGAAAGGAAACTGGGAAATAAAACAAAGTGGAATAAAAATGTCAACTCAATTTGCTGTGCTTATTGAGAAAAATACTTTATAGGGTTTACTTGACAAATGGACACTGTATAAACACCATTGTTTTTGTTTTTGCAAACTTTCTAGAACACATTAAGAGTCATGCTGTTAAGACATTAGCAATATAAATCCATCAAATAAGACGGCTTACATTAGTAATGATGGTTAACTTCATGATACATCTTGGGGGCATAAGTGGACCATGGACTGACTACATGTTACCACACCTGAGGCAATCTAGAGGCAATGAGGTGAATTTTGGACAATACCAGAGATTAACAGTACCATATGGTCTATGCCATGCATGCATTTACAACTGATAACGTTATGACTGCCACTGCCACTTTGTGAGACATTAGTCATTTAAGATTTAGAGATTAAGAGAATTCATAAAAAATATTGATATTGTCATAAAAACAATGCATGTCGTTGCTGATATAATAGCAAATGTAGTATTTAAATAAAGTACCACACGTATGACATGTACAGTGCATTTGGAAAGTATTCAGACCCTTCCCCTTTTAAACATTTTGTTACATTACAGCCTTATTATAAAATTGATTAAATTAAATTTGAAATGAAATTTAAAAAAAATCTGAATGAATCTACACACAATACACCATAACGACAAAGTGAAAACAGGTTTTTAGAGATTTTTGCAAATGTATAACATTTTTAAAACAAAAATACCTTATTTACATAAGTATTCAGACATTTTGCTATGAGACTACAAATTGAGCTCAGGTGCATCCTGTTTCCATTGATCATCCTTGAGAAATGTGAAAGTGAAATGCTTGTGCTTCTAGATCCGACCATGCAATAATATCTAACAAGTAATCTAACCTAACATTTTCACAACTACCTTATGCACACAAGTGAAAAGGAATAAATAAGAATATGTACATAAAAATATACGAATGAGCGATGGCCGAACGGCATAGGCAAGATGCAGTAGATGGTATAGAGATGTTTGTTTCTGTCTGCGCGATGCGTGAAGAAGCCAGGTGGCTGTACCGACTCTGATGACGTATCCAGTGAGCCATGTTTCCGTGAAACAAAGAACGTTACGATCTCTGATGTCTCTCTGGAAGGCAACCCTTGCTCGGATTTCGTCTACCTTGTTGTCAAGAGACTGGACATTGGCGAGTAGTAAGCTCGGGAGCGGTGCGCGATGTGACCGTCTACGGAGCCTGACCAGAAGACCTCTCTGTCTGCCCCTTCTGCGGCGCCGTTGTTTTGGGTCGCCGGCTGGGATCCGATCCATTGTCCTGGGTGGTGAACCAAACAGAGGATTCACTTCAGGAAAGTCGTATTCCTGGTCGTAATGTTGGTGAGTTGACGGTACTCTTATATCCAATAGTTCCTCCCGACTGTATGTAATAAAACCTAATATTTCCTGGGGTAATAATGAAAGAAATAACACATAAAAAACGAAATACTACATAGTTTCCTAGGAATGCTAAGTGAGGCGGCCATCTCTGTCGGCGCCGGATGTTGAGATTTATATAAGCTCCCAGAGTTGACAGTGCACGTCAGAGCAAAACCCAAGCCATGAGGTCGAAGGAATTGTCCGTAGAGCTCCGAGACAGGATTGTGTCGAGGCACAGATCTGGGGAAGGGCACCAAAAAATGTCTGTAGCATTGAAGGTCCCCAAGAATACAGTAGCCTTCATCATTCTTAAATGGAAGAAGTTTGGAACCATCAAGACTCTTCCTAGAGCTGGCCGGCCGACCAAACTGTGCAATCGGGGGAGAAGGGCCTTGGTCAAGGAGGTGACAAAGAACCCGAAGGTCACTCTGACAGAGCTCCAGAGTTCCTCTCTGGAGATGGGAGAACTTTCCAGAAGGACAACCATCTCTGAAGCACTCCACCAATCAGGCCTTTAAGGTAGAGTGGGCAGACGGAAGCTAATCCCCAGTAAAAGGCACATGACAGCCCGATTGGAGTTTGCCAAAGGGACTCTCAGACCATGGGAAACAAGATTCTCTGGTCTGATTAAACCGAGATTGAACTCTTTGGCCTGAATGCCAAGCGTCATATCTGGGGGAAACCTGGCACCATCCCTACGGTGAAGCATGGTGGTGGCAGCATCATGCTGTGGGGATGTTCTTCAGTGGCAGGAATTGGGAGACTAGTCAGGATCGAGGGAAAGAGGAACAGAGCAAAGTACAAAGAGATATTTGATGAAAACCTGCTTCAGAGCACCCAGGACTTCAGACTGGGGCAAAGGTTCACCTTCCAACAGGACAATTACCCTAAGCACACAGCCAATGCAGGAGTGGCTTCGGGACAAGTTTCTGAATGTCCTTGAGTGGCCCAGCCAGAGCCTGGACTTGAACCCGATCGAACATCTCTGGAGAGACCTGAAAACACATCAATCAGCCTGACTAACCGGTGTTTGTATGCAGCCTTACTTTTATAGCCTCGCTACTGTATATAGCCTGTCTTTTTACTGTTGTTTTATTTATTTTCTTACTGTTACGCACGCCTCTATGAAGAGGGAACGCGACACCCTGCTACAACTAAACTCTCCGAGAAGTGAAAAAGGTATGGACTGTAGGTGCAAGTAAGGATGACAACAGACAGAATGTGGTACCGTTTACAAGGACTTTATTCCTTCACACGGTAATATGAGGAAAAGGGGCTGGACGGAACCAAAGCAAAGAAAGTAAATCTCAAAGCCCCCCCTCTCCTATCTTACCTGCCTACCCACTACTTACCTAATTTAGCACCACCTGGTGCCCTAACCAAAATACAGGGGGTGGTCCGCCCAGGTCTTACCTAGTGTGCCTAGACAGCGAATATGCTACGGGTATATGTATGCCCGCGGGCCTCTTGCCTAAGCACTCCCTAGGTGCCTTCCCCTTCCCCCCTGGGAACAAATGAAACAGAATATTAAACAATTTCACAAACAAACTAAGAAACAAATAAGCTCTATCTGAGCAACAAACAAAACATACCAACTCTCAGCAATGAACTCCCAGCAAAATCAACCTCTTATCAAAATCTCTCTAGCAAATCTACTTCCAGCAAAATTCTCTAGCAAATCTACCTCCAGCAAAATCTCTCTAGCTAATCTACTTCCAGCAAAATTCTCTCTCCTGAACAGAACACTGGCATTTAGATATCTTCAGATGGAATGGGTAATTGGAGACAGCTGTCTTGACGAGGGGGCGGGGTCAGCTCTCCAATTAGCCATGGAGTCGACCAATCAGCTGCTTGAGGGATTTCAGGAAGCCATTCCTACAACACATAAACTGGGGAACGTAACACTTACCTATTGTTCATCTAACACCTTTTTTGCACTATTGGTTAGAGCCTGTAAGTAAGCATTTCTCTGTAAGATCTACACCTGTTGTATTCGGCGCACGTGACAAATAACCTTTGATTTGATTTGATTTGAAATAGCTGTGCAGCGAAGCTCCCCATCCTGTCAGAATTTGAAAGGATATGCAAAGAAGAATAGGAGAAACTCCCCAAATACAGGCGTCAAATCAAGTCAAATTGTATTTGTCTCATGCACCAAATACAACAGGTGTAGTAGACCTTACCGTGAAATGCTTACTTACAAGTCCTTAACCAACAATGCAGTTCAAGAAATAGATTTAAGAAAATAAAGAAATAATATGAAAAAGTAACACAATAAAATTACATAAACAATAGTGACGCTATATACAGGGGGTACTGGTATCGAGTCAATGTACGGGGGTACAGGTTAGTCGAAGTAATTTGTAAAGTGACTATGCATGGATGATAGAGTAGCAGGAGTGTAAAAACAAAGGGGGCGGGGGGGGGGCAATGTAAATAGTCTGGGTGGATTAATTGTTCAGCAGTTTTACGGCTTGGGGCTAGAAGCTGTAAAGGAAAACAAGTTATACTTTCCGGATGCACTGTATAAAGATTTGGTAATTTTCTTAGAAGAGGAGCAGGAGAAAAGCTACTAAGCAAAGAGGGATCAGAGGACGTTGCCTGGTTTCTGTGATCACAGACAGGGCCATAGAGATAGACAGAACAGAGCAGAGGGGGTGCAGTGGCCTTGCTGGACAGATAGCTCACACACCCAACGCTGCTGGGTTATCACAGGGCCCTGCATGGGGCCCTTTGATGTGGGGGCTTCTGGCTATCTGCAATTGTCCCCGGGGCCCCCTGGCTTGGCTCAGCCACACACTGTCCCCTCTGACAGCTGCTAATACGCAGGTGAGAGTGGGGGGGCAGACGGCCGCTGCACAACGCTGCTGATTCGGCGAGACAACTATTATCTACTGGCTGAACATTCAACAAGGCCGGGCAGATAACTTTCTACCACTTCATAAAAGTTGTCTGAGCATGGGTCTGTTCCCAGGCCAACAGATCCACCATCAAAGAGCTTTTGTTTAGGTGGGTGAGTTTCTTGGGGAATGGGAAAATACAACAAAATATGTTCTGTATAGACATCTCTCTAAACATAGTACATCTAATTGTTTGAGGTATTTGTCATCTGAATTTGGATCATCAGGTGAGACTTGTCGGTGGCAGTGTGCACAGCTCAGCGTGTGGCTGTGGATCGCTCTGTTTGTCCATACACTTTACACATACACTTGTCCATACACCATACATTTTGTCTGCTGCAGTTATTTTAAGGTCTAGGGTCCAGTCCAGGGGAAGTGTGATAAAGAAGGGGCCGCAGTCTATCTGGATGTCAAGGTCAGGAGTTCACCCTCTGGACCCAGGCCATCTACTCTCCTCCCTCCCTCAGTCTGTCTGACAGCCAGCCATGCACCACATTCCACTCCCTTCACACCCAGCTTTTAAAATGGCACAATTAAATAATAATGCGTCTCCTGAGACAGAGTCATAGAGAAAAGAGAGAGAAGAGAGGAGAAAAAAAGAGTGAGAGAGCCCACAGAGAGCAGACAAGCAGAAAGGCTCTGGCTAAATGCATTCTCTCTCTCCTTCAGAATATCCTCAGAGCAGCAGAGGGATATATGGGACACAGTAGATGGAGTGGAAATACAACATTAGAAAATACAACTGTGATTTTCATCACTGTGAAAATAAAGGAGTGAGAGATGATGTATAAGACAGCTGTTAGCAAACGGGTGCTTGCATCTCACACAGCAGTGACAGTTCCTTACAGATTTTATCAGCCTCCATTCAGTAACAGAGCAAAGTGTTGGAGTGAAAAAATACATGCACTGCCATTGCCTTAACCACAGTCTAATTTCCCTGTCGAGCTGTTACCTGGCCAAGGAAACACACTGGGACATTGTCATACAAAACCAGTGATGGAATATGAAGTTAACAGGTTTGATTGAAAGGGCCCACAGTGAAGCTAATCACAGAATGGTATTACAAAGCCCTACTTACTGAAGGAGTCAGAGCAGTAGTGGCTTCATCCTTTCTTCTCTGTTGATATATGCCCTAGCTTTCAGCTATCTGTGGCCTGCTCTTACAGCCTCTTTACACTCCAAAACTGACACTATTCTCTGTAAGCCCAGCCGACAACCCCCATTCCATTCCTCATTCCCTCCTCTCCCACGCCCACAGTTCCTAGAAGAGGCCCAGCACTGGCCCAGAGTCCCCAGGCTGTACCATCAGTGCCTCCCCCAGAGCCCAGTACACTGACAGCCCTCCAGACAAGTGTAACGTCGGCCTCCTCCGCAGCCCTGAGAGCTGCCACAAGTGCTTAGCAGCGAAGTGTGAGTCTTAACGTGGATGTAAGCCCCCAGGATCAACCACCACCACATGATGGCTCCAGGAGCATCTTCCCTTCTCTTCCCGCCCAGGGATTCACCTCGCTTCCATTACATTAGCATGTCGCTGTTAAATCATTTACTCCTTTTTACTCTCTTCCTTACCCGCCAACTCCGTTCTCTCCCGGGGCTCTGGGAGTGTTAGCAATCCCATCAATAATAGCCTTCTGAGGGCTTTTTACTATAGCCCTCTCTCACAGAATGGAGCACTGTGCCCCTAAAAGCCAAACCAGGAGCATCCGAGGAGTAGGGAAGGGGGGCAATCTTTCAATTAGCGTTAAACCTTTAATAGCGGAAAGAGCGCCTTGAGTGTCTGCTGTGTGTGCCACTTTCCATACTGTTCCTCTGTGTTTTTTAGTAGAGCTGAGGGGACCTGTCATAGCTAAATAAGCCTGCTTCCATGCCTCAGGGCATCTCGCTGTGTGTAGTAGTGGGGACTGGGATCTCAGACGTGCTCAACAGTTACAGGACATGGGAGTGTCGAAAACAAGATATGATTCCTACAAACACCCAGATAGATAATATCATGGACAAGTGTATAATAACTGGTAAGACCAGATATACAGTGCTGTATCATCTATTGCAATGTAGGTTCTGATAAGATACTGTAGGAGTGAGTGTGAAGGACTAGTAGGGAGTGAGTGGGTGGGTGACTGTGCTGTGTGTAAGCCTGGGGTGTAATATACTAAGCTGCTAATGTGCATCTCCTCTGATTCATTGTTTGATAGCCAAACACTTCCTGTGTGGACAGATAGGGCTTTGTTCATAATGGGATATCCAAAGTCTTTATCTACTATTCTTGGGGGATATGTATTTTTATATATTTTCTATTTCACCTTCATTGAACCAGGTAGGCCAGTTGAGAAAAAGTTCTCATTTACAACTGCGACCTGGCCAAGATAAAGCAACGCAGTGCGACACAAAAAACAACACGGAGTTACACACGGAATAAACAAACATACAGTCAATAACACAATAGAAGAAAAGTCTATATACAGTGTGTGCAAAGGCGTGAGGAGGTAAGGCAATAAATAGGCCATAGTAGCGAAGTAATTACAATTTAGCAAATTAACACTGGAGTGATAGATGTGCAGATGATGATGTGCAAGTAGAAATCCTGGTATGCAAAAGAGCAAAAAAGTAAATAAAAATAATATGGGGATTGTAGATTGGGTAGGTAGATTGGATGGGCTATTTACAGATGGGCTGTGTACAGCTGTAGCGAACGGTTAGCTGCTCAGATAGCTGATGTTTAAAGTTAGTGAGGGAGATATAAGTTTCCAACTTCAGCGATTGCAATTCGTTCCAGTCATTGGCAGCAGAGAACTGGAAGGAAAGGCGGTCAAAGTAGGTGTTGGCTTTGGGGATGACCAGTGAGATATACCTGCTGGAGCGCGTGCTATGGGTGGGTGTTGTTATCGTGACCAGTGAGCTAAGTGAGATAAGTTGGAGCTTTACCTAGCAAAGACTTGGAGCCAGTGAGTCTGTCGACGAATATGTAGCGAGGGCCAGCCGACGAGAACATACAGTGGTGGGTGGTATATGGGGCTTTGGTGACAAAACAGATGGCAGTGTGATAGGCTACATCCAGTTTGCTGAGTAGAGTATTGGAGGCTATTTTGTAAATGACATTGCCGAAGTCAAGGATTGGTAGGATAGTCAGTTTTATGAGGGTATGTTTGGCGGTGTGAGTGAAGGAGGCTTTGTTGCTAAATAGGAAGCCGATTCTAGATTTAATTTTGGATTGGTGATGTTTAATAAGAGTCTGAAGGAGAGTTTACAGTCTAGCCAGACACCTAGGTATTTGTATTTGTCCACATATTCTAAGTCAGAACTGTCCAGAGTAGTGATGCTAGTCAGGCGGGTGGGTGCGCGCAGCAATCGGTTGAAGAGCATGCATTTAGTTTTACTAGCATTTAAAAGCAGTTGGAGGCCACGGAAGGAGTGTTATATGGCATTGAAGCTCGTTCGGGGGTTTGTTAACACAGTGTCCAAAGAAGGGCCAGATGTATACAGAATGGTGTTGTCTGCGTAGAGGTGGATCAGGGAATCATCCGCATTAAGAGTGACATCGTTGATATACACAGAGAAAAGAGTCAGCCCGAGAATTGAACCCTGTGGTACCCCCATAGAGATTGCCAGAGGTTCGGACAACAGGCCCTCAGATTTCACACACTGAACTCTATCTGAGAAGGAGTTGGTGAACCAGGAGAGGCAGTCATTTGAGAAACCAAGGCTGTTGATTCTGCCAATAAGAATATGGTGATTGACAGAGTTGAAAGCCTTGGCCAGATCGATGAAGACGGCTGCACAGTACTGTCTTTTATCGATGGCGGTTAAGATATCGTTTAGTACCTTGAGCGTGGCTGAGGTGCACCCGTGACCAGCTCGGAAACCGGATTGCTCAGCGGAGAAGGTGCGGTGGGATTCGAGATGGTCAGTGAACTGTTTGTTAACTTGGCTTTCGAAGACTTTAGAAAGGCAGGGCAGAATGGATATTGGTCTGTAACAGTTTAGGTCTAGAGTGTCACCCCCTTTGGACAGGGGGATGACCGCGGCAGCTTTCCAATCTTTAGAGATCTCGGACGATACGAAAGAGAGGTTGAACAGACTGGTAGCAGGGGTTGTAACAATGGCGGCGGATAATTTTAGAAAGAGAGGGTCTAGCCCAGCTGATTTGTATGGGTCCAAGTTTTGCAGCTCGTTCAGAACATCTGCTATCTGGATTTGGGTGAAGGAGAAGCTGGGGAGACTTGGGCAAGTAGCTGCGGGGGGTGTGGAGCTGTTGGCCGGGGTTGGGGTAGCCAGGAGGAAAGCATGGCCAGCCGTAGAGAAATGCTTATTGAAATTCTCGATAATCGTGGCTATCACTGTAAAGAAGGACCATAAAGGAGAACCAAGGTTCAACGCCCAGTAGGTCCTACAACACACAGCCACAGCAAAGGACAAATGAGCAAAGTTGTGATGTAGCCATTCAAAGCAGTGGGTACTATATGTGCATTGCTTTGTACTCAGTCAAGTCAATGGAGAAAAACACTGTGGAAAATGAATGCTTCAACCCAGTCTGTTCTGTATGGAATTTCTCTCATTATCTTTTTCTCCCAGAGCCTTTAATGGGCGCTGCTGTCTGAGATGGCCCAACAGCATCAATAATGGAGTCAACATGGGCACTGGTAGAGACTGAAGGGTGAAAATTACCTTGACAAAGAGCAGATGCCAAATGGTGTGTTCACTGACAAACCGCTGACAAACCCCGACATCTGGATGAAGGGAACCTCCATCCTTCGCACGCGCGTCCATGACTTGCTGAAGTTTCACATTATGGCGTGTGTTCAACGGTCATCTTTCACATAGCAATGATGTGTAAGGCTTGGGCATTCTCCCTTCCTGGGCCCTGGTCATACAGTACAGTATCACAGGCTCCCCGAGTGCTTCTTTAACATTCAGCCCAAACCACACAACTACCACACAGCTGAGAGTGTGCAGCCTGAAAAGCTTCCAGGGGCCGATTTAAACAAATTAGCTCTCCAGCCTCTGGTCCCTCCGGGGGCTGAGTTCTGACAGTCACATTATGAGTGTAATGGGTGGAGTTTATGTAAACAGAATATTACGGTTTGCAATGAATAATGAACGAGGCTGCAGGCTGAGAGGAAATTGGTGGTACACCTAGTTGTCAGAGGGCCTAATGGATTCCAAACAGGCTTGTGTTACAAGCAGACTAAATGAAGCAACGCTCTGTTTATGCTGACATGTTAATGTGCTTTAAAGCTACTTTACTGGCAGGCAGTAGGGCTCCGGCACGCCCTGCATCGCTCATCAATGACGTCTCAGAGAGAGAGACAGAGCGGATCGTGGAGATTCAAAAAGGATTACATACACGCAAAGAAATGTGAAAACATGACACTGTTGTTGACTAGTTGTAGTGCAAATAGAGGCTAGTGATGTACTGAGGGAGTGTGGTGTAGGGGGTAAGGGTGCACGGGTAGGGTAGGGTAGGGTAGGGTAGGGTAGTAGGGGTGTAGGGTAGGGTAGTAGGGGTGTAGGGTAGAGTAGTAGGTAGGGGTGTAGGGGTAGGTTAGGGGTAGGGTAGTAGGGATAGGGATATGGGGCAGGGTAGTAGGGGTAGGGTAGGGGCCAGGGGTAGGTTAGTAGGGGTTAGGGGTAGAGTAGTAGGAGTGCAGGGGTGGGGGTAGGGGTGTAGAGGTGGGTTAGTAGGGGTAGGGGTAGAGTAGTAGGAGTGCAGGGGTGGGGGGGTAGGGGTGGGTTAGTAAGGGGTGTAGGGGTAGGGTGGTAGTGGCCCAGGGTTAGGGATGCAGGGGTAGGATAGAAGCAGTAGGGTGGTATGGAGGCAGGGGTAGGGGTTCAGGGGTAGGTTGGTAGGGGTTCAGGGGTAGGGGTGCAGGGGTAGATTGGTAGGGTTTCAGGGGTAGGATGCAGGGGTAGATTGGTAGGGTTTCAGGGGTAGGTTGGTAGAGGTTCAGGGGTAGGGATGCAGGGGTAGGTTGGTAGGGGTGCAGGGGTAGATTGGTAGGGTTTCAGGGGTATGGGTGCAGGGGTAGGTTGGTAGGGGTTCAGGGGTAGGGGTGCAGGGGTAGGTTGGTAGGGGTTCAGGGGTAGGGGTGCAGGGGTAGATTGGTAGGGTTTCATGGGTAGATTGGTAGGGGTGCAGGGGTAGGTTGGTAGGGTTTCAGGGGTAGATTGGTAGGGTTTCAGGGGTAGGGGTGCAGGGGTAGGTTGGTAGGGGTACAGGGGTAGATTGGTAGGGTTTCAGGGGTAGATTGGTAGGGTTTCAGGGGTAGGGGTGCAGGGGTGCAGGGGTAGGTTGGTAGGGGTTCAGGGGTAGGGTTTCAGGGGCAGAGGTAGTGTGGTAGAGGTTCAGGGGTAGGGGTAAGGGTAGGATGGTAGGAGTTCAATGGTAGGGGTGTTAGGGGTGTTAGGGTGGTAGGGGTTCAGGGGTATGGTGGTAGGGATTCAGGGGTAGGGGTGCAGGGGTAGGGTAGAAGGGGTAGCACATGGGGATGTGTGAAACTTACTCCTCAGCCTGAAGTGGTACCTGCTAAGCAAGCGGCGTGACATCCTACTGTGGTGCCTAATGACCCAGATCTACAGTTTGAGGGGTGAATGTAGCACATGGGGATGTGTGAACAGACGGAAACCCCATATGCCCCTTGCCTGCCTGGGTTAAACAGTCCACAGCAGGCGATTGATGACCAGCCCTTTTCCCCTCCGCCTCCCTGAGCTCTGCAAACTACCCTCCCATAACACTATTCCTACTCATCCCTACTGTACAGTATATGACGAGAGACAGCATACTGTACAACTCCACAGAGCTGTATTTACTGTTATAAACTGTCATACACTTTTCACCATACAGCAATATTTCACTCAATGCATGACTGAGTGACTGACAGTGTGTGTGTGTGTGTGTGTGTGTGTGTGTGTGTGTGTGTGTGTGTGTGTGTGTGTGTGTGTGTGTGTGTGTGTGTGTGTGTGTGTGTGTGTGTGTGTGTGTGTGTGTGTGTGTGTGTGAGAGAGAGTGTGCGTGCCTTTGTGCATTCGTGTGTGCGTGCGTGCGTGCGTGTGTGCGTGTGTGCGTGCGTGGGAGAGAGGGTAAGTAAAGTAAGTAAGTGAAAGAGAGAGAGAGAGAGAGAGAGAGAGAGAGAGAGAGAGAGAGAGAGAGAGAGAGAGAGAGAGAGAGAGAGAGAGAGGGAGAGAGAGAGAACGTGAAAGAGATGGAGATTCAGAGAAAGGGGAGGGGATGCAGACATGTATGCAGTAATGGCGACCGCGATTCCTGTGCCCTCTTTGTAAGTGAGTTAGGATGTGCTAGCTGCTATTTATCTCAAGTCCTCCAAAGGCAGCAACAGTGAAAGAAGCCTGAAAAACACAGACCTCAGCTGGTCTTCATTCGAGATATGTGGGCAGTGGACACGCACACTCACACACACACTCACACACACACACACACACACACACACACCCTTCCCTTGGCCCTGTCATCTAGCATTATTTATCAATGCGCTGACGTCTACCATGGAGCCCGCACCACATGAGAAAGTGATATGATTGATGTGAGACATGGTTCCATCTGAATGCAGACTGCTCCTGGGCAACTGCCTCGCCTTTATCTCTCCTGCTCTACTCTGGCCTGCTCAGCGAGAGGCAGGCCGTATATCAGTAGTTTAAGTGCTTCTCCTGATGAGTCCGGGACCTGTGTGGGGTTTGTATAGGCCTACATGTATGTGTGTGTTCATTTTGGTGGGGGATGGGTTGTGTTCACGTGAGGGCTGCATGTGTATCCACATTGACGTTGGTGTGCATGTGTGTGTGAGCACTAAAAGGGGTGGGCACACACTAGCAGTGACAGAGGAGGTGTTAGACGGCTCCCAGGGCTGCTGTGTGTCGGCCTGCCTTCTCTTTCATCTTAATCCAAACAGAAAAACTGACACATTTTCAAGGATCCTAAAATTCCTGACTTGCGAGCTGCCTCCACATTGCCAGCAGGGAATGAGGAATGAGATGACTCAAGTGTCCCTTCGCACCACAGTGTGTGTGCATTTGAGTGTGTGTGTGTGTGTGTGTGTGTGTGTGTGTGTGTGTGTGTGTGTGTGTGTGTGTGTGTGTGTGTGTGTGTGTGTGTGTGTGTGTGTGTGTGTGTGTGTGTGTGTGTGTGTGTGTGTGTGTGTGTGTGTGTGTGAATACGGCATGAAATCAACAACAGGAGGGAATGCAGACACCCTGAGTTAATTCATCATTACATATTTGGAGCTCTCAGGCTCCACTCTATGATCTGCAGGAGTGTGGGCGGAATACCAATGTAGTGGCCCAGTCACTGCCATCATATAAAGGCTAAACAAATATGAAGCATGTGTCTGTACATTTCTGCCAAGCAACGCAAAGTTATTTTCATGTATTAGGTAAAGAATTTCACTACTCATCAAAATATATCATAATAATAACCCAAATAATACAGCACAATTTGCTGTAGATGAATTTGCTGTGTGTTTAGAGGCTTCGGATTGCATGTTGTACTGTATTCCATTTACCCGTCATGATAATCGTGGTCCAAAAATGCCATTCTAAGCGTGGGTTAAAGGGCACGAGACCAGGGAATGGGTTTGAATGAGGAGTCACAAGGGTCAGTCCCTTCAATCTATAGAGAAAGAAGAGAACTGACTTCATAATATCCACTGTGCCTTAGAGCTGCAGAACAACCAAACCATTTGGCTGCAACATGGTTTGGATCTTGGCTCGTAAATGGGAGGTTTCTGGTTCAAATCCCATGTCACAACCCGTGAGAAAAGCACTTAACATCAATTGCTTCAATAAAAATATCCAGACAAATAAGAGGATACATTTTTTTTTTGCCTTTAAGAGCATCTGGTATGTAAAGATCTGATGACAATAATAACCCACCATAATGGCTGGATAGGGAAATCTCATAGAGTCAGCCAAGGAAATGGAAATGGTTTGTTACCTATTCCGCCCCCAAAGTGGAGTAAACCCCTTTAAACTTGGTAATCTTGTTTAGGACTGCTCTACATACTCTACTGAGTGTTGGGTTTTGACCAACCTGATGTGTAGTCAAAGGTTCTTTCAGATTCTGATATTATTGCAGTCAAATCCTATTCTTCCTCTGGGACAGTGATTCAGCTCATCCAGTTTAGAATCCTTTAGACCAAAACTCCAAACTCAAAACACTAACCTGCATATTCAGGCTAAAATACAGCCTTGTTCAACAAGGAAATGAAGGCATGGTGTTACAAAACTCAGGGCTAACCAAGGCCAAAGAGTCTGCCGCATCATAGAAGAGTCTGACAGCATACAAGTGGAAAGTATAGGACGAGTATAGGTCTTTTATATCTGCTTGACCCAGCTACAAAGGCCTAGTCTTACCAGTCTCCCTGATCAAAGTCATACCAGAGGGAAAGTGAGGTGAAGAGTCAATTGGTTCACATAAAATAATGAGTGACTGTGACAAACAATATAAACAGTGAATGAGTGCTGAAAGAGTCCTGAGCCCTGGACAATCTCATCTTAGTCCCACTGAAAACAAGACTTGAAAATCTGCCCAAACGTGTCCTGCAGTAAAAGTGTCAAGGGGGTTCATTTTTATTTGGCCTCACATACAGAGTAAAATACAGGCACTTCAGAGGTCTACCGGGCAGGGCAGTGGTTTGTCCATCATTTGGGGGCATGCAAGGCCTGACCTCATCATTGCAATGGACATCACCTCTCTAGCCTGCCCATATCTCCACTGGTATCCACACACATATCTACTAGGGAAAACATCCATTGAACTGCAGCTTGATTGGAAGGTGATTGTTTCCAACCAAGGTAGGTGGTGTTCAGGTCCAGAGGAGTCTGCTGCCTCCCTCCTGCCCTGCAATGTAAATCCCAGATGTGGCCGTGCTGCTGATGTTAATGAGGAGGAAGTGGAAGGTCCAGGGCACGACACCTCAGAGGGATTAAACCGCAGAAACGTAAACGCAAACACTGGAGTAGCTAGCAACCCAGTGGCTTAACCCTCCAGATCCCTAACAAACAACAGAAATATACACAGCTAGGGCCTGTGTGGAGGAAGCAGATTAAACAGTGGGTCTAGTTGAAGCAGGGTGGGATGGAGGGCACACAGTCACAGAGCCGTGTCTAGAGAGAGGATTGACCAGAGGAACAGGTAGCAGACAGACACACAGAGCAGAGTTCAAAGAAGAGGGATTTCAATGCATACTGCATAACTGTAGACATCTGGGCCTGCAATCAGCAGGCTACTCTAAAAGGGCTGCCAAGGCAAACAGGCCAATAACAAATCCACTTTGCAGATCATCGATCTGCCTCTGCCAGGGCCAGGTAAACACGCTGGGGCTGATGTTTGCTTTTTAAACCAGGGCTCAGGGATCGAGGGGAGTCAACTAGCCTCCCGTCCACCCCAACCACAGACAAGCTGTCTTCTTCTCTTCTCTCTAGCTCTACATATAGGTCTGTCACAAGAATTTCTCCATCTATTCAATAGTCACTACAACCCACTCAAATAGTGAGATGTTTCTCTAGAGAAACATGACTCACACATAGTATAGCATCATCATAGTGTTTGCTAATTGATGTTTACCAAGTTCATGTAAGTCAGTTATCTGTGCAACAGGCAATTGCAATGCAACTTTAGAACACAGTAGAAAGGATCATCACAGACAGAAAAACATCAGATAGTGTAGAACCTGTATAATCTACTAAAAGAACATCAATGGCTGTATCACATACCTCTGTCTCGCTCTCTCCTTCAGATCCACAAAACAGTCTATTGATTAACAGGTATGACAGTAAAATATGGCAGATTTCCTTTACTAAGCTTTCAAACAAGACCGTGCTTCGGACCAGCTGTGAGTTCTGTTATGTCTTATACACACAGGGACACACACACCGGCAAAACTCGGGGCAGGAGACAACCTCCATTGAGAGAGCAAATGAGCTGTTCCACCCCCAGAGACCAGTGCTTATAGTGCGGAAACACAGTCCAGATCCCCTGATAGAAGAACAGGCAGGTTGGAGGAAATGGAGCCTGATGGTTGGGATGATTAACACAGGGTGTAGCTCTAATGAAAGGATCTGGGTCAGCCATAAACATCCAAGCCTGCCTGATGTTATTATATGTGCCTTAAATGTCTGCTCCATCATCTGCCCACTTCTCATACAGTGCCCTTTACCTGACCATGGATGATGGCATCTGTTACTCACATACGCATGAGGCCATCTTTACCCACAAGCTTTAGTGGAAGGGCAATGGGATTGAAAGTGCATTTAAGGAAATAGAAATAACAAACATGTCTTCTTCTTATGTTTTGATTGTGTGTCAATGCTTGGCAGATTTCATAGTAGTCCATATTGTCAGCAACACCTTAGTAAATCATTTTTTTTGTTGCCAAAACAGTTTGGTGGGCTTTAAGCAGGAAGGAAGAGGGAGACGGAAGGCTAGAATTGAGATAAAAACAATGTTTGGAAAACTAGGTCAGTAAAGAGACTGATGAAACGTATAGATGATTCATTCCACACTAATGTTTGTTGACGTTGTGCCGGTCACTGGTCCATACTTGTGTACCTCATTCTAGTACTGCAGGGGGAGAATGTTGTAAGGCTTTTGACCTCTCATACATCCCATCCTTTGCAGCTGTATTGACATGGGTTGGTCACAAAACAAGTAAAATAAATACTCCTTATCCAACCTCTCAGATCTTATGAAAAGATCTGGATCTCGCAGGATGTTTACAGATCCTATTGACCTTTCGCCCCAGATTTATGGGCAACCAAATACTGTGCTCTGTCGCTAACCAAGTCCAACGCCTCAGACAAGCTCACGTTTCAAGCTCATGTTTCAAACGCTTGGAAGCCAATTAGGGCAATAGCGAAAACAGAGATTCTTAAAAATAACAACAACTAATTATTTAACTATCAAAATGATTGAACAGTGCACCAGGGGTACGTGGCTGTGATTCTTGAAATGCAGAGCCTTTTGCGCATGAGCTTAGCTAGTTAACGTCGCCAGGACATCGCCTGAAAGCGTGATCGTGGACTTTTATTGGAGAAGAAGTTTCTGCCCATCTTCATACTGTACTATCTTTGAGAACAACCAAGGAGGTGGGCAGAGCCGAGCATGAGCTAGCGAGATCCTATTGGCGCATGTATTTGCATATTTCCTTTAGGGAACGCCTACTCTTTGAAGTGCACATGTGCAATAACTCAATTAGCCCTTGCACTCCTTCTTAACAACACCATTATTTACAACTTTTAGAAAGGGTCAAGTCTACAAAACTTAATGCACTCTGTAACAGAGTACAGTTTTGGAAACGGAAAACTGTATTGAGATCTAATGTTTTAATGATTAGAACAAATGCAGAATGGGCTTCCCGAGTGGCACAGCGGTCTAAGGCACTTGAGGCGTCACTATAGACCCGGGTTTGATCCCAGGCTGTGTCACAGCCGGCCGTGACCGGGAGACCCATGAGGCGGCGCGCAATTGGTCCAGCATCGTCCTAGTTAGGGGAGGGTTTGGCCGGACGGGATGTCCTTGTCCCATCATGCTCTAACGACTCCCTGTGGCGGACCGGGCTCCTGCAAGCTGACTTCGGTCGCATGTTGTAGGGTATTTCTTCTGCCACATTGGAGGGGCTGGATTCCGGGTTAAGTGAGCAGTGTGTCAAGAAGCAGTGCGCCTTGGCAGGGTTGTGTTTCAGAGGACGCATGGCTCTTGACCATCGCCTCTCCCGAGTCCGTAGGAGAGATGCAGCGATGGGACAAGACTGCAACAACCATTTGGATATCACGAAATTGGGGAGAAACAAAAAAATGGTCTAAATGTCAGCCAAGGTTTATCTTGCTCCATCCTCCCCCACTTCCCAACACTGGACTTACTCTCATTACCATACGTGGTGGTGAGAAAAAGGTTCTATACAGATGCTTCTGTAACGCTCGACTGATGAAGAAGGATCGGACCAAAGCGCAGCATGGTAAGTGTTAATGGATTTTTATTAAAACTGAACACTAGAACAAAAATAACAAAGCGACAAAAGACAACAAATAGTTCTGTCAGGTGCAGAAACACAAAACAGAAAATAACTACCCACAAAACACAGGTGGGAAAAGGCTACCTAAGTATGATTCCCTATCAGAGACAACGATAGACAGTTGTCCTTGATTGAGAACCATACCCTGCCAAAACAAAGAAATACATAACATAGAAAAATGAACATAGAATGCACACCCAAATCCCACCCTGACCAAACCAAAATAGAGACATAAAAAGCTCTCTAAGGTCAGGGCGTGACAGCTTCAGATATTTGCCCATGTGACATGTCTGAGTTTCCCTTTTTATCTATGATTACATGTTGTAGGGGAAGGAAGGTAATGCACAGCTTGTGGAGAAAGCATAGAATGAATACTGTTTTTTAAAATAAATGTTTAATTGATTGAGGGTTTGTGTCTCTTTGAGGTGGTTGGGCAAAGATGTCCAGATACATGGGATGGGGCACATAATCAATATAAATATATAATCATGTTACATATGGAATCAAAATACATAGTGTATTGGAACTTAAGTATTGTGACAATATCGAGGTCCCTAGCAATTCCCACTCCGTAGAATTTGGTTTCCTTTTTGAATTGACTGAAACTGAAATGGAGTTGACCACAACCCTGGACATCATAGCGTGCTTAATATAACAAACATTTCTCACATTAAGTTAAATGTTTGTTTTTTAAACATTTGAGTCATTTGAAGTTAGGGCCCGATTCCGACATAGGAAATTATACCATTCTCACGCCTTTACCACTTACTTCTCAGTAGTTGGTAGACTTACCTTGTCACGGTGTGTAACAGGCTTCACAGGTGTGATTCCCTTGCGATTGCTGAATAAATGTAATTCAATTGCTGTAAACCTTCCCACTTGCTGGCCAACAGATTTTCTCATGGAGTTTTCATTTATCTTAAGCCATCCCTTTAAATACCTTTAGTTCGAATTTTGTTGACAGACTAGAATACATTGAGAGAACGGGTTCAGAAAATAGGGATCAATGAAGTTCAAAGGTTAGAATACTCATACAGAGAAAAGTGCATAAAAAGGTAATAACCATCCATTTACGAACACTTAACTCATTTTAGACTGATCCAATGAACCATTGCATTTTTGTTCAAACTGTTGTATCATGACTGCCCAAATGTGCCTAATTTGTTTATTAATAACTTTTCATGTTCAAAATTGTGCACTCTCCTCAAACAATAGCATGGTATTATTTCACTGTAATAGCTACTGTAAATTGGACAGTGCAGTTAGATTAAGAAGAATTTAAGCTTTCTGCCAATATCCGATATGTCTATGTCCTGGGAAATTTTCTTGTTACTTACAGTGCCTTGCGAAAGTATTCGGCCCCCTTGAACTTTGCGACCTTTTGCCACATTTCTGGCTTCAAACATAAAGATATACAACTGTATTTTTTTGTGAAGAATCAACAAGTGGGACACAATCATGAAGTGGAACGACATTTATTGGATATTTCAAACTTTTTTAACAAATCAAAAACTGAAAAATTGGGCGTGCAAAATTATCAGCATATCGATTGCGCAACCAGGGGTGGTAAAACCTTGGATCATTGTTACTCTAACTTCCGCGACGCATATAAGGCCCTGCCCCGCCCCCCTTTCGGAAAAGCTGACCACGACTCCATTTTGCTGATCCCTGCCTACAGGCAGAAATTAAAACAAGAGGCTCCCACGCTGAGGTCTGTCCAACGCTGGTCAGACCAAGCTGACTCTACACTCCAAGACTGCTTCCATCACGTGGACTGGGACATGTTTCGTATTGCGTCAGATGGGAATATTGACGAATACGCTGATTCGGTGTGCGAGTTCATTAGAACGTGCGTCGAAGATGTCGTTCCCATAGCAACGATAAAAACATTCCCTAACCAGAAACCGTGGATTGATGGCAGCATTCGCGTGAAACTGAAAGCGCGAACCACTGCTTTTAATCAGGGCAAGGTGTCTGGCAACATGACTGAATACAAACAGTGCAGCTATTCCCTCCGCAAGGCTATTAAACAAGCTAAGCGTCAGTACAGAGACAAAGTGGAATCTCAATTCAACGGCTCAGACACAAGAGGCATGTGGCAGGGTCTACAGTCAATCACGGACTACAAGATGAAATCCAGCCCAGTCACGGACCAGGATGTCTTGCTCCCAGGCAGACTAAATAACTTTTTGCCCGCTTTGAGGACAATACAGTGCCACTGACACGGCCTGCAACGGAAACATGCGGTCTCTCCTTCACTGCAGCCGAGGTGAGTAAGACATTTAAACGTGTTAACCCTCGCAAGGCTGCAGGCCCAGACGGCATCCCCAGCCGCGCCCTCAGAGCATGCGCAGACCAGCTGGCCGGTGTGTTTACGGACATATTCAATCAATCCCTATACCAGTCTGCTGTTCCCACATGCTTCAAGAGGGCCACCATTGTTCCTGTTCCCAAGAAAGCTAAGGTAACTGAGCTAAACGACTACCGCCCTGTAGCACTCACTTCCGTCATCATGAAGTGCTTTGAGAGACTAGTCAAGGACCATATCACCTCCACCCTACCTGACACCCTAGACCCACTCCAATTTGCTTACCGCCCAAATAGGTCCACAGACGATGCAATCTCAACCACACTGCACACTGCCCTAACCCACCTGGACAAGAGGAATACCTATGTGAGAATGCTGTTCATCGACTACAGCTCGGCATTCAACACCATAGTACCCTCCAAGCTCGTCATCAAGCTCGAGACCCTGGGTCTCGACCCCGCCCTGTGCAACTGGGTACTGGACTTCCTGACGGGCCGCCCCCAGGTGGTGAGGGTAGGCAACAACATCTCCTCCCCGCTGATCCTCAACACGGGGCCCCACAAGGGTGCGTTCTGAGCCCTCTCCTGTACTCCCTGTTCACCCACGACTGCGTGGCCACGCACGCCTCCAACTCAATCATCAAGTTTGCGGACGACACAACAGTGGTAGGCTTGATTACCAACAACGACGAGACGGCCTACAGGGAGGAGGTGAGGGCCCTCGGAGTGTGGTGTCAGGAAAATAACCTCACACTCAACGTCAACAAAACTAAGGAGATGATTGTGGACTTCAGGAAACAGCAGAGGGAACACCCCCTATCCACATCGATGGAACAGTAGTGGAGAGGGTAGCTAGTTTTAAGTTCCTCGGCATACACATCACAGACAAACTGAATTGGTCCACTCACACTGACAGCGTCGTGAAGAAGGCGCAGCAGCGCCTATTCAACCTCAGGAGGCTGAAGAAATTCGGCTTGTCACCAAAAGCACTCACAAACTTCTACAGATGCACAATCGAGAGCATCCTGGCGGGCTGTATCACCGCCTGGTACGGCAACTGCTCCGCCCTCAACCGTAAGGCTCTCCAGAGGGTAGTGAGGACTGCACAACGCATCACCGGGGCAAACTACCTGCCCTCCAGGACACCTACACCACCCGTTGTTACAGGAAGGCCATAAAGATCATCAAGGACATCAACCACCCGAACCACTGCCTGTTCACCCCGCTATCATCCAGAAGGCGAGGTCAGTACAGGTGCATCAAAGCTGGGACCGAGAGACTGAAAAACAGCTTCTATCTCAAGGCCATCAGACTGTTAAACAGCCACCACTAACAGTGAGTGGCTGCTGCCAACACACTGTCATTGACACTGACCCAACTCCAGCCATTTTAATCATGGGAATTGATGGGAATTATGTAAATATATCACTAGCCACTTTAAACAATGCTACCTTATATAATGTTACTTACCCTACATTATTCATCTCATATGCATATGTATATACTGTACTCTACATCATCGACTGCATCCTTATGTAACACATGTATCACTAGCCACTTTAACTATGCCACTTTGTTTACTTTGTCTACACACTCATCTCATATGTATATACTGTACTCGATACCATCTACTGTATGCTGCTCTGTACCATCACTCATTCATATATCCTTATGTACATATTCCTTATCCCCTTACACTGTGTATAAGACAGTAGTTTTGGAATTGTTAGTTAGATTACTTGTTGGTTATCACTGCATTGTCGGAACTAGAAGCACAAGCATTTCGCTACACTCGCATTTAACATCTGCTAACCATGTGTATGTGACAAATAAAATGTGATTTGATTTGATTTGATTTGAAGTCTGATGGCACCATTGCCCATATCGGTGAACATCTTAGGTTATACCAGTATGTCAGATTAGCTTTGGGATAGGGGACAGCATTTGGAATTTTGGATGAAAAGCGTGCCCAAAGAAAACTGCCTGCTACTCAGGCCCAGAAGCAAGGATATGCATAAAATTGGTAGATTAGGATAAAAAACACTCTAAAGTTACCAAAACGGTTAAAATAATATCTGTGAGTATAACAGAACTGAAATGGCAGGCGAAAACCTGAGGAAAATCCATCCAGAAAGTGCTATTATTTTGAAATGGGTGTTTTTCCATTGAAAACCTATCCACCATTTAAAGGGATAGGACCCAGATTCCGTTCCCTATGGCTTCCACTAGCCATGAACAGTCTTTAGACATTGTTTCAGTCATTTGTTCTGAAGAATGAGGGAGAAAGAGCAGTTTCAATGAGAGGCCAGTGGAAAGTCCCCAACCTGTTTGGTGTGCAATCCCGAGAGCTCGCCTTTCTTGTTTTTCTTTTATATTAACGACGCTATTGTCCGGTTGAAATTGTATAAATTATTTTGGCTAAAAATACCCTGAGGATTGATTATAAACATCGTTTGACATGTTTCTACGAACTTTACAAATATTATTTGGAATTTTCGTCTGCCTCTTGTGACCGCATTTGAGCCATTGGATTACTGAACAAAATACGCCAAAAAAATTGAGGTTTTTGGTTATAAAGAGGGACTTTATCGAACAAAACAAACATTTATTGTGTAACTGGGAGTCTTGTGAGTGCAACCATACGAAGATCATCAAAGGTAAGCGATTCATTTTATTGCTATTTCTGACTTCCGTGACTAATCTACTTGGCTGCTAACTGTTTGTAATGTTTTGTGTGCTGAGCGCTGTCCTCAGATAATCGCATGGTTTGCTTTAGCCGTAAAGCCTTTTTAAAATCTGACATGGTTGCTGGATTAACAACAAGTTCAGCTTTATTTCGATGTATTGCACTTGTGATTTCATGAAAGTTAAATATTTATAGTAATTTAATTTGAATTTGGCGCTCTGCAATTTCACCGGAAGATGTCGAGGTGGGACGTCCCACTGATCCATAAGAAGATTTAATCACCAATGTCTCAACCTCTGAGTATCACAGAAACACGACACTTTGAATGAATAACAGACAAATGTTCGTAACAACTGGCTATGGATGAAATGTATCATTTATATTTGTGTGGGAGCCTATGGCAATAGCCCATGGCATGATCACAAAATTCATATTGCGTGATTTAATTGCAACACTCTGAAGAAGTAGGTTTACAGACATGTTCAGAAAAGATGGCCAGGCTCTCAGCTGTCCTGACATTTGATTGTTCCACCATTTGGGCGCCAGGGTACCGAAGTAAGTAAATATATGTTTATTTTGAGAGCAGAGTAGAGTTCATAGAGTCTACTGAAAATAATTACAGGTTAATCAGGGTTAGGTACTGGATGTCCCCAACTAAGCCCCTGTAGCTCATCCCAACAAGGGCCCGCCAGGCTGTGGATGGATCTGTTGCAGCCTGCAGCCCTCTATTCCCATATATCAAATCTCTCTCTCTTCTGTGCCTCCCTGCTGGGAAAATTTGTCCAATTAGATACGGCCCCACAGGGAGGTATTCAGTTTGAAATGTGGCCACTTCTGCCTGCAGATTAAGCCACAATAAAGAGGGTTTCACAGATACGCTAATTTAAAGGGCCAGAGGAGACAGGACCGCACAGACACACACATCGCATGCAGACAGACAGAAACAGGGCTGGTGAAAACGTCCTCCCAACACATATGAAAACAAAAACACACATAGGGCACAGTACCTACCCTCACATAGACTCACTGGAGGCCAGTACCTACCCTCACATAGACTCACTGGAGGCCAGTACCTACCCTCACATAGACTCACTGGAGGCCAGTACCTACCCTCACATAGACTCACTGGAGGCCAGTACCTACCCTCACATAGACTCACTGGAGGCCAGTACCTACCCTCACATAGACTCACTGGAGGCCAGTACCTACCCTCACATAGACTCACTGGAGGCCAGTACCTACCCTCACATAGACTCACTGGAGGCCAGTACCTACCCTCACATAGACTCACTGGAGGCCAGTACCTACCCTCACATAGACTCACTGGAGGCCAGTACCTACCCTCACATAGACTCACTGGAGGCCAGTACCTACCCTCACATAGACTCACTGGAGGCCAGTACCTACCCTCACATAGACTCACTGGAGGCCAGTACCTACCCTCACATAGACTCACTGGAGGCCAGTACCCACTCTTACACAGACAGACACACACACAGGGCCCAGTACCTACCCTCACATAGACTCACTGGAGGCCAGTACCTACTCTTACACAGACAGACACACACACAGGGCCCAGTACCTTTAAAAACATATATTTAACCTTTATTTAACCAGGTAGGCTAGTTGAGAACAAGTTCTCATTTACAACTGCGACCTGGCCAAGATAAAGCATAGCAGTGTGAACAGACAACAACACATGGAGTTACACATGGAGTAAACAATTAACAAGTCAATAACACAGTAGAAAACAAGAAAAAAAAGAGTCTATATACATTCTGTGCAAAAGGCATGAGGAGGTAGGCGAATAATTACAATTTTGCAGATTAACACTGGAGTGATAAATCATCAGATGGTCATGTACAGGTAGAGATACTGGTGTGCAAAAGAGCAGAAAAGTAAATAAATATAAACAGTATGGGGATGAGGTAGGTAAATTGGGTGGGCTATTTACCGATAGACTATGTAGAGCTGCAGCGATCGGTTAGCTGCTCAGATAGCAGATGTTTGAAGTTGGTGAG
This sequence comes from Oncorhynchus keta, assembly GCF_023373465.1. Taxonomy (NCBI): domain Eukaryota; kingdom Metazoa; phylum Chordata; class Actinopteri; order Salmoniformes; family Salmonidae; genus Oncorhynchus; species Oncorhynchus keta. Next base: position 42,737,331 of record NC_068431.1, read on the forward strand.
GGAGATAAAAGTCTCCAACTTCAGCGATTTTTGCAATTCGTTCCAGTCACAGGCAGAGAACTGGAACGAAAGACGGCCAAATGAGGTGTTGGCTTTAGGGATGATCAGTGAGATACACCTGCTGGAGCGCGTGCTATGGGTGGGTGTTGCCATCGTGACCAGTGAACTGAGATAAGGCGGAGCTTTACCTAGCATGGACTTGTTGATAGATACATACACAGGGCCCAGTTCCCACCCTTACACAGACAAAGACACACACATAAAGCCCAGTACATAATCAATAATCAAATCAAATGTTGTTCATCACATACACAGTATGTATAAAAGGTGCAGTGAAATGATTGCATGCTAGCTCCCTCAATATTGCAGGTCAACACCTCTGCCCTCTAGGTGTCTGTGATGGGCCTCCGGCTGATCTGTCTCACACCCGACCATCCGTGGTGACATAATCCAAGCCCCTGGCCCAGACTAAGAGCCTTACAGGTGTCAGAAGAGGCCAGCTGCCACCTTCAATGGAATCCAATGACTGAAAATACATACCTGGCGGGGGGCACTCGGGAGACTGGGTTACAAGCGGACAAATTACAAGCGAATCAAACGCAATGGAACATGGAGCCAAGAAAAGTAGGGATTGACACACACCCAAAGTGAGAGGCACTCATGAAGTATCTTACTGCAGTCAATCAGATCAACTCCAAACCCCTCCTTCAGACGCTAAGGAAATAGATTTGTACATTTGACATTTTAGTCATCTAGCAGACGCTCTTATCCAGAACGACTTACAGCGACGTTTAAATCAATCCACTATTGTGCACCCCAAAACCTATCAGACATGCTTTTAAGTTATGTACCCAGTAGGTCCCTCAGGTCCTCTGGCAGTGGTATTTTAACTATCCCAAAGCGTAGAACCAACAGGCATGGAGAGGCAGCCTTTAGTTATTATGCCCCCAGCCTCTGGAATAGCCTGTCAGAGAACCTGAGGGGGGTCGAAACTGTGGACATATTTAAAAGAGATCTTAAAACACACCTGTTAACCTTTGATTTTCCTTAGGGTGCTTTTTAGTCATTCCGTATTTATTGTTATTCTTATGTTTTTTATTCTCTTTTGTTTGTTGTGTAGTAAATATTTCAGTTTTTATTTTCATATAAAAAAATATATATATATTATGTGAAGCACAATACATTCCATGTCTGAAATGTTTTGCATAAATCAAGCTGGTTTAAAGTCTTCAAGTTTTAATGTCACATGCACAAGTACAGTGAAATGCCTTTCTTGCAAACTCAAGAAAAAAAAACCCAACAATGCAATTATCAATAACAATGTAATACTATATATTTTTTTAAAGTAATAAGAAGAAATATGAAGAACACAGTACCATACTATATACAGGGTCAGTTCCAATAGCATATTTACAATGTGCAGGGATACTGGAGTGATGGAGTTAGATTTGTGTAGGGGTAAGGGGACTAGGCAACAGGATATAAGATAAACACAGTAGCAGCAGCTTGTATGTGAGTGGGTGTATGTGTGTGTAGAGTCAGTAAAAATGTATGTGCATATTATGTGTGAGTGAGTGTGTAGGGTCCTGTGAGTGTGTAGGGTCCTGTGAGTGTGTAGGGTCCTGTGAGTGTGTAGGGCCCTGTGAGTATGTAGGGTCCTGTGAGTGTGTAGGGTCCTGTGAGTGTGTAGGGTCCTGTGAGTGTGTAGGGTCCTGTGAGTGTGTAGGGTCCTGTGAGTGTGTAGGGCCCTGTGAGTATGTAGGGTCCTGTGAGTGTGTAGGGTCCTGTGAGTGTATAGGGTCCTGTGAGTGTGCACAGAGACAGTGCAAAAATAAAAAAAATAAAAGGTTGTTAAGGATACAAGGTTAAATCTGATCATCTGTATAACTATTGTTAGCTATTTATCAGTCTTATAGCTTGGGGATAGAGGCTGTTCAAGAGCCTGTTGGTGCCAGACTTGAAGCACTGGTACCGCTTGGCGTGCGGAAGCAGAGAGAATAGACTATGGCTTGGGTGGTTGGAGTCTTTAACAATTTTCCGGGCCTTCCTTTCACATCAGCGAATCTCGCCTGATATAGATGTCCTGGATGGCTGCGAGCGCTGCCCCAATGATGTAATGGGCTGTCCCCACCACCCTCTGTAGCGCCATGCGATTGAGGGTGGTGCTATTTCTTGAGCTGCACTGTTGGTTAAGGGCTTGTAAGTAAGCATTTCACGGTAAGGTCTACACTTGTTGTATTCGGCACATGTGACAAATCAAGTTTGATTTGATTGCCATACCAGGCAGTGATGCAGCCAGTCAAAATGCTCTCAATGATTTGACAGGAGCAATTAGGGTTAAGTGCCTTGATCAGGGGCACATCAACAGATATTTCACCTAGTCTGCTCAGAGATTTGAATCGGCGACCTTTCAGTTACAGGCCCAATGCTCTTAACCGCTAGGCTACCGTAAACTGATGATGACTCCAAAACTTTATATCACAAAATGCTCCATTTACAGCAGGTCTTCCTCTCTTCAGAAGAAGAGAGGAATCTGACATTCCATAACACTCAGTTGACATCACAGAAGCAGATCCCCTGGCAAAGGCATCCACAGCTTCATCTGATGCTAATCATAGCATGATATGATGCTATCCACAGCTATCCAAAGCCCACAGAGAAGCTTTAATGCTAATTTAGGCAGTAACGTAGGTCCTAAGGGTCATACTTCCTGCTGTTTTGCTAGGGTGGGTCATTGGTTGATAGACTGATTAAAAAACAACAGACACATACGTACATTAGTGAAAATGGTCATGATTATTAGGTAACAAATTACCAGCTGTTCCTTGAGGAAAGTTCAACTCAGTCAGTAACTAATGTCCCAGACAGGGACAGATTGGGACCAGAAATTGTCCTAGGCATTTCTAATACAAATGCCCATTTCTTTCCTCGAGGCCCCCAACAGGCCCACTGGGGCAAATGCCAGCGAATCTTGCATTTGACAGAATTGTCCTCTTGCCAGTCCTAAAAGAACTGTGATATATTAAAAGAAACCAAAACTAGTCACTTTTATTGGTCGGGTTCAGTATATGTTGACAACTTCAGCAGTATTATGGGTATATCCTCTTCATTTGAGAAAGGGGGATACATAGTCAGCTGTACAACTGAATGCATTTTCTGCATTTAACCCAACCTCTGAATCAGAGAGGTGTGGGGGGCTGCCATAATCAACATCCACAGCACCCAGGGAACAGTGGGTTAACTGCCTTGCTTAGGAGCAGAACACCTGATTTTTACCTTGTCAGCTCAGGGATTCGATCCAGTAACCTTACCAGTTACTGGCCCAACACTCTAACCACTAGGCTACCTACGGTCATTTATTAACGTTGCTATGGGCATTGCCAAATAATGGAAGCGATGGATTCAACTTCCACTTTACTTCCCTACTGTAGCGCGCCATGGCAAACTTGCCAAAGTAAATTATTTGAAGAGTCAATATATAGAGCATAAAAGTAAAGTAATAAGAATGAGTGTATAAGTGTCATTTTATATTTATTCATTCATGTTCGCTAACGGTAGCTAGAATTATTAATATTTCTGATGTGATAATAATGGTAGTCGTGTTGTGTAAGCGTTAAGGGCCTCCATCAAGCCAATAACTATAACGATAACTACAATAATAAACTATGGTCCACATAACTACAAAACATTGGTGAGCATCCACACTAGAGGAAAGTTGATCATTCTACAGTCCTACACCTGTCAATCAACTGATTAACGCATTCTACTGCATGCTGCCTATTAATACGGTGGTAACCTGAAGCATCAGGCTGGCATTTCCACTCATGACCAAATATGGTGACGAGAGGAAGCCCAGTGGCAGGCAATGGGAGAAGATGGAGCCAGATGGATTGCAGCCCAAATAAATGCTTCACAGAGTTCAAGTAACAGACACATATCAACATCAACGGTTCAGAAGAGACTGTGTGAATCAGGCCTTCATGGTCGAATTGCTGCAAAGAAACCACTACTAAAGGATACCAATAATAATAAGAGACTTGCTTGGGCAAAGAAACATGAGCAATGGACATTAGACCGGTGGAAATCAGTCCTTTTTTCTGATGAGTACAAATTTTAGATTTTTGGTTCCAACCGCCGTGTCTTTGTGAGACGCAGAGAAGGTGAACGGATGATCTCTGCATGTATGGTTCCAACCGTGAAGCATGGAGGAGGTGTGATGGTGCTTTTCTAGTGACACTGGCTGTGTTTTACTTAGAATGTAAGGTACACTTAACCAGCATGGCTACCACAGCATTCTGCTGCGATATGCCATCCCATCTGGTTTGCACTTAGTGGGGCGATCATTTGATTTTCAACAAGACAATAACCCAACACACCTCTAGGCTGCGTAAGGACTATTTGTCCAAGAAGGAGAGTAATGGAGTGCTGCATCAGTTGACCTGGCCTCCACAATCACCTGATCTCAACCCAATTGAGATGGTTTGGGATGAGTTGGACTGCAGTGTGAAGGAAAAGCAGCCAACAAGTGCTTAGCATATGTGGGAAGCTGGTTGATAGAATGCCAAGAGTGTGCAAAGGGCGGCTACTTTGAAGAATCTAAAATATATTTTGATTTGTTTAACACTTTTTTTGGTAACTACATGATTCCATGTGTTATTTCATAGTTTTGATGTATTCACTATAATTCTACAAAGTAGAAAATAGTTTAAAAAAATAAAATAAAAACTTGAATGAGTAGGTTTGTCCTAACTTTTGACTGGTACTCTAAGTATTCAGACCCTTTACAGCGATTACAGCCTTGAGTCTTCTTGGGATTGACGCTACAAGCTTGGCACACTTGTATTTGGGGAGTTTGTCCCATTTTTCTCTGCAGATCCTGTCAAGCTCTGTCAGGTTGGATGGGGAGCGTTGCTGCACAGCGATTTTCAGGTCTTATCAGAGATGTTTGATCGGGTTCAAGTCCAGGCTCTGGCTGGGCCACTCAAGGACATTCATAGAATTGTCCATAAACCACTCTTGTGTGGTCCTGGCTGTGTGCTTAGCGTCATTGTCCTGTTGGAATAATAACTTTCGCTGTAGCAATGTTGCCAGGTTTCCTCCAGCTGTGACTCTTGGCATTCAGGCCAAAGAGTTCAATCTTGGTTTCATCAGACCAGATAATCTTGTTTTTCATGGTCTGAGCCCTCAACAGACAGTTCCTTCAACCTCATGGCTTGCTTATTGATCTGACATACACTGTCAACTATGGGACCTTATATAGACAGGTGTGTGCCTTAATTGTCCCAAGATGGCGTAGCAGTCGGACGTGTGTTTTGTCTTGTCCCGTCCTGTCCCGTGTAAATATAATTTTCCCTCATTTTCCCCCGTATATATTTCAACCCTAAATCCGTAACCATAGGCACCCTCTTAGATATCACCCTGACCAACTTGCCCTCTAAATACACCTCTGCTGTCTTCAACCAGGATCTCAGTGATCACTGCCTCATTGCCTGTGTCAGAAATGCGTCCGCGGAACCAATATACACAGTCAGTTAGGAAAGCTAAGGCTAGCTTTTTCAAACAGAAATTTGCATCCTGTAGCACAAAAGGTTTTGGGACACTGTAAAGTCCATGGAGAATAAGAGCACCTCCTCCCAGCTGCCCATTGCACCGAGGCTAGGAAACACTGTCCCCACCGATAAATATACGATAATCGATCATTTCAATAAGCATTTCTCTACAGCTGGCCATGGTTTCCACCTGGCTACCCCTACCCCCGCCAACAGCACTGTACCCCCTGCAGCAACTTGCCCAAGCCTCCCCAGCTTCTCCTTCACCCAAATCCAGACAGCTGTTGTTCTGAAAGAGCTGCAAAATCCAGATCACTACAAACCAGACAGCTGGACAATCTGGACCCTCTCTTTCTAAAAGTATCTGCCCGAAATTGTTGCAACCCCTGTTCAACCTCTCTTTCGTATCATCTGAGATCCCCAAAGATTGGAAAGCTGCCGCGGTCATCCCCCTCTTCAAAGTGGGTGACACTCAGACCCAAACTGTTAAGGCCATGCCTTTCTAAATTCTTCGAAATCCAAGTTAACAAACAGATCACCGACCATTTCGAATCCCACCGTACCTTCTCCACTATGCGATCTGGCTTCCGAGCTGGTCATGGGTGCACCTCAGCCACGCTCAAGGTCCTAAACGATATCATAACCGCCATTGATAAAAGACAGCACTGCGCAGCCGTCTTCATCAACCTGGCCAAGGCTTTCAACTCTGTCAATCACAGCATTCTTATCGGCAGACTCAATAGCCTTGGTTTCTCAAATGACTGCCTCGCCTGGTTCACCAACTGCTTCTCAGATAGAATTCAGTGTGTTAAATCGGAGGGCCTGTTTTCCGGACCTCTAGCAGTCTCTATGGGGGTGCCACAGGGTTCAATTCTCGGGCCGACTCTCTTCTCTGGATACATCAATGATGTCACTCTTGCTGCTGGTGATTCTCTGATCCACCTCTACGCAGACAACACCATTCTGTAGACATTTGGCCATTCTTTGGACACTGTGTTAACAAACCTTCAAACGAGCGTCAATGCCATACAACACTCCTTCCATGGCCTCCAACTGATTTTAAATGCTAGTAAAACTAAATGCATGCTCTTCAATCGATTGCTGCCCGCACCCATCGGCAAGACTAGCATCAATATTCAAGACGGTTCTGACTTATGTGGAATATGTGGGCAAATACAAATACCTAGGTGTCTGGTTAGACTGTAAACTCTCCTTCCAGACTCACATTAAGCATCTCCAATCCAAAATTAAATCTAGAATCGGCTTCCTATTTTGCAACAATTCCTCATTCACTCACGCTGCCAAACATACCCTCATAAAACTGCCTATCCTACCAATCCTTGACTTCGGCGATGTCATTTACAAAATAGCCTCCAACACTCTACTCAGCAAACTGGGTGTATTCTATCACAGTGCCATCCGTTTTGTCATTCAAGCCCCATGTACTACCCACCACTGCAACTTGTATGCTCTCGTTTGCTGGCCCTCGCTACATATTTGTTGCCAAACCCACTGGATCCGGGTCATCTATAAGTCTTTGCTAAGTAAAGTCCAGCCTTATCTCATCTCACTGGTCACCATAGCAACACCCTTCCAAAGCACACGCTCCAGCAGGTATATCTCACTGGTCATCCCCAAAGCCAACACTTAATTTGGCCGCCTTTCCTTCCAGTTCTCTGCTGTCAATGACTGGAATCAATTGAAAAAAAAATAACTGAAGCTGGAGACTTATATCTCCCTCTCTAACTTTAAACAGCAGCTGTCAGAGCAGCTTACCGATCACTGTACCTGTACACAGCCAATCTGTAAATAGCTCACCCAACTACCTCATCCCCATATTGTTATTTATCTTCTTGCTCTTTGCACCCCAGTATCTCTACTTGCACATGATCATCTGCACATCTATCACTCAAGTGTTAATGCTAAATAGCAATTATTTTGCCTCTATGGCCTATTTATTGCCTTACCTCCCTACTCTTCTACATTTGTACACACTGTACATAGATGTTTCTATTGTGTTATTGACTGTATGTTTGTTTATGTGTAACTCTGTGTTGTTGTTTTTGTCGCACTGTTTTGCTTTATCTTGGCCAGGTCGCAGGTGTAAATGAGAACTTGTTCTCAACTGGCCTACCTGGTTACATGGTTACAGGCCGTCATTGAAAATAAGAATGTGTTCTTAACTGACTTGCCTGGTTAAATAAAGGTAAAATTTAAAAAATTAAAAACATAAAGGTGAAATATATACAGTATATATATATTTTTTTCTCCAAATCATGTCCAAACAATTGAATTTACCACAATCAAGTTGTAGGAACATCTCAAGGATGACCAATTTACACCACTCCATTCAACGCTTGGCATTGCGCATGGTGATCTTAGGCTTGCGTCCGGCTTTTTGGCCATGGAAACCCATCTCATGAAGCTCCCGAAGAACAGTTATTGTGTTGATGTTGCTTCCAAATGCAGTTTGGAACTCGGTAGTGAGTGTTGCAACCGAGGAAAGATGATTTTTACGCGCTACACACTTCAGCTTTCAGAGTCCTGTTCTGTGAGCTTGTGTGGAATACCACTTTGTGGCTGGGCCGTTGTTTCTCCTAAACGTTGCCACTTCACAATAACAGCACTTACAGTTGACCGGGCAGCTCTAGCAGGACAGAGGCCATTCTATAGTACGAGCCATTCTACTGCCAATGTATGTCTGTGGAGATTAAGTGGCTGTGTAGTTGATTTTATACACCTGTCAGCAACGGGTGTGGCTGAAATAGCCGAATCCACTAATATGAACGGGTGTCCACATATAGTAAGTAAGTAAGTAATATGCCATTTAGCAGACGCTTTTATCCAAAGCGACTTACAGTCATGTGTGCATACATTCTACGTATGGGTGGTCCCGGGGATCGAACCCACTACCCTGGCGTTACAAGCGCCATGCTCTACCAACTGAGCTACAGAAGGACCACTATATATATATATAAATATATACACACAAAAGTATGTGGACACCCTTTCAAATTAGTGGATTCTGGAGCCAATTGTGTGTGTGTGTATATATATATATATATATACACATATATACATACATACGTATATATTACATTTTTATTATTATTTGTAAACATAGAATTTTCTTTTCACTTTGCCATGATGGAGTATTTTGTGTAGATCAATGACAAAAACAATCCCACTTTGTAACATTACACGTGAAAAGTCCAAGCAGGGTAAATACTTATTATAGGTCAAATCATATAAATGCCATAAAAACCATATAAATGCCCATCCAAAGGCACATAAATCCTCAAGGGAGTACCAATGTCAAATAAAGGCATATTTTCCAGGTGTCCTTGATCAAATGGTTGCCTCTGAGCAAAATGTTATTGGTCACATACACGTGTTTAGCAGATGTTATTCTGTTATGAAGGTAAATACTTCTGTTTCTAGCTCCAACAGTACAGTAATATTGAACAATTTCACAACAATACACACAATACACACAAAGCTAAAGTAAAGGAATGGATTTAAGAATATATAAATATATGAACAAGCAATGTCGGAGTGGCATAGACTAAAATACAGTAGAATAGAAAACAGTATGTACATAAGAGATGAGTAATGCAAAATATGTAAACATTACTAAAGTAACTACTGTTCCATTATTCAAGTGGCCAGTGATTTCAAGTCTTTGTATCTACAGCAGCAGCCTCTAAGGTGCTAGTGATGGCTGTTTAACAGTCTGATGGCCTTGAGATAGAAGCTGCTTTTCAGTCTCTCGGACCCAGCTTTGATGCACCTGTACTGACCCCGCCTTCTGGATGATAGCGGGGTGAACAGGCAGTGGCTCGGGTGGTTGTTGTCCTTGATGATCTTTTTGGCCTTCTTGTGACATCGGGTGCTGTACTCTAGGTGTCCTAGAGGGCAGGTAGTTTTCTCCCGGTGATGCGTTGGGCAGAGCGCACCACCCTCTGGAGAGCTCTGCTGTTGTGGGCGGTGCAAAGCACGTTATCTGGTGAGGTAAATCTGCCTTAAATCTATAAACCTGGTAGTAATGTCTTCGGGGGAAGAACGAGCTCCCAAGGCTTTAAGACTCTTAACCTGACCAACCTCTATATCCTATTGAAATCAGCAGTTTCCTGGAATGCAATAGACAATAAACACATAATAGGCTTCATTATATTTTAACCACAACCATGAGCTGCCACGACTACAACAGCATATGAAGAGGAAGAAATGTGCAAATCAACAAACTGACCAGATGTGACTTAAAGAACTATTGAAAAAAACCCACAAAAAAGCATTGTCTGCCTTGTTTCATATCATTTAACCGTATGTAAGGGGCCCTGACTCAGGGCTGCTACCATCACAGTTTAGCAATGAAATTGCTCTGTGCCTCTGACAGCGTTTTAACTACTTCGCAGATATGAAACAAACAGACAATCATAATATATTTATGCTACAAAACCAACTTTATAAGTGGCTTTAAAAATAGGTTATATTTGACAAACAATTCCATGACGTAGAGTAAGGAATTGTTGGCAGAATATATGGATGTAATTATATATATTATTAATATAATTCACCAATACATTTCTAGAAAATATTGCTGTAAGGCTGTAAATCTCAGCAGGCCTGGTACATGGTTTGCTGCCTCCAGCCATTCGGGATACACTGTTTCAGTTTCAATGACTCAATATTTTGAGAAAACGGATGAATGTAACTAAGGCTGGGAACGTCAATACAATCAAAGTAGCAAGGGCAATGATCACAGGTCAGTCATAACGCGGCTAATAGGCAAGCAAAACTATTTATTTAGCGATTTATTTAACAAGCTAAAAACGCGGAACCTAACGTAAGCTAGCTGCTGGGACGATGTCATATCATTGGACAAGTGGCCAACTTTTCCCCCTCGTTGTTTGTCGGTGGCTACAGCTAGAGTTGCAGGTGTCATTTGGTTGGCAAGCAAGAAATGTGAATCACTTTGCTAGCTGGCTAGCTATGCTGAACGGCTGTTATCCACAGTTAGCATGCATATATCTTAGTTGTTAATCAAATGTATTTTTTGCATCGATCAAATGGGCGGGCTAGCAGTTCCCATTCAGTTCCCAAAACGTGGGTTGGAACAAGCATGCATTAGCAGTCAAGCTGCAGAAGGGCGACCAGGCTCCTATTCCCCATCGTTTATCAGTACAATTTTGACGACCAACTACAAACTGATGAGAGGGTTTATCTACTCTTGCCTCGTTAGATTTTAGCTAATCTTACTCTGGTTTACATTAGTTGTTGATCTTAGGGAGGAAGAGATAGCCTACCTGTTCATGGTTGTTTGATCAATAGGTCTGTAAAGTTCCCAAAATGTAAGAGGGCTCCCGTGGTATTTACATATTTGGCAAATGCTTTCTAATAGTCTAAAGTCGCACTGTAAACAAACAGTCCAGTTCAAAGTTTATGATGGCAGGCCTGTGTGGCAAATGGCTTATTTGCATATAGGCCTACTGTAGCTCTGATTGGCTGTAGCACACTGGTCTGCGTAGACTCCGGTCCTGGACAAGACTGAAACGTGTTTATTAGGTTTTATTTACTGCAGTGTCTATTAATTGTCCAAAAAATGGTCGCTTCCCACTCTATATTGCTATAGAATTTTCACAAATTCCTTACTCTACATCATTCCCAAACATTCAATGAAAGTATGAAAATGACCATATCTAAGTTCTCACTTTTTTTTAAAGTGTCATATTCTTCCTGGGGGTGTTAATAAGATTTGAATAAGATTTTATATTGCTAAAATGCTGTCAGTTCCACTTCAAGTGTAGTCTATTGCAATGTCCTTCATGTTATATACAGCAGTGGGTTTCTGCTAAGTACTTTTAACATGCTACAGAAAGTTCTGATCTGGGATGCTTACTCACACCTCTTCTCATGATCTCATCACTCCATTTCCCCCTCCACTGACTGTTCCTATCTGCTCTCGAATTGACTGCAAATCCATCCCCACAGTTAAGTCAACCAGGGCTCTGATCTAAAGTACCTTAGCAACTTGATCAGACCTCACCACCCTACACACATCCCAAATTGCTCAAGCACTCCCTTTGCCAGCCCCACTGGCAGCTGAAAACTCTGGGAGGTGTGTAGAGGTGCTACTCCATGGCAGTGGAACATCTTGACATGTTCTAACTGTCTGGTTATCACTATGCAGCTTCATTCAAATATTTAAATACAATTCATTACTATCAAAATCATTGTATTACCTTCCATCAGTATTTTTGTTCATCTTAATCTCCCGTGTCCCTAGCTCCGCGTGTCCCTAGCTTAGCGTGTCCCCAGCTCCGCATTTTCCCCAGCTCTGCGTGACCGTCTGTAGGTTTGATAGTGGAGGCCTAAAGAACACTCATAGACCTGACCTGACCCCCCTGATGGCCTAAATACCAGTAGCAGACTGTCAGGGGGCAAAAACAGATTATACAAAGGACACCCGTCTCAGCTAATCTATAATTTTGTGTGTCATAAAGGATTAAGTAAAACGCTTTATAGGTGACAAAACAAATAACTGCTGAACAAAATTGTTAACCTTGTGTGGCTTGAAACTCTGCCTGACCTTCATGATTGTGATGGCATGGCTGATGAGACCAAGGACAAGGATTTGAGACACTATCTTTTACATCATTAGTAGGGACTATAACAGTCCTGGAAGATGTTCTGACATCCTGGCTGCAACGGAGGCCTGAAGATACAGATTGGATGAGACAACCTCCCTGCACCAGCCCTCCAACCCCATCCCACACCCACATCCTTGACATCAAGCCATCCTCCCCTTAAATATCAGGTCTAATGTTTCCTTAATGTAATGGAGTTTGATCTGCAGTGTCCAATGTCCAATATTGTGCTGTTATGTTGGAGTTAAGAGCTCTCTGGGGCTTCTCAGGTTCACACACACAAGACCTCCCAGACTGTGTTGTTGGACTGTTGTCTGTACAGTCTCATAACCACAGACAAGCCTGTGATCAGAACTCAGCAATTTGATACACTGCCAGCATCTGTATGGGGGGGCTGACATCGTCTCCGGGTGGACGGACACTGTATCCATGACAAGGTCTGTCCTCCTGGGACTGTCCATCCTGTCATCCTCCCCGCCTAGCACCATAGCATTGCAGACCTCCAAACAATGAGGAATCCACAAACGCCCCAGCCTTGGACGCTTTCATTTGTTGTTTCTTTAACAGGGGAAGAGAATTATACTAAAGTCAGCGAAACTAATGATACGTAGCGACAGACATAAATAAAGTTAAGTGCAGATGGTTGACATGCGCCTAGGCCCCCTTAATTGACTTACTGCCAATATTTTGGGACTGTGGTCAGGCAGCAAGACACCCTGCGCAGACTTTAAGTCTGATAGGTTGGCATTAGATTAGACCCTTGGCACTGGTATTTGACCCGAAGTGACAGTGGGGAACAGGTAGCTGGTTTGACAAGATGACCATTAAGATGTCTAAAAAGTCTATAATCAATCCGCTTTAATCATGAAATGCAAATTGATTTGACAAGGAGACAACGGTGCTATAAGCCCCATGATCCTCTATTCAACAGTCCTTGTATAACCCATACATTCACTGGTCTAATCCGGCTGTTTACAGCCCAGCAGGAATATCAACTGTCCTAACGTCCTTGTCACAAGGTGGACAAACTGACCCACCAATACAGCGCTCTGTAGCTGTGTCTCCTGCCCACCCATGTCTGCTGTGAATTAACTCCCTGGGTTTCCTGGAAGGCACATTTCTGGCAGATACAGACACAGACAGGGGGTCAACAGATCGGAAAACATGTGCACCACATTCTTTAAGGGAACATGCTGAAGTGAGAAGCCGGCGCCTGACAAGCAAACGTTTAGTCATTTCAGTGGGGGATCGATGGTTTTGACATGCGTGGGGGCCACCTGAGCCACCCGACCACCTGCCCTGCCACCACTCACCGAAATGACAACTCCAACAGCTGGCCCAGGGATTTACACACATTAACAGCCAGTCTGCCAGCCCAATGTGGTGTGAATAACTTTTCTGGGTCACCACCACCATAGCCTCAGCCCAGGCCAAAACTGATAGTTCAGAGTCAAGAGGAACACCTTCTTAAGCGTAACACAGGGGAGTCCAATCTCAAGCCTGTTCTGTCAACGGTTCAGCATGACCTTTATTTGCCATCAGCTGAAAGGTCATTCTCCTTAATCCATGCCCACTCCGTTTTGCCGAGCCCCAGAGTGCCACATCAGGATTAGTGCCCTCTTAATGGTGCTTATCAGTGCATGAGAGTGCAAGCAGCATGCTTATTTACACCCTAATCTGTGAAAGAGGGACTAAATCCCTGAGTGATCCCAGCCAGAGCAGCCGCTGTGGTACTGCCCGTCCACCTGCCCACTGACACCCCACTCTCAGCACCCTCTCCTGCACTCCTCTGACTGACAACTCTATCAATGAGGTCAGCTTCCATGTAGGCACACAAACACACATCTTAGTAGTGTTAACCAGTGCGCAGAACTAAGTGGATAGAAGACCCCTTACGCACACTGAGATAATCAATAAAACAAATATTTTTGCATAATGCAAAACAAATTAACATTACTAAACCTATACAAGTTTGTTACAGTTTTTTGTATCAGATCATAGAAAGGCTAAGTTACAAGGGTATGCATGGCAGACATTTCAACCAACACTTGTCCTCCTCATATAGCGTGGTGTTTGCCCAGATACTAATGCCTAACTGACACATTGTCCAAGTAAAACCAACTAATAAAATACAATGGAACACAACAGACACCTAATTAAGTGTTTAATTACTGTTAATTAACATTAACACTATGGAGAAGAGTTTTTTAAAAAGTGTTCAATTAAATCCAATTTGATGAATTAGAGGGGGCAACCAAAGTACAACCAAAGTACAACAGCAAGTAACGCCTCCAACGCCCTCGACATCTTAGGATAGAGTGTTGAGTATTGTACAGACACTCAATTAAGTGTTAAATAGCATTAACTCATTTCTATCTTATGCGCATTGAGCGTGGGAAATGAGCTTTACAAATCCAATATTATTATTATTATTATTATTAACACTGTGGGAAAGGTTTTTGTAATTCCACCTTAATTAGCCAACAAGCTGTCAGGTAATAGATAACTAGCTAGCTTGCTTGCTTTAGCTAATTGACTGAAGTCTTCCTCGGCACAGTGTTTAGTTGAAACACCTTTTTCAGGGCCAACTAACGAGGTGGACCAAAAGGCAGCATTTTTCAATCGACCAGCCACATTGGCTGGTAGATAGGCTATACCAAAAAATTAATTCAGTCACTCGTTCTTTTTATGTGAATCTTCCTGAGTGTAATGTAAATATAAGGTAAAATACAATATAAAATAACAATATATTTATTTATTTTTTATATTTTTTATAATTCCAAGTAGAAATGACAAATATCAGGCACAAATATTTGTTATACAAATTACCAGCAAACAACTTACATCACTGCATCAAACACTTCAAACACAAAACAAAATACAAAGCTAAAACAAGAATAGACCTTAAAGACACATTTTTTAAAACTAATAGTGCAATGATTCAAGAAGACGTCATTGTTTTTGTCTTTAACTAAGGTTCATGTTTTAACTAGATTATCCATTTCAATCAGAAATATTTGTAATTTTGGCATAGATTCCTGGAATATTTGTTTGTGTCTAAAGTACTTGGCAACAAGAAAAGAATCACTATAATTTCAATGGTCCTGTCATCATTGCAATAGTAACTTATAATATCCTTCAGGTCAAAAACATGGGTTGCGTTAACAAAGTTAAATATGTATCAAGGCTTCCCAAAAATCGATCACAGATTTACATTCACACAACAAGTGTGTAAGATTTTCACCTTCTTATACGCAGAAAACACAGATATTATTAACATCAACCAATTTGGACAGCATGTAATACAATTTTAATCTGTATCGCCTTTGGTGCTTCCAGTAATGTCAGGTTCCATTAGAAAAGCCTTTTACCCCAGAAACCAATTAGTATGGTCAAATTAAGCAACAAGATTACTGACGCCTCCTGAGATGACATCTGAACTTTTGGCAACCAGTGGTGTAAAAACAGACACCTAATTAAAAGTTAATTTACAGTTAACACACACACACACACACACACACACACACACACACACACACACACACACACACACACACACACACACACACACACACACACACACACACACACACACACACACACACACACACACACACACACACACACACACACACACACACACACACACACACACACACACAGGTTGCGACAGGTTACAGTACATTGAAAAATCCCTTGTCCTCTTCTATCCTATCATCTCTTCCTTCCGCTAAATCCTTCTCCATCCTGTTTCCTGACTCCTCCATCTATTTTGAGCCTTTTCACACTTTGAGCCTTTTCACACACAATTTGTGTAAAAATCCCGTCGGCTACACATTTTACTACAATGTAAACGTGTGTACTTGCTACGTCTCGACCACTACCTCTGGAGGTAGAACACGATGCTAGCCCGACAGTTGCCCCCTTGAAGCAGGGCAGTGTAAACAGAATTGTCTTGTTGAGCCAACACTCCTACTGTATAAATGGTAATACAAAGCAATGTTTATGAAACAGATTAAATGTACAGACATTTTGCTCATATTTGAGAATTGTTTTATTGTTTTTACCTGAAACTGCAGTAACAGCCTGCTACATTCTGAAACTGCAGTAACAGCCTGTTACATTCTGAAACTGCAGTAACAGCCTGCTACTTTCTGAAACTGCACTAACAGCCTGTTACATTCTGAAACTGCAGTAACAGCCTGCTACTTTCTGAAACTGCAGTAACAGCCTGTTACATTCTGAAACTGCAGTAACAGCCTGTTACATTCTGAAACTGCAGTAACAGCCTGTTACATTCTGAAACTGCAGTAGCAGACTGTTACATTCTGAAACTGCAGTAACAGCCTGCTACATTCTGAAACTGCAGTAACAGCCTGTTACATTCTGAAACTGCAGTAGCAGACTGTTACTTTCTGAAACTGCAGTAGCAGACTGTTACTTTCTGAAACTGCAGTAGCAGACTGTTACATTCTGAAACTGCAGTAACAGCCTGCTACATTCTGAAACTGCAGTAGCAGACTGTTACATTCTGAAACTGCAGTAACAGCCTGTTACATTCTGAAACTGCAGTAGCGGACTGTTACATTCTGAAACTGCAGTAACAGGCTGTTTGTTACATTCTGAAACTGCAGTAACAGCCTGCTACATTCTGAAATTGTTGCAGTAGCTGCCAGCTGCACTGAACCGCGTAAAACTATGGAAGCCCATCCCCACCACCTAAAAACATGCAAAAGTAGATCATACAAATAGGAAATATTTTTCATTGTGTGGTGATTTCAGAGGTGGTACCAGAGTGGTGGGAGGGGAATGTTTTCCTGGGTCCCAGAGTTTTTCCTGATCTGGTAGTAGGCTACTCTAACCAACTCTGGACCCTAGTTGTAGCTTATGACATAGTGATAAATCACTGTAAAAAAATAATAAAAAAATGCTTTATATGAGCCATGATAAGGGTTATGATGGGACCAGATTATTTTATTTTTCTAATCAGGTCATATAGTTAAAAAAGAAACTCCTGGAAAAACTCCTGGCCCTAGGATGAATGAAAACATTAAACCCCTTTTCACAAACAGAGACAACAATGTGATTGGACAAAACAAACAAAAAAGCAAACAGGGCTGAGCTCTCTGTATTTTTATTTTTTTATTTTATTTTATTTCACCTTTATTTAACCAGGTAGGCTAGTTGAGAACAAGTTCTCATTTGCAACTGCAACCTGGCCAAGATAAAGCATAGCAGTGTGAACAGACAACACAGAGTTACACATGGAGTAAACAATTAACAAGTCAATAACACAGTAGAAAAAATATGGGCACAATGTGTGCAAAAGGCATGAGGAGGTAGGCGAATAATACAATTTTGCAGATTTACACTGGAGTGATAAATGATCAGATGGTCATGTACAGGTAGAGATATTGGTGTGCAAAAGAGCAGAAAAGTAAATAAATAAAAAACAGTATAAAAAGAGTATGGGAATGAGGTAGGTGAAAATGGGTGGGCTATTTACCAATAGACTATGTACAGCTGCAGCGATCGGTTAGCTGCTCGGATAGCTGATGTTTGAAGTTGGTGAGGGAGATAAAAGTCTCCAACGTCAGCGATTTTTGCAGTTCGTTCCAGTCACAGGCAGCAGAGTACTGGAACGAAAGGTGGCCAAATGAGGTGTTGGCTTTAGGGATGATCAGTGAGATAAACCTGCTGGAGCGCGTGCTACGGATGGGTGTTGCCATCGTGACCAGTGAACTGAGATAAGGCGGAGCTTTACCTAGCATGGACTTGTAGATGACCTGGAGCCAGTGGGTCTGGCGACGAATATGTAGTGAGGGCCAGCCGACTAGAGCATACAAGTCGCAGTGGTGGGTGGTATAAGGTGCTTTAGTGACAAAACGGATGGCACTGTGATAGACTGCATCCAGTTTGCTGAGTAGAGTGTTGGAAGCCATTTTGTAGATGACATCGCCGAAGTCGAGGATCGGTAGGATAGTTAGTTTTACTAGGGTAAGCTTGGAGGCGTGAGTGAAGGAGGCTTTGTTGCGGAATAGAAAGCCGACTCTTGATTTGATTTTCGAAGGGTTGCATCGGGTAGGCTTTTGGATCTGTAATTAAAAAGATACTCATACAGTATGTCATCACTACTGTGTTGATTGAATAATAAATTAGCCAATTTTAGGCTAAAAATACGTAGCTTAGGCTGTAAAAACATGATGCTACGTTTCCCCTGGCCATTCCCAGAAGGGATTAGACTAATTGTGCAAGTGAAACAATTCATGAGACATTTAATTGAATTTAAAACATTTGGTGGTGGGTATGAGCTTCCATATAAAACACCTTGTAGGGGTGAATTCACTGACAGTATATCCACATTTTCAGTCACAATATATTTTCAATGATTTGCATGCCATTGATAAAAATGAAGCCTGGTTTGTTGTAATGTTGATAGGTAGGCCTACTATACTTTTATATTTGTAGGAGTGGGATAATCATTCATTTTTTTTAGGTTAACATTACTTGATGAAAACATGCTGTTAACAACTCTGTGCTTTCATCTTGAAGCTAAAATGTAATGAGTGTAGCCTACAGACGACAAAATAAACCCTTTAATTGTCTGCACATACTGTACGTGCTTGTGAATTGTTGTATTATTCAAGCATGTGATATGGTATGGTTGCATTATTCAACAGTGTAATATGTTTTAAAATAAACTTTTCTGTCATTGTTGAATAGTTTGTGCTTAATGGTTAAAGGTTACTGTGAAATTTACGGTCAATTTGAGCTGTGGCCCAAGAATGTTGCATTGCCAGCAACAACGAAAGGTAAGGCAAGGATGTAATGTGAAGGATGTAATGTGAATTGAATCGTAGAAATCTCTTTCGCCAGCCCGCTTCTCAGACTCTCCTTCATACCTCGTAGTGGGACTCCAACTGTCCCTTTTCCTTCAGGCCGACTCCACCCTCCCCTCTTGCTCTGTGACTCCCTGCGTGCACACAGAAAAATTGAGGAAAAGCAGTGGTGTAAAGTACTTAAGTAAAAATACTTGAAAGTACCCCAAAAAACTACTTAAGTGGTATCTGTACATTACTGTACTATTTATAGTTTTGACAACTTTTACTTCAATACAATCCTAAAGAAAATTATATATTTTTTACAACATATATTTTCCCTGACACCCAAAAGTACTCGTTACATGTTTAATGCTTAGCAGGACAGGAAAATGGTCCAATTGACGCAGTTGTCAAGACAACATCCCTGGTCATCCCTACTGCCTCTGATCTGACGGACTCACTAAACACATGCTTCGTTTGTAAATGATGTGTTGGAGCATGCCCCTGGCTATCCATAAAATAAAATAAAGAAAATTATGCTGCCTGGTTTGCTTAATATAAGGAATTTTAAATGATTTATACTTTTACTTATATATTTTATATCTCAAGTATATTTTAGCAATTACATTCACTTTTGATACTTAAGTATATTTCAAACCAAATACTTTTACTCAAGTAGTATTTTACTAGATTACTTTCACTTTTACTTGAGCCATTTTCTATTAAGGTATCTTTACTTTTATTCAAGTATGACAATTTGGTACTTTTTCCACCACTGAGGAAAACTAATCATCTTTCCACTTCCTCTTCTTCTGTATCCACTGTTAAAGCCGATTTCTATCACTGTAAAGTCCAAGTCTATGCCTCCAACCCTAGGAAACTCTTTTCCACTTTGAGAACAAGAAGCTGGTGAACTTTGTCAAGCACTTTGAAAACAAAAAAATTTCCAACTAAGTATTTATTAATAAAGAGCGACTGCCTTTAAAAAATGACAAATCCCTTTGAAAACGTATATCAATATCAGTCAGAAACAGTTATTCTACTGTCAAAATTGACTACAAAGTGTAAATAGGATAATTCTGGTCATAAAGTCAGTCTCGTCTGAAACGGAGTTTGGAACATATGTGCGTCACAATGGGTAAATGAAAGGGGTTTGATTTGGCAAATATCCATTTGCCCACTAACATGGGCTGAACAGCTGCGGTGATTACTCTCTATCCAATAGCATAGACAGTGAGACAGACCTGCCCAGCAGCCAGACTTTGTTAAGATGATGTTACAACACATCGCACATTTCTTTACTTGAGAAGTATCGCACCAAACACCTTAGTTAGATTGAAAATTGCACAACAAAAGTATACTAGGCCAAAACATAACAATTAATTACAGATATCTTGAGTTATCTTATATTCTTTCTGGGATGTTGAGGAAATATTAGCCAAACGCAGACATTTTGCTTTTCTAATGAGCAACAGAAAAACACGTGTTCAGTTGGCGTGTTAAGTGGCTCTTTCACAGTAACACTATCGAAAAGTTCCTGGAATCTACCGTAATTGGCTAACAAGCTGTGAGGGGATCGTTAACTAGCTTGCTATTGCTTATTAGCTAATTAACTGAAGTCTTCCTGAAGCAGCGTAGTGTTTACCCAAATACTACACTCTATCACATATCCAACTGAAACCAATTGAATGAATCAAAAGAAAATGCATTTTAATTGATTTGTGACTTCGTCTGCATTTACACAGGCATGTCAATTCGGATCTTTTTACACTAATTGGTCTTCTGACCAACCAAATCCAATCTTCCCGCATCAGATATTTTTCAGAGCTGATCTGATTGGTCAAAAGAGCAATTAGTGAAAAAAGATCAGAATTGGGCTGCTGGTCCAAACGTAACCTTCCTGACCACATTGTTGTAGCTCCAATACAATAACATTTTTAAAATCTCCTTTTGCCACCTTGAGCGAACGGATAAAGTTATTGTAATCTACCTTGATTGGACTACAAGGTGTGAGGGGATTGATAACAAGTTACGGTAACTAATCATAGCTAATTACCTGAAGTCTGTTCACCAGCTTCTACTTCTCACTTTTTACAGGTTTCTGAAGTTGCTATTTTATACCATAAAGAGCTACCTAATGTCTTTCCGCTAAAATTCCAAACACAACACTAATAATTCATGAAATGACAATCAGTTATACAAATGATTCTACGTGTACTCATTTTGTTGTTCCAAGCTCATCAAAATGGTTACATCATTCTTTGACCCTGATCTTCTTGATAAACCAAGGCATCTAAAGATTCTAGCTACTCTTCCCTTGGCTGGCCACTCTGACACAAGGATTAAAAGGACATCAGGTCAGGGCCAATAGGATTTGTAAACAAAGCAATCAATTAAGGCAGAAGCATGCGATCGTGTTCCCCTGACAGATTTTACAATGCCTGGATAGCTATTTTACGTGTCAGCTAACCACATCATATGTTATAGCAATCTGGTGCTCCCCGGCAAAGGCGATGACGTGGCACACAACCATTTGTTGATGCATGCAACATCTGAGCAGAGGAACATGACCCCTGTGACGTGTTTAGGGGATTTGTGACACCTGTAGGGACGTATAAAATCTACAATTCAAACAACGTGGACTGAATAACATAATACATACATTAAAACGGATTTCAAACATATAAAAAACAGTAGCTATTAAACTTAGTAGGAAATCAATTAAACGTATCAAACGTATAGAACATTTGTTAATTGTTTATCATAAGACAAACAGAATGGATCCGTGATTTGTGTTTTCAGTAACTTTTTGAAGATACTACATGGGAATGCCTCTGTGTGTGTGTGTGTGTTGTCCACTTATGTCTACCAATTTGTGTAGCTGTTAGTGATGCTAATGATAACTGTCTTCTGGCAGATGGAAAGGCTTTCCCAAATGAAATGTTATGGGGCATTTACATGCTATATGAGTTGGGAAATTTCACTTCAACGACCCTCCAAGTTGTAATTGCAAGTGGGAAATAGAGAATTTTCTAACCCGAGTTCCCCAGTCGACCAAAATATGATCTAAAGTAAGCTAGCCAACTGAATTATTATCAACGTTAGCTGTCTTACCTAGCTGCTAAAATCTTATTGGCTGAGGAATTGCTCCACCTTCAAAAGCACTTGAACACAATCATGTCGGACTTATGATCTACGTTATGGCTACCTGATCATTTGCATCAACCCTGTGGGTTATTTGTTTTGCAAACTCTACCGTGATCACATATGGAACAGAAACACTCATAACCAAACAACAGTCTTTTGCTAGTGCACAATTTCATTAAAGGGTAACTACATTAAAAGCAAAAACCTGAAAGAAATGGGAAAAACCTGGAAAAATTAAACAGAGAGAACTTATTTGGAAAAAAAGAAAACAGATTTGATAGGGCTCTACACCTGCAACACACACACACACACACACACACACACACACACACACACACACACACACACACACACACACACACACACACACACACACACACACACACACACACACACACACACACACACACACACACACACACACACATAGTTTAAATTAGGCTCAGCAGGTTACAGTAATGTGTACACAAACTGGCACTATGGCTGTCTTTATTCTCACTAATCAGCTCCTTGGGCCCAGAATCAATCTCAGAAATACCAAAAGAGCTTAAACTTTAACAGGTGTTTAAACCAAGCCATTTATATATTTCATAACTGCTGGACCCTCTAACCATAGTAGCACTGTTGCTTGCTGTTAGGAATCAGGATCGGCCTTCCAAACAGTAGCTCAAAGCCCCTTTGTTTTGTTAAGGGAAGTACAACTTTGATGGAATATGTTACATCAAGGGCTCTCCTCAACCCTGCCCCAGCACCTTTCCGTAAAGCTAGGGTGATGTAGTCTGATCTTTAGTATTTAGAGATGAGTTGAGAAACATCCCATTTTGGCCAAGGTGTAATTTTCTATACTGTATGTGTGCAGAGAGAGAGAAAGGGGAAAGAGAGCGAGAGAGGGGGAAGAGAGTGAGAGAGGGAGAAGAGAGCGAGAGAGGGGGAAGAGAGTGAGAGATGGGGAAGAGAGCGAGAGAGGGGGAAGAGAGCGAGAAAGGGGGAAGATAGTGAGAGAGGGGGAAGAGAGTGAGAGGGGGAGAGAGCGAGAGGGGAAGAGAGTGAGAGGGGGAAGAGAGTGAGAGGGGAAGAGAGTGAGAGAGGGGGAAGAGAGTGAGAGAGGGGGAAGAGAGCGAGAGAGGGGGAAGAGAGCGAGAGAGGGGAAGAGAGCGAGAGAGGGGGAAGAGAGCGAGAGAGGGGGAAGAGAGCGAGAGAGGGGGAAGAGAGCGAGAGAGGGGGAAGAGAGCGAGAGAGGGGGAAGAGAGTGAGAGAGGGGGAAGAGAGCGAGAGAGGGGGAAGAGAGTGAGAGAGGGGGAAGAGAGCGAGAGAGGGGGAAGAGAGTGAGAGGGGGAAGATAGGGAAGGAGGGAATGGTCCCTTTGGTTCTAACCGGCATCTTACATTTGTCACAGTGTAAAGAGGGCTTAGGGGAGCAGTAACTTGGAACAATGACTCCATGAGTTCTTGGTCTTTCAGCTTTACAAATCTTCTGCCTAAGCATGGTCTATATGGGTATAAAACACACAGCCCCATGTATCTACAACCAGGAGGCAAGGCAGATCCTGAAAAAATCATCTCAAGTTGCCGTAAGTCTGCATGTACTGACAAGCACTGCAGGCGTAAGCAAACAGAGGGAGCCGATGACGCGTCAGATATACGATTGTTTTCTTTGTTTGTGGGAAGGAGGGAGAGAGAGAGAGAGAAAGAGAGAGAAAGAGAGAGAGAGAGAGAGAGAGAGAGAGAAAGAGAGAGAGAAAGAGAGAGAGAGAGAGAGAGAGAGAGAGAGAGAGAGAAAGAGAGAGAGAGAGAGAGAGAGAGAGAGAGAGAGAGAGAGGAAGCTGGCCAGCTGAGACTCCCTCCCTTCGTGGACCCAGGCCTCTCCTTTCCTCCCCCCGTTGACTGATCTGAAGTGATTAAACCTCCGCCATCCCTCCCCTGTTTCTCATCACAGAAAAACATGCTCTTTCAGCACCACCACTCCCACTTTAGCTGGACTGGGCTAACGCTGTGCAGACTGGGGAAAGAGTGTAGGCTGCCCTACGAGCTTTGTGCTGCACACTAAATCCAGTCCACATATGGGCAGAGAGCAGGCAGGGACAAGGCCAGATCTTATCCCCTGAGAGACCTTTCATCCATCTGCCCCTGATAATTCATCAGTGTTTCCTCTCAAGACAACATCATCAGAATCACAGCCGTACACATTCATCTCCATCTGTAACTTCTCTCAGCCCTTCATGTTCCTGGAAAAGATGTTGTCTAGCATCTCGTCTGGTCTTTTAATTCTGGCTATGTGTAAGATAACCAGGGCTTCATCATGATGTTTGTGTGAATGCTGCTGTGTAGCTGCTTAGGAATGTTACTCGTCAGACCCTTGCTGTAATCTTGCACTGCGCGACACCAGCACCTCTCCCGTTCTCTGGCCTCCTCATGTTGTATCTGTGGTCATATGATCAAAGAGGGGGTTCCGGCACAAACAGGACTCCATTATGGATTTATGCGACAGGCTGCAACACAAGACATGGCTCTGGGTAGACTGTGATAGACAGGGGATCAGAGAACCTAGGTTTCTAAACAGACTGTTCCCTGCAGTACATCCATCCAGAAATCCCTCTGTCCCTCTGTCCCTGGCAAGTAGATGAGCTTCCTGGCCCTGTCTGTCTGTCTCCAGCCTAGTGGATTTGAATGGTTGGCTGGCTGGACAGTAGACGGCTTGGAGTGAGTGGGTGACAGCACAGTGAAACATTAGCCAGACCACCTAGAAACAGGGAGAAATGGGGTAAAAGTGCAGTAAACTGTTTGATTATTGTGCCTCCGCTCGTTGCCAAAGTTATATTTAACCGTTCCCATAAAGCAATGCTTGATAAATGGGACTTGGGAATGGGAATGGCTTCAGTGTGGGCCAGCGGAAGAGGAAGTGGCATTTCACCTCAGACGGCTCATGGACTGTTTATAGGACGCTCTGGGCAGATAGGCTGTGGCTGGGGGAACAGGGAGGATGCTGGGAGGCTCTGGGCAGATAGGCTGTGGCTGGGGGAACAGGGAGGATGCTGGGAGGCTCTGTGGTCCGCATGTGAAATGTTCTCACTTTCAACCCCTTTGTCTTTGTGGGTACTTTTTGAATCCTAAATATAAAAAATATATGCCATTTAGCAGACGCTTTTATCCAAAGCGACTTACAGTCATGTGTGCATACATTCTACGTATGGGTGGTCCCAGGAATCGAACCCACTACCCTGGCGTTACAAGCGCCATGCTCTACCAACTGTGCTACAGAATCCTCTCCCATCTCCTCTTTGAGAAAACATCTGAGATGATGAGATAAAAATGTACCTCTGTATATTTAACCAAAGCAGCAGTATAACTGTACTTGTATGCATACCTTCAAACACAAATCCTTATTTTAGAATACACATTGTACATGACATGCACTTCCCCTTGAACCACACGAGTCAAAAAAAAAGAGAAAGTTGTAGGACTTTAGCAGATGATTATAACGAGACAAACACACCCATGTCCTGTTGCCCTGCCCTTTTATTGTTGCTCCATAACATGTATCCAATCAAAGTCTAGCTTGTGAATGATTGACAGGTGGGAGGGAGTACTGACTGTGGCCTGGCGGTGGTGCTGCTAAGTGGTATGTGTGGCGCTCCAGACTGTGGACACTGCCTGCTGAGATATACGCACCAATACAAGCTCAGGTTTCTGGCACTATTCATGTCAAGGATGAAAACTTCCCTGTCTGAAGACATTGCTTCAAGTTTATAATTGCTAACCGCGAATCCTCTCCCAATCAAGATGTAATAGTACATAAACACAAGCAAACATAACATTAATGAATGTCTGTGCTTCTGCCATGGCTCCAATGTGATTATGTCTTCTATATGCATTACATCTATCCCCTGGACTTATTGAATTCTGCAACTTGTAAAAGTAATGAACTGAACAGTCCTTTCTTTATGTTTGCCAAATGAAAGAGATGAATATCTGTAAGAAACTCTCACAGCCTAATAACAACCGTTTAATAGGGGAGGAAACAAACTCTCCACATTTCCTTCGTCTTTCTGTGTGTGTGTGTGTGTGTGTGTGTGTGTGTGTGTGTGTGTGTGTGTGTGTGTGTGTGTGTGTGTGTGTGTGTGTGTGTGTGTGTGTGTGTGTGTGTGTGTGTGTGTGTGTGTGTGTGTGTGTACGCATACGTGTCATGTCTGTGAGACTGTGTGTGGGTTTGTGAATGTGCATAAGTGTCACGAGTGTGTGTTTCAAGTTTTTATTGTCACATGCACAAGTAGAGTGAAATGTGTTTCTTGCTTGCTCTTCCCCAACAATGCACTAATCAATATCAGTAGCACAATAAAAAATACAACAAACAGACCAGGGGTGGGGGCTCGGAGCAGGCAGTTATTGGGGGACTAGGGAGGGCTTACAGTGTGTGTGTTAAGGTTTAATGAGAGCAGGCCTTCAGCAGGCAGGCAGGCAGAGCCAGGCCATCGGTCGGTGTGGCTCTCTCTGATATTAAGCAGCACGGGGCTGTGTAGCGACGGCCCAGCGGCCTCTCTCTAATCTGCCCTGATTTATGGGGTGCTCTTCCTGCGGCTCAGCCCCAGCCTGGAGACAGCCTGGCGTCCTCTCCTACACACACAGACACACACACACACACACACACACACACACACACACACACACACACACACACACACACACACACACACACACACACACACACACACACACACACACACACACACACACACACACACACACACACACACACACACACACACACACACACACACACACACACACACACACACACACACACACCCTAGTCCCCCAACAAATGCCCGCTCCGAACCCTCGCCTCTGACTCAACCAAGCCACACAATAAAGCCCTATAATGCAGCAGTGTACACCGTGCATCAGCACACTCACAGATAGGCGCATAGAAAACATTAGATACAACAGGTATTTCATTCACATAAACACTACGATGCTTACTTCCTCCAAATGTGTTACTGGGTAGGCTTGTCTAGACGATGGGACGATTGGGGAAGTCAGAGTGTTCAGGAGACATACATGACCATCTGTCTTACCCTCTTCATGTAACACAGACAGCTTACCATTGTCAACAATCAGTCAGTCCTCTGTACATGTTCAGTGTGTACAGAGGACTCCACAGGACGGCGGACCAGAAGACCATGCAGTGTTATCGGGGCCCAGGAATGTAAATCAGGAGGCAGCTCAGGCCCGTTAGCAATTCATCAAAGTCTGACGTGTGTGTGCTGTTCACCTGAGAGTCATCAGTCCTGTGTTAAGTGTGGTGTCAGAGCTGTGGCCATTATCTCCTCAGGGCTGGATAAACACACACCACACACACACACCACACACATCCATCCTGTAAACAAAGACCCACCAACACAGACAGATCACCCCACTCTGAGAGACTTTTCACATGACTCCTCTCAACTGCAACCAGTCACACACATACCATATATACAACATATACACAACATGCTACACAAGCCCAGGTAAACATACAGTAGCAGTCTTACATAATACAGTATGCACACACAGTATGCACACACACTCACTCAACTCTAAGGATAGCATTCAAAACTAGATTCCAGTTACCCTCTTAGTAATGTGTGTGAATCTGACATTGCCAGAGCACTCTCCCTCATCCTCTCAGGCAAGGCAGGGTTGCTCTGAGTTCAACAAGGGCCTGATTTGACCATGTCCCTCTGACCCTAGCAGGACAGGGACAGGGAGCACTGGGAAGCAGCAGAGACCATGACCTGCTGCAGCCACTCTGTCCCTGTCCCCTTTCCACGCTCCCAGAGGGGCCCTGGGAGCCTGGCAGAACATCTCCCATCACATCACAGTTCCCAGGACCAAGACTAGGGACTTCACCCACCCAGGGAGCCATAGGGGACCCATAGAGACCCCAGAGGCAGCCTCCTCTCGCTCTGCTCCGTCAGCTTCACCATGGCCCCAGGACCTCTAGTTCCCAGGACCACAAGGCAGCTTCCCAGAGCCTCTGGACACTGCCCAACTATAGTGTCTCCCCCTCACAAGCACATCTACTATTATCTTATTATAGTAATGGGGCTTATCACTATGTGGATGCACGGTTCCTCTTCCTTTTGCTTTTCAAACATCGAAA
The DNA here is from genome assembly GCF_023373465.1 of Oncorhynchus keta. Classification (NCBI taxonomy): domain Eukaryota; kingdom Metazoa; phylum Chordata; class Actinopteri; order Salmoniformes; family Salmonidae; genus Oncorhynchus; species Oncorhynchus keta. Next base: position 42,765,636 of record NC_068431.1, read on the forward strand.
GTGTAAGTGGTCTTTGCCACCCACTGCTTCTCTTCCAGAGGCCCTGGTTGTACTCACTATGAACTGATGTTAAATGAGAGGACTGTGTCATTAGAACAGCCAGTGGCCTGCCCGACACACTACATGGCAGGCAGTTGGACCCTACCGGTTCATTGTTAAGGCGTTGGACACCCTGGGTGGCACAGAGATGCCGTCTGTGCCCAGGAGATGGATGTTCCAGGTGAAGAGATGTGAGGTGACACATGGGCCTCTCTGACGCACCAGCCACCAGAGGTGTGACAAGACGTTACTCTGATTTAATAGGAGAGACCACTACCGTGCTTTAATAAGTGCATGCTGCAGTTGACTGCAGTCAGGCACTGATATGAATAAGTGGAGGGTGTTGGGGGGGTGGGGGGTTGATAACTATAGCTGTAACATCTACAGTAGCCCTTTTGTGGTGGAGGGCAGAGGGGGACAGATGGACCAACATGGAAACAGACGGAGAGAGGTTATATAGGTTCATGCTGAAGCAGGAGACCCAGTGGGTGGTCAAAACGTGTGCTATTCTCATATAGCCTCTGTCTCGTCATATATGCTGTACTGTTTTTAGAACAAAATATTGGTAGAACTGTGGAACAACCAGGCAGTGTAATTCAGGGAAACTAGAGCACACAGATGCATCTCCATTACAATTGTAGTCTCTCATTACCTTTTCAAGTTTATTGAGAAGCAGACCAAATAAACCCCATTAGTTGCGGACTAAATAAAGAGTGAACCCATGTACAGACTGTAGGCATAACGTGGCCTGTTTCTGAAGTGTTAGCCTTGTAATTCCAGTCACATTCAAGCACATCAGACACCGTCGAAAATGAAACTCCCAAAAAGAGCGGTTGAAGCCAAGACAAACGAAACGGGAGGATATAAAAATGGAGTTGTAAAGCGTGTCTGAGAGTGATTTATTTCACATCATAGCAGGGTACCATCCCTCTCTCCCTATGAAAGAACAACATAGAGGCTTAGCACACAGCCTCCACAGATCCCTGATAAATGTGGCTAATGGAGGAAACAAACGGAGGGTTCCCACGCTTTTTTATTTATCCAGGGCTATTTTAGCTAGCGCCTCTCACTCTTTGGGCCTGTGATGCCTGCCCTGCCTCTGGGCTCTCCCTGTGGAGCTGTGGGGTTATGTGAAAATACAGACAGGAGTAGGACAGAGAGAGAGAGAGAGAGAGAGAGAGAGAGAGAGAGAGAGAGAGAGAGAGAGAGAGAGAGAGAGAGAAGGGGTGAAAGAGAAAGACAGAGAGGAGACAGGAGGGTGTGTGAAGAGGACGAGAGAGAGAGAGAGAGAGAGGATGTGGAGAGATGGAGGAGGGAGAGAGGGAAGAGGGGGGGTGGAGAAAACGGGTGAGCAAGAGGGAGAGGGAGAGGGGGGAGGGAGAGAGAGGAGGGGGGGTATAAAGAAAAAGAGGGTGCATGAGGAGCCTGCATGACCGGAGTCGGGTCTATGTAATTATTTCCATTAATTAGATCAGAATCCAACCCAGAGCCAAACATACAGAAAACGCTCACACACTCATACACGAAGAGCCACACCCCCTCATTCCCTCACCCCCACATGCCAACTCAAGGGCTGCTAATTCCCTCCACCGGGCCAGGAACATTGAAAATGGAGGCCTAATCATGGGCAAACAGCTGGCCCCTGGTTCCGGAATGAATGTAGCCACTTGAGTCCAGCTAATACCTCTGTAACAAGGCCAGCCCTGGCAGAGCATCAGACCCCTTTACTCCTGGGTTTGTCTGGGCCACTAGATTCGACCAAAGAGAGAAAAAACATCATATTCAAGTGCCTTGCAGTTTAGATCAGATGAATACATTGTGTCATCGTTGTTTTGAATCATAACCCTGCTGGCCAAGTAAACGTCTCTTTACCAATATGTGGACCAAAACACACAGGCAGTTCTGGTGCTTAAAATCTAGCCCTCATCTAAAGAAACAGACATGAAACAGAGAGATCAAGGCCACAGAGAAGTGGGACAGACGTATAGAAGGAGAAAAACAAGGGTACATACCTCTGTGAATAGACAGTAAAGGGTGGGTGAGGATTGGAGGGGAGCTCAAAGGAAAACCGTGCCCTCTCTCTTTCTCCCTGTGAGTGTCTTTTCCAGAGCCTTCTTCCTTTCACAGTGTCTAATGCTTTACCCAGACCAGCTCCTTATGGAGGTCATCCAATAGCTCCTTATCCAGATGTTTTCATCCTCACTTTTTATCTGTCACTCTCCGCCAGGTTATCAACACTGGGAGAGGACTACACAAAGGCCAGGAGAAAATGACTATATCTTTAAATCTGACCAGCTGCAATCCCTCCCTGCACACAAAGAAACGCGTCTTTTTTTGTGAATGCTCTTGTATCAAATACAGGGGCATGTATTGATTCATTGTGATACTGTATGTGAACAAAGGGGCGATTTTGTCAGATTTAATCCATGCTTTCCAGTCAGAAGCACCTGCAGCCTATAACACACAGAGTGATATGAGAAGAGCCGTGTTAACCCGTGGCCATACAGTATTTTGTGATGTGTATCACAGATGGGCCATTGACCCCGCTGGCCCCTGTGTCCTCCAGGCTAGACAACAATTGGCCTGAAAGAGCTACTGACAGACAGAGGCCCACTGCAACTACCATCTGGGTCCCGAGTGGCGCAGTGGTCTAAGGCACTGCATCTCAGTGCTAGAGGGGTCACTGCAGACCCAGGTTTGAATCCAGGCTGTATCACAACTGGTCGTGATTGGGAGTCCCATAGGGTGGCACACAATTGGCCCAGCGTTGTCTGGGTTAGGGATTGGCCGGGGTGGGCCGTCATTGTTAATAAGAATTTGTTCTTAACTTACTTGCCTAGTTGAATAAATATATAGATTAAAAAATCGGTGCCAACAGACAGCAGGGTCTGATTATGACTCCCACCCATGGGCTGCATTTCCCTGGTCAATCAGGCTGTCGGATAAATGAGTGCATGTGCAACACAAGCTATTGAGTGGTTTGTGTCTCTTTAGACGAGCGCCAGGTTAAACTTAGAGGGGTTCCCAAAGTATTTGTTTTCTTGGAAACTCACTGACCCTGAACCTTCTCTGGTCTGAAAGACGTGGCCTCCGAGGACGCTGTACAGCTTCAAGTTCAGGAGCTTCAGATTAACATACACAGACACATTCTAAATCCATGCTCTACCAAGGTTTTCCAGTACATAGCTTTGATCTCCTACAGTAGCTATGTTTGTCTACTGTACTTCAAACAATGTGTAGGCAGGTTGCTTAGGATTCAAACATTTTCAAACAGCCTTCATACTCTTAGAGGAGGTGCTGTACCGCATACATAGAAAATAATGTATTGCTTCTAACTCACACCAAGACATTATCCCATTCCACTACTTTTTCAAACTGTTTATATTAAATTATATGAATGCAAGCTTTGCTTTTATTAGACCATCAGGCTTGATTGAATTAGCTTTTTGTCTTGTAGTAATTTATGAGGTACCGACCTGCTGTTCTTTGCCGTTTTTACTTTATTTATACCTTTATTTTATCAATATATGTCATTGAGAAAAATGTATACTTCATAATAACATAATTTCTTGGTCAGTAGCTGTGGAATACTACAACAAGTGGTGTGTTGAACACAGTCATTCATATACAGTGCATGCAGAAAATATTCAGAGCCCTTGACTTTTTTCTTTTACAGCCAAATTCTGAAATGTATTAAATAACGTTATGCCCTAATCAATCTACACGCACACACACACACACACACACACACACACACACACACACACACACACACACACACACACACACACACACACACACACACACACACACACACACACACACACACACACACACACACACACACACACACACACACACACACACACACACACACAATACCCCATAATGACAAGGCGAATACAGGTTTTTAGAAGTACCTTTCAATAAGTATTCAGACCCTTTGCTATGAGACTCGAGATTGAGCTGAACTGAATCCTGTTTCCATTGATCATCCTTGACCTGTTTCTACAAATTGATTGGAGTCCACCTGTGGTAAATTCAATTGATTGGACTTGATTTGGAAAGGCACACACTTGTCTATATAAAGTCTCACAGTTGACAGTGCATGTGAGAGCAAAAACCAAGTCATGAGGTCAAAGGAATTGTCCGTAGAGCTCCGAGACAGGATGGTGTTGAAGCACAGATCTGGGTAAAGGTTATACCCAAGAAGACTCGAGGTTGTAATCGCTGCAAAAGGTGTTTCAACAAAGTACTGAGTAAAGTGTCTAAATACTTATGTAAATGTGATATTTAAGTTTTTACTTTTAATACATTGGAAAAAATGTGTGTAGATTGATGAGGATAAAAAAAAGATTTAATCCATTTTAGAATAAGGCTGTAACAAAATGTGGAAAAAGTCAAGGGGTCTGAATACATTTACATTTACATTTAAGTCATTTAGCAGACGCTCTTATCCAGAGCGACTTACAAATTATGACATCCAGTGGAACAGCCACTTGCATCTAAATCTTTTTTTTGGGGGGGAAGGATTACCCCTTACTTACCCTATCCTAGGTATTCCTTGAAGAGGTGGGGTTTCAGGTGTCTCCGGAAGGTGGTGATTGACTCCGCTGTCCTGGCGTCGTGAGGGAGTTTGTTCCACCATTGGGGGCCAGAGCAGCGAACAGTTTTGACTGGGCTGAGCGGGAACTGTACTTCCTCAGTGGTAGGGGGCGAGCAGGCCAGAGGTGGATGAACGCAGTGCCCTTGTTTGGGTGTAGGGCCTGATCAGAGCCTGGAGGTACTGAGGTGCTGTTCCCCTCACAGCTCCGTAGGCAAGCACCATGGTCTTGTAGCGGATGCGAGCTTCAACTGGAAGCCAGTGGAGAGAGCGGAGGAGCGGGGTGACGTGAGAGAACTTGGGAAGGTTGAACACCAGACGGGCTGCGGCGTTCTGGATGAGTTGTAGGGGTTTAATGGCACAGGCAGGGAGCCCAGCCAACAGCGAGTTGCAGTAATCAAGACGGGAGATGACAAGTGCCTGGATTAGGACCTGCGCCGCTTCCTGTGTGAGGCAGGGTCGTACTCTGCGGATGTTGTAGAGCATGAACCTACAGGAACGGGACACCGCCTTAATGTTAGTTGAGAACGTCAGGGTGTTGTCCAGGATCACGCCAAGGTTCTTAGCGCTCTGGGAGGAGGACACAATGGAGTTGTCAACCGTGATGGCGAGATCATGGAACGGGCAGTCCTTCTACACTGTAGATAGAGGTCTTTAGAGCCTGTCTGCATTCCTGATTTCTGTAACCATTAGCTAAGCTGTGTAATATTGACATAAGCTTACAACCATTTGTTTTGCAAACATGGTGCTCTTCTTTCGATTTCTGTGTTGATTAATGGACAGTTCATTATCTCAGTCAAATGAATATGCAAGTTATGTTTGTATTTGTATTTATTTTCGCAGTAAAGATGGTGACGATACAATAAAACACATTTACAATAGGCCTATATCTAAAAATACATACAGCCTAATGATATACACAATATCAAGAACACCTGCTCTTTCCATGAAATAGACTGACGGGCGAATCCAGGTGAAAGCTATGATCCCTTGTTAAACTCACTTCAATCAGTGTAGTTGGGGTGTATAAGTGCCATTCAGAGGGCGAATGGGAAAGACAAAAGATTGAAGTGCCTTTGAATGGAGTATGGTAGAGGTGCGAGGCACTGCGGTTTGTGTCAAAAACTACAACGCTGTTGGGTTTTTCACACTCCGTTTCAACTTCATAGAGACTTTTATAGTGTTTCTGAGCTATGTGTCGTTATACAATGGTTGTCATCAGGGTTTGGAGGGAGGTTGCCCCTACCAGCAGTGTGCCACTGGATCCGGCCCTGCACGGTGGAGTTGTTGACCAATAGAGTTGGCTAGAACACATGGGCTAGCTGTCAAGTAGCTAGCTCGGAGCTGTCATGGCAAAGTTGTGGCCAGAGATCTTTGGGATTAAATGGCAAGAGAAGAGTGAAGAATTGACGATGACAGGGAGGGGAAGGGAACGTACTGAATTTGCATCAAGGTAATGACCTGGAACTTCTTCTGAATGCTCAGCCATGTGTATCTAGTGTATTTAGCTATTGAGCATTCAATAAATGGTCATGTTAAACATGATACCGTCTACTAACGAAGCTGTCTGCCAACTGGGGGGAATTCCCCAGCACTGCCCAAATGCTCCGTCTAAATTCAAATTCGAATCGCATGCGATACAGTTTTGGAAACCTTTGGAACTTAACCTTCACATAAGCAAGACATTGCTTTTAAGTACAAAAGATGTACTTACTGTACCCAGTTTAGGAAAGTTGCAGTTGACTGTATTTTCCATGTGGAAAGGAATGGTAAAATGGAAATGCAAGCGCAAGATGAGAGAATGTTTTGTAACCAAGGAGGTGAGTGTATGTTTTGTATTTTAAAATGATTTCCCGCTTAGAGAGTTCCAAAGGTTTCCAAAAATCAAGGTTCTCGGAACCTTGGGTTCTCGAAAGCTAGAGAGCATGTACACTGCATTGCACAACCAATTGTTTCTTGGCAAGGCTATTTGTTTTCTCAGCCACAGTTTGTTTTTGTGTGTTGGCTGGTCTTAGTCAAGGAAATGTAGGTAGCTAGTGATTTGAGTAATGCAGAGTTACTAGCGTGGCAGTTTCCCAAAGTTTTGTGTTGGCTTTGAACTTATCAAGCTAGCTAGCTTGTTTTGTGGAAGAATGTGGGATATATTAAACATTGAGTTGTGGTGCAAGAATGTCCACACCACTGTCTCAGTATCATTGGTAAGCTAACGTTAGCTGTGTGAAGTAGCTAGCTAGAAAGCTAATGACCGAAGTAATCTGTGTAAAAACCTTCCATAACCAAATATAGCTAGCTTTCTGTGCATGTTTGTTAGCTAGTTAGTGGGCTCTCATCTGAGTGGTGTTAGCTAGCTAATGTTGGCCAGCTGCTGGAGTTTTGGAAAACAAGCTAACCAAAATGAAACCACATTCATTGGCTAACTAATTAAATTGGAAACAGCTCACTAATGAAACCCCATTTTTAATATCTGACAATTATCTGTGTACATTTATTGATTAACCTGGAACCTCAACTGGAATAGATGTTAGAATTGTCAGAAATGCAACAAAAAGGTAGCACATTGTTGGTTTTTATTGGACATGTGAGAGCAATACATCCGTCTGTGCCACAACCGGCCATGTCCAGGAGTCCCATAGGATGGCGCACCCAGCGTCATCCGGGTTAGGGGAAGGTTTGGCTTTACTTAGCTCATCGCGCTCTAGCGACTCCTTGTGTCGGGCCGAGTGCCTGCAGGCTGACTCCGATTACCAGTTGAACAGTGATTTCTCTGACACATTGGTGCGGCTGGTTTCCAGGTTAAGCTGGTGGGTGTTAATAAGGAGTGTGGTTAGGCTAATCTGCTAAATGACTTAAATGTAAATGTAAATCATGTTTTGGAGGACGCATGACTCTACCTTCGCCTCTCCCGAGACCTTTGGGGATTTTCAGCAATGAGACAAAGAGGTAACATACAACAACAATAAAACATTTATATATACATTAACATTTATATATACATTAACATTTATATATACATTAACATTTATATATACATTAACATTTATATATACATTAACATTTATATATACATTAACATTTATATATATATATAAATGTTTTATTGTTGTTATATTTTACCCATTTTCCTCCCCAATTTTCGATCTTGTCTCATTGCTGAAAATCCCCATCTGGTACAACAACAAAAAATGTATTTAAAAAAATCTGGTACAACAAAAAAAGTATTTAAAAATATCTGGTATGTAGCCTCCCGGGTGGCGCAGTGGTCTAGGGCACTGCATCGCAGTGCTTGCTGTGCCACCAGAGACTCTGGGTTTGCGCCCAGGCTCTGTCGCAGCCGGCCGCGACCGGGTGGTCTGTGTGGCTACGCACAATTGGCCTAGCGTCGTCCGGGTTAGGGAGGGTTTGGCCGGTAGGGATATCCTTGTCTCATCGCAGACTAGTGCCTCCTGTGGCGGGCCGAGAGCAGTGCACGCTAACCAGGTAGCCAGGGGCACGGTGTTTCCTCCGACACATTAGTGCGGCTGGCTTCTGGGTTGGATGCACGCTGTGTTAAGAAGCAGTGCGGCTTGGTTGGGTTGTGTTTCGGAGGACGCATGGCTTTCGTCCTTCGTCTCTCCCGAGCCCGTACAGGAGTTGTAGCAATGAGACAAGATAGTAACTACTAGCAATTGGATACCACGAAATTGGGGAGAAAAGAGGGTCAAATTAAATAAGGAAATCTGGTATGTGGTTCTCGGTAATGGCTGAATGTCTGATGAGAGGCAAGGAGTGTGTCGTCAAGTTGTCAAGTTGATTTGCAAAGTTCAATAGACATTGGTGTCATATTGGCTTAGATGTCATGGTAGGAAAATTTGTATTTAAATTTGAGCATCAACCTTACCTTCTCACTATAGTCGCCTATTGGCACGACCATAACATCTGTAGCAATCACTGAATGTATTAGATCAATTTATTTTTGGGTGAAAACACAAACCATTGTTCAATAGAAAATCAATCATGCAGAAAAATTAGTTCCAAAGCTTCTACACCTGCATTGCTTGCTGTTTGAGATTTTAGGCTGGGTTTCTGTACAGCACTTTGTGACATCAGCTGATGTAAGAAAGGCTTTATAAATACATTTGATTGATTGATTGATCACACATGCATAGCAAAAGCTCATACTGGGTAATGCAGGTTTTCAGAGCTCTCTCCCTCTCTAGTTAACTTCAATCTGTCACCTCTCATCGTGTTTCCACCATACCACAATCTCTACAGCTAATCTTCCTCCATCTCTCTTGTAACCCAGTCCCTTTCCCATCATACTCTCCCTCCCATGCCATGTTCTCTTATTGTTCTTCTCTGACACTTTCATGTCTCTCCTTCTCCCCTCGCCATACACACTGTCATAAGTGGTGTACTGTGAGTACAGACTTTTAGGGGTATGCTCACACTGTGAGGAATGTTAAAATGAGTGCAGCCCGGTAGGTTTGCCCAAGGCCAGAGGTTGCATTAGTCAGCTAACAAACTGCAGAAGGAACAGGCTTGACCCAATCAAACCCATTCAGCAGGATATAATGCACCCAGGCGCCCTTCTACGCCCTCAATGCACAGCCAGGCTGACAGCACTCACAGCAGGCAGACAGCCCCCTAGAAAGACTGTGTAATCCCCAATTTAACACACACTCAAGTGAGCAGGCCGATATAAAAAGAGTGTTAATGGTATGCGTCACTCCCGGAGCTTTGTTTCACACACACATGCACACACACAGACACCAGAGACACACTCAGAATGCTTCTTATTGTGCTCAATAAAGGAAACATCTAAACTGAGTTGAACAGTACTTCTTTGCCAGGAAAACAATTTGAACACATGCAGGAATTCACTGTTGAATATATTTGGTAAACAAGACTGACAAGTAACGGATGTCACCCAAATGCTCTATTCTTCTTAATAACAAATTATCTATTCTTCTTAACCAATGCTCTATTCTTCTTAACCAATGCTCTATTCTTCTTAACCAATGCTCTATTCTTCTTAACCAATGCTCTATTCTTCTTAACTAATGCTCTATTCTTCTTAACCAATGCTCTATTCTTCTTAACCAATGCTCTATTCTTCCTAACCAATGCTCTATTCTTCTTAACTAATGCTCTATTCTTCTTAACCAATGCTCTATTCTTCTTAACTAATGCTCTATTCTTCTTAACCAATGCTCTATTCTTCTTAACCAATGCTCTATTCTTCTTAACTAATGCTCTATTCTTCTTAACCAATGCTCTATTCTTCTTAACCAATGCTCTATTCTTCTTAACCAATGCTATATTCTTCTTAGTCTTCTTAACCAATGCTCTATTCTTCTTAACTATTGTTATATTCTTCTTAATCTTCTTAACCAATGCTCTATTCTTCTTAACTAATGCTCTATTCTTCTTAACCAATGCTCTATTCTTCTTAACCAATGCTCTATTCTTCCTAACCAATGCTCTATTCTTCTTAACTAATGCTCTATTCTTCTTAACCAATGCTCTATTCTTCTTAACCAATGCGCTATTCTTCTTAACCAATGCTCTATTCTTCTTAACCAATGCTGTATTCTTCTTAACTAATGCTCTATTCTTCTTAACCAATGCTCTATTCTTCTTAACCAATGCTCTATTCTTCTTAACCAATGCTCTATTCTTCTTAACCAATGCTCTATTCTTCTTAACCAATGCTCTATTCTTCTTAACTAATGCTCTATTCTTCTTAACCAACGCTCTATTCTTCTTAACTAACGCTCTATTCTTCTTAACCAATGCTCTATTCTTCTTAACTATTGCTCTATTCTTCTTAACCAATGCTCTATTCTTCTTAACCAATGCTCTATTCTTCTTAACCAATGCTATATTCTTCTTAATCTTCTTAACCAATGCTCTATTCTTCTTAACCAATGCTCTATTCTTCTTAACCAATGCTCTATTCTTCTTAACCAATGCTATATTCTTCTTAACCAATGCTCTATTCTTCTTAACCAATGCTATATTCTTCTTAACCAATGCTATATTCTTCTTAATCTTCTTAACCAATGGTCTATTCTTCTTAACCAATGGTCTATTCTTCTTAACCAATGCTCTATTCTTCTTAACCAATGCTATATTCTTCTTAATCTTCTTAACCAATGCGCTATTCTTCTTAACCAATGCTCTATTCTTCTTAACCAATGCTCTATTCTTCTTAATAATAAATTCTCTATTCTTCTTAACCAATGCTCTCTTCTTCTTAACTAATGCTCTATACTTCTTAACCAATGCTCTATTCTTCTTAACCAATGCTCTATTCTTCTTAACCAATGCGCTATTCTTCTTAACCAATGCTCTATTCTTCTTAACCAATGCTCTATTCTTCTTAATAATAAATTCTCTATTCTTCTTAACCAATGCTCTCTTCTTCTTAACTAATGCTCTATACTTCTTAATAACAAATTCTCTATTATTTTTAACCAATGCTCTATTCTTCTTAATAACAAATTCTGTATTCTTCTTAACCAATGCTCTATTCTTCTTAATAACAAATTCTCTATTCTTCTTAACTAATGCTCTATTCTTCTTAACGAATGCTCTATTCTTCTTAACCAATGCTCTATTCTTCTTAATAATAAATTCTCTATTCTTCTTAACCAATGCTCTATTCTTCTTAATAACAAATTCTCTGTTATTCTTAACTAATGCTCTATTCTTCTTAACCAATGCTCTATTCTTCTTAACCAATGCTCTATTCTTCTTAACCAATGCTCTATTCTTCTTAATAACAAATTCTCTGTTATTCTTAACTAATGCTCTATTCTTCTTAACCAACGCTCTATTCTTCTTAACTAACGCTCTATTCTTCTTAACCAATGCTCTATTCTTCTTAACTAATGCTCTATTCTTCTTAACCAATGCTCTATTCTTCTTAACCAATGCTCTATTCTTCTTAACCAATGCTATATTCTTCTTAATCTTCTTAACCAATGCTCTATTCTTCTTAACCAATGCTCTATTCTTCTTAACCAATGCTCTATTCTTCTTAACCAATGCTATATTCTTCTTAACCAATGCTCTATTCTTCTTAACCAATGCTATATTCTTCTTAACCAATGCTATATTCTTCTTAATCTTCTTAACCAATGGTCTATTCTTCTTAACCAATGGTCTATTCTTCTTAACCAATGCTCTATTCTTCTTAACCAATGCTATATTCTTCTTAATCTTCTTAACCAATGCGCTATTCTTCTTAACCAATGCTCTATTCTTCTTAACCAATGCTCTATTCTTCTTAATAATAAATTCTCTATTCTTCTTAACCAATGCTCTCTTCTTCTTAACTAATGCTCTATACTTCTTAACCAATGCTCTATTCTTCTTAACCAATGCTCTATTCTTCTTAACCAATGCGCTATTCTTCTTAACCAATGCTCTATTCTTCTTAACCAATGCTCTATTCTTCTTAATAATAAATTCTCTATTCTTCTTAACCAATGCTCTCTTCTTCTTAACTAATGCTCTATACTTCTTAATAACAAATTCTCTATTATTTTTAACCAATGCTCTATTCTTCTTAATAACAAATTCTGTATTCTTCTTAACCAATGCTCTATTCTTCTTAATAACAAATTCTCTATTCTTCTTAACTAATGCTCTATTCTTCTTAACCAATGCTCTATTCTTCTTAACCAATGCTCTATTCTTCTTAACCAATGCTCTATTCTTCTTAACCAATGCTCTATTCTTCTTAATAACAAATTCTCTGTTATTCTTAACTAATGCTCTATTCTTCTTAACCAATGCTCTATTCTTCTGAACCAATGCTCTATTCTTCTTAACCAATGCTCTATTCTTCTTAATAACAAATTCTCTATTCTTCTTAACTAATGCTCTATTCTTCTTAACCAATGCTCTATTCTTCTTAACTAATGCTCTATTCTTCATAACCAATGCTATATTGTTCTTAACCAATGCGCTATTCTTCTTAATGCACTAAGTGCAAGCTACATTGTTGGTGGTGCAGGTAGCGTGTTCCAGCTTGGCGTGGGGATAATCACCCTTTGTTTGACAACATACAGCAGGGTGCAGGGCTAACATTAGCCTACAAGCATAAGTGTATTACCCAGGACCTTGCTACAGATACCCACCACACACACAAATAAAGTTTTGCCCTAATCAATCTACACACACACACACACACACACACACACACACACACACACACACACACACACACACACACACACACACACACACACACACACACACACACACACACACACACACACACACACACACACACACACACACACACACACACACACACACAGGAAGGGATCACAACCCCAGCACCGGTGCTGACCTAACATATAATCACATCTTAAAATCAGTTTCACCCCCTCCTTGCAAAAGTCCCCCTTGGAGGTTCAAGTAGAGTTGAAAGGTGAGGAGGTCAAGGCAGTTGCTGGAGCTTTGGGGAGGGGGCAGCCTCACATGGTGTCATGTGGGGCCTGTCTGAGAAGGGGGGGGGCAAACTGGTGTTTTGGGGGGGTAACGAAGCCACGCTTCACTCCTTAAATGCCTTGACACATCCACACAATACTCTTTCACTCTCTGTCGGGCACAAACAAACACATAGACACACACATGAGCACACACACACTCACTCATACACACTCATTAATATACATTACCATACCGGTCTAAGTATACAATAATAAATACTTGTAATAAACTTAGAGACAACAAATTAAGGGCATAGCGTGAGAGGGGTGTTGGGTTCGTAAGAGTTCTAGGAGCTGTCCCTGGAAAACTCCTCTGGGGAGTGCTATAAAGATGACAGAGGAGCCAGTCATAACACCCTTTCTCATGTGAGGCTGGGCTTTTCACATGCCGGGAGAGTGAAAACTACATCCCTGTGAGACACCTATGGACATATGGCAAAGTATCACCACACACACACAAGTTCACTGGATACACACTTTGAAGTTGCAAAGAGAGTTTGACACAGAGAAAGTAGCAAAACATATACACAAGAAACAAAATCTCAGACAAAAATGTACTAATGGACAAGACATGCTCCCTGGAGTGATGTGCTTGTGAAAATTCCATTACTCAACATAACTCTCTCTCTCTCTCTCTCTCTCTCTCTCTCTCTCTCTCTCTCTCTCTCTCTCACACACACACACAGCAAAGGTGTACATTCCTGAACTCCCTGGTCCTAGTCAGAGAGAGGTCAGGTTAAATCAGTGACTGGGAAGAGTGGCACAGCGGTGGAAACCGTCAAACATACAATGAGGATGGTGTATGTGTGCATACAAACTGTTTCTCTAAACTCACACTGAATCTAGAACAAACTGTTGACAGACTAACATATGAACTGGGTAACACTTTACGTGACACCTAGCGTCATAACACGTTGTGAAACGGTCATAACCATGTCATAATATGTCATAACAGTTGACATTTGTATTCATTAGGGATCCGCATTAGCAGCTACACGTTCTGGGGTCCAAACGCATTAAGGCACTTACATCAAACATAAAACAAAATATAAAACAGCACATCATATAACATTATTACACCACTACAGTACATATCTACAATACGAAATGTATAATACCACCATACAACAATATTACAATGTACGTGTGTGTAGAGTGTGTGTGCATATGCGTGTGTCTGTACCTGTGTCTGTGTCTCTTCACAGTCCCTTTTTATTTATTTTTTATTTTACCTTTATTTTACTAGGCAAGTCAGTTAAGAACAAATTCTTATTTTCAATGACGGCCTAGGAACAGTGGGTTAACTGCCTGTTCAGGGGCAGAACGACAGATTTGTACCTTGTCAGCTCGGGGATTCGAACTTGCAACCTTTCGGTTACTAGTCCAACGCTCTAACCATAAGGTGTATTTTTATCTGTTTTTTAAACCTAATTCTACTACTTGCATCAGTTACCTAATGTGGAACAGAGTTCTTTGAAGTCATGGCTCTATGTAGTATTGTGTGCCTCCCATAGTCTGTTCTGGACTTGGGGATTGTGAAGAGACCTCTGGTGGCATGTCTTGTGGGGTATACATGAGTGTCCGAGCTGTGTGCTAGTAGTTTAAACAGACACCTCTGTGCATTCAGCTTGTCAACAAGTAGTGATGAAGTCAATCTCTCTTCCACTTTGAGCCATGAGAGATTGACATGCATATATATTAGCTCTCCGTGTACATTTAATGGCTAACCGTGCTGCCCTGAGCTAAGTGTTGCAGTCATTTCAGTCGCTGTAGTAGCTGATGTGTATAGTGTTGAGTCATCCACATACATAGACACAATGGCTTTACTCAAAGCCAGTGGTATGTCGTTAGTAAAGATTGCAAAATAGAAAGGGGCCTAGATATCTGCCCTGGGGAATTCCTGATTCTACCTGGATTATGTTGGAGAGGCTTAGTGTTCTGTTAGAGAGGTGTTCTGTTAGAGAGGTAACTCTTTGTCCACATTATAGCAGGGGGTGTAAAGCCATAACACAAATGTTTTTCCAGTTGCAGACTATGATCGATAATATCAAAACCCGCACTGAAGTCTAACAAAACAGACTCCACAATCTTAACATAACATGCCATAACATGCCATGTCATAATATGGTCATAACACTATCATGACACATATATTTAGACCGGTTGTAACATATATTGTGTTATTTTATGGCTGGTTATGACACCTACATAAAAGGGGCAGCAGGTAGCATATAGGGCAGAAGGTAGCCTAGTGGTTACAGCGTTGGGCCAGTAACTGAAAGGTTACTGGTTCGAATCCTCAAGCCAACAAGGCTATGTCAATGTACCCTTGATCAAGGCACTTAACCCTAATTGCTCAAGCTAAATGACTAAAATGTAAAATGTAAATGTAAGAATGTCAAAACCCCCCAAAACCTACCACACAAGGAAAAACATATTACACCATACCCTTCTTGTGTCAATAGCATTTTTATGTTATATGACCGTGTCATAACATGTTATGATGCTAGGTGTCAGGTAAAGTGTTACCAAACACCGTTTGGTAAAAACATAGTTTTTTGACAACATTATCAGTTTGAAGCCTATAATTCTGTGATTGTGCAGTAGGTCTTTGCAGACCTAGATTTACAACACACTGTTGCCAAATAAGGCAAATACCCTTCTCTCCTGTGACCACTGAGTTTTTCTCCATAATCCTGTAAAATACCAAAAACCTGTTGGAACTTTGAAATCTCATACATTTCAGTGGTAGGGCTCAGAGTTAATGAGCAGCTCATAAATGTGCATGTGGAGGTCAGGGCATTACAATGAGTGATATAGAGGTCTCCTCTAGAGTTTCGCAGGCAGGCAGGCAGGCAGACAGACAGACAGACAGACAGACAGAGGAATGAAAGCTAGCTGGAAGAAATATATACAATATGTATCTATTATTTCACTGTGATGCCAACCAATTAGATTTTCAACCTGAAAAGCTTTAAGGGGAACTCATCCAGAAGTGTTGTATTCGCTCCAATCGCTTGAGTGAAAACGTTCATTCTTTCTGCTTAGCACTTTTCTCCTGTGTACAGTAAGTGTTCCCTCAGCAGGTTTATGGCAGGACATGGGGAGATTGTGTTTTTCACCCATCCTGAGTGACGCCATGCAATGTGGTCCCACTGAAGCCCTGTCCTCCTGGCCAGACAGAAACAGGTAATGAGGCAAATTAACAGATGAGGGGCAACTGGAGATTGACCCGTTTGAGGACCTAAGGTGCAGGCCATCAGTGTAGCAAAAGAACATAAAGACATGAACAGGTCACCATCCCCCTAATGGTTTTAGGAGACTGGCAGTAGAATATCAAGTAAATCTGATGAAAGACTAACATACACTAACACTGCCCCCACCATTTCAATGACCACTGGACAGCATTAGGGAGCCTAAAAGTTTATCAAACGGGGAGCTAAAAGTTCATCACATGGCTGACGTGTATAATCCCGTCTGTCTGTCACGTGTGACTCATCATAGAGTGTCAGTCTGGGTGAAATCACACCATCAGGAGTGAGTTGTCTCTAAACCAAGAAGCCCACACACCTCTGTGTAGTTATCAGGGCATGGGCAACATGAAAGACCCTGGGTTCTCCCTCTGCAGAGCAACTGACCATCTGCCTGATCAAACGCAGGAATTATGATTATAGTGGAGGTATTAGGTAACAATGGAGGTCTCTAGGAGATGATACTAATTTCCCTCAAAGAACAAAACACACACATGCAAGAACTCACGCACACACAAATGCACGAACATGAAGTTCATGGGAGTGTGAACTTTCTGCTTCTGATTTGTAAACACACCTTTTTTTCCCAAATCAGAGGGCATATAGTCTTTCTCTACAACACTGTAGGGATAATAAGACCGGGTAGGTTCCATCCGCTAGCTTGTCAATCAATAAAAGTTTCAGTTTGAAATGTTTTGCATGTGACTGTGATACAAAATGCAAGCAAGCCGATATCTCAGCTCTAATGTAGCAGTTAACGCGTGTAATAAGCCCTGTTATCTTGTTACCAGGCCTAACTTTGTTTCTGTTGCTTACAACTATGAGTGGTTCAGGGATGATGAGGGCACACACAGCCATACAGTATGGACATCAGGCCTGATGCAACAGTGTAACTCAATTTTGTGTTACAGTATACAAATTGTGGAGATGGCCACTGAAGTAAAAACTAACAACAACAAACCTGAAGTGGGTAAATGGAGCCCCCTGTTGAGTTGTAACAGTTGTGGTGTGAATGCTGAGGCCAGAAATACTTTTCCTTTACATGATGCTTTCTGGCAGAACACTCACACTTCCTGCCCTTGTACTCCAATGCTGCAGGCTGTGTGTGTGTGTGTGTGTGTGTGTGTGTGTGTGTGTGTGTGTGTGTGTGTGTGTGTGTGTGTGTGTGTGTGTGTGTGTGTGTGTGTGTGTGTGTGTGTGTGTGTGTGTGTGTGTGTGTGTGTGTGTGTGTGTGTGTGTGTGTGAGAGAAAGAAAAACAGACAGAGAAAGAAAGAGAGTGAGAAAGAGAGAGATAGAAGGGGAGAGAGACTGAACTGTGTGAATATATGTGTATACGCGCAATGATGCATGTGTGTCTGCGTGTGTCCGTCTGGGCATGTGCGCGTGTGTGCGTAGGGGGGATTTAGAGATCTACATGAGTGACTCTGATCTGATTAACAGTGTGGCCGGGTGGCTGGGACTGCTAATAGCCATGTCCTCCAGGCAGAACCAGGCAGCACCATGTGACCCAGTCAGGCCAACAACGCGGGCCCATTCTCCCCGACCCTGTCACTGGAAGACAGGCTGGGCCCACCGATGGAGACACAAGACCAGTTTGGCCCATGTAGGCGTCAGTGTGGAGCCAGGCCTAAGGGCCTGCCTTCAGGGGGAACCATTGTGTAGCAACAAGTCCCTCTATTCAGCGCCAGTGTGTCGCTACAATCTGCTAATGAGCGTGCCCAGCAGCTCTGCGCACCATCACAGGATGCCCATTCAGTCCAGAAACCAGGCCACGGCCACACTGCAGGCCAGAGAGAGAAGGAGGGAGGTAGAGAGAAACAGAGAGAGGGTGGTTAGACAGGAAATTTGTCACGGCAAACACAGCAGTATTTTGCCGCTTCTCACACGAGAAACTAAGTCAACAATTGTGACAGCTTTTTGACTAGTCTGTGTAAACAGATTCTGCAGTACGTGTCAGCATGTAAATAACGAACAAAAGAGAAGCACTATCAATTATTCCATGGACACCTGCCTGTTATACCTTCCATTATACTATAGCTATACTTAACCTCCTCTCTCTGGTTTGTCTCATAGAACAGAGCTGACAGTATGATTCAGTGTTGAATCATAACAACTATCAAATTGATATGAAAAATTAATGATTGCTGCAAAGGAGCTCTCGATGAGAAGAACCAGGTACTCTGTCAGGAACAGACTCACCCTTACCCACGTATAGTACCCACCCTCTCTGCTCTCTAAGAGCAGGGGGGAAGGGGAGGCAGTTCAGTTCCCCGAAGGCTACATTCAAAATTCTCTAGGGTTTCACCCCGTGTCACCCAGCCCTGGCCACGTGACAAGTTAGCCCGCAGCTAGCTAGACGAGCAAAAGGAGGGCATGTCATCTCCCATCAGCCAGAGAAGCTTTTCTCTCCTCTCACAGCACAGCAGCTACTCTAAAGCCTCCCAGGAGCAGTAGAGTGGAGGCTGCCCATTAAAGCCCTGTTAAAACATTTCTGATGTTCTCAGAGGAGCCCGGTTAAGCAGGGTGGCTCAGTCGCCAGATCACCCAGACACTCTCCGTTTCCCAGCATCCTCCCACCACCACTGTCCAGCTCAGAAGCCTTCAGGTGTCAGATTACCATCAACCTAGTTTCACCATTAAAATGTAATGTGCCACTCCGAGGGCTAGACGAGTGCCTGTTTCAGTTTCAAGTTTTAATGTCACATGCACAAGTACAGTGACATGCCTCTCCTGCAAGCTCTTCACTCTTAACCCAACATGCAGGAAACAGTATCAATGTAGTACTAAAAATAACATGAGGTGGATTAATCATAAATCATAAATTAAAATAAGAAGAACACGAGAAAGTAAGTAAATTATATACAGGGTCAGTTCCAATACCATGATTTACAATGTGCAGGGACACTGGAGTGATAGATCTAGAGACACTACATGGCCAAAAGTATGTGAACAGCCCTTTAAAATCAGTGGATTTGGATATTTCAGCCACACCCGTTGCTGACATGTGTATAAAGTCAAGCACACAGCCATGCAATCGCCGTAGACAAATATCGGCAGTAAAATGGCTCATACTGAAGAGCTCAATGACTTGCAACGTGGCACCGTCATAAGATGCCACCTTTTCAACAAGTCAGTGAGTCAAATTTCTGCCCTGCTGGAGCTTCCCCGGTCAACTATAAGTGCTGTTGTTGTGAAGTGGAAATGTCTAGGAGCAACAACGGCTCAGCCGCAAATTGGTAGGCCACACAAGCTCACAGAACGGGACAGCCGAGTGATGGAACGTGAAGCGTGTAAAATTGTCTGTCCTCGGTTGCAACCCTCACTAACGAGTTACAAACTGCCTCTGGAAGCAACGTCAGCACAAGAACTGTTCGTCCGGAGCTTCATGAAATGGGTTTCCAGGGCCGAGCAGCCTAAGATCTAAGATCACCATGCACAATGCCAAGCGTTGGCTGGATTGGTGTAAAGCTTGCTGCCATTGGACTCTAGAGCAGTGGAAACGTGTTCTCTGGAGTGATAAATCACTCTTCACCATCTGACAGTCTGATGGACAAATCTGGGTTTGGCGGATGCATGGAGAACGCAAAAGTTTGGTGGAGGAGGAAAAAGTTTGGAAGAGGAGGAATACTGGTCTGAGGCCGTTTTTCATGGTTCGGGCAAGTTCCCTTAGTTCCAGTAAAGGGAAATCTTAACGCTACAGTCTACAATGACATTCTAGATGATTCTGTGCTTCCAACATTATGGCAATGACATGACAATGCCCCTGTGCACAAAGCAAGGTCCATACAGAAATGGTTTGTCGAGATCGGTGTGGAAGAACTTGACTGGCCTGCACAGAGCCCTGATCTCAACCCCATCGAACATCTTTGGGATGAATTGGAACGCTGACTAAAAACTGTTCAGGAGCTGGTTCTTGTCAGATTTGATGCACCGGTACCGCTTGCCATGCAGGAGCAGAGATAACAGTCCATGGCTTGGGTGGCTGGAGTCTTTAACGATTTTACGGGCTTTTCTTTCACACCACCTGATATAGAGGTCCTGGATGGCAGGGAGCTCAGCCCCAGTGATGTACTGGGCTGTCCGCTACACAATGCGATCGAGGGCAGTGCTGTTGCCATACCAAGCAGTGATGCAGCCAGTCAAGAGGCTCTCAATGGTGCAGCTGTAGAACTGTGTGTGTGTATGTGTGAGAGTGTGTGTGTGTGTGTGTGAATGAGAGAGTGCTGTGAGAGTTAGCAGTATGTCATAAGTTCTTTGTCTCAGTGGCTGATCTTCAACTCTGACCTAAAGATGCCCAAGGATGAGACTTTTCCTGCTAAAACAGAAAACATAAGGAGCTTGTTTTCCTGACAAGCAGGTCTTGTGGCTAAAGACTACAATAGACAACCAAGTTCACACCACAAGCTGTCGACAGCTCAAGTGAGAGTGTATTTCAGGTTGAGAGTGTATTTCAGGGTGAGAGTGTATTTCAGGTTGAGAGTGTATTTAAGGGTGAGAGTGTATTTAAGGGTGAGAGTGTATTTAAGGGTGAGAGTGTATTTCAGGGTGAGAGTGTATTTCAGGGTGAGAGTGTATTTCAGGGTGAGAGTGTATTTCAAGGTGAGAGTGTATTTCAGGGTGAGAGTGTATTTCAGGGTGAGAGTGTATTTCAAGGTGAGAGTGTATGTCAGGGTGAGAGTGTATTTCAGGTGAACACAAACTCACAGTATACGTAGGGTTGAAGTGGGAAGTTTACATACACCTTAGCCAAATACATTTAAACTCAGTTTTTCACAATTCCTGACATTTAATCCTAGTAAAGAGTCCCTGTCTTAGGTCAGGTAGGATCACCACTTTATTTTAAGAATGCGAAATGTCAGAATAATAGTAGAGAGAATTATTTATTTCAGCTTTTACTTCTTTCATCACATTCCCAGTGGGTCAGAAGTTTACATACACTCAATTAGTATTTGGTAGCATTGCCTTTAAATTGTTTAACTTGGGTCAAACATTTCAGGTAGCCTTCCACAAGCTTCCCACAATAAGTTGGGTGAATTTTGGCCCATTCCTCCTGACAGAGCTTGTGTAACTGAGTCAGGTTTGTAGGCCTCCTTGCTCGCACACGCTTTTTCAGTTCTGCCCACACATGTTCTATAGGATTGAGGTCAGGGCGTGATGGCCACTCCAATACCTTGACTTTGTTGTCCTTAATCCATTTTGCCACAACTTTGGAAGTATGCTTGGGGTCATTGTCCATTTGGAAGACCCTTAACTTCCTAACTGATATCTTGAGATGTTGCTTCAATATATCCACATAATTGTCCTACCTCATGATGCCATCTATTTTATGAAGTGCACCAGTCCCTCCTGAAGCAAAGCACCCCCACAACATGATGCTGCCACCCCCGTGCTTCACAGGTTGGGATGGTGTTCTTCGGCTTGCAAGCCTCCCCCTTTTTCCTCCAAACATAACAATGGTAATTATGGCCAACAGTTCTATTTTTGTTTCATCAGACCAGAGAACATTTCTCCAAAAATCACGATCTTTGTCCCCATGTGCAGTTGCAAACCGTAGTCTGGCTTTTTTATGGCGGTTTTGAAGCAGCCCCTTGCTGAGGGGCCTTTCAGGTTATGTCAATATAGAACTAATTTTACTGTGGATATAGATACATTTTCGTACCTGTTTTCTCCAGCATCTTCACAAGATCCTTTGCTGTTGTTCTGGGATTGATTTGCACTTTTCGCACCAAAGTACGTTCATCTCTAGGAGACAGAATGCGTCTCCTTCCTGAGCGGTATGACGGCTGCGTGGTCCCATGGTGTTTATACTTGCGTACTATTGTTTGTACAGATGAACGTAGTACCTTCAGGCGCTTGGAAATTGTTCCCAAGGATGAACCAGACTTGTGGAGGTCTACAACAAAAATCATTCTGAGGTCTTGGCTGATTCATTTTGATTCTCCCATGATATCAAGAAAAGAGGCACTGAGTTTGAAGGTAGGCCTTGAAATACATACACAGTGATGTCAATTAGCATATCAGAAGCTTCTGAAGCCATGACATCATTTTCTGGAATTTTCCAAGCTGTTTAAAGGCACAGTCAACTTTGTGTGTGTAAACTTCTGACCCACTGGAATTGTGATACAGTGAATTATAAGTGAAATAATCTGTCTATAAACAATTGTTGGAAAAATGACTTGAGTCATGCACAAAGTAGATGTCCTAACCGACATGCCAAAACTATAGTTTGTTAACAAGAAATGTGTGTAGTGGTTGAAAAACGAGTTTTAATGACTCCAACCTAAGTGTATGTAAACTTCCGACTTCAACTGTAGGAGTGTGAGTGTGGGTTTGCGTGTGTCCCCATCATGAAAGAAGAGGGAGCTGTGAGGATGGGCAGGTGGGGGTGTCCACAGTGTGAGGGAGAGCTGCCTGACTGCCTGCATGTAATGTTTGTTTGCTCTTTCCCCTGATCCCTGGTCGCCCCCTGTGATGAGGCGTATTCACAGAAAATATAAAAGGGAGGAGAGAGAGGAGGGGGAGAGCAGGAGGAGGGGAGAGTCACGGTTGGCTGGCTGATCTGCAGTGACAGGCCGTCTCCAGTGAGATGGGAACTTAGCATGTCAGGCAGGTCAGCACGGGCCAGGCAGACAGTCAATGAAATATTGAATCCAGCACATTGCTATCATGGATCTGATGCCTTCGAAACAGTCCGCGGCTAGGAGATCTCTGGCTATCTCTTAGTGTCTCGTAACAAAAGTGTGTGCAAAATCAAGTCAGTTAAAGGTGAGCTAGCTGTCTCTGCAGGCGAGCCAATGGATTTTATCAACCAGGATTCCATGCTGGGCTATAAGGAGGTAAAGTTCGAAAGTGCACTGTGACCCTTTGTGGTCATATTCTCTCTACACGGTGGAGGAGAAAGAGGCAGATCTTTTCTTTATTTTTACTTCTCTTGTATTTCCTCTGGGCCATTTCTGTGCTCTGTTTTCATTTACTGCTGCTGTATCCTTCCTGGCTCTGTTCAGAAATAAATAAATGTAAGAGCATGTGTCTCTTTTGGCAAAGCACCAACTCTGGAGTCTGTGTCGCACTGGACTGCTCAAAAGCAGAGCATGATGCATTCTGGGATGGTAACGCAATTACCCATTTCCTATCATGCCATATGAATTGGCTGTACTCCATCATGTCTAATTCACTGCAAGTACACAAGCACACACACTTCACCTTCACCTTCTCTCTAGCCTCCCAGAATTAACCATAACTATAAAATAGCCATTTACATTCCCATTGCCCTCCACTCAGTGTTCCACTCCTCCACTGCATTGCAATAGACACTTCACCAGCTCATTCTCTTCCATTTCATTCTTAGAATGGTCACATCTCGACCACTTTTCAACTTATATATTGATGAAGGAATGCATTGAAAAACAGATGTGATGGCAGAAGAGCTGCTACTGCCATCATAAAAGAACCAGGTGATCTCACGCTTTGCCTTGACACAGTGTCCCAGCGTTGCTTCACACCATCACCATAGGGCTGAAGGCTGAGTTCAGAGAGATGGACTGGAGGCTGAGGGCAGAGAGATGGACTGGAGGCTGAGGGCAGAGAGATGGACTGGAGGCTGAGACCAGGGAAGAGGGCTGGAGGCTGGGGGCAGAGAGATGGACTGGAGGATGAGAGCAGGGAAATGGGCTGGAGGCTGAGAGCAGGGAAAGGGCTGGAGGCTGAGAGCAGGGAAAGGGCTGGAGGCTGAGAGCAGAGATGGACTGGAGGCTGAAAGCAGGGAAATGGGCTGGAGGCTGAGAGCAGGGAAATGGGCTGGAGGCTGAGAACAGAGAGATGAACTGGAGGCTGAGAGCAGGGAAATGGGCTGGAGGCTGAGATCAGAGAGATGGACTGGAGGCTGATAGCAGGGAAAGGGCTGGAGGCTGATAGCAGGGAAATAGGCTGGAGGCTGAGAGCAGGGAAATGGGCTGGAGGCTGAGAGCAGGTTAATGGGCTAGAGGCTGAGAGCAGGGAAATGGGCTAGAGGCTGAGAGCAGGGAAATGGGCTGGAGGCTGAGAGCAGGTTAATGGGCTAGAGGCTGAGAGCAGGGAAATGGGCTAGAGGCTGAGAGCAGGGAAATGGGCTAGAGGCTGAGAGCAGGGAAATGGGCTAGAGGCTGAGAGCAGGGAAATGGGCAGGAGGCTGATAGCAGGGAAATGGGCAGGAGGCTGAGAGCAGGGAAATGGGCTAGAGGCTGAGAGCAGGGAAATGGGCAGGAGGCTGATAGCAGGGAAATGGGCAGGAGGCTGAGAGCAGGGAAATGGGCTAGAGGCTGAGAGCAGGGAAATGGGCAGGAGGCTGATAGCAGGGAAATGGGCAGGAGGCTGAGAGCAGGGACATGGGCTAGAGGCTGAGAGCAGGGAAATGGGCAGGAGGCTGATAGCAGGGAAATGGGCAGGAGGCTGAGAGCAGGGAAATGGGCTAGAGGCTGAGAGCAGGGAAATGGGCAGGAGGCTGATAGCAGGGAAATGGGCAGGAGGCTGAGAGCAGGGAAATGGGCAGGAGGCTGATAGCAGGGAAATGGGCTAGAGGCTGAGAGCAGGGAAATGGGCTAGAGGCTGAGAGCAGGGAAATGGGCAGGAGGCTGATAGCAGGGAAATGGGCAGGAGGCTGAGAGCAGGGAAATGGGCAGGAGGCTGAGAGCAGGGAAATGGGCAGGAGGCTGAGAGCAGGGAAATGGGCCAGTGTTCAACTTAGGCCAGACACCTGCTGGGGTATGAAGTGGTAACATGGACAATACACACATTAGGTTAGTGCAGTAGCGATCAGGTGCTGCTAGACCATCACTAAGCTTGCTGTTATTATTTCAGTATACCTTGCAGCAATATTTAAATCAATTAACAAACTATTCACTGACAGACAGAATACAGTTTACACAATGTCAAAGCATACATCAACCACATAAATTATTACGATTTTCACGTTTCTGGCCCCAGTGATGTTCACAATGCAAAAGTATTACTCCATAAAAAGAATAGTGTAGAAACCAAGAGGGAGAGGCGACTGGTATTCTGTCAACTGAAGGAAGTGTGTTTGGAGAGTGGCCTTGTGCCTGATGGTAAACCTCATTAGGATGGTTAGAGGCTGACTGGTGTTGACTTACAGCCTGCAGGCAGGAATGGGACTTCGCTGCAAACATCTGGAGTTTTCAGACCTTTCATGAAAACGTAAAGAAACATACAGGATAAAATAATGTGACCATCAAACATATGGTGTCTCATATTAACCCCATATACAACAGTGTTATAGTATATTCACTATGAGGAGATGCTCTTCCTAGAGGTACACGAGAAGAGGTACAGTACAAAAAGAAGTTGCAAGTAATATCCTTTTGAGTGCTTTTCTGGCAGACCCGGGCCACTCCACGACGCACTTATCGTAGGAGAAAGCACTATTTGTAGTAAGAGCCCATATTTCTCTCTATCAGTCTAATTTATTCAGCAGAGTTTATACTACAAGCAGATATCCAGTTTAATTGCTGAGATGAAGCTGCTCTCTTTAGTTGCCATGATTCTTGCCAGATCAGTTCTGCACAAATAAACATGGCAGTGTTGATGTAAAAATAGGACACAGAGAGACTTGGTTCCTCAGAGAGTTTCCGGAGGGGTGATAAACACAGGGAGGCCTGGCTACAGAGGTCCCCCTACCTCGCCCTGTCTCCCCCTGTCTGCTGTGTAGACTGTGGCTTGGCCAGCGGGGCTGAGGGGTCACAAACCCAACAGGCAAGGCTGAGGGCTGTCCTGTCCTGCCGCCAGGAAAACAGCTGTACACTGTCTGACCAGAGCAGCTGTGCAGGCAGGCAGGCAGGCAGACAGGCAGACAGGCAGACAGGCAGACAGACAAAGCAGACAGAGAAAACGCCAGACTCAGGGGTCTGTCTGTCTGTCTGTCTGTCTGTCTGTCTGTCTGTCTGTCTGTCTGTCTGTCTGTCTGTCTGTCACAGCTGCTCTGGTCAGACAGTGTACAGCTGTTCCCTTGTCTCCTCAGCCTGAATGGTGACCCCTCAGCCTCACTGGCCAAGCCACAGTCTACACAGCAGACAGGGGGAGACAAGGGGAGGTAGGGCGAGCCCCGCTGTCTGTATGTCTTCTAGAGGATAGTCAGTCAAACAGTTTCCATCCTGGGTTCATTGTAGAGATTAAACAGGGTAGCCTGGCATATAAAATGTATGATTTAGACCTGAAGATGAAGAGTGTTGGATTGTAATAATCAGAGCATCTCTTATAATATATATAACTTCTAACTTATAGACTCACAGGAATGTGTTGGCTCTAGCAGCGAGCTCCAAGCCTCCAGATATTTAGTTTCATGATTGGCCTGAGTAGGGTGCCTCTTTTTTGGAGTTGTACGGTCAATTGAGAATTTCTGATAGTGACATGGCTGAAATGTCTTAGCGTGGGTCAATGACCCTGTAGGCGTTTGGGCCTAAAAGGGGGACGGGTTTCCAAACCTCCCTGGCCCACGGGGGCACGACCCTGGGCCTGTTGGTGGAGAAGAGCCCTAGAGGGGAGGCGGAATTGTGGCAGGTAGTTTTGGATTACCTCTATGGCTTTGTTTCCTATGGTTCTAGGTTTATCTGGAACATTCTGTGTGACCAAATAACTCTTTTAAAATCTGCCAATGTGTCATAATGAAAGCAAGCCTATTCATAATGTGTCTATATGATATTGGATGGATGAATGCACATTGCACCCCAAAACCCAAGGGAAACAAAACAATAGCATAATTTTGCACATCTAGCTCAACCCTATACGTTTTTCTTTCTTTGTGTGTAGTTTCTTTATGTGTATACATCTATATTTCATGGTTAAACTGAATCCATGCTCTGTCAGGCAACAATTTCACCATGTGGAATTCATGGTCTGTGTTTCATATTACACTCCATCTCTCCACAAACTCAAATTCCCTCCGATTTCAAAAGCGAATACATGCGGTTAGTCCTTTGGGAAGACGGAACAGTATTTAATTTGATTCTTGAGTTTTTTTGGGGAGAAAGTTGAAACTGACACCGATGTGAGAAGGCCGGACAAGTAAGGAGTCGGAACCGTGATGTGGAGACCGCAGTGCAGCAGGAAGACAAACAGAGTCACATAATCTGAACTGCCTTAACTGTTGCACTCTCTGTGATGCTGAAGGTCCATACATCACTATTAGGCCACAGCTCTTGCTGCTGCTTTGTCGGGCTGGCTGCCTTAAACGGGGTGTAGCAATAGTGCACGGGAACGGACTCTTGGCACTTCGCACACAGTGTGCCTGGGCATGGATAATGCTATATATGCACCATGAAGAAAATCCCATGACTGCAAAGTTAACATTATTCTTAATAAAGCAAAGGAAAACCTGTCTCGCTATACTTTCTCCTGAAACAAAAGACTTGCGTGTTAAGGAACACATTCTAGCCGTGGGTAACTGAATATCCTGGTGGATATCAAGCTTCCTTCACAAAGTACCGTGTCTAATCAACCCAGGGGGAATGAAAAATTCTGTCAACATTTCCAAAATCAAACGTTGAAACAGATCTAAATGTCTTCTGTTATCCACAAACCCGGTGAAGTTTTGAAGATCGACGGTGCCAATATTGCATGAGTAATGAAATAACGAAACATATTTCTCTGAAAGCACATGATCATCAATGCATTTGATTCAGTCTTCATAGCTTCCCTCTTAATTTGATTCGGAGGGTGAAAAGGAGAGCAGCTATGCCCCATTTGCTTTTCCTCTTCCCCCCTTTCCTCCAAAATCCCCCTCTCTTCTAAATACCTAATGGGAATCGGAAGTTTTAGTAGGGCAGCTCTGCTAGCTAGCCCTGGTCTAACCTTGCCCATCTGGAGGGGGCTTGCCAGCCTCAGGGCGACTCCAGGCCCCTCCCATCTGCTGTGGACAGCTTTCCGTCCTTTCACATGGACACGGGACTATATAAAAAAAAAAATTCAGTCAGTCTCCCTCCAGCTGCAGACCTGACTTCTGTCCACCTAACTAACTGGTAATCTGGCTTCCATTTACTATGGGGGACCAGGGCAGGGTTGACCCTGGTCCACTCTGACAGCTCAACGTGTTAAAGCTGTGACAAGGCATACAGGGGGGATAATGCTGCTGCCCTAATGGGACTGGCTATTAACCCAGCACCCCACCACCCTTGCCTGTAGCCTCATACCCAAACAGCACGGCCTGGGCCTAATGCACGAGGTGAGGCTCATTTATCCACTTCAACATAGGGCTCCCGAGTGGTGCAGTGGTCTAAAGCACTGCATCTCAGTGCTAGAGGTGTCACTACAGACCCTGGTTCGATTCCAGGCTGAATCACAACCGGCCGTGATTGGGAGTCCCATAGAGTGGCGTGCAATTGGCCCAGCATAGTCCAGGTTTTGTCACGGTAGGTCATTATTGTACATAAGAGTTTGTTCTTAACTGACTTGCCTAGGTAAATGAAACAAAAAGTAAAACGTAGAAGAAGGCTGGTGATGTTGTGATCCTGTTATAGTTCATCATGTCCCCTCCTCACTCCAGACTTGTTTGTGCTGTGTGCAGATTATACTGCATTATGAATTGAAGGGATGTTTACTCCAGATGTCGGAGACTTGTTTTTCTCCTCGATTAAATAAAAAAAAAAGACGGTCATTTGATTTATGCTTAGAATACATCAAATATATGAACATGTTTTTCCAAGGTAACGACTGCATGGAGCTTTTTGCACAGCAATTCGTTTTAAAAAACGTAACAGCACTGCCGAGGAGCCAGGGAGATAAATAGACAATGAGAAGACAACCCAGGAGTGATGGAGGAAACACAAGATGAGCTGTCAACGAAACAGCTTGGTAGAACCTTCAAATCTCCCAGCAGCCACGGCTTACTGAAAAAAACACTTTAGCACATTTTCTCCTGACAATATTCCACTTGCCTGTCAATACTCCAATTGGATTAAATATGAATAATGTGGCCTTTTGCGTCATGTGTGGGGTGCCAGTGTTTGCGGGGTGGTACGGTGTGCTGGGTGGTTAGGGCTGCTCCTGTATTCATGAGGCTGTATAATGCATGCTTCTTGATCCCTCAGGTGAGGGCCACACAGCAGCGTGCCAAACAGACTTGTTCTAGAAACACTTCCCTCATCCGCACCAGCCAGCCCCAACGCCACTGGAAAGCAGCACAAAGGCTTTCTTCACATCTGTCAAATGAGCCAGAAACACAAAAAGCACGAGGCCAGGTGTGCACAAGCATGACGACACACAGAAACGCAGATGCAGAGGCACGCGCACACACACACGCACACACACACACAGCACCATCCAGCCCACCCTGCTTACAGTGCACCACCACTGAAGCACAGGTTCAGTCTGTCATTTTCTGTACTGCACATTGGTCCACTGTGGTCACGCACATGGACGTACGCAATAATTGCACAGTGAAGTTATAGTCTAATTGCAATTTGGCAAAGGCCACGTCAGGACAGGAGAATTATATACAGTCGGTGAATGAATTCCCGTAAGACTGTGTAACCATTGCTTTGTTTTGACTGGTGTTGCTTTTGGCTGCCCGGAGTATTCTAAAATACACAAGACTGGCTTTGACTGCAAATGTGTACGTTACCCTTGGAGCTGATTACACATTTCAGAAGTCAAAGTACAGATCACACACAACCCAAAGTGCATTGAATAACATCAGAGCCTTTATAACCAGTACGGCACTGCTGACTTTTGACTGGAATGGCTTGTTCCAAACCTATCAAACGAGTCCCCACTCTTGGCTCTGGCCAACTGGCATTGATGTGTGAGAGAGAAGGTGGGCAATGGGGCATGAATGGCTATGGAGGTCCCTGTGACTAACAGGAATCCCACACTGGTCATTTGGGTTTCAAATTGGGGTCCAAAGTTCACAGTTCTCTGTGTTGTTTACCAGCCCAGAACAGCCCACAGAGCTGTAAAATGTGCTTATAATCAAATTTCAATGGTCCAGTGCCTCTCCATATGAATGTGTGGAGCGCTTTGCAGAGGCTGAGAAATTCTCCTGGTGGGGATTATCTAGCGGTAATGGTCAGATTGAGGCCTGTGCCAATGGACAGTGTGCTCTTGTACAATGGCACCATTAGAGCTGCAGAATCTGATGTTAATGATATAATCACTGTGCTCAATATATTAGTTACTGTGGTTATCAAGTGACTCAGGGTGGGCCAAAATC
This sequence comes from Oncorhynchus keta, assembly GCF_023373465.1. Taxonomy (NCBI): domain Eukaryota; kingdom Metazoa; phylum Chordata; class Actinopteri; order Salmoniformes; family Salmonidae; genus Oncorhynchus; species Oncorhynchus keta. Next base: position 42,796,210 of record NC_068431.1, read on the forward strand.
CCATGAAATGTGTTGATGTACAACACATGAATACAATAGATGACGGTTTACTCCTCTTCCCATCTCATCCTGTTTTTGGCAACGGCAGATCAAACCTAACAGTCAAGGCACCATAGGGCCTACAGAGTGGATATCAGATGTGCCACCCACTTGTTCTCTGGTAGCCACAGCGCCTTCCCTGGGGCCATGTCTCTCCCAGTCATGGGTTTTACTGGTTCTCCTCAATCTGATTCTGCTTTATTGGATTAAGCTTGGTGTTTGGTGATATTTACAGTGCCTTCAGAAAGTATTCACATCCCTTGATTTTTTCCGCAATTTGTTGGTTTACAAAGTGGGATTAATATGGTTTATCAATCTATACAAAATAATGTTGAAGTGGAAGAAAAATGTCTATTACATTTGTATTGTTATTAATGGAAAAATAAAACACAAATATATTTTAATTAGATAAGTACTCAACCCCCAGAGTCAATATACAGTACCAGCCAAAAATGTGGACACACCTACTCATTCAAGGGTTTTTCTTTATTTTTACTATTTTCTACATTGCAGAATAATAGTGAAGACATCAAAACGATGAAATAACACAGATGGAATCATGTAGTAACTAAAAAATAATTAAACAAATCAAAACTTATTTTATATTTGAGATTCTTCAAAGTGCAAAACTGCACGACAGCATTGCACACTCTTGGCATTCTCTCAACCAGCTTCATGAGGTAGTCACCTGGAATGCAAAGTCCATATTATGTCAAGAACAGCTCAAATAAGCAAAGAGAAACAACAGTCCATCATTACTTTAAGACACATGAAGGTCAGTCAATCTGGAACATTTGAAGAACTTTTAAAGTTTCTTCAAGTGCAGTCGCTAAAACCATCAAGCACTATGATGAAACTGGCTCTCATGAGGACCGCTACAGGAAAAGAAGACACAGAGTTACCTCTGCAGCAGAAGATAATTCATTAGAGTTAACTGAACCTCAGATTGCAGCCAAAATAAATGCTTTCCAGTGTTCAAGTAACAGACACATCTCAACATCAACTGTTCAGAGGAGACTACATGAATCAAGAAACATGAGCAATGGACATCAGACCGGTGGAAATCTGTCCTTTGGTCTGATGAGTCCAAATTTGAGACTTTTGGTTCCAACTGCCGTGCAGTGGTGTAAAGTACTTAAGTAAAATACTTGAAAGTACTACTTAAGTAGTTTTTGGGGGTATATGTATATTACTTTACTATTTATATTTTTGACAACTTTTACTTTTACTCCACTACATTCCTAAAGAAAATGTTTTACTTTCTTCTCCATACATTTTCCCTGACCCCGAAAAGTACTCGTTACAGTTTGATAGGTTAGGACAGGAAAATAGTGTCGCACTTAAAGAGAAAACAACTGGCCATCCCTACTGCATATGATCTGGCGGACTCACTAACCACAAATGCTTTGTTTGTAAATTATGTCTGAGTGTTGGAGTGTGCTATCCATACATTTCAAAAGAAGAACATTGTGCCGTCTGGTATGTTTGATATAAGACATTTGAAATTATTTATACTTTTACTTTTGATACTTGAGTATATTTAAAACAAAATACTTTTTTACTTAAGTAGTATTTTACTGGGCGACTTTCACATTTACTTCATTTTCTTTAAAGGCATCTTTACTTTTACTCAAATACTTTTCCCACCACTGCCAGGGTATCATTGTGAGACGCAGAGTAGGTGAACGGATGATCTCCGCATGTGTGGTTCCCACCGTGAAGCACGGAGGAGGTGTAATGGTGTGGGGGTGTGTCACGTCCTGACCTTAGTTCCTTTTTTATGTCTCTGTTTTAGTTTGGTCAGGGCGTGAGTTGGGGTGGGAATTCTATGTTTTTGTTCTAGGTTCTTTGTTCTACACTAAACAGAAAATAACCACAAATCATAGTGGGAAAACAGGCTACCTAAGTATGGTTCCCAATCAGAGGCAGCTGTCGATCGTTGTCCCTGATTGAGAACCATACTTAGGTAGCCTGTTTTCCCACTATGATTTGTGGTTATTTTCTGTTTAGTGTTTTTGTTGCACCTTGCAGAAGTTTGTTTGTCGGTTTGTTGTTTTTGTTCCAGTATTCATCTTTATAAAATCATTATGAATACGTACCACGCTGCTCTTTGGTCCTCTTCTCCTTCTCCTGACGACAATCGTTACAGAACTACCCACCACAAAAGGACCAAGCAGCGTGGAAGGGACTCCTGGACAGGTGAGCAGCGCTATCTGGAGTATGAGACAACCTGGGAGGAGATAGAGGTGGTCGGTCGACCCAGGTAGAGTGCCGGAGCCCGCCTGGGATTCTCTAGAACAGTGCGAGGAGGGATACCAGAGAATGGAGTTGGCGACACAAACACGGCTGGCAAGGAAGCCCAAGAGGCGGCCCCAAAACTTTTTGGGGGGAGCGTGGCAGAGTCAGGTTGGAGACCTGAGCCAACTCCCCGTGCTCACCGTGGCGGGCGTCGTACTGGTCAGGCACCGTGTTATGCGGTGGAGCGCACGGTGTCTCCAGTACGCATTCTTAGCCCGGTGCGCTACATCCCAGCTCCCCGCATCTGCATTATTTCATAGTGTTGATGTCTTCACTATTATTCTACAATGTAGAAAATAGTAATAAAATAAAGAAAACCCCTTGAATGAGTAGGTGTGTCCAAACTTGTGACTGATACTGTATGTTAGAATCCCCTTCGGCTGTGAGGCTCTCTGAGTAAGTCTCTAAGAGCTTTGCAAACCTGGATTATTCTTCAAATTGGTTGTTGATCATTGCTAGATCACAGCTATTTTCAAGTGTTGCCATAGATTTCCAAGTCAAAACTGTAACTAGGCAACTCAGGAACATTTAATATTGAAGAAAAAAAACATCCCTAGTCCTTGCCAATGACAAGCATCCACATAACATGAAGCAGCCACCACCATGCATGACATTTTGAAGAGTGGTATTCAGCGACGTGTTGTGTTGGATTTCCCCCAAATGTAATTCTTTGTATTCTGGACAAAAAGCTCATTTCTTTGCTGGATTTTTTTTGCAGTATTACTTTAGTGCCTTATTGCAAACTGATTAATGTTTTGGAATATTCGTATTCTTCACAGAACAATTATTGTGTAGTATCTACAGTATGTCTGATCCATCCTCGGTTTTCTGTCACAGCCATTAAACTCTCTAACTGTTTTAAAGTCACCACTGTCCTCATGGTGTGGTTTCCTTCCCCTCCGGGCAACTGAGTTAGGAAGGACGCATGTATATTTGTAGTGATTGGCTGTATTGATACACCATCCAAAGTGTAATTAATAACTTCACCATGCTCAAAGGGATATTCAACAACTGCTTTTTGTCCCCAATCTACCAATAGGGGCATTTCTTTGAGATGCATTGAAAAACCTCCCTGGTCTTTGCCGTTGAATCTGTGCTAGAAATTCACTACTCGACTGACTTAGGGACCGTAGAGATAATTGTATGTGTAGGGTACAGCGATGAGGTAGTCAATCAAAAAGCATGTTAAACACTATTATTGCACACAGAGATAGTCCATGAAACCTATTATCTGACTTGTTAAGCAAATTGTTACTCCTGAACTTATTTAGGCTTTCCATAATAAAGGGGTTTAATACTTAGTGACTCAAGACATTTCAGCTTTCATTTTTAAATTTGTAAAAATGTCTAAAAACATCATTCCACTTTGACATTATGGGGTATTGTGCTTATGCCAGTGACACAAAATCTAAATGTAATCCATTTTAAATTCAGGCTGTAACACAACAAAATGTGGAAAAAGTCAAGGGGTGTGAATACTTTCTGAAGGCACTGTAAGCGCAACTGAGTATGCAGATGATGTAATGTTCTGTATTTGATCAATAAGAGGACTTCTGTTGAGTTCTTTGTGTTCTTGTCTGGAGCCTGAGGCCTCTCGGGGCGCCATAGGAACAGAGTGTGTGTAAACACAGCACTATTCCAGTTAGGGGTGTGTGTGGTGGGGGACACACAGTAAACCTCTTCACCCTTTCTCTGCCCAGCCACACTGGCTACCATTGTGTTGCGTTGAGTCTGCTGGGGATGTGACTGGGAGAAAAGAGCCACTGAGAATAATCTGACACAAACCAACACAGACATGCAGTAGGGGAGAGTGGGGGTAAGTTGAGACAATTTTTACATTAAGCATCACTCAATCAAGGGAAATATAGTAGCTTCTAATAAACATATTTACATATGTGTAATGTTATGTATCCCTGGAAATAATCTGAATTAATGTGAACATTTGTTTTGAAAACATAGCTTGTCCCAAAAAAGTGAACTCTTGGCACAACTTACTCTGGGTATGGGGTGAGTTGAGCCGCGGCACAGGGTAAGGTAAGCCGTCTACACATTTCTGTACTGAATTAAATATTACCACTGCCTTTTAAAAACCATGTTCATCTTTATTTCCCAAACACAATTCAACACAATCACAAACGCTTTTTGTCTTTTAATCATAAAGCATCTTTTAACACCAGGTTAACACCTAACAAACATGTTGTACTTGTTGTTTAACATAGGCACTGTTGGTACCTCATTTCCCAGCAATAATGCCTTGCATTACACCTGGGAAGAAAACACTTCAAATTGCTCAACTTGCCATTGGTTTAACCATTGGCAAACATTTTGACCATATTAGCCCACACAGCTACAAGGATGCATCTTCATATTGAAGCTTATAGAGACCCCAACTGATGTATAGAACAATCTTACAATCATCTACTTTGGTTTAGATACAAGAAACCCCTGTCATGTTGATCACATATCAGTCTCCAGGTCCCAGCCTTCTGCATCTCTTTTCCCTTATTTATTTAACCTTGATTTAACTAGGCACGTCAGTTAGGAACACATTCTTATTTACAATGACAGCCTACCCTGGCCAAACCCGGACAACGGTGGGCCAATTGTGCACCGCCCAATGGGCCTCCCAATCACGTCCGGATGTGATTCAGGCTGGATTCAAACCAGGAACTATAGTGACGCCTCTTGCACTGAGATGCAGTGTCTTAGACCGCTGCGCCACTCGGGAGCCCAGTGAGTTCTGTTCTGTAAAGCTGGCCCGGGTGCCACGCCACTAATGCTGCCAAAGCGCAGTTGTGGCTAGATGGTGTTTGGGGGCAGGTGTGGATTGGGGGGGTGATGCCCTGCCCGCACTGAGAGGTAATCAAGCTCATAGATTAAGGGCCGCTAAAGCTGTGAGATTAGCACGGCTCAGAGTTCTCATTAACCCCTTAGGGCGAGGTGTCTGCTCCGGATGCAAATACACACACACACACACACACACACACACACACACACACACACACACACACACACACACACACACACACACACACACACACACACACATATATCACCAACATACTGTATGCTATAGATTATATTTGATCAGTGGTTGAGCGGAGAGAGGCAGGCAGCCACTCTACAAAACACTAACTCAGACCTAAGTGAAGTCTGCTGCATCCTGAAGAGTTGCTTACAAGACACTCCATGATACTGTACAGCAGGGTTGGGGTCAATTCCATTTCGATTCCAGTCAATTCAGAAAGTAAACCAAATACCAATTCCACATTTTCCTCATTGAAAAGCAATGAACAGAATTGGAATTGCTGTGTACTTCCTGAATTGACTGTAATTGATCCCAACCCAGCTGTACAGAGTGTGTTGATGTGACAAAAGACGTTGACCCCTCCCCTCTCTACTTGGCCCCACACTCACCCCATAAAAAAATGCTAAATGAATCTCCAAAACACCAAGAGGTTAAGCCGTGGGGGAATAAACAGGGTCAGGTCAGTAAGGAGAGCATCTCAGTTTAACCCACATAGAAAACATAGCTCAGCAGACGTCTGATTAAAACGTGACAGCTGTTTACGGCAGAGAATTTGCCGCTAATTTACTGAGACAGGTTCTAAGGAGCCTTATTGTGGTCATCACCTCATTTACATAATACTCACACAAAACACTGAGACTCTGTTTACACTCAGGCCCCTATTCTCTACCGTTTAACCTGCTCTCAATACAAAGGCTGAGAGCTGATGTCAGTTGTGTGACATTCAAACTAGTGACAAGGAATGAGAGAAGTACAAACACACACTTGTATAGAGGAACAATGAGGACTGATTTCAATCTGATGTAAAGATCAGATTACGTACATAAAGAAGGGAACTGAACCTGGGACCAGTGTGACATGTTTATGTACTCTAAAAACTCATTAACATCCGAAGTACCGTTGGATAATGCTGCTCTAAAATGTATCGTGTTCGAGACAGCCAGTTGATTGTGATAGTATTGTGGTCGATGTAGATGTGCAAAATAACTTCAGGGGGGTTAGCCTGGTTAATAAATGTAAAGAGAGGTGACATGGTTGATGTGTGAAGAGCTATACGATAGACAGGGGCTGGCCACTATCCCCAGGAACAAAGATCCCTTCATTTATTCCATTATGATTTTAGGAGTGATGCATTTTGCTCGCTTGGATTGTCTTTCTCTCTGTGTAATTCTCCTGAGCACACAATAACATATGTTACATATGAGTGCCACTGCAAGAAACTGGCAGATCAGGGCAGGGAAGGGTAGCGCCATGACTCCTAGCAGGAGAGGCGCAGCCCCGGCAGACACTCCACTATAACAAGAACAATGTGGAGTGCGTTTTTTAATGCGTTGGAATTCTAAGCTAAATGCTGTGCCCAGGCTACATAAAACCCGGGCAGGCAGATGAAAAAATATTTTCTGTCTTTATGAAATCTTTCCCAGTCATGTTTCTCAGGCCTCCTTCCTGCCGTGTAGCTGCAGGCTCCTTTGGTACGGTGGGGGGAGGAATTCAGTCACGTGGTTTTATTGAGAACATCGACTGTGACTGTGGAGGTGGCCAGGCCGGGCAGAGCTGGCCTCTCCAGACACAGCAGAGAAGAGAAGAGAGGGAGGCCAGCAGACAAGCAGGCAGCTCTGATGATTACAGAGACAAGCACCAGGCCTCTCCTTTAATGAGCTACAAGCCCAGTGCGTCACCATGTAGCTGTGCCAAAATGGAAAAACTAGACACGAGATGTTGTACGCCTGGCCTGTAACCTTAGCCTTTTCTGCCTCCCTGCCCCCCTCTTATTCATCTGCCACACCACTGAGTGCAAAATCAAAAACACAATGTGTTAGGACCGGCATCAAGCCTTATGTGAACAGTACGCAAAAATGTCACATAGAAACCTGTTCGGTGGGGGCCACAGCACTGAAGAGCATGGGGTTGTGGTAGGAATAGAGTTGGGGGGACACAGTCTCAGCCTTGCACCCTCAACTCTCTCTATCCATTGTTTACATGGGACTGTTCTGCCTCTCTCTAGGGCTGATTTGTTGTCCCTAATCCAGGAAGCAGTGTAGCAGCGGGCTAAATAAAACATGAGCCTGAGGTCGCTGAGCCGAGGCAGAGCCATGTGTGAGAGGGGCCCTGACCATGTCATTATACAGTCTCTCTCTCAGACCATAAAACAAATAAAGACTCCCACTACATATTTAATGGAGAACCAAACAACGGTTTTAGAGGTGTTCAGAGATATGAATTTTAAACATGAAAACATTAATTTCAAGCTAGGCCACAACACATGTGAATGATTTCATCGTGCTGTAAGTACCAGAGGTCAAAATTAAACCGGTTTGAATGAGCTGGAAAACATTTGTGCTTCAGTGAAAATGTGTACAATAACCACGAAACAATTCCTAGCACTTTCCTCTAACTGGTGTGCCCTAACCCCGATCTCATCTTACCCCAGTCCATCCTACCCTACCCCAGACTAGCCGGTGGTCAGGTTTTCACCGTTTGCAGTAATTAACGTGATTGATAACGTGACAGCTTGCACCAAGTCATAATCTCCACACTCCTATGCTGCTGCTGGTGCTGGACGAGTTTTTCAGTTCAAAGCCTTGTTTTATAGCTTTTGACAGAATGAATAAGAAATGAATCCCTGATGGACAGCCTGTCCCATGAAGAGCATCTGTCACCACATTCAAATGATATTGACAGTGACAAAAATATAGGCCCATTTTCTGGGTCATTTCTACGGAAATAAATATCTGCAGCAACAGAGGAACCTATAGGCAATCAACCTACTGTAATATCAACCTTGTCTCAGAGCATTTCATATTATTCATATCATATGGTACGTTACGAATAACAATTTGTACAATATGTTACACATTTGCAAAACGTACAATGTTACAAATTTGCAAAACATATTTATATGTTATGAATTCTAGCTAGGTGGCTAACGTTAACTAGGCAAGGGGTTAGGGTTAGGAGTTAAGGTTAAGTTCAGGAGTTAGGTTAAAGGGTTAAGGTTAGGGGAAGGGTTAGCTAACATGCTAACTAGATGGGAAGTAGCAAGTAATTTAAAAGTTGCTAATAAGCTAAAATGCAAAAGTTGTCCGTACTGTTATTCAAACTAGCAACCTTTGAGTTGCTAGACGTTTATGTTATATGTCCAGCCATTCACCCTGACCGACCATCCTATTTCAACCAACCATCCTATTTCAACCAACCATCCTATTTCAACCAACCATCCTATTTCAACCGACCATCCTATTTCAACCAACCATCCTATTTCAACCGACCATCCTATTTCAACCGACCATCCTATTTCAACCAACCATCCTATTTCAACCGACCATCCTATTTCAACCGACCATCCTATTTCAACCAACCATCCTATTTCAACCTACCATCCTATTTCAACCAACCATCCTATTTCAACCGACCATCCTATTTCAACCGACCATCCTATTTCAACCGACCATCCTATTTCAACCAACCATCCTATTTCAACCGACCATCCTATTTCAACCGACCATCCTATTTCAACCGACCATCCTATTTCAACCGACCATCCTATTTCAACCGACCATCCTATTTCAACCAACCATCCTATTTCAACCGACCATCCTATTTCAACCGACCATCCTATTTCAACCGACCATCCTATTTCAACCAACCATCCTATTTCAACCAACCATCCTATTTCAACCGACCATCCTATTTCAACCGACCATCCTATTTCAACCGACCATCCTATTTCAACCGACCATCCTATTTCAACCAACCATCCTATTTCAACCAACCATCCTATTTCAACCAACCATCCTATTTCAACCGACCATCCTATTTCAACCGACCATCCTATTTCAACCGACCATCCTATTTCAACCGACCATCCTATTTCAACCGACCATCCTATTTCAACCAACCATCCTATTTCAACCAACCATCCTATTTCAACCAACCATCCTATTTCAACCAACCATCCTATTTCAACCGACCATCCTATTTCAACCGACCATCCTATTTCAACCGACCATCCTATTTCAACCGACCATCCTATTTCAACCGACCATCCTATTTCAACCGACCATCCTATTTCAACCGACCATCCTATTTCAACCGACCATCCTATTTCAACCGACCATCCTATTTCAACCAACCATCCTATTTCAACCAACCATCCTATTTCAACCAACCATCCTATTTCAACCAACCATCCTATTTCAACCGACCATCCTATTTCAACCAACCATCCTATTTGCCTTAAGTAACCATATGTCTTATGTAACCATACAAAATATAACATATCACACTAATTTGAGGTTTACATTGACTATGTTTTGTCTAGTCTATGTGACCAGGCTGGTAATATGCGTTTTATGCCATTAAATTGCTTCCATGTGGCTATGCACTCTAAGGGTATGGTTAATGGGTTGTAGAAATGTATGAAAAAGCATTAACTCCGGTGCATTCACTGACATGATGCCACAAAAACAACAACACACAGTAAATGTTTAATTGTACGCCTATGATCAGATTACCCGGCGAAAATCACAGAGACTGCTCTCATTCATTCAACTAGATAAAGTGACAGGGGTCAGGAAATCACTGGCCAACACTAAAATTACAATTCAAGACTTTATTTTTAAACTTCTTGAATGAACTGCCTTCAATTCGAATTGAGCCCAACCCAGGTACAGTCTAGCCCACATCTGAGACGTCCTTCTCTCAGCACCTATCAAAGCTGCAGGCTAAAGTTAAATCTAGACTTGGTTTCCTCTATTGTAATCGCTCCTCTTTCACCCCAGCTGCCAAACTAACCCTGATTCAGATGAGCATCCTACCCATGCTAGATTACGGAGACATCATTTACAGATTGGCAGGTAAGGTTGCTCTCGAGAGGCTAGATGTTCTTTACCATTCGGCCATCAGATTTGACACCAATGCTCCTTATAGGACACATCACTGCACTCTATACTCCTCTGTAAACTGGTCATCTCTGTACACCTGTCGCAAGACCCACTGGTTGATGCTTATTTGAAAAACCCTCTTAGGCCTCAATCCCCCCTGTCTGAGTACAACACCTGTTCAGCCAGTCACATTCTGTTCAAGGTCCCCAAAGCACACACATCCAAGGGTCGCTCGTCTTTTCAGTTCACTGCAGCTAGAGACTGGAACGAGCTGCAACAAACACTGGACAGTTTAATCTCAATCTCTTCATTCAAAGACATGGACACTCTTACTGACAGTTGTCCTGCTTTGTGTGACGTATTGTTGTCTCTACCTTCTTGCCCTTTGTGTTGTTGTCTGTGCCCAATAATGTTTGTACCATGTTTTGTGCTGCTTCCATGTTGTGTTGCTACCATGTTGTTGTCTTGTGTTGCTGCCTTGTTGTCTTAGGTCTCTCTTTATGTAGTGTTGTGTTGTCTCTCTTGTCATGATGTGTGTTTTGTCCTATATTTATATTGTATTTTTAATCCCAGCCCCCGCAGGAGGCCTTTTGTCTTTTGGTAGGTCTTCATTTTGTAAATAAGAATTTGTTCTTAACTGACTTGCCTAGTTAAATAAAGGTTCATTAAAAAAGAATCGCCAGCATTGTGAGGAGCCAGGCAAAGGGGAATGAGGTCTCCACTGCAGTGACCTGTTGGAGTACAGCTACAGTATTTACTGCACTTGGCAAAGCATTAGCTCAGCACAAGCAGCGTGCCTGAGATCACATACAGCTCACTGATCCCGTCTTGTCCATGTGGTGGATGACAAGGTCTTTACACTCTGCCCCTCGAACCCCCCCCGGGCCTTAGCCAGATGCCTTGCACTTGCCCAATTGCACCCTTCCGATATTAACCTTGCATGACAGCCAGCTTTTCCTCTTCGCATCTGAGCCAGAGACAGATGGGCCTAAAAGGTGTGCCACATCATGTCAACAAGGGAAGTGGTTCTGTTCTGTGTGTGTGAGAGGATGCTGGACTACAGGGCTGTCTCTGTCTGTACCGATCCCTAGCCTGGTGGTGACCGTGACTGAGAGGAGCTGCCGTGACACCCTGCTACATAACGGGACTTATACAGTACTCCTAGCCCATTCTCCACTTAACAGACAGGTCAACATTTACTGTATTCACACAAGAGCAACCGTCAGACAAGAGCAATAATCAGACAAGAGCATACAGAGCAGCCTTCGGTGTCACACACAGGCTTTATCTTCTAAAGAGATGAGGAAGTGATGGGAGTACACTAAACTACACTGTGTGTGTGTGTGTGTGTGTGTGTGTGTGTGTGTGTGTGTGTGTGTGTGTGTGTGTGTGTGTGTGTGTGTGTGTGTGTGTGTGTGTGTGTGTGTGTGTGTGTGTGTGTGTGTGTGTGTGTGTGTGTGTGTGTGTGTGTGTGTGTGTGTGTGTGTGTGGAAGGGCCAGCCTCTCAGTAGAAATTAATGAACTGAGAATGACCTTGATCAATGATTCAAAGCAGGGAGCACCAGGGCTCTCCCTCCTCTGCCCTTTCATTCATCACAAAGTCCTTTTGATCTCTGAGGCGAATCGCGTATGCTTTCCCAATCGGGCTAGGGCCTTGCAGAGCCACAACGGCACAGCACAGCACAGCACAGAGACACTCACAGAGCATAAACACAACACACTCACAGGCCGCAAACCAGCGCTGCAACCAGCGCCTTCCATCATAAGGATTATAGTAACCCTATGGAAATCAACTTTGTGTCATATAGGGTCAACCCTGGACCCTGACTTAAACCCAGGCAACAGGTTTGATTGGACAGACAGTACAGTACTGTTAAACAGCAACTCTTTGAATGGTGTTTATCTGGTGAGAGTTTTACATATTACCAGTACAAATGTACCAGCTTACTGCAAACTAAGCCTAACGGTACTGTTCCCCTTTTTAAGCAGATGCTGGATATCCATGTATAATCTAAATAGGATAGACACTCTAGCTTCCACAATTATTTTCTAAATGCAGCATATTTTTACAGTTTATGAACATTCAAAAAAATCGAATTTGGATTCTCTCCTTTCATGTAAACCATATTGTATGGAAAGACACGCCCTAAGCCTGTGCACGGTGAGTTAACATGAGAGACAGCGCATTAGATCCTACATCTGAAATAAATGTTAAACTGCAACTCATATGGAAATTGCAGTAATTAGCTACTTACAGAATATAATGAAAACAAACAAAGAACAAACCTTTTGCCCTTGAGAAAAATCAGCTCTTTTTTTCCCCTCTCGCTTATCCTTCACACTTCATAACATTGGCTTAAGTGTGACTGTGCAAACTATAAATAAAATGCTGTGGAGCTAGATGGAGCTAGATGGAGCTAGATGGAGCTGGATGGAGCTAGATGGAGCTAGATGGAGCTAGCTGGCCCTGGCGGTCTGGCCTGAGAGAGAGCTCCATGTACCCTACGCTTCCCAAATCTGGCCGTGCTGGGGGAAACGAGGTCATTAGTTGTACTTTGCAAAGTGATTTTCTCTCTTGCAGCCTGATCCCCAACTACTCAGGTTACCAGAGAGACAAACAGGATTGGACACTCCAGATTACTGGATTATTTCCCGATACAGTTGCTTCAATATGTCCGCCCACAATATGATGAAAGATCTTTTTCTATATCGTTTATTGAAAAGAAATCTTCTTTCATATGGGTTTGTGCAATGAGTCTCTGGTTGACAAATCTGACAGGCTGTGAGACTGGGGCTTTAAACTGCTTTCTAAAAGCTCCTCCCAATGAGGATGAATTTGTGTCTTACTATAGGACAAGCAAGAGAAGACCACAATTCCCTCACAGAGCCAGACAAACCATTTCACTTCCTATTGTCAATTGTTTTTGCGAGGCCTTGTGCTACTGTGAAGTCCAGCTGAACGTCTTCCTAAAAACTACAGTGCCTTCATGTGTTAAAAAGAAAATACATATTTCTTTTAACTGTATATATAAACATCCAAGAAAAATCTGTGATCAACTTGTGGCCTTTTGAAGTCTTTTGCTTTATTGTGGGTGTGTGAGTGTTATTTTTAACAGTCCGTAAATTGTGTGTGTGTGTGTGTGTGTGTGTTTTTTGGGGGCTCCGTCTACATCTGTGGCACTGCAAAGCATTAATCAGTGCTGGCCAAGTGGAGTGGAGCTGTATGTCTGGGTCCATGGAATGGTCACAGGGAGGCACATTCATGTGTCTGTGGCAGACAGCTGGTTTCTCCTCTGGCCAGAGGGCATCAGTGTGTCAGCTGCACAGGGCTCAGACCATAACCTGGACCAGGTCAGACCACATATGTACAGTATGAATCCATCCAATATGGCTTCACCTGGTATGTGTACTGGGTTACTGGTGCAACACAAAAGTATAGTGTACAGTATGTAGTACATAGGTATCTACATTATCTCTGCATCAGTCCTGTTCAAGCCCCTCCTCAAGACAAGAAGTAAGATCCGATATAGTATCTAACCTGAATGACCTTGGTTAATGTATGATCGTTCAAGTAGGTCAATATTTAAAATACAGGTTGCCCTCGTTGAGAGGATCTTCTGAAGCAGCTATGTAATACAATACTTGCGTTTGAGAAAAGCCATGAGGTTTAGGCCTATCTAGTGTCTAGGAACTCTACAGTCTATCGATTTGTATGTGATCAGGCTGAACCGTTCAAACGTTGTGAAGGCTACCTCTCCCTAAACTTGAAAGGTGACTGAATGAAGCCTCACCACACACTGGGCAATTACTGTAAGGCTCTGACATAATATTTCTTAAAAGTGAGCAGTGGTAGCCATAACCCTGACAGTTTAAAAGAGCTTAAAGTAAAGCCACCTGATTCATTAAGCTGTATATTTTAAACTCTCCTTCCTCTCCTCCAAGGGCAGACAGGCCCCACTAATGGCCCGGTGTTTAAATATCATTACTCTTTGGGAGCCAGAAAGCGGGCCGCTCTACAGTACCTGCCACCAAGACCTCTCAATCATCCACTGAGGTACTTTTAAACAATGACAACACAACACAGGAGGACCGACCAGGAAGACAGACAAAGGGCAAAATGTAGATGTATGATCAGAGCCTGGTTACACACAGCTCAAGGCCTGAGGAAAGATGTGATGGAAGGACAGATGGGTGGAGAGGAGCCGAGCCAGAACCAGGTGAATGAAGGTGGAGCTATTCATTTCTTTCCATGCTCCAGTAATAAAGACAACAAGGTGAATGACCAAAGAAAAATAACTGATGGTAAGCAACACTGTCAACCCACATTTATGATCCTCTTACTTTCAAATAAGCTCGTGATGCATGGATTACTTTTGCACTTTTGGACTGGTTGTCCTGGACTTTTTTTGTAAACCCGCGAGTGAAATACTTACACTCTCATCTCTAACATTGAATAAACGTAATTTGAACTTTACTTTCCCTGTTGTCCGCTGATTTTGTCCTTATGTCGCTGGTAATCGGAGACTAAATATCCACGAGTGTTATTAACCCGACTTTCAGTACGCTGGTCTGTGTATCTGTTTGTATTTCCGGTTTGAGATCTTCAATACTGAGGCAATTCGCAGTGACAAACACTTGCACAATCTGTAAAGCTTAACCAAACCACAGACCAAACGGTGTCCCACGCAATCAGCTGGAAGATTTCTCATGCACTTCCAGCTGATTGCAAGGGAAGTGCTTCGGTAGACAACATTCGGTTACATTCGGCTATTGTTTACATATTGTCCATCACGTGCAATGTGTCAGGAGATTGAAAATACAGGGGACAAAACCTACTGCTGCTGCAAAACATCGGGTAAGCAACACTTTCCTGTGGATATTTTATCTCCACTTCCTACCGCCAAAAGGACCAACAGCAAGTAAGTGTACATATTTTACTCAACAATTCTGGCTTGTAGAGACTCTTGTATCTTTTATTAAGGCAACTTGTTTCAGACTGAATAGCCATGGGGTAACCATGGTAGCAGGCTGATGTTTATGCAAAGGTTGTCCAAGCCTATACCATATCTTGCATTGTTAGTGAATCATTTTGTCACTACCACGCAAAACAAAATTGAAGTGATGCAGTAAAGTGTCATTACAGTAAAGTGTTGTTACAGTAAAGTGTTGTTACAGTAAAGTGTTGTTACAGTAGAATGTTGTTAAAGTAAAGTGTTGTTACAGTAGAATGTTGTTACAGTAAAGTGTTGTTACAGTAGAATGTTGTTACAGTAAAGTGTCGTTACAGTAAAGTGTCGTTACAGTAAAGTGTTGTTACAGTAAAGTGTCGTTACAGTAAAGTGTCATTACAGTAAAGTGTCATTACAGTAAAGTGTCGGTACAGTAAAGTGTTGTTATAGTAGAATGTTGTTACAGTAAAGTGTCGTTACAGTAAAGTGTCGTTACAGTAAAGTGTTGTTACAGTAAAGTGTCGTTACAGTAAAGTGTCGTTACAGTAAAGTGTCATTACAGTAAAGTGTCGGTACAGTAAAGTGTTGTTATAGTAGAATGTTGTTACAGTAAAGTGTCGTTACAGTAAAGTGTCATTACAGTAAAGTGTTGTTACAGTAAAGTGTTGTTATAGTAGAATGTTGTTACAGTAAAGTGTCGTTACAGTAAAGTGTCGGTACAGTAAAGTGTTGTTATAGTAGAATGTTGTTACAGTAAAGTGTCGTTACAGTAAAGTGTCGTTACAGTAAAGTGTTGTTACAGTAAAGTGTCGTTACAGTAAAGTGTCGTTACAGTAAAGTGTCATTACAGTAAAGTGTCGGTACAGTAAAGTGTTGTTATAGTAGAATGTTGTTACAGTAAAGTGTCGTTACAGTAAAGTGTCATTACAGTAAAGTGTTGTTACAGTAAAGTGTCGTTATAGTAGAATGTTGTTACAGTAAAGTGTCGTTACAGTAAAGTGTCGTTACAGTAAAGTGTCGTTACAGTAAAGTGTCGTTACAGTAAAGTGTTGTTACAGTAAAGTGTCGTTACAGTAAAGTGTTGTTACAGTAAAGTGTCGTTACAGTAAAGTGTCGTTACAGTAAAGTGTCGTTACAGTAAAGTGTTGTTACAGTAAAGTGTCGTTACAGTAAAGTGTTGTTACAGTAAAGTGTCGTTACAGTAAAGTGTTGTTACAGTAAAGTGTCGTTACAGTAAAGTGTCGTTACAGTAAAGTGTTGTTATAGTAGAATGTTGTTACAGTAAAGTGTCGTTACAGTAAAGTGTTGTTACAGTAGAATGTTGTTACAGTAAAGTGTCGTTACAGTAAAATGTCGTTAAAGTAAAGTGTTGTTACAGTAGAATGTTGTTACAGTAAAGTGTCGTTACAGTAAAGTGTCGTTACAGTAAAGTGTCGTTACAGTAAAGTGTCGTTACAGTAAAGTGTTGTTACAGTAAAGTGTTGTTACAGTAAAGTGTCGTTACAGTAAAGTGTCGTTACAGTAAAGTGTCATTACAGTAAAGTGGTGTTACAGTAAAGTGTTGTTACAGTAAAGTGTTGTTACAGTAAAGTGTCGTTACAGTAAAGTGTCATTACAGTAAAGTGGTGTTACAGTAAAGTGTCGTTACAGTAAAGTGTTGTTACAGTAGGTGCATAGTCTGTTACTGTGTGTTTCTACAGCCATGTGACGGTGCAGGATCTTTCCAGTGCATCACAGTGAGTCTGCAGCTCAGCTGTGAACACAGATGGCTGCACTGATCTAATCACCATCAGACCTTTGATATTATGCTAGTCAAACATGCTATACAGGAAGAGCACAAGACCAGTGAGGATGGAGAGGCAGAATACAGTTAAGAAGATAAACTACAGACAAAAATAATTATCTGTAAAAAGCTAACTGGTTGTGAACAAACTGTACTGTGTTCACCAATCAGTGGTATAAACACCCACTGATCAGATCCATGCACACATCTCTGTACACAACAACAGTAACAGGAGTGACACATTGATCACAGAGCAGACCAGAGGAGCCAGAGGAGGAGCAAAGAGAGAGGAGGTGGAGGGGCTGAGGGGCAAAGTGAGGAAGCCCCAGTAGTGGAAGAGAGGAGAGGAGGAGGGGAGTAAAACCAGAGCAAATGAATGAAAGAAGAGACGCAGGGCCTGGGAGCATCCGGGAATAGTTTGAGGGGAAACAGTGTCCGTTTGTGGCCAGTGATAATACTTTCCATTCAACTGGGCTCACAGATAGCTGATTCTCTTGATTGCAGCATGGCGCCCTGCTGGCGAGCCTCCGCACTGAAATTAAATCCTCTGCTCAGTTATAAATTATAATTGTCCATAAACAACAGCCCCAGAGGAATACAGAGGAGAGAGATGCACACCATGAGGGAAGAGAGGGACGCTGAGGGAGAGATACACACCATGAGGGAAGAGAGGGACACTGAGGGAGAGATGCACACCATGAGGGAAGAGAGGGAGACTGAGGGAGAGATGCACACCATGAGGGAAGATAGGGAGACTGAGGGAGAGATGCACACCATGAGGGAAGAGAGGGAGACTGAGGGAGAGATACACACCATGAGGGAAGAGAGGGACACTGAGGGAGAGATACACACCATGAGGGAAGAGAGGGACACTGAGGGAGAGATGCACACCATGAGGGAAGAGAGGGACACTGAGGGAGAGATGCACACCATGAGGGAAGAGGGGGACACTGAGGGAGAGATGCACACCATGAGGGAAGAGAGGGACACTGAGGGAGAGATGCACACCATGAGGAAAGAGAGGGAGACTGAGGGAGAGATGCACACCATGAGGGAAGATAGGGAGACTGAGGGAGAGATGCACACCATGAGTGAAGAGAGGGACACTGAGGGAGAGATGCACACCATGAGGGAAGAGAGGGACACTGAGGGAGAGATGCACACCATGAGGGAAGAGAGGGACACTGAGGGAGAGATGCACACCATGAGGGAAGAGAGGGACACTGAGGGAGAGATGCACACCATGAGGGAAGATAGGGAGACTGAGGGAGAGATGCACACCATGAGGGAAGAGAGGGACACCGAGGGAGAGATGCACACCATGAGGGAAGAGAGGGACACTGAGGGAGAGATACACACCATGAGGGAAGAGGGGGACACTGAGGGAGAGATGCACACCATGAGGGAAGAGAGGGAGACTGAGGGAGAGATGCACACCATGAGGGAAGAGAGAGACACTTAGGGAGAGATGCACACCATGAAGGAAGAGAGGGACACTGAGGGAGAGATACACACCATGAGGGAAGAGAGGGACACTGAGGGAGAGATACACACCATGAGGGAAGAGAGGGACACTGAGGGAGAGATGCACACCATGAGGGAAGAGAGGGAGACTGAGGGAGAGATACACACCATGAGGGAAGAGAGGGACACTGAGGGAGAGATCCACACCATGAGGGAAGAGAGGGACACTGAGGGAGAGATGCACACCATGAGGGAAGAGAGGGACACTGAGGGAGAGATGCACACCATGAGGGAAGAGAGGGAGACTGAGGGAGAGATACACACCATGAGGGAAGAGAGGGACACTGAGGGAGAGATCCACACCATGAGGGAAGAGAGGGACACTGAGGGAGAGATGCACACCATGAGGGAAGAGAGGGACACTGAGGGAGAGATGCACACCATGAGGGAAGAGAGGGAGACTGAGGGAGAGATACACACCATGAGGGAAGAGAGGGACACTGAGGGAGAGATGCACACCATGAGGGAAGAGAGGGAGACTGAGGGAGAGATACACACCATGAGGGAAGAGAGGGACACTGAGGGAGAGATGCACACCATGAGGGAAGAGAGGGAGACTGAGGGAGAGATACACACCATGAGGGAAGAGAGGGACACTGAGGGAGAGATGCACACCATGAGGGAAGAGAGGGAGACTGAGGGAGAGATCCACACCATGAGGGAAGAGAGGGACACTGAAGGAGAGATCCACACCATGAGGGAAGAGAGGGACACTGAGGGAGAGATGCACACCATGAGGGAAGAGAGGGACACTGAGGGAGAGATGCACACCATGAGGGAAGAGAGGGAGACTGAGGGAGAGATACACACCATGAGGGAAGAGAGGGACACTGAGGGAGAGATGCACACCATGAGGGAAGAGAGGGAGACTGAGGGAAAGATACACACCATGAGGGAAGAGAGGGACACTGAGGGAGAGATGCACACCATGAGGGAAGAGAGGGAGACTGAGGGAGAGATACACACCATGAGGGAAGAGAGGGACACTGAGGGAGAGATACACACCATGAGGGAAGAGTGAGTCTCCGGTGGGGAGATTTGCACATGCGACATGTGCTGGGATTGTCCATTGGTGAGTTGAGCATCCATAAGCCATGTGGATATTTAAAGATTTCATCAGTTCCATGTCAGCAGGAGGTGTCACTCAGTTCCACAGCACCTCTGCTGGTGGGATGAGGATGATGCTGCACAAGGAAGGTAGCGACGCGATGTGTTCTGCTGTACAGCAATGTTAAATCCAGACAGCAAACGGACTACATGACAGCATACAAGCAAATACACAAACTGGGGCAAGCTCAAAGTGCTGTTTCAGCTCCAGCACTAGTCAGCGAGAGCAGAAGATTCTGCTGTGTGCTAATGTTTAACCCAGAAAGTGCAAAGCCAAATAAGAGTACACAGTGAAAAGGGGAGCAGAGAAAATCTCACACCGGCACATCTCTGAAAAACAAGGAGTTTCTCACAATGAAACAAATCATATAATAACTGTGACATTCCAAAGGAGCATCCTCAATCTGATGGAGAGTAGAACAAACTGTTACTGTAAACATTTCATGCACTGGTCCATCTGTTCCATGGGTCCCCTGAAGCACATTACCAAGCCAACAAAGACTCCATGGATGTCGTCAGACTGTCTGTCTCTGTGCTCCCTCCTGGCTAGTCAGCCACAGAAACACATCTGTAGCCATCTGACCAGCCCACACATCCCCCAGGGCTTACACCCTCTGTTACAGTTTTGCCTCCACTCGCTGAACGCAGCTCCCCTCACATACAGTATAAATAATGCTAGTTACAATGTCTTGTGTTCTATTGGACTACTATTCCTAATCAGACATTAAGTAGCCTCCAGTCCAGCCTCTGCTACAGTAAAAATCAGCAGCCCAGATTAGCACCGTGGGCCTGTTAGTTAGTGACGCTCTTGTCCCCTCCAGAGCACAGGGCTAAGAGGCTGTCAGTCTGCTGGGGGGGTCTGGCTGTTCCTCTGATACCATCCGACTGCCCACATCACTGAACTTCATGCCGCTTCATTGGCGTTTTTTGGGTGCCAGGTTACGTGCCATTTCGGTATCAGTCAGTGCAAAGTGTATCTTGGGCGATACTGTAAGCTGAGAGTGGGCCCCCTAACCCTTGCAGCAGCAAGTGGGAAATAGAGCAAGTGGATTTGTGTAAAAATGGGGAGGGGGAAGAGGGGCCCATTTGAAAGCATAAGGTTTGGAAGGTTTTGATGGTCTGCTTTGTCTTCACTCTCCTCCCTCAGGAGATGAACTGTCAGCTCATATAGCTGTGATGGACTCCAACAGGGAAGGTGCAGACGAGAGGAGAGACAAGAGGGAGACCACAATATGAATCTACATTAGCAACACTACATACTGTGCATACCACTTGGCATTAGTCATAGATTACTAAAACCCAAGTCCTGATGTCTGCTTTGGTGTGGCCACCTCTCACAGCATCATATTAGAGTCAGTGACATATAAAATCAAACCAAACTATATTGTATAGCACATTTCATGCATTTAACTGATAGAGCATGCCATCCATTTTGAAAGCTGAGTCTTGTGTATATTAGAACCAGCAGATGTAGGATCTTAATTTGATCACCGTGTCGCAGGAGAACTTTCCTGCAATGCAGGACATGTTTTACTTGTAGCATTTGAGGTTTAAAAGGGCTTCTGAAGTTGTCATTTCTGTATGAGCTTAACTGACACAGAGCTTGTCATCCATTTTGAGAGCTGAGTTTTGTCTATGTTAAAACCTAGGATAAAACCACTGCCTCTTTTGATATTACTCACAGCCTCTGACAGTCTGGTGAGCTCTTCACCTTCCGCTATTCCCGACCCCTTCTGTGAGAAAATAAAGGCACGGTCTTAAGAGTAAAAACACTTGATCCCTAAGTTTCATTTTAAACTTGCTTTAATAAACAGTCCCATGTGTTTGATATCAGGGCAAAGCTGTGGCTGGCTGCACCCTCCCGGAGCAGGAGCGTTAGGAGGGGGGAGAGGCAGCTAGCTGCAGAGGGAGAGGGCTCAGCTCTCCACAGGGGAGAAGTACTGGTAACCTTACATCACGCCAGCGAAGCATTGCCAGGTGCCAACTTTCAAATATCAATATCACAGTTTGATACATTAGGACCGCTTTGTAATCATACTTTCATAACATTGAATACTTTCTTCTCTATAGGCGGCAGGTAGCCTAGTGGTTAAGAGCATTGGGCCAGGAACGGAATGGTCGGTGGTTCAAATCCCCAAGCCGACGAGATGAAAAATCTGTCGACGTGTCCTTGAGCAAGGCACTTAACCTTAACTGCTCCTGTAAGTCCCGCTGGATGAGAGCGTCTGCTAAATGACACACATGTAAAATATATAGATTAGTACAGGCTAGCCGTATCAACTATAGCCAACGCTGTTACACAGGTAATCATTTTTTGAAGATAATTAGAAAATATCAGAACAGATTTGAGTGCAGCGTCTGGTTTTCCCTTTATTGCACAGAGATTTTAACACTATGTGACATGCCACACTAGGAGCAGAAGTCTGCCATTGGCACTGGGGGGAAAATGTTCCAGAATGGAGGTCAGTGCACCGCATCAAACAACTGTCTCCAGACCAGCACCATATGCCAAGCTCACACTATCAGCTGTGGCAGACAGCTGACTCCAGACCAGTGCCATATGCCCACTATCATATGTTTCCCCTAAACAATCTATAGGCTAAGTTTGACCTGATGACCTACAACTCTCTGGGTGTTTCTCAATATGTATACTACCGTGCTCCTAACACGCAAATTGAAGCCTGGGAGGGTTGGAATCTGAGTCCAAATCAAATTCTGAGAAAGTGATCACGGAAGGAACTTCTCGGATGCGCACTCTGTTTGTACATATTTAGAAGAATGCATTGATGCACGCTTCAACGAGAAAAAATGCAACCACTTTTTAAAAAACAATGCAAAATTCATTGAAATCATTGGCGGACATTATTTTAAACTGACATCGGAAAGAACTGTTGCTCATTCACATCTCATATGTTGCCTGACTACAATATTACGTTAATAAATACATACTGCGTTAATTTTGGCATGTTTAGTTACCTGCCTACAATACCCACTGTAGTGTGCGTAGATCTCAAGCCCATGGTAAGTCAATCGGTCTAACTGGCTAGCTAGCTAGCCACAAAGAAATGGTAACTAGCTACCCATGTAGAAATGACAGCTAGTCATCTACCTTGCATAACATTTGTTTTAGGTCATTTTTGCCTGTTAAATGAGCTGGACAGCTAGATTATTATCATTCACATATAGCTAGCTGACAATTATGAAGTTAAACGTTTGCTTTGTGTAGATCTCATGTTTACTGCTGTTAGTACAGCACTATAAAAAACACAGGTTACACTTTAGTTGGATAGTCCGGATAGTCCAGTTATTCTATCAACAAAGTATCTGTTTAAAAGCAACCGCTTGCTTAGGGTTAGTATAAGTGTTAGGATAAGGGTTAAGGTTAGGGTTAAGGTTAGGGTAAGGGTTAAGGTTAGTAGGTAGTTATATTCAATGCTACTAGTCTTCCGACTAGCTTGGAAGGACGGTACCGTGCAGTACCGAAGAGCCCTTACTGCTGCTCGATCATCCTATTTTTCTAACTTAATTGAGGAAAATAAGAACAATCCGAAATTCCTTTTTGATACTGTGGCAAAGCTAACTAAAAAGCAGCATTCCCCAAGAGAGGATGACTTTCACTTTAGCAGTGATAAATTCATGAACTTCTTTGAGGAAAAGATTATCATTATTAGAAAGCAAATTACGGACTCCTCTTTAAACCTGCGTATTCCTCCAAACCTCAGTTGTCCTGAGTCTGCACAACTCTGCCAGGACCTAGGATCAAGAGAGACGCTCAAGTGTTTTAGTACTATATCTCTTGACACAATGATGAAAATAATCATGGCCTCTAAACCTTCAAGCTGTATACTGGACCCTATTCCAACTAAACTACTGAAAGAGCTGCTTCCTGTGCTTGGCCCTCCTATGTTGAACATAATAAACGGCTCTCTATCCACTGAATGTGTACCAAACTCACTAAAAGTGGCAGTAATAAAGCCTCTCTTGAAAAAGCCAAACCTTGACCCAGAAAATATAAAAAACTATCGGCCTATATCGAATCTTCCATTCCTCTCAAAAATTTTAGAGAAGGCTGTTGCGCAGCAACTCACTGCCTTCCTGAAGACAAACAATGTATACGAAATGCTTCAGTCTGGTTTTAGACCCCATCATAGCACTGAGACGGCACTTGTGAAGGTGGTAAATGACATTTTAATGGCATCGGACCGAGGCTCTGCATCTGTCCTCGTGCTCCTAGACCTTAGTGCTGCTTTTGATACCATCGATCACCACATTCTTTTGGAGAGATTGGAAACCCAAATTGGTCTACACGGACAAGTTCTGGCCTGGTTTAGGTCTTATCTGTCGGAAAGATATCAGTTTGTCTCTGTGAATGGTTTGTCCTCTGACAAATCAACTGTAAATTTCGGTGTTCCTCAAGGTTCTGTTTTAGGACCACTATTGTTTTCACTATATATTTTACCTCTTGGAGATGTTATTCGAAAACATAATGTAAACTTTCACTGCTATGCGGATGACACACAGCTGTACATTTCAATGAAACATGGTGAAGCCCCAAAATTGCCCTCGCTAGAAGCATGTGTTTCAGACATAAGGAAGTGGATGGCTGCAAACTTTCTACTATTAAACTCGTACAAAACAGAGATGCTTGTTCTAGGTCACAAGAAACAAAGAGATCTTCTGTTGAATCTGACAATTAATCTTAATGGTTGTACAGTCGTCTCAAATAAAACTGTGAAGGACCTCGGCGTTACTCTGGACCCTGATCTCTCTTTTGAAGAACATATCAAGACCATTTCGAGGACAGCTTTTTTTCCATCTACGTAACATTGCAAAAATCAGAAACTTTCTGTCCAAAAATGATGCAGAAAAATTAATCCATGCTTTTGTCACTTCTAGGTTAGACTACTGCAATGCTCTATTTTCCGGCTACCCGGATAAAGCACTAAATAAACTTCAGGTAGTGCTAAATACGGCTGCTAGAATCCTGACTAGAACCCAAAAATTTGATCATATTACTCCAGTGCTAGCCTCTCTACACTGGCTTCCTGTCAAAGCAAGGGCTGATTTCAAGGTTTTACTGCTAACCTACAAAGCATTACATGGGCTTGCTCCTACCTACCTCTCTGATTTGGTCCTGCCGTACATACCTACACGTACGCTACGGTCACAAGACGCATGCCTCCTAATTGTCCCTAGAATTTCTAAGCAAACAGCTGGAGGCAGGGCTTTCTCCTATAGAGCTCCATTTTTATGGAACGGTCTGCCTACCCATGTCAGAGACGCAAACTCGGTCTCAACCTTTAAGTCTTTACTGAAGACTCATCTCTTCAGTGGGTCATATGATTGAGTGTAGTCTGGCCCAGGAGTGGGAAGGTGAACGGAAAGGCTCTGGAGCAACGAACCGCCCTTGCTGTCTCTGCCTGGCCGGTTCCCCTCTTTCCACTGGGATTCTCTGCCTCTAACCCTGTTACGGGTGCTGAGTCACTGGCTTGCTGGGGCTCTCTCATGCCGTCCCTGGGGGGTGCGTCACCTGGGTGGGTTGATTCACTGTTGTGGTCAGCCTGTCTGGGTTGCCCCCCTTGGGTTGTACCATGGCGGAGATCTTTGTGGGCTATACTCGGCCTTGTCTCAGGATGGTAAGTTGGTGGTTGAAGATATCCCTCTAGTGGTGTGGGGGCTGTGCTTTGGCAAAGTGGGTGGGGTTATATCCTTCCTGTTTGGCCCTGTCCGGGGTGTCCTTGGATGGGGCCACAGTGTCTCCTGACCCCTCCTGTCTCAGCCTCCAGTATTTATGCTGCAGTAGTTTATGTGTCGGGGGCTAGGGTCAGTTTGTTATATCTGGAGTACTTCTCCTGTCCTATTCGGTGTCCTGTGTGAATCTAAGTGTGCGTTCTCTAATTCTCTCCTTCTCTCTTTCTTTCTCTCTCTCGGAGGACCTGAGCCCTAGGACCATGCCCCAGGACTACCTGACATGATGACTCCTTGCTGTCCCCAGTCCACCTGGCCATGCTGCTGCTCCAGTTTCAACTGGCTTGGGCCCTAGGACCATGTCCCAGGACTACCTGACATGATGACTCCTTGCTGTCCCCAGTCCACCTGGCCATGCTACTGCTCCAGTTTCAACTGTTCTGCCTTACTATTATTCAACCATGCTGGTCATTTATGAACATTTGGACATCTTGGCCACGTTCTGTTATAATCTCCACCCGGCACAGCCAGAAGAGGACTGGCCACCCCACATATGCTCTCTCTAATTCTCTCTTTCTTTCTCTCTCTCGGAGGACCTGAGCCCTAGGACCATGCCCCAGGACTACCTGACATGATGGCTCCTTGCTGTCCCCAGTCCACCTGACTGTGCTGCTGCTCCAGTTTCAACTGTTCTGCCTTATTATTATTCGACCATGCTGGTCATTTATGAACATTTGAACATCTTGGTCATGTTCTGTTATAATCTCTACCCGGCACAGCCAGAAGAGGACTGGCCACCCCACATAGCCCGGTTCCTCTCTAGGTTTCTTCCTAGGTTTTGGCCTTTCTAGGGAGTTTTTCCTAGCCACCGTGCTTTTACACCTGCATTGTTTGCTGTTTGGGGTTTTAGGCTGGGTTTCTGTACAGCACTTTGAGATATCAGCTGATGTACGAAGGGCTATATAAATAAATTTGATTTGATTTGATACTGATAGTCTGTAGAGCATCTGTTATTTTTTTAAATGTTTTATTATAATTTAACATTTATTTAACTAGGCAAGTCAGTTAAGAACAAATTCTTATTTTACAATGACGGCCTACCAAAGGGGGAAAAATCCTCCTGTTGGAATGGGGTCTGGGATTAAAAATAAAAAAGATACAGGACAAAACACACATCATGACAAGAGAGACACCACAACACTACATAAAGAGAGGCCTAGCAGATCCATCTACATCTACAGATGGACTATCCAAATAATGTGTTACCAAAGCCCATCCATAAACACTAACCAGCGGGTCCAGTAGAGTTAAGGTACGGTAGGTACTTAGCAACATCACAACCTAAAAGGACAACAATCAGTCTCAGGGTGGACTAGTAACCAGAAGGTTAAAAGATCAACTCCCTGAGCAGACAAGGTAAATATCTATTGTTCTGCACCTGAACAAGGCAGTTAACCCACTGTTCCTAGGCTGTCATTGAAAATAAGAATTTGTTCTTAACTGACTTGCTTAGGTAAATTTTAAAAAATCGAACATTTTGACAGCAGCCCAGTGATTGGGGCTAAATTAAGTGCATATTTGGTTCTTAACCACCATATGACATCAAGTACCTATGCATCATGAATAATGTCACACACTTAGCTATCATAAAGTTCACACTGTTCAATCCCATCAGTGTGATTGTTCTGGAGATGAATTACAAGTGATTTGACACATTGACCTGTTCTCTCAAAGTTTTTCTTTGACCTTCTGAACTCTATGTACGAACCAGCTTGCCTTGAGGAGCTGTCCCCCACATCTTTACTCAAACCCCCATTTCATTTCAGTATGATGTTTCCAGTCTGAACTTACTTTGTCTACAAAACGCCGTTATTAAACTAATGGACATGCAAGCCATTTCATGAAACACCCTATAGAACTTAACCACACAACTCAATTCAATATAGTCACCACACAAACATGAGCAGCTGATTTCCTGTTGGGGGATCCAGCCAGAATAATGGTAGTACTGGGTACACACAGTACAGTACAGTATCAGGGTACCTGGGGGGATGAGGAAACCGGAGAGCCATTGACAGCCTGACCATTATTACTACGCTGTGTGCTGCTGGTAAACAGATCATTATAAACCAAGGGGAAAAGGGAAAGGGAGTTGCATGTGTGGGTGCTTCAGTAATCCAATCAGATCATTCTCTCTGCTATAAGTGACCACGATGCTTGTTGCCACATCTAAAGAATAGTTACAGTATAGACCCTCTTTCCTCTGGTCACGTGTTATGAGAAAGTCCTGCTCCCTTGGTCCAGTATGGTGATACTATGCAGTGTGACAAGTGTGTGGCTGTCTGCTGTGGGGTGACATCAGCCTGGGAGGCCGCAGGAACGAGTCACGGTGAGGTAATACGACTTTACCAGGAGACTCGGGCACTACAGGACGCAATGTTATTAAGGGCAACAGTGCTGTCAGTCTATGGCCCCTGAAAAGTGATCATTCCTAGAACCCAGGCATGTCCTCAACACTGAAGTCCTAGTATCTTGACAAAGAGAAAATATTGAGACTCGACTTTCAAGTCAGTTTGATTCATGGAAACGACACTACTGTACTTACACTAGTACAAGCAGATGGAGGGACGCTTACACTCTTTGGATTGACTATTAACTCCATCAATGTTTAACACACATAATAGGATCAAAACAACACATAACGTAACACACTGTAGAAGTGCACAACTATAGCTTAGTTACACACGCCCGACCGATTTCTGAAGTGTAAAAGCCCCGGTGTAAAACATTTGACCTGATGCCCTGTACAGTAGGTCACCCCATCCCATGTGTGCATCACAGACACTCAGACACCCTCCTCCAGAACAGGATATGTGACCCTGCTCACCCAAAGTAACAACACAGACCCAATAATAACTGTATTAGCTGCATTAACCGGTCAATTATTCTAAACAAGGAGGGGACATGGGAGAGAGGCCAGACATAATACAAGGGACTTCACGTCCCTGCACATCAGAGGATCCCATAAAACGCTACAAAGGCTTGTCGTTTTTGGACACTTTCAAAAGGGAGGTCAGACTGGTATGTAGGAAAGCACTTTGCCTAGGCTAAAACAACAGTCTAGCAGCAAGCTGCCATGGCAACATCTGTATCCAATTACACACTACATCCTCGGCAGAGCTCCTTGGTAAGGAAGAGAGGAGTGTGGGTAAAGCTGTGGGCTCAGGAGAGATGTCAAATGTAGGTTAGACAGGCACACGGACAGGAGCTGAGATGTTTCATTAGAGCTGTGCTCAGAACAGATAGTGATCTGAGAGGTTCCCACATTTTGACTGGGATCCAGTCTGCTGAGTGAAAACACGGCAAACTTCAGGCCACATCTCCTCACCGAACCTGTGTCCGTCACAGGCTTCTCCCTGAGGATCCATACACAGCTTTGTTTTCTCTTTCGTTTCAAAGGTAACCAAATAAAAACATTAGGACTTTTGTGTTTTCATCTATCACCTTCAATTGCCTTAGAATAACTAATGACACACACACACGACTGTGCTCACACACAGTGTTTGCCCAACCGGCACCTCTGTTGTACATCCATCTCGTGCCGGCTGGCTGCACAGATCAATGTTTGTTGTTGTCTCTGGCTTTAGACTGATGCTGAAAACACAGTACTGTCCCCTATCCTCTGTGTGGAGCTGACAGGCCCAAAACACGGGTAGTTTGAATGTGTCACTGCTGAGCAGCATGAGGGGGGTAGTAGAGTGGCTAACGGCTGGGGGCTAGCCTGACCCACGCAGCACACAGTGTCACATCAGCTCAGCTGTCACCTCACTCACCATGACAGAGCAGGCCCTCACCTACAGTGACAAACCCCTCACACTCCACTCAGCCAAAGGCCAGGCTAGCTCACTGGCAATGTGACAATGTGACAAAAAGAGATACTGCACTGAAATTCATGTCACTACATGGGAAATCTCATCAAAATGAACAGCCTTCTAAATATGATTGGATATCAATGAAATAATAACTATTAGTCCATCACATCTGTTTCTAAATGTAAATCTACCCTGATCGTCCCTACAGTCGACACTGAGGCCTGACAACAGGTGGAGATGTAGTTAGTTAGATCCTTAGAAGCAGTGGTGAAGTGACAGTGCCAACAGGCTAGACTGGAAGCAGAGCCTCTCCTGCTCTGTCTCTGTGTCGACTGTGGTGTAGTGACATTTACCTAATGCGGCTAAGCCGGCGCTGCTGATCATTAGAGAGGGGCTGATGGTGATGTGGTCTGACTGATGCTGCTACTGCCAGCCAGCCTCTAACCAGACCTCTGTTATTTTATACTCATTGTACTGAACATCCCCCTAAAAACGCCACACTGCTTCCTTTCTCACTCTCCTCTCACCCTGCCTGCCTGGAGTTCTCCTCAACTCTCCATGGGGAAGGGGGGGTGGCAGAGAGACTCCCATTGCTACCCATTTCCAAATGATGAGAGATGTCGGAACACCCAGAGAAGGGCCGGGTAATCCTGCAGTACCCTGACGACAGGCCGGGCAGGCCAAGAGTCAGGCCAGAGGTGCGGGCGGGGCAGCGGAATATTTCAGTTGGCAACCATCCACCTGTGCCTAAAGGACTAGGCCAGCCAGAGGAGCAGAGTTCACTGAGACCACTTCCTGTGCTCCCTGGGAGAGAGAGAGCGAAACAGCCACAATAACAAGACAGGCTCCCTTTCTCTAGTCTAGAGTACAAGCCAATCCACACATCAATCTTCATTACTGTTCAGAACACTCGGTTTTATCTGAGATCACAATGTTCCATCAATACGGGTTTATCCCTCCGCCTCTTTGTGGCACGTCACCTCCTACGTTCCCCACCATCACACCATCAGCCCTGGGGGACCTACAGTCATAAATCTCTCTCTCTACTGCTCTACCCTCCAACTCACCCCCTGAAGCTGGGCCAAGAGAAGGAGAGAGGGGAGACAGGACAAGAGACACTAAAAGGCCAGCTCAGACCAGGAGCTCTCAGGACCCTCTGGGCTGTCCACAGACACTATTATCAGCCTGTGGAGGTGTGCAGACAATCTCCCGTGTCTGAACACGGTACCCCCTGGCTTTGCTTCAAACACACTATACACCCACTATAAAAATCTTAAACCAGCTTTTACACAAGCTACATTTTTCCCTCCTGGATGCCTTAGTTATTGAATGTGTCAATTCCACACCTTTCAAAAGTTGAGTCACAATCTGGACGGGGGTCTCTGCTCGTGTCTTTGCGTTGGGATGTAAAGAATGGCATGCTCGCTTCCAAGAGTCATCTGCTAGCCTGTCGAGGCATCTGGCTCTGTTGAGCATGTCTGGATGTGTGACCGTAAAATGGACAGACAGCTTGTTGAGCCACATGAGCTGCTCAGTGAGTGGCAAGAGAACGTTGCTCAACAGCATGTCATATCTGACCAGATCTGTTTAGACCTACTGCTTTTTTTCAGTCTTTCTTGGATAACTTGTGAGCAGCTCCTAACAAGGGCCAGCGGTTTCACAGTTTCAGAACTAAAACAACAGGAAAACATCTACGCCTCTCCAAATCAATCCCCACCTGTACAGTAGTATCAGCTGTTTACTCAGCTGAGCAACTACCCCCGCATGGAGGAGCAGACAACATACAGGTGAGGGGGCTCTATCAACAACTAGTGAAGCGAGATACATCCTACACACTTGTTTTTACAAAGTGTGTAAATGGCCTGGAACACTGCATCAGGTGAAGGGTGGGTGAGTGGGTGAGTGGGGTGGGTGCGGGGGGGGGTTGTCCTGTCCCTCTCCCAGATTGTGGACGACCCCCTCTGTTCCACAGCTGATGCCACGTACTTCTCCGTCTGATGTCTCTGTCATACCACTCTACGGAGCCCTGGTATGGGGGCCTGCTGGAGCTTGGGAGGCCTCCAGACTACTACACTACACCAACACTGACCCTGCCCAATGTGTGAGGCCAACACTTCACATCTGAATCTCCAGAGGTCACTGATGTTGAGCTGAGCAGCAGGAATTAACATGGTCCTGTTTGAGACTGATTCCTGTCAGGCCCATTTAGCTGTCACATATCCTATCCTGGAAGAAAACAAGAAGAAATTACTAGGTTAAATGAGGGAAAGGATGGAACATATTGAGTTGTGTATTTGACTAAATTAATTACAGCATGCAGAGGGGGATGTGCCAGGGTCCAACCCTGTGTCTCTGTTTGTTTGTGGAACTTACTGGGCATGGATGTTCTGGAGCCCAGCCAGAACCAGATGGATGGGTCAGGGACATGCCATGTCAGCAGCCTCCACAGCTGCCAGCGAGGTACATGTGGCTTTAATGAGCAGAGGACAGCCCTGCCTGTACTGGCCTGGAGGATTAGGGGTAAGGGGAGGTAGAGGATGGGCCTCCACAGCCTCCTCACGCTCGGCAGAGGCACTGTCAGCGCCATGCGTTCTGTCCTGGGGGGCAGGAGGCATCTGTGTCTGCAGAGTGGTGTCTGGTGGAAGTCTTCACAGGAAAACCTGCAGACCTCGCTGCACAATCACAGCATTCATTCTACGTCCCCCCTCCACCATGGTTCGCTCCCAGCCCTTTCTAATCAGAGACAGAGCGTCTCTAATTGGGGTAAGCCAAGCGTCACAGCGGGGGTAGACGGGAAAGCAGCCAGACCATCCAGCTCGCTCTGAGGAGATCAACGGAACCGCACCAGTGTTCCTCCACCCCAGGCCCAATGGAACCAACCCCTGTGCAAGCAGCACCTCAGTGAGTCTCCAGACACACACTGGCCTCCCTGGCCCTCAGCCCTCACACCTCCATGCTCCTGCTGCTTTCACAGGAGACAGAGTCTCAGTCAGGATGGATGGCTGTGTTTTGGTTGGAGTTGTTGGAAATCGGAGGATGATGCAGGGTTAATGAAGGATCAGAAGGAGTGAGAAGGGCCGTCACTGGGGCGTTGCGGGATGGGGGGTGTTCTGGTAAATTACGGCGCAAATGATTCATTGCTGTGTGGTCAAGGGTCAGCCACCTTCTGAGCAACCAGATCAGAGCGTAACATTCAGACACCTACCCCCTCTCAACCCTGACGGTAGAAATCACTCGCCCTCTCACAAATCTATTTCACAGCCTCGGTCCAGACAGCAGTCCCAGTAGAGGAGAATCCAAGCCCAGGCTGAGGGACAGGAGAACAGACAATGAGGCTTGCGTTCTGCACTCGCTTTATGACCAACGCAGAGAAAACCCTTAAACCCTTAAATAGACCAGACTCTTGAAAGCTGCCTGAAAGTAAGCTTGCGGCTGCCCGAGGCGTTGATATGCATTTTTTTCTCCTCTTTTGTCTCCTGTTTGTTTGTCTTAGTGCATGGCTGGAGTGGATGTCTGTGGCGTGCCCTCATCCTTCACTCTCCTCCGGCCCATCTTCCCCAAACTAAATGATCCTTTAATTTCCTCCAAGACTGCTCAGGCCTGCGGCGGGCACTGGGCCCCGTGGCCTGGATCGCATGTGAAGTTCACAGCTCGTCCTCCAATCTGCAGATCCTGTATCATAACACAGCTCGGCCAGGCCAAGTGCTTCCTGTCTGGGACGGCCTTGCGTGAGATGCCCCTTGGCTGGATCTCCCTCCAGACTCACTTCCCCTTTGTGAAAAGAAGCAACAAGCAACTTGACGCAATCCACACACATGCACACACCACTCCCAAAATGCCAATCCTCCCTACCCCCTTCTTCTATCACCCCCCTGGCCAAACCTCCTTCTTGCCCCCCTTAACCCGTCCACAGAGACCCGACTCCGGAACTGACTTAGGAAGTCCCTTAATGGGTACCAAACTTTTGGAAACTGTTTGCACTTTCTGGGACTAACCATATGTTTAGAGGAGACAACATGAGCAATCACCACTTGACCCCTTGACAGACCTTGGGTCTCATACCCCCTCGTAGGAGAAAGAAAACTTTAACCAGATAATATAATCAAGTGAAAGCATAAGACTGCTGAGGAGGGACTGCAAACATACCCATTTCCAGATGTCTGATGAGAAGATGCTGAAATTCAGCCGTCGATAGACTCCACAGAGGATTACACAAGTTTCTGCGGTATGACAAGAAGAAACTACGCAAACAGCCACATTTATCCAGTATGCCGAGTCATTCATACATGCATACACAAACACAAGCGCGCGCACACACCACATGCACACACATGTACCTTTTGCATTTGAGTCATTTAGCAGATGCTCTTATCCAGAGTGACTTACAGTTAGTGCTTTCATCTTAAGATAGCTAGGTTGGACAACCATATATCACTATATCACAGGCATAGAAAGTACATTTTTCCTCAATAACGTAGCTATCAGTAGAGTCATAGCTAAAGGGGGGTTGTACATCACATGCACACACACCATGTGCGCAAGTTGCGCAAGTTGACCTATACAAAAAGGATGAGTAGATGGAAAAAGGAAAATAACACATTTCTTATGTCTGTGACTCAAGCGTCAATGTGTGAATAAGATGTGAAAGGAAAACAAAGTGGAGTAAGACTTAAACAGTCTCCTGGCTTTTCCCCGAGGGCATCTTTCATCAGTCCTTTTGCTGACTCCATGACTGAGTGTCTTGTGAAATTATTATTTATAACCAGTGAATCACAAATGTGAGAGATCACAAGTCTGAGAAAATTACACCTCAATAACCACAGTGGCAGACAAAATTGGGTCTTTCATCAATCCAGAGACCATTCATCTTGCTGCAGTGAGAGACATGGAAAATTGAATCAAGTCCAAAGCACGGACTTTTAGAATGAAGAGCGCTGGAACTGGACAAAAAGAGGGAACACAAGGAAAAATAGTGATAAATTAATCTTGTCTGGAAAAAGTGTAATCATTGAAGGGTAGTTACTCATCTCCAGCTCTTACTTACCTGTACAGCTGTGAAGCTCTAACACCCTCTTACTTACCTGTACAGCTGTGAAGCACTAACACCCTCTTACTTACCGGTACAGCTGTGAAGCACTAACACCCTCTTACTTACCTGTACAGCTGTGAAGCACTAACACCCTCTTACTTACCTGTACAGCTGTGAAGCACTAAACCTGTGAAGCTCTAACACCCTCTTACTTACCTGTACAGCTGTGAAGCACTAAACCTGTGAAGCTCTAACACCCTCTTACTTACCTGTACAGCTGTGAAGCTCTAACACCCTCTTACTTACCTGTACAGCTGTGAAGCTCTAACACCCTCTTACTTACCGGTACAGCTGTGAAGCTCTAACACCCTCTTACTTACCTGTACAGCTGTGAAGCACTAAACCTGTGAAGCTCTAACACCCTCTTGCTTACCTGTACAGCTGTGAAGCTCTAACACCCTCTAACTTACCTGTACAGCTGTGAAGCTCTAACACCCTCTAACTTACCAGTACAGCTATGAAGCTCTAACACCCTCTTACTTACCGGTACAGCTGTGAAGCTCTAACACCCTCTTACTTACCTGTACAGCTGTGAAGCTCTAACACCCTCTTACTTACCGGTACAGCTGCAAAACTCTAACACCCTCTTGCTTACCTGTACAGCTGTGAAGCACTAAACCTGTGAAGCTCTAACACCCTCTTGCTTACCTGTACAGCTGTGAAGCTCTAACACCCTCTTGCTTACCTGTACAGCTGCAAAACTCTAACACCCTCTTGCTTACCTGTACAGCTGTGAAGCACTAAACCTGTGAAGCTCTAACACCCTCTTGCTTACCTGTACAGCTGTGAAGCTCAAACACCCTCTTGCTTACCTGTACAGCTGTGAAGCTCTAACACCCTCTTGCTTACCTGTACAGCTGTGAAGCTCTAACACCCTCTTGCTTACCTGTACAGCTGTGAAGCTCTAACACCCTCTTGCTTACCTGTACAGCTGTGAAGCTCTAACACCCTCTTGCTTACCTGTACAGCTGTGAAGCTCTAACACCCTCTAACTTACCTGTACAGCTGTGAAGCTCTAACACCCTCTTGCTTACCTGTACAGCTGTGAAGCTCTAACACCCTCTTGCTTACCTGTACAGCTGTGAAGCTCTAACACCCTCTTGCTTACCTGTACAGCTGTGAAGCTCAAACACCCTCTTGCTTACCTGTACAGCTGTGAAGCTCAAACACCCTCTTGCTTACCTGTACAGCTGTGAAGCTCAAACACCCTCTTGCTTACCTGTACAGCTGTGAAGCTCTAACACCCTCTTGCTTACGTGTACAGCTGTGAAGCACTAAACCTGTGAAGCTCTAACACCCTCTTGCTTACCTGTACAGCTGTGAAGCTCTAACACCCTCTTGCTTACCTGTACAGCTGTGAAGCTCTAACACCCTCTTGCTTACCTGTACAGCTGTGAAGCTCTAACACCCTCTTGCTTACCTGTACAGCTGTGAAGCTCAAACACCCTCTTGCTTACCTGTACAGCTGTGAAGCTCTAACACCATCTTACTTACCCGTACAGCTGTGAAGCTCTAACACCCTCTTGCTTACCCGTACAGCTGTGAAGCTCTAACACCATCTTGCTTACAGACAACTCATTCTCAAGCTCACAGAATTGTCAAAAATCGGATGGGTAACAGCAAATACTATGCTTTTTCATTGATATGCTGTTAACCCGAAAATTCACCAACATATTTATAACCCTAAAAGCACCAACTGGGGACATTTATTTATGGTTGTCAAGCAGTACAACTCTTTCTTTTATTAACAATTTGTAACACAAGTAAATTATTTTAATTCCCCAAAAAGTATCATATATTTTTAAAAATTCTTCCATTTATAGTCAAAATGGATGTTTTCAAATATATCAATTTTTCATGTTCTGAACATTAATTTGATACATTTCATCCATAGCAACTTGTCATTAATTATTTTTTATGTATTCATTCAAAGTGTTGTGTTTCTGTGATATAAAGAGGCTGAGAAATTGGCGATTGAGATAATCTGACATATCGGTACGACATAGGCACCAGTGCCATCATACTTTTAGCCATAACTTTGGAACGCTATCGGCTATAAACTCAGTTCCAATTGCATCTGAAATATGTTACTCTCAACTTGATATTTATACATCGAATGGAAGCTAAATATGTATTAACATGTTTGAGTTATTTTTTTATAGAGGCTGCAAAGCCCCCCAGGGGCTAAATCTGGGGTGGCTCCATATATCTGTTCAGGGTACATACATTTAACACTGTGTCAAATTTGCACTACTGAGTCAACGGTTTCACTTTATCCTCTCACCACTAGTATACAAAAGAGATTATTTTTCATTTCTCCATATCACATTTCTTTTGTTGTTTGCCCGTTAACGAGTTGCTTGGCAAAGTCCAGAAAGTGTTCGAAAATGTACATTTTTGACACCCTGGTTGGGGCAAAGGATTAACATGAAATGCATGTGTAGTGCATATAGAACACTTGTTCGTGTATTATTAATACTGTATATAAAAAATACCCGACCTGATAAATATAAATAATAAGACATTATCGTTTGTTATTGTACTCTCATTTATTACATATTTTAATTACATTCTCATAAAAGTCCAAAGCCACAAATGTGTCATTGATTGTGAAAAACAATAGAATCAAACACTAATAATTACTCAAGGCTTTTGAGACGTGATGGTTGATGGTGCTTCTAAAGCAGGCTATGCTCCTTTCAAAAGTCATCCACAGCCTTACAACAAAACATAGTACAGTACTAACCAGCAGAGTAAATGGGGG
This sequence comes from Oncorhynchus keta, assembly GCF_023373465.1. Taxonomy (NCBI): domain Eukaryota; kingdom Metazoa; phylum Chordata; class Actinopteri; order Salmoniformes; family Salmonidae; genus Oncorhynchus; species Oncorhynchus keta. The sequence continues at coordinate 42,833,234 of NC_068431.1, forward strand.
CATAATGAGAGAAATAAAAAACAAATTGTGTTCTGCGTGTGTTAAAAGGTCAGGAGAATAATCATTCATTCAAGAGAAAGAGGAGGGGGGGAACACTAGATAAACATTTTTCCGGATGCAATTTTCAGTCCAAGGGTAGATTTCCCAGTAGAAATCAGCAGCTAGGAGGAAATCATTTAGCCTCTGTAAGTGCCAAATTGTATCCTGATTTTCCTGGTCTGGCTTCATTTTCAAAACTGGTGGTAAGCACTCTGCAATCTTTCACCCAATGACTATGTAAACACATCTTTAAGAGGGTAGACCTAATCCCTGTGTGGCCTTGCACACCCAGGCTTAAGAACAATGTTTCAGAGCACAGAACAGTGGAAGGGAGAAGATTTAAAGAGAGACCAAAAGAAACAGGAGTGGCGGCCGAGCGGCTAGTGTCATGTAGTGAAATGGCTCTGTTTTATTTACAGCGCAGACAGAACGCTAGGGAGGAGAGAAACCGATGTTTCTGATCTATCACAATGATACTAATTGGCCTTTCAGTCTCCAGGACATTTCATCCGTTTATTAGATTCCACATGAATGAAACTGTTGTGTCTGAAACACAACGGCTAGCTGCCAACATGTCTCTAAATACTCTGTGCTTCACTTTTTATGAAAATTAGATAACATCAATTAATACATGGTCTAAATTGAAAATGTATGTGTTAATAATCATCAATTAAATGGACAACTCTGGTTTCGACTACCACTCTTGGGGGACGCCCTGTAATTAAAACCGGATATTGCAAATGAAGGATGAGCACAAAGGGAAACTATCAAACATTTATTTAAACCAGAGACTGCTGTCAGGGGTGTGTGGGGAAGGTTGGAGGCTGTTGGGGGTGTATGGGGTGGGTTGGAGGCTGTTGGGGGGGTGTATGGGGTGGGTTGGAGGCTGTTGGGGGGGTGTAGGGGGTGGGTTGGAGGCTGTTGGGGGGTGTATGGGGTGGGTTGGAGGCTGTTGGGGGTGTATGGAGTGGGTTGGAGGCTGTTGGGGGTGTATGGGGTTGGTTGGAGGCTGTACGGGGTGTATGGGGTGGGTTGGAGGCTGTTGGGGGTGTATGGGGTGGGTTGGAGGCTGTTGGGGGGGTGTATGGGGTGGGTTGGAGGCTGTTGGGGGGTGTATGGGGGTTGGAGGCTGTTGGGGGGTGTATTGGGTGGGTTGGAGGCTGTTGGGGGGTGTATGAGGTGGGTTGGAGGCTGTTGGGGGGTGTATGGGTGGGTTGGAGGCTGTTGGGGAGGTGTATGGGGTGGGTTGGAGGCTGTTGGGGGTGTATGGGGTGGGTTGGAGGCTGTTGGGGGTGTATGGGGTGGATTGGAGGCTGTTGGGGGTGTATGGGGTGGGTTGGAGGCTGTTGGATGTGTATGGGGTGGGTTGGAGGCTGTTGGGGGTGTATGGGGTGGGTTGGAGGCTGTTGGGTGTGTATCGGGTGGGTTGGAGGCTGTTGGGGGGTGTATGGGGTGGGTTGGAGGCTGTTGGGGGGTGTATGGGGTGGGTTGGAGGCTGTTGGGGGTGTATGGGGTGGGTTGGAGGCTGTTGGGGGTGTGTATGGGGTGGGTTGGAGGCTGTTGGGGGTTGTATGGGGTGGGTTGGAGGCTGTTGGGGGTGTATGGGGTGGGTTGGAGGCTGTTGGGGGGTGTATGGGGTGGGTTGGAGGCTGTTGGGGGGTGTATGGGGTGGGTTGGAGGCTGTTGGGGGTGTATGGGGTGGGTTGGAGGCTGTTGGGGGTGTATGGTGTGGGTTGGAGGCTGTTGGGGGTGTATGGGGTGGGTTGGAGGCTGTTGGGGGTGTATGGGGTGGGTTGGAGGCTGTTGGGGGTGTATGGGGTGGGTTGGAGGCTGTTGGGGGGTGTATGGGGTGGGTTGGAGGCTGTTGGGGGGTGTATGGGGTGGGTTGGAGGCTGTTGGGGGGTGTTTGGGGTGGGTTGGAGGCTGTTGAGGGGTGTATGGAGTGGGTTGGAGGCTGTTGGGGGGTGTATGGGGTGGGTTGGAGGCTGTTGGGGGGTGTATGGGGTGGGTTGGAGGCTGTTGGGGGTGTATGGGGTGGGTTGGATGCTGTTGGGGGGTGTATGGGGTGGGTTGGAGGCTGTTGGGGGGTGTATTGGGTGGCTTGGAGGCTGTTGGGGGTGTATGCGGTGGGTTGGAGGCTGTTGGGGGTGTATGGGGTGGGTTGGAGGCTGTTGGGGGTATGGGGTGGGTTGGAGGCTGTTGGGGGGTGTATGAGGTGGGTTGGAGGCTGTTGGGGGGTGTATGGGGTGGGTTGGAGGCTGTTGGGGGTGTATGGGGTGGGTTGGAGGCTGTTGGGGGTGTATGGGGTGGGTTGGAGGCTGTTGGGGGGTGTATGGGGTGGGTTGGAGGCTGTTGGGGGTGTATGGGGTGGGTTGGAGGCTGTTGGGGGGTGTATGGGGTGGGTTGGAGGCTGTTGGGGGGTGTATGGGGTGGGTTGGAGGCTGTTGGGGGGTGTATGGGGTGGGTTGGAGGCTGATGGGGGTGTATGGGGTGGGTTGGAGGCTGTTGGGGGTGTGTATGGGGTGGGTTGGAGGCTGTTGGGGGTGTATGGGGTGGGTTGGAGGCTGTTGGGGGGTGTATGGGGTGGGTTGGAGGCTGTTGGGGGTGTGTATGGCGTGGGTTGGAGGCTGTTGGGGGTGTATGGGGTGGGTTGGAGGCTGTTGGGGGTGTATGGGGTGGGTTGGAGGCTGTTGGGGGTGTATGGGTTGGGTTGGAGGCTGTTGGGGGTGTATGGGTTGGGTTGGAGGCTGTTGGGGGGTGTATGGGGTGGGTTGGAGGCTGTTGGGGGGTGTATGGGGTGGGTTGGAGGCTGTTGGGGGGTGTATGGGGTGGGTTGGAGGCTGTTGGGGGGTGTCTGGGGTCGGTTGGAGGCTGTTGGGGGTGTATGGGGTGGGTTGGAGGATGTTGGGGGTGTATGGAGTGGGTTGGAGGCTGTTGGGGGTATGGGGTGGGTTGGAGGCTGTTGGGGGTGTATGGGTTGGGTTGGAGGCTGTTGGGGGTGTATGGGTTGGGTTGGAGGCTGTTGGGGGTGTATGGGGTGGGTTGGAGGCTGTTGGGGGGTGTATGGGGTGGGTTGGAGGCTGTTGGGGGGGTGTATGGGGTGGGTTGGAGGCTGTTGGGGGGTGTCTGGGGTGGGTTGGAGGCTGTTGGGGGGTGTATGGAGCTGGTTGGAGGCTGTTTGGGGGTGTATGGGGTGGGTTGGAGGCTGTTGGGGGTGTATGGGGTGGGCTGGAGGCTGTTGGGGGGTGTATGGGGTGGGTTGGAGGCTGTTGGGGGGTGTTTGGAGTGGGTTGGAGGCTGTTGGGGGTGTATGGAGTGGGTTGGAGGCTGTTGGGGGTGTATGGGGTGGGTTGGAGGCTGTTGGGGGGGTGTATGGGGTGGGTTGGAGGCTGTTGGGGGTGTATTGGGTGGCTTGGAGGCTGTTGGGGGTGTATGCGGTGGGTTGGAGGCTGTTGGGGGTGTATGGGGTGCGTTGGAGGCTGTTGGGGGTATGGGGTGGGTTGGAGGCTGTTGGGGGTGTATGGGGTGGGTTGGAGGCTGTTGGGGGTGTATGGGGTGGGTTGGAGGCTGTTGGGGGTGTATTGGGTGGCTTGGAGGCTGTTGGGGGGTGTATGCGGTGGGTTGGAGGCTGTTGGGGGTGTATGGGGTGGGTTGGAGGCTGTTGGGGGTATGGGGTGGGTTGGAGGCTGTTGGGGGTGTATGGGGTTGGTTGGAGGCTGTTGGGGGTGTATGGGGTGGGTTGGAGGCTGTTGGGGGTGTATGGGGTGGGTTGGAGGCTGTTGGGGGATGTATGGGGTGGGTTGGAGGCTGTTGGGGGTGTATGGGGTGGGTTGGAGGCTGTTGGGGGTGTATGGGGTGGGTTGGAGGCTGTTGGGGGTGTATGGGGTGGGTTGGAGGCTGTTGGGGGGTGTATGGGGTGGGTTGGAGGCTGTTGGGGGGGTGTATGGGGTGGGTTGGAGGCTGATGGGGGGGGATGGGGTGGGTTGGAGGCTGTTGGGGGTGTGTATGGGGTGGGTTGGAGGCTGTTGGGGGTGGGTATGGGGTGGGTTGGAGGCTGTTGGGGGTGTGTATGGCGTGGGTTGGAGGCTGTTGGGGGAGTGTATGGGGTGGGTTGGAGGCTGTTGGGGGTGTACGGGGTGGGTTGGAGGCTGTTGGGGGTGTATGGGTTGGGTTGGAGGCTGTTGGGGGTGTATGGGGTGGGTTGGAGGCTGTTGGGGGGGTGTATGGGGTGGGTTGGAGGCTGTTGGGGGGTGTATGGGGTGGGTTGGAGGCTGTTGGGGGTGTCTGGGGTGGGTTGGAGGCTGTTGGGGGGTGTATGGGGTGGGTTGGAGGATGTTGGGGGTGTATGGAGTGGGTTGGAGGCTGTTGGGGGTGTATGGGGTGGGTTGGAGGCTGTTGGGGGTGTATGGGTTGGGTTGGAGGCTGTTGGGGGTGTATGGGTTGGGTTGGAGGCTGTTGGGGGTGTATGGGTTGGGTTGGAGGCTGTTGGGGGTGTATGGGGTGGGTTGGAGGCTGTTGGGGGGGTGTATGGGGTGGGTTGGAGGCTGTTGGGGGGGGTGGTGTATGGGGTGGGTCGGAGGCTGTTGGGGGGTGTCTGGGGTGGGTTGGAGGCATGGTTATTTGGGTTGCAGCCCTTGTTTGTGTTTGTCGCTAATTTAGTGGATTATGTCCTGCTGACCGGTGTGACTGATGGGGCGTCCGGCCTGGTTTGGGGCGACAGAGGCGTTGTGTGTGTGTGGGGGGGGTCCTCGGGGACTCCTTAGGGGGCTGGTGTTTGTTATATCGCTGCTTGTCATCTTTCCCCCAGTATCCCTTTACTCAGACTCAGATCTTAATTACAGGGTAGCCAATTAGAGGCTAGACTGGGAAGTGCTGTAAGGCATGGGAGGGAAGACACCACATACTGTCCTGTACAAATGTCATGTACTGTAAATGCCAAGCCCTCAGCATCAAGCATCACTGAGCATTAATGACACTCAGTAGAATAGCTGTTTCCTCAAATGTTTGCCAGTGCTGCTGCAGAATAACTCCAGTGTTTGTTCCCCCTTTACATAGAAGTAAATGAGTCGCTGCATGCTTATTGCTTCTGAACACAGTGAAGTAAATGAGTCGCTGCATGCTTATTGCTTCTGAAGACAGTGAAGTAAATGAGTCGCTGCAAGCTTATTGCTTCTGAAGACAGTGAAGTAAATTAGTCGCTGCATGCATATTGCTTCTGAAGACAGTGAAGAAAATGAGTCGCTGCATGCTTATTGCTTCTGAAGACAGTGAAGTAAATGAGTCGCTGCATGCTTATTGCTTCTGAACACAGTGAAGTAAATGAGTCGCTGCATGCTTATTGCTTCTGAACACAGTGAAGTAAATGAGTCGCTGCATGCTTATTGCTTCTGAACACAGTGAAGTAAATGAGTCGCTGCATGCTTATTGCTTCTGAACACAGTGAAGTAAATGAGTCGCTGCATGCTTATTGCTTCTGAACACAGTGAAGTAAATGAGTCGCTGCATGCTTATTGCTTCTGAACACAGTGAAGTAAATGAGTCGCTGCATGCTTATTGCCTCTGAACACAGTGAAGTAAATGAGTCGCTGCATGCTTATTGCTTCTGAAGACAGTGAAGTAAATGAGTCGCTGCATGCTTATTGCTTCTGAACACAGTGAAGTAAATGAGTCGCTGCATGCTTATTGCTTCTGAAGACAGTGAAGTAAATGAGTCGCTGCATGCTTATTGCTTCTGAACACAGTGAAGTAAATGAGTCGCTGCATGCTTATTGCTTCTGAACACAGTGAAGTAAATGAGTCGCTGCATGCTTATTGCTTCTGAACACAGTGAAGTAAATGAGTCGCTGCATGCTTATTGCTTCTGAACACAGTGAAGTAAATGAGTCGCTGCATGCTTATTGCTTCTGAACACAGTGAAGTAATCCCGTTTTTTAAAATTCAGCTCAGGAGCTCCCATCAGCCCTGTATGTCTCAGTCTTTCTCTAACGGTTCTCCCCAGATCAGTTGTTGCCACAATGGGAATGGTCCTCTGTTGATGGATGTTAACCACCCTTTTCCTTTAGAAAGGAAAACATATAACTGACACAGTTCAACCCTCCCTACTACAGTAGCCCCCTCCCACATCCTTCCCCCTGCTCCCATTCCCTTACTAACAGTACATGTAGAAACAATAACATGACTACACGCTCAGCTGAATGAATTAGCTGCAATAGTGGGCTGCTGCCCTGACATATACTGTACATGCTTTATCAAAAACACATGTCCCCCCCTTTACTCCAAGTGCCACTTCCCTTTGTGGACAGCAGTGAAAGAGGAACAGAGCGCTCGCTGGCAGCCGAGTCATAGCATAGCACACACTGAGAGAGGATTTTTTAAAATAACTATAAACATGAAATTGTGTTAGGATCTGAGCTTCTATCAGCAAGGCATTAGTCTTTCAGCATTCCTACATGCGTGCATCCTGTTAGTTTATTATAAACACATTTACCGGCCTTGCTTGTTTCAGGTCATATACACAGCGATTTGAGAGCTCTGTTGCGATTGGCTGTCAGCCCCTTTGCCTGGGGAGAAATTCAGCCTCCGCATCAGTTTACAGGAGAGCTGGAGCAGAGGAGGAGGAGGACAGCAACAGGAAAATGTTTCACATATTGAGTCATAAAGACTGTCCATAATTGTCTTATGAACATATCATACCATTTTGTTTTGGATGTGGTGTTGTTCTATTTATAACCATCTAATCAGTCATCTAATCTATATTCATCAGTGAGATGAGGCCATTTATTTGGCTTCCCTTCTAGTATGGTCAAACTCTGCTTTATTTCACTGATGTAACGGATCACAAAGTTTTGTCACATTATAGACTATTTTGTAACAATACATGAATACAATATGAATCTAGCCAGACCCACCAAGGAGGGAAATAGGATCGGAATCGTATTATCCCACCTTCCTGGAAGGATTCCCAGTTTCAGTGCAGACGGACATCTCCGAGTGAGAGGAGAGAACAGGGGGGCTCCCAAGCCCTGAAGGTCCCCTCTCCTCACCTCCACATTGTCATCTTGGCCGGCTGGGTGCCTGCCGGGTCCTACCGGGGCCCGTTGGTCCAGGTCAATCCGCCTGTTGAATGAATAAACAAAGAGCCGCTCTGTCCCTCTCACAACCAGGTGAGCCGATATCGTCTTCCCAACCCGAAACCCATCTGCACAAATAAACGTACACAGGAAATGACCTGCCAGGCCCTTCAACCTGCTGTGTGATAGGCCAGGGGTGGGGGTCCGGAATATCTGCACTGTTTCTCTCACATCTGGGAGAATCACGGAAAGAGGGGTGTCATTGATGGCTCGCCTTAATAATATCCGTGGATGGAGATACTGTGATACTATGTACACTGTGACACTGTTTGCTGAATGTCAAACATGGTTCATCTCCACTCAAAATGAATCACCTGATCATTAACGATCAGATCACCTTGCTGTCTGTGGGTAGTGACATGTTTATGCAATTGCCATCAGATATCTTATAATGCCTTTCTGCCAGAAGTCAAAGAGGGCTGGATGAGGTGTCTGTACAGCTGCCAGTTTTCCCCCTGTGCTTCCTACTAGCGTTTGTATTCTCATCTGTTCTTCTCCCCTCTGCTCCATGTACACATGCTGCTCTTCCTTCCTGAAAAGCATGCATCAAAACTTTGTCCATTTGCACAATTTCTCTAGTTCACTTTTTCTTGTAAATGTCCATAACATTCAGTAGTTACTAGCTATGTATACCTTTATGAGCTGGATTTGCGTGTCTTTGTAATTGGTTTGTTCATTTTCGGTCGTTAGCATTTTTAGGTAACAGCATCTATGTGATTCCGCTATTAGTTTGTGCTAATTGTGTTAGCATTCTGGTAATAGAGGCCCAATGGACTTTTCTTGCGTTTTTACCGCCCCCTTGTGTGCTATGCTGGTAATACTGTAAATCCCGGGATAAGAGAAGGACGGTATGACAATATCAAAATCTGAATACTGGCTAAGCCTAGAGAAACATGACATCAAATAATGTGGTTGTCCAGTAAAAAGTCACTGTACATCCTGTCTGATCATCTGCAACCATTTGGACTGATTTCATGCGTGCCATGGTCTCTATGAATCATTACATGTGTTGAAGCGATTTAGTGTCTTCCTCCCAGAGGCGCTGTGAAAACACAAAGACCAGAGAGAAACAATAAATCTAGACGGCTGCCAAGACGTGCTGAACCCACTGACGGTCATCTAAAGGCAGAGGCCCCTGGAGATGGTCCGCGGGAGCTGGAAAAGCCAGCGTTGTGCACCACCGCTGGGACCATCAGTTCCAGCCCAGCCGCCACGCAAAGAATGGTGGCTTTCATGGCAGGCAGTATCAGCGAGGATGCAGGGGAGCGGAAAGCACAAAAATAATCTTAAAATGAGCACCTGAATCGCACCTTTTCATTTCAGCCGATCGGAGCCCCCAGGCCACCGGGAGAAGAAAGAGACAGTGTGGGCGAAAGGGGCAGGGGAGGTAGGCCAGGTGGAACTGTGTCTGTTCAGTAGGATAGAGAGAGGTGCAGGGGTCACAGGATTAGGCTCATATCAGTGTTGATAAAAATCCCTTTCTTGTGAATGGGGGTCCTGTGGGCCTGAATGTGACCACTATCTGCAACAACAAGTCACCTTTATGCACGGAGGGCAAGGTAATTACAGGCCGCAGGTCAGGCTGCTCCGAGCGTATACATTACTGCTGCCTCTGCCAGCACCCAGCCACCCCCAGCCCTGCCTGCACTCAGCCATGTGGAGAGGAGAGGCCAGGGAGCACTGCTGGGAAAAGGAAGTCCAGTCCTAGGCTGCCCTGAGGCATCGTTACCTGACAGGCCCACATTGAGGCAACTGAAGGAGCCACACACACACCTTTACACCTCACCACTCACAGACACTGACTGCTTTGTCTCCCCCGCTCCTTCACAGAGCCTGCTCATATGGTCATCTGAACCATGCTCCCTATTTGATCACTAGCTGACCGCCTCTGCATTGAGGGGCAAGACAATCCACGACGATGGTCATGCCCGTTGGCTAATATTTATCCCTGGTATGTGAGGGACACAAACACTTGCTTATATAACATGAATGGGCCATTGTATTGGTCACTTCCATGGGGATTTCTTAGGGAATTACAAATAATAATTTGGCACTATTACGTTTGAAGTGCAGGCTGACCGAACTTCCCGAAAGGACACTGATTATGCTTGAGTAGAAAACATAAAATCGACTAATTTGATGACAAGGTGTATAAGTCCACTAAAAAAGTTGATTTCAAACTATGGAAAATGCACGCAGTGTTCATTACACTGTACTGCGACGTCTGAATTGATCGGCTGAAACAGAGCCATCAACGGGCCTGAGCAGTAAGCATCCGTCCACCCACAACGTACTGTGGTGTCAACTAGAAGATCTTCCCTGTCCTGACTCCAGCCTGGCACCTGAACTCTGGGAATATCTGATTCCATAAGGCCCGCATAGAGACTAGGTTTCCTTCAGACAGATCATAGCATGCTGTTCTGTACTGTGCAGAGATATTATTCTATTGCTATCTGTATACGGCAGACAATACTGTAAGGCTCCCCTATAGCTGGAAACAAAACCTAATCAAACCGGAGCATTGTGACTTCACTTTAGACAATGAGATCAGGGTAGATCTGTAATCTCAACTTGTCTGCTTTTTTCCTCAGTGGCGGCGGAGGGAGGGAGGCAGAGGCAGCAGTGGTCATGAAACCAGACAGCTGGCTCTAAACAGGAAGTGGGGGCTGTAGAATGCACGGGCGAGGGCCGACAGAGAGAGAGAGAGAGAGAGAAGGGGAGCCACCATTCCGATCCCCAGGCAGCAGGCACAAACATGTGCGTGTGCCCCATCAATCTGGAGGTAAGGAAGACACGGCTGCCACTGCTGCTGTGATGCTGTGTGATAAGAGGCGGCGCCACGCTGGTTGGAGCTCTGAGCCGATGACTAATCACACCCAGACTGATAAGAGCCGTAAAAAGGCAGCAGATGATCCATTGGGGCTGCTCCTAATATGCCAGGAATGGGATAGGAGGCCTGCAGGGCAGGGGGTCCCGGTTTAAAGACAGGTAATAAATGTTTGCAGCCTACTTTAGCAAAACAGACCTGATGCCTATGTGATGCAGGGCATCTGTCCGTGGCCGTAGCCAGGAAACAGACGAGATCCCATTGCTCACGACATTCACATCTCGATCATAAACCTTAGGGACGCTTTGACTCACTCGATTCGCTGTGAAGAATCATGCATGGCACACATGCGTTTCCTCACACATTCACACACAGGCTAGGGCTTGTGTTGTACTGCTGATGTGCTGTAAACTCACACACAGACTAGGGCTTGTGTTGTACTGCTGATGTGCTGTAAACTCACACACAGACTAGGGCTTGTGTTGTACTGCTGATGTGCTGTAAACTCACACACAGACTAGGGCTTGTGTTGTACTGCTGATGTGCTGTAAACTCACACACAGGCTAGGGCTTGTGTTGTACTGCTGATGTGCTGTAAACTCACACACAGACTAGGGCTTGTGTTGTACTGCTGATGTGCTGTAAACTCACACACAGGCTAGGGCTTGTGTTGTACTGCTGATGTGCTGTAAACTCACACACAGGCTAGGGCTTGTGTTGTACTGCTGATGTGCTGTTAACTCACACACAGACTAGGGCTTGTGTTGTACTGCTGATGTGCTGTAAACTCACACACAGACTAGGGCTTGTGTTGTACTGCTGATGTGCTGTTAACTCACACACAGACTAGGGCTTGTGTTGTACTGCTGATGTGCTGTAAACTCACACACAGACTAGGGCTTGTGTTGTACTGCTGATGTGCTGTTAACTCACACACAGACTAGGGCTTGTGTTGTACTGCTGATGTGCTGTAAACTCACACACAGACTAGGGCTTGTGTTGTACTGCTGATGTGCTGTAAACTCACACACAGACTAGGGCTTGTGTTGTACTGCTGATGTGCTGTAAACTCACACACAGACTAGGGCTTGTGTTGTACTGCTGATGTGCTGTAAACTCACACACAGACTAGGGCTTGTGGTGTACTGCTGATGTGCTGTAAACTCACACACAGACTAGGGCTTGTGTTGTACTGCTGATGTGCTGTAAACTCACACACAGACTAGGGCTTGTGTTGTACTGCTGATGTGCTGTAAACTCACACACAGACTAGGGCTTGTGTTGTACTGCTGATGTGCTGTTAACTCACACACAGACTAGGGCTTGTGTTGTACTGCTGATGTGCTGTAAACTCACACACAGACTAGGGCTTGTGTTGTACTGCTGATGTGCTGTAAACTCACACACAGACTAGGGCTTGTGTTGTACTGCTGATGTGCTGTAAACTCACACACAGACTAGGGCTTGTGTTGTACTGCTGATGTGCTGTAAACTCACACACAGACTAGGGCTTGTGTTGTACTGCTGATGTGCTGTAAACTCACACACAGACTAGGGCTTGTGTTGTACTGCTGATGTGCTGTAAACTCACACACAGACTAGGGCTTGTGTTGTACTGCTGATGTGCTGTTAACTCACACACAGACTAGGGCTTGTGTTGTACTGCTGATGTGCTGTAAACTCACACACAGACTAGGGCTTGTGTTGTACTGCTGATGTGCTGTAAACTCACACACAGACTAGGGCTTGTGTTGTACTGCTGATGTGCTGTTAACTCACACACAGACTAGGGCTTGTGTTGTACTGCTGATGTGCTGTAAACTCACACACAGACTAGGGCTTGTGTTGTACTGCTGATGTGCTGTAAACTCACACACAGACTAGGGCTTGTGTTGTACTGCTGATGTGCTGTAAACTCACACACAGACTAGGGCTTGTGTTGTACTGCTGATGTGCTGTAAACTCACACACAGACTAGGGCTTGTGTTGTACTGCTGATGTGCTGTAAACTCACACACAGACTAGTGCTTGTGTTGTACTGCTGATGTGCTGTAAACTCACACACAGACTAGGGCTTGTGTTGTACTGCTGATGTGCTGTAAACTCACACACAGACTAGGGCTTGTGTTGTACTGCTGATGTGCTGTTAACTCACACACAGACTAGGGCTTGTGTTGTACTGCTGATGTGCTGTTAACTCACACACAGACTAGGGCTTGTGTTGTACTGCTGATGTGCTGTAAACTCACACACAGACTAGGGCTTGTGTTGTACTGCTGATGTGCTGTTAACTCACACACAGGCTAGGGCTTGTGTTGTACTGCTGATGTGCTGTTAACTCCCACACAGACTAGGGCTTGTGTTGTACTGCTGATGTGCTGTAAACTCACACACAGACTAGGGCTTGTGTTGTACTGCTGATGTGCTGTAAACTCACACACAGACTAGGGCTTGTGTTGTACTGCTGATGTGCTGTAAACTCACACACAGACTAGGGCTTGTGTTGTACTGCTGATGTGCTGTTAACTCACACACAGGCTAGGGCTTGTGTTGTACTGCTGATGTGCTGTTAACTCACATACAGACTAGGGCTTGTGTTGTACTGCTGATGTGCTGTTAACTCACATACAGACTAGGGCTTGTGTTGTACTGCTGATGTGCTGTTAACTCACACACAGACTAGGGCTTGTGTTGTACTGCTGATGTGCTGTAAACTCACACACAGACTAGGGCTTGTGTTGTACTGCTGATGTGCTGTTAACTCACATACAGACTAGGGCTTGTGTTGTACTGCTGATGTGCTGTTAACTCACATACAGACTAGGGCTTGTGTTGTACTGCTGATGTGCTGTTAACTCACACACAGACTAGGGCTTGTGTTGTACTGCTGATGTGCTGTTAACTCACATACAGACTAGGGCTTGTGTTGTACTGCTGATGTGCTGTTAACTCACATACAGACTAGGGCTTGTGTTGTACTGCTGATGTGCTGTTAACTCACATACAGACTAGGGCTTGTGTTGTACTGCTGATGTGCTGTTAACTCACATACAGACTAGGGCTTGTGTTGTACTGCTGATGTGCTGTTAACTCACACACAGACTAGGGCTTCTGCTATAAACTCACACACAGACTAGGGATTCTGCTGTTAACTCACTCAGACTAGGGGTTGTGCTGTAAACTCACACACAGACTGGGGGTTCTGCTGTTAACTCACACACAGACTAGGGGTTCTGCTGTTAACTCACACACAGACTAGGGATTGTGCTGTAAACTCACACACAGACTAGGGGTTGTGCTGTAAACTCACACACAGACTAGGGGTTGTGCTGTAAACTCACACACAGACTAGGGCTTGTGTTGTACTGCTGATGTGCTGTAAACTCACACACAGACTAGGGCTTGTGTTGTACTGCTGATGTGCTGTTAACTCACACACAGGCTAGGGCTTGTGTTGTACTGCTGATGTGCTGTAAACTCACACACAGACTAGGGCTTGTGTTGTACTGCTGATGTGCTGTTAACTCACATACAGACTAGGGCTTGTGTTGTACTGCTGATGTGCTGTTAACTCACATACAGACTAGGGCTTGTGTTGTACTGCTGATGTGCTGTTAACTCACATACAGACTAGGGCTTGTGTTGTACTGCTGATGTGCTGTTAACTCACATACAGACTAGGGCTTGTGTTGTACTGCTGATGTGCTGTTAACTCACATACAGACTAGGGCTTGTGTTGTACTGCTGATGTGCTGTTAACTCACACACAGACTAGGGCTTCTGCTATAAACTCACACACAGACTAGGGATTCTGCTGTTAACTCACTCAGACTAGGGGTTGTGCTGTAAACTCACACACAGACTGGGGGTTCTGCTGTTAGCTCACACACAGACTAGGGGTTCTGCTGTTAACTCACACACAGACTAGGGGTTCTGCTGTTAACTCACACACAGACTAGGGATTGTGCTGTAAACTCACACACAGACTAGGGGTTGTGCTGTAAACTCACACACAGACTAGGGGTTGTGCTGTAAACTCACACACAGACTGGGGGTTGTGCTGTAAACTCACACACAGACTGGGGGTTGTGCTGTAAACTCACTCAGACTAGGGGTTGTGCTGTAAACTCACACACAGACTGGGGGTTGTGCTGTAAACTCACACACAGACTGGGGGTTGTGCTGTAAACTCACACACAGACTGGGGGTTGTGCTGTAAACTCACTCAGACTAGGGGTTGTGCTGTAAACTCACACACAGACTGGGGGTTGTGCTGTAAACTCACACACAGACTGGGGGTTGGCCATGGCCATACATGAATGGAGAATATCCTGTCCAACTACCAGAGATTACAACGCTGTCCTGCAAGTCTAATTTAAGGATGGGGGGAAACGCACAAAAGTTATTTGATTTTATCAGAGATTATACCATTTGAAAAATCTCTTGTAAGAAGAGATCATAGTACAAATCGACATGAGCAAAAGACACGAGCAAGAGCAAACTGCCAACATCATCTAGATGTCACAATAAACAGGCAGAAGTGTGGATGTGATCACATTTGTGCTGTTAAAAGATATAAAGAGATCTACAGTGATCTCCAGGGATCTGTGCTGGAAGGAAACACAGAGGATACACCAGGCCTTGGGTATTCTACTAACACTGTCATAATGGGAAACGAGTGCATTAACACACACACACACACACACCTACATGCACACATACTCAAGCTCACTCTCTTGAGTGCATGCATTGCAGACCGGCAGCAAAAAAAGGAGTATAAAATAATAATCGCTTTGGCTTGTTTATTTCTTTCTTCTCCACGGGCTTTTATGTCTCTGCAGCGATTAGATCAGAAACCAGGACGGCAGCTTACAGATTTCTGACTTTGTATTTGCATGATGTGTCCTCAGCAGATGTGCAAATTAGGCCAGAGAGAGAGAGAGAGAGAAAGGACGAGAGAGTGTGAGAGAGAGTGTGACAGAGAGAGAGAGGAGGGGAGGGGAGGAGAGAGAGAGAGAGAGTGACAGAGAGAGAGAGAGAGACAGAGAGAGAGAGAGAGTGACAGAGAGAGAGGAGGGGAGGAGAGAGAGAGAGAGAGAGAGTGAGAGAGAGAGAGAGAGAGAGAGAGAGAGAGAGAGAGAGAGAGAGAGAGAGAGAGAGAGAGAGAGAGAGAGAGAGAGAGGAGAGATTTTTCTCTGTATTTTTTTGCAGTTAACACCATCAGTGTCACATTGCCCTGCAGATAAACAGATGTCGCTGCAGTTTTGTCACTGTGGCTTTGGGGCCAGATGTTGGTTGCCTGTCGGTCCCCTCCGTTGTTCCATCCTTTGGTGCCCTGACATATTGCGCTATGCTGACTGCTTACAGTACACTGCACATGATGTCATTGAGGCCTCTTTATGTGGGCCACACTAGGATGGCACTTTTCATAATAAGTCCTCATCCCCTTAGTTTTCATAAAAACATGTGATGTCCAATATAGATTATATTCAAATGGAGTCCTTGAGGTTTTGTTGGTGATGCCACATATTCATGCTATTATCAGAAAATATTTATCACCTAGGCTTTCATAAGAGACTAAAGCCAGTGAGGATTCCTGGGTAGTGTCACAACCAAATCACATTGCTGTGCCGTTACAAGACTGGAAAACAACCAAATCTCTGGAAATAGATTGTAATAAAATAACTAAACGAAAACCCACAAAAATAATAATAATTTTCACAAGACCATGGAAATCCTATTTCCCATTGGTATTATTCCTCTGTCATTTTTTACAATTCACTATCCCAAGCTAGTCTCGAAAACCAGAGCCTAGGCAACAGTGTCTGGTTTCAATAATGGACTGCCTAGGGTCGGGTTTACAAGACTAACAGCCAGCAATTGTATAATATCAATCCATTCCCATCCTCACACCAGACCAAGTCAAAAGGCTACCATGTTCATGGTCAGGCTTTACCTTTTGTAGTCATGGCAACATGTCCAGTACTCATCCATATTACAATATAAAAACAAAGCACGAGCTGTGATTAGGTGAACTGTAATGCCAGGGGGGATTGAGGAGACACTTTGGTTTCTCGTGTGTTTTCTAATATGGCGGAGCTGAGTTCATCCTGTTATCAGTCATGCCCCCTGACCTCGTATGTGTACAATATAATAGTGATGATAAATAATTGAAGTGAGTTGATAGTCAGTGGCCTTGCAGATCATTTGTGTTAAAGGCTGTTCCATAACCTGATGGCCCCATCATATCCAGAGAATCGTCTGATGACGTCTGCTGGCTTTGCCTGGAAGATCATCCTCTCCTGTCTTCTCCGTCTGGAATACAAAACAGTAGAGTGAAGCGTTAAGACATGTTGTTCCATTTGAATCATTGGTGTAGTTCCAGTCTGTCTGAGGCACAGCCACTGTAACATCGACATACCTGCGTGAACAGCAGGACTACAGCTTTTTGACCGTGCCTGCTATACCCACTCCATGTTGGTGCCGCGGCAGCACTAACAGACATCCAAAAACACACCACACTGATGACGATGCATCACGGGTCCTTATTGATCCCAAATGTGGCTGGTCGGCGTGCTGATGGGATTGGCCTTATTAAAATGTGTACTCTGTGTGCGTACAGCTGCCTCGCATCACAGGGAGATACTTCACAGATTGGACACATACAGGGCCATTATGGATAATTCAGTGGAGTCTCCAACCCGTTAGGCCCTCAGCAGCTGAGGCCTGGCAGAGAAGGAGGAACCCACTGTGTAGCCTGCAGGGGCTGGAGCAGTTATTACGCAAGCCATGTTTCAAATCAAGTCAAATCAAATTGTATTTGTCACCGAATACAACAGGTGTAGACCCTACAGTGAAATTCTTACTTATAAGCCATTGACCAACAACGCAGTTTTAAGAAAAAATAAGTGGTAAGAAAGTATTTACTAAATAAACTGAAGTAAACAATAAATAGAAAATAAATAATTATAGCAACAATAAAACAACAGTAATGAGGCTATATACAGGGGATACTGGTACAGAGTCAATGTGCAGGGGCACCGGTTAGTTGAGGTAATTGAGGCAATATGTACATGTAGGTAGAGGTAAAGTGACTATGCACAGATAATAAACAGAGAGTAGCAGCAGCGTAAACAAGGGGGGTCAATGCAAACAGTCCGGGTAGCCATTTGGTTAGCTGTTCAGGAGTCTTATGGCTTGAGGATAGAAGCTGGTAGCCTTTTTGTCCTAGACTTGGCGCTCCGGTACTGCTTGCCATGCGGTGGCAGAGAGAACAGTCTATGACTAGGGTGGCTGGAGTCTTTGACAATTTTTAGGGCCATCGTCTGACACCGCCTGGTATAGAGGTCCCGGATGGCAGGGAGCTCTGCCCCAGTGATGTACTGGGCCGTACGTATTACCCTCTGTAGTGCCTTGCAGTTGGAGGCCGATATGCAATAGTGCACATCACTTACTGAAGACCGTAGAGATCAGAGCACCCATGTGCCCGCTGGCCTGACGTGCCCTAACCCATTCAGCTGTCCACCTCAGTGTACCCCAGTCCTCTCCTTTCTTCGCATTGCACCATGGCAAAGCCACGCTAATGAGCTTAAATTGAAAGCCGAGGTATTTCAGAGTCACAGTGTCATGAAGTGGATAAGGACCTTATCGCGGGCCTGTTTTTAAGGAAAGGAATTAGATTAACACATCAGTAAACATAGAAGAGAGCAGAAGGAGAGAAGGTGAAAGCTAACAGAAAAAAATGAACAAGCAGCATAAACAGTTAGTTAATAAGGGCAGAATTATACCGCCAGCGTGCCTTGACCATTTGTCTGGCATAAGATGCACTTAAATTCATCCCGCTGCTGCGTAGTCCAAAAATGTACTTTTCTAAGCCAGAGCTTGGAGCATGCATTTCTCGCAATTTAAATTGTCCAAACTAGTTAGGCTTTCTGGTGGCAGTGTTATCTTTTATCAATATAATGAAAAGCATGAGCTGCCGCACACCCCAAATAAGTTGGTAAAGGTGCTGTGTAACAGCGTGTAAACTGTATGCTATAAAAATAAAGAGGGTCGCACCCTCTAATTACAAGCTCCCAGTCATTTATTTGGTAAACCACCAATGTTTCGGCATCACTGTGCCCTCTTCAGGGAACAGCGCATTTCAGAAAGTATTCAGACCCCTTCAGTTTTTTCCACATTTTGTTATGTTACAGCCTTATTCTAAAATGTATTAAATAAAATAAACTAATCAATCTACACACAAAACCCTATAATTACAAAGCAAAAACAGGTGTTTAGAAAAAACTGAAAAACCTTATTTACATAAGTATTCAGACTCTTTGCTATGAGACTCAAAATTGAGCTCAGGTGCATCCTGTTTCCTTTGATCATCCTTGAGATGTTTCTACAACTTGATTGGAGTCCACCTGTGGTAAATTCATTTGATTGGCACACACCTGTCTATGTAAGATCCCACAGTTGACAGTGCATGTCAGAGCAAAAACCAAGCCGTGAGGTCGAAGCATTCCTGCTCCGAGACAGGATTGTGTCGAGGCACAGATCTGGGGAAGGGTACCAAAACATTTCTGCAACAAGGTCCCCAAGAACTCAATGTCCTCCATCATTCTTAAATGGAAGAAGTTTGGAACCTCCAAGACTCTTCCTAGAGTTGGCCCCCCAGCCAAACTGAGCAATTGGGGGAGAAGGGCCTTGGTCAGGGAGGTGACCAAGAATCCGAAGTTCACTCTGACAGAGCTTCAGAGTTCCTCTGTGGAGATGGGAGAACTTTCCAGAAGGACAACCATCTCTGCAGCACTCTACCAATCAGGGCTTTATGTTAGAGTGGCCAGACGGAAGCCACTCCTCAGTAAAAGGCACATGACAGCCCATTTGGAGTACCTATAGAGTCCTATAGGCACCTAAAGGACTCTTAGACCATGAGAAACAAGATTCTCTGGTCTGATGAAAACAAGATTGAACATTTAGGCCTGAAGCCAAGTGTCAACTCTGCAGGAAACCGGGCACCATCCCTACGGTGAAGTATGGTGGAGGCAGCATCATAATGTGAGGATGTTTTTCAGGAGCAAGGATTGGGAGACTAGTCAGGATCGAGGGAAAGATGAACGAAGCAAAGTACAAAGAGATCCTTGATGAAAACCTGCTCCAGAGAGATCAGGACCTCAGACTGGTGTGAAGGTTCACCTTCCAATAGGACATCAACCCTAAGCACACAATAAAGACAGTGCAGGCTTGGCTTTGGGACAAGTCTCTGAATGTCCTTGTGTGGCCCAGCCAGAGCCCGGACTTGAACCCAATCGAACAAATAGTTGTGCAGTGATGCTCCCCATTCAACCTGAGAGCTCTGAAGAGAAGAATGGGAGAACCTCCCCTAATACAGGTGTGCCAAGCTTGTAGCGTCATTTAAAAAAATAAATATATATATGTTTTTGCTTTGTCATGGGGTATTGTGTGTTGATTGATTATGGGGAAAAAACACAACTTAATCAATTTTAGAATAAGGTTGTAATGTAACAAAATGTGGGAAAAGTCAAGGGGTCTGAATACTTTCAGAATACACTGTAATAGCATGAATGCTTGAACCAGGTTATGTGCAATTAAAAAGTGGAATTAGTGCAACCAATGACAGTTGTGAGGGGTGTGTCATAAATATTAGGTTGATTAAAATGAATTGAGTGAAACTGTTAAAAGACAATAGTTAACAGCATGTTGAATATATTCGTCTATTGTTATCATATTGCAACATAATAAGATTTTGTACATAATAATGTATGTTGATGCTATTACTATTTAATTTAATCTCATATACAGTACCAGTCAAAAGTACACGCCAACTCATTCAATGGTTTTTCTTAATTTTTATTAATATTTACATTGTAGAATAATAGTGAAGACATAAAAATAATGAAATAACACATATGGAATCATGTAGTAACCAAAAAAGTTTTAAACAAATCTAAATATATATATTTTTTGAGATTCTTCAAAGTAGTCACCCTTTGCCTTCATGACAGCTTTGCATGCTCTTGGAATTATCTCAAACAGCTTCATGCGATCGTCACCTGGAATGCATTTCAGTTAACAGGTGTGGATTGTTAAAATGTAATTTGTGGAATTTCTTTCCTTCCTAATGTGTTTGAGACAATCAGTTGTGTTGTGACAAGGTAGGGGTGGTATACAGAAGATAGCCCTATTTGGTAAAAGACCAAATCCATATTATGGCAAGAACAGCTCAAATAAGCAAAGAGAAACAACAGTACATCATTACTTTAAGACATGAAGGTCAGTCAATATGGAACATTTCAAGAACTTTTAAAGTTTCTTCAAGTGCAGTCGAAAAACCATCAAGAGCTATGATGAAACTGGCTCTCATGAGGACCACCACAGGAAAGGAAGACCCTGAGTTACCTCTGCAGCAGAGGATAAGTTAATTCGAGTTATCAGCCTCAGTAATTGCAGCCCAAATAAATGCTTCACAGAGTTCAAGTAACAGACACATATCAAGATCAGCTGTTCAGAGAAGACTGTGTGAATCATGCCTTCACGGTCGAATTGCTGCAAAAGGACACAAATAAAAAGAAGAGACGACTTGCTTGGGGCAAGAAACACATTAGACCGGTGAAAATCTGTCCTTAGGTCTGATGAGTCCAAATGTGAGATATTTGATTCCAACCGCCATGTCTTTGAGAGACGCAGAGTAGGTGAACAGATTATCTCCACATGTGTGGTTCCCACTGTGAAGCACGGAGGAGGAGGTGTGATGGTGCTTTGCTGGTGACACTGTCTGTGATTTATTTAGAATTCAAGGCACGCTTCACCAGCATGGCTACCACGGCATTCTGCAGTGATACGCCATCCCATCTGGTTTGCACTTAGTGGGACTATCATTTGTTTTTCAACAGGACAATGACCCAACACACCTCCAGGCTGTGTAAGGGCTATTTGACAAAGAAGGAGAGTGATGGAGCACTGCATCAGATGACCTGACCTCCACAATCACCAGACCCATTTGAGATGGTTTGGGATGAGTTGGACCGCAGTGTGAAGGAAAGGCAGCCAACAAGTGCTCAGCATATGTGGGAACTCCTTCAAGACTGTTGGAAAATCATTCCAGGTGAAGCTGGTTGAGAGAATGCCAAGAGTGTGCAAATCTATCATTCAAGGCAAAGGGTGGCTACTTTGAAGAATGCAAAATATATTTATATTTTTGGTTAGTAGATGATTCCATGTGTGTTATTTCATAGTTTTGATGTCTTCACTATTATTCTACAATGTAGAAAATAGTTTTTTAAAAATAAAGAAAAACCCTTGAATGAGTTGGTGTGTCCAAACTTTTGACTGGTACTGTACATATTTAATTGTTTTCATTTCATCTTTGTTTCATGTAAGGTTCAACTGTAATGTATAATAAGCATCATCAACAAAGGGCACATCTTAAATGCACGCTGATAAGCTGTAGAAAGAATATGTTCATTTTGTTCATTTTGTTAATAAAAAGGGCTTGTTCATAAAAAAATATTGAAAAAACATGTAAATCCAAAAAGTTCCCTGATGGCCAAAAAGCTGGTCCCTCATGTACTGCTGTTTTTATGTTCCTAGAAATGGACTACATGATGTCGTGTTATTATGAATGCCAGAATCCTTCCTTGTAAAACCAGATATGGGAATGATTCTGTGCTGTGATAGGGCTCCATATGGAACTGTTCAGAGAACAGTAGCGGTATGGTGTTCATGTTAGACACAACAACAACAACAAAAACATTGCATTACTGCCATGAAGGTTACGCTTCCAAATGTGGTATGACTTTAATCCTCTCCTGAGAGGAAGTCGCATGTTTTGACCAATGGCCAAACTTTGAGACTAAGACAATGTTACATATGGCCTGATCCACACATGATTCAACCAATTATTAGCCATGGTGAAGTACGAGCAAGCAGTCGAGCATCTGAGCTTTCTACACATTCTGTCTGACCTGTCACTGCTCTGAACACTCACTCTGCCATGTGCCTTTAACCTGTCAGCAAGTCACAAATTACCTCTGACACACGCTCCCTCAGCCAGACTGGCTTAAGTGAAAAGCCAGAAAGCAAAATTAGAGGCCAGTGCATTTATTACAATTGGAGTGAAAGAGAACTGACTGGCTGCATCTCAGTCACGCTGTGACGATGAGTGAGGTGAGGGTGGAGACTGAGGTCAGTCATAGAATGACCACTGTTAGCCTTTCGCACTAGCTGTTTGTTAGTTGCTTCCAGCCTCTCCTCCAGCTGGAGATATCAATCAAACACTTGGCCCTATGACAAGACGTGGAGGGTTCACAAAGTGTAGCATGCCATTTCCTCATCTCTTCAGATTTCCTACAATGACATTCTCATATCAAAGCGCTGTAGACATAGAGCAGATAGGGAGTCTTGAGTATCCTTGATGTGGGGGAAATCACTCTTTGAATAATAAACTCCCCCATCAGCCCGCAGGACATAAAAAGAGAAAGTCTCGAGATTCAAGATGGACTATAAAATGTCCCTCTGCTCTGCTCCCTGTGTAAGGCTGAGGCTTCATGGAAATTGAATGAGATTACCAGCTCTACTCAGGGTGGGTCAAATGGGGGGCATTTTCAGGGGTTTGATTAAATCTTTAAATTACTGATGGAAACCAGCTTTATGATATTTACCCACAAAAGCTTGTGATGGGCTGTTTTCAATAACAGGGAAAAATTATTATAGCAGAATGGGTCAGCATTAGTCTCAATAATGTCTCAAGTGACATGGAACCCAGCACACTAGGCAGCAATCCCAGCGGTGTAAAAATATGTTTTCCTCCAAGTCCTTTGTTGTTTTTGGGGTGAGCTCTCTAAGAAATAAATCCCCAAATAACATGGTTTAAATGTTATATCTTATGGAATATATAAAGTAAGTCCAACTACAAACTAGTATCCCCAAGCACTTAGAGTATAACAAGACTTATTAAAACACTATGAGAAAGGACTGCCTTGAAGCTTAGAGCAGACCCAGCCAGCCAGCCTCATCTCAGCACTTCGCATTAGACTCAGCTCTGACATCATATGCCTCATCTCAATATGGTCCTCTCTGGGATCTCTACCCTCAGCTACCGTGGCGAGCCACACACTCCCCTCATACACTGTACTTCATACAACAGAACAATATCCTTCAAATCAGCGTAGACAAAAGTCAGGAGACGTTCTTCGTGACCAAGCAATAGCATAAATGACCCTTTTTCTCAGACTTAATTACTGAGCTACTAAGGCCACCGCACTGTCAAAAGGAGAGCTTCGATACTTCATCCAAAAGAGACTGGAGACTCGGATTTCCTCCCTCAACTGGGGCCGCGTGTGATTCTTTTTTTAATGTGGCAATGTGAGACGGAGGAAAAGTTCATCTGACAGACAGAGACAATCTATCATTTATACATAAGTGATACAGTCACTGTGGCATTACATCTATAAGCCATATCCATCCATTTCCAAAAGCTGCGTGGCCAACGTAAGTCATGAAAGAGGATCCCTTAGGTAGGGATCAGTCCTCCATGATTCATTTTCAATAAGGCATTACTTTTTTAGGGCCTCAACGGGGGATCCTAGGGTTAGGGCAATACGTACAACATACAACACTTCCATTAATTGCACAGAGATACTGTCATTTCTCAGACGATCCAATTCTGCAGATAGCATGGATGCACTTGCTCTTATGAAGCCATTAGGCTTTGACAATGTCCAGGCACAGATACACTCACACACTCACACAAACAAACAAACACAAACATATACACTACACATACAAGCCCTATCCCCTCTCCCTCTTACTGCACTGGGTTTTAAACTACTTATTATCCTATTGTGATACAATGGCCATGGCTTAAAAGCTGATTGCTTCCTGTACTATAATAATCTGGGCACATCTGTAAGGCCGAAGGATTGCCCTGCTCTGTTCTGCAGATCTCACATGTGTTCTAAATATGCCTTTGGACTGATTCACTCTTTTTAATGCTCATTTTAAAATGTAATTTATCGGAAAAGTGCACAGTGTTTTATTCTGTTGGACGTTGGCAGCGTGAATGCAAACACACACATACACCCACACACATAAACAGGCTAATGAGTGTGTGACAGCTGCTCTCCTGCCTGAATCTGCATAAACAGGTAGAAACAGTTGCCTATGTGTCTAGCGCCCAGCACGTCTGCTCCAGTTGCTTGCACACACATTAACCCCCCGCACCACCCACACACACACACAAACACACACACAGATGGCACCCCACACTCAGTCAAACACAGCCTATAGTGAAAACCCACATGATATCATGCACTGAGAGCTAATGCTGCCCAACACCGCCATCTCTCTCACTGGGCAGATGAACTGAGGCAGCCAGTCAGTATGCTGGACGTCTGCTTTGACACCGTCCGCCTCCAGACTTGCATCTTTCACAGTTCTGGTATCTGTGGTACTGGAGTAAACGCACAGTGCAGCGCTGCTCTACTCTGAGTGCTGTGAGCATACCGTCAGTATGCTGCTGATGAGATGAGCTGAGACAGACACATCCAGAGGAGCAGATGGCTTAACACAGCCACACCTCTCCTCTCCGCCCTGGTCTACCCTGCACAGCTCAGCACAGCCTTGTCCAGAGCTCGGCTCCAGATGTGCTGGACTCAGCCCTGCAGTAGAGGAGGGAGTGTGGGGGAGGAAGAGTGAGAGGCTTTAACCTTGGGATGAGCCAGAGCGCGGCTGGGGGGCTACGGGGCTGGGGTTGGTCTAGAGGGAGTGTGGTGTACACATTCCATCAGCTCTGGTTCTTCTCGGGCCTACAGGGGAAGACTTCTAGAAGTGTTACATACAGGTAGGCCCTGATGTGTGAGCAGGAAGTATAACATGTCACAACCCTGATTATTAAACATCCGAACGGCCTGGTTCCTCCAGAAAAGAGCACAGAATAGGAGTGCAGAGCAGAGTAGGAGAAGAAAGCAGTGTCTAGACAGACTAGAACAACGTGGAGCCACAGAGGACCTGGATGGTTCTATAGAGGACATGGCAGCTGGATGGAAATGCATGACAACAGGACCAACAGGACAACAGGACCTGCAGCTGATGCACTACCACTGTCAGACTGATAGTGCAAGGTAAAAAGAATGGTGAAAGCAGAATGACAATGTGTGTTGAGCAGAGTCAGGGAGTGTTCAAACTGCCTGTTCCGCACTACGCCATATAGATCATGAGAATGCAGGAAAAATCCGGACACTCACATTGGTTGGAGGGTTTCTCCAGAAAGTTAGAAATGAGCATTATTCAATATATATCAGTCTAGATTTCACCCTTGTTTTGGACAGCTCTGTTATATTAGGGCTTGTGTGTGTGTGTGTGTGTGTGTGTGTGTGTGTGTGTGTGTGTGTGTGTGTGTGTGTGTGTGTGTGTGTGTGTGTGTGTGTGTGTGCGCCCACCCTGTTCCAGGTATTTGGCTTGGGGATAGTGGATATGTGCCTATTTACCGGCCATGGCACTAAACTACGCCAAGGAGTAAAGAAATAAAGTTCAGGTTTCATCTGTGGTTTGGAGAAGCCAGACCCCTGGCTGTTACTGTTAACTGGAGGGAAAACTAGAAAAAAGAAAAGTATCATTTAACAGCCCCCAACCTGGGGCTCTCGCTCTCACAATACTAAAAGCTTAGCAAGAGTCCACAGCTGCAAACAGCTGAGGGTAAAATCATAGCACTGCTAAAAAAGAAGGCACCCTTTATACAGACTATAGCCTCCATTCCACAGGATGGGAGAGAGGAATATAAAGAGCAAATGTTGACAAACTGATATTCCCATTCCCATTATACAATTTACAGGCCATGCTGAGCAGCACAACATGTCTGGCAAGAAAACAGACAGTGTTTGTGTGGACACCTGGGTGCATCTGGACGTTGCTGGCGCCCAGACAGGACCTAATTGACGTGAATGGAGGGAAGGCAACAGCATCGCATGCAAACAGTGTCTCATAGCAGAGAGATGATAGGGTAGGAGTATCATGGGAAAGGCTCCACTGATGATCCGCTACACGGCCTGACAACGAGGCCCTTTGTGCTCCTACCCTCCATATCTTTGTGCTCTTACTTAAACCATTCAAATAATTCTCTGGGAGAGGCCTGTCAAGGCCAATTACCATGGAAAACATCCTGAGGTGCATAATATGAGGACTAGAAGGGAATAGGTGTCTGTTGTTGAGGCGGTACTGAGCCTAGGAGACAAACAAACAGACAGATCTACTCAACAAGATGGTGTATTAACTATGACAGACAAATCAATACCACTCACACATTTCATGTAACATCAGAACGTAATGGACAAAAGATCCACCACACTAACCAGATTTCCAACCTTTATATGCTAGTAAAGTACATGTTGGATAAAACATTTCACCAAAGGCCTGATGGAAAGGGTACATAGTCTAGACAAGGTGGGATCTTTTTGTGTCTGTAAAATGTGTTATGTGGGAAATGGCAGTGGAAACACCTTTAAGTGTAAACATTGATATAATAACCATCATATCTTGGCCATGTTCTGTTATAATCTCCACCCGGCACAGCCAGAAGAGGACTGGCCACCCCTCTTAGCCTGGTTCCTCTCCAGGTTTCTTCCTAGGTTTTGGCCTTTCTAGGGAGTGTTTCCGAGCCAACGTGCTTCTACACCTGCATTGCTTGCTGTTTGGGGTTTTAGGCTGGGTTTCTGTACAGCACTTTGAGATATCAGCCGATGTACGAAGGGCTAGATAAATACATTTGATTTGATTTGATATGATATGGAAGTAAACTTGGAGTCACGCGATGGATGATATGTTGTGGGGACTGACTCCTCCCACTACGACTCAGAAAAGCATGCAGTTTATTTGACTACAAATAAGTTGTGATGAACTTCACAGGGTGGTAAAAGTGCACGGTGATGATCTTGATGCTCCTTTCCAATAAATACAGAGGGTCTTATTCTGGGGACATGATAATCGATGCCTGGCTGCAGTTTGACCCCCCCAAAAAAAAAAAAAAAAAAATCGATATATTTTGTCCATAAAAATGTCATTGTGTAGACTAGCCTACCCGCACTGTATCTGCCAGCTGTTGGCTAGAGAGCACATACCAAGACCAGAGTGGGGGATTAGCAATATAACGCAAAATTTTGCAAAATCATCAGTATAGTTGAAAATGCGATGGAAACCCATTAAACTTGTATTTTTTATTCCGTATATGGGAATTTTACTGGAAAAGTTATTTTTAGGAGTACTATGTCATCACGCACAGCCTTTTATCTGAAACAAGTCAATTTGATGGAAACATCTCTGTTGGGAAAATGCGCATATTGTTTTTATGCAGATTTTTGAATATTTGCATGAAAATATGTTGCAATTGAATGGAAACCTAGCAACAGACACAATTACTGGTAAGAGGACACATTTTGTTCTCCTTTGTTGCTGGGAAAGATTATGAGGGACACAAACTGAAGAGGGGAAAATGGAGAGAGAAAAAGAAACAACAAACAAGAAAGAAACTAATAATAAAAGTGAGTGCTCTGTTTACGTGGCAATGAAAGCAGTGAGTGCTCACAGGCCCTGGCCGTTTGGAGGGGGTTTAGATCGCTAGCACACTGCACTGGCCTCCATTATTACAGTGAAATGCCAGCTTGTCACTAATCAGAGAGCGCCCATTAAGAACCCCTAGCCTTCAAAAACTAAAGCGGAGTTTTTGAAGGCGCAGGTACACACACACACACAGTGGCCGTAGCCTCAGACGGTCCTTTACTTCAAAATAGCCCTCCATCCCAGCTCAGCCATTCCTCAGCGGAGCCACCTTTTGTATGGAAGAGGAACAGAGAGAGGAATTCAAGCAGGAAGCAGACTGAAAAGCCATAATGGTGCCTCAGATGGACAGAATGTAAGAGGGGAGGAAAGAAAAATCTTAATGAATATAGCATCCCCTCTGAAAAGACACTTCACCCTCCTCCTTTCAGTGAAAGGCCTTAACCCTCTGTCACCCAGGCCGGTACATACCACTCTCTGCCGCCTCCACAACACAGTTCTGTAACTCTCACTTCCTCTGTCCCAATCACCTCAATCTTGGAATGAAACACCAACAGCTCTATGTCATGCCAACTGAAATAACAGGCTTTTTTGCCCTTTATAAAACACTTTCAATAGCTGTAACTCACAGGATTAGTTGGGGAATTGTACAGCAGAATAAAGATTTGTAAGCCAAGAGAAACAAATCATGACAGAGAAACTCAGTCAGTGGTGAAGAGGGTCTCAAACCAAGAAGATAACTTCTAGGGAGGGCAGATATTGTAATAAATGCCCTGTGAGGGACATAAGTTTGGTAGCTGGCTCTGTCACCAGGACGACTGGAAGGCAGGTCACACTATTGTCACCTGATCGTCCAGCCGGGGCCCCACCAGACCATGCCCACCCTCTTTGGCATTATCTGCACTGCCACCACTGTGTGTGTACAGACCACTTTACTCCTCTAATACTCCACTCCTCCACTCCTCAGACTCTTTTTCCAGTTCCCATCAGTTAAATATTGGTTAACATGCACTGTAGAAACATACAACACAAACTATTTTGTTTCTGCAGTGAATGAAGACTTATGCAAGCATAAGCATAGGTTTTCACTCAAGTTGTTCGACAGCGATTACAAACTTGGCATAAATGTTCTTATCCAAATAGCACAGAATGGAGAAACATAATCCAGTGGGTGGAGTTTATGTTTGAGAGGAGGGGCTCTCAATATGAGGGGGAGGAAGAGCAGTTGGAGCTCTGTGTTGCCATGGGGAAATCACTATCGTGTCATGCTGACCCGTGTGAATTCCAACAATCATCATTACAAAATGACTCAGTTCCACAGTTAAAAAGGGGGCAACAGTGCGCTGGGAAAAAAATGGCCGATCCCCTCAGACGCAGTGAAAACAAATGAAAAGGGCCATTATAAAACGCAGATGCAGCAAAGAAAATAAGCTTCACAAGATTTACTGTGTTTCTGAAGACCTAAGCTATATCTGTGCTAAAGACATTACAGAGACAGGTAATACCAGGCCACTGCTTAGCTCGGTCACAGCTTTTGTTTTGTGTCAGTTCTCTTTCTTTTTCAAACTCTAACTGGGGTCAGTCCATATTATGTGAAAGTGGCAAGCAGCCAGTCTTGTAATCACAAGGGATTGATACAGACAGGCACCACAGCAATATTCCTTGTTTTATAGAATCAGTTTTATATAGGCTAGATAATATTAGATGGCACTTATTGTGCAGTGAGTTATCATCAATTGTAGCCTATGCATGTACCCAGGTAGGAAACAATATTACAAGTATGTCATACACAGACACCATACACAGAAAAATATACATTGTTAATAAAGAAAAACAAGTGAAATTGAATGCATCTTTCAAAGTGATATTGGCAGGCGAGTGAGATGAGGGTACAGGCCTAGTACATTAGTAACATCCCCCCACAGACCAGGGATCCAGTTAGGTCTCTACTGAGCACGCCCAGAGCCATAAATGCATGCAGAGACATAATCAATGGGCTCACCATGTGGCTCTGATCAACAGACAGTAATCTGATCATGTCAACTTACTTAGGCAAATGTGGTAACCATACTGATTACTAATGTCATGAAGCATTTCAACTTCCCCCCAAAAAAACATGAAAAAAGGGACCAGAGTACATTTCTCCACATGCAAGACTCAATGATCAAAGGGATTGTAATTAGGAAGGCTGTCTACAGTGAACTGCTACTCCAGTCGGGGCCATCCTCCTGTGGTTGCACTGTAGTCCCACAGCGTTGGCCTGAGGAGAAGGCCACTGGGTCCTGCTGACAGATCAGCACAAGCACGCAGATGACCAACACGGAGAGACAGAGGACCTGTCCCTCTGAGAGAGAACACAGACATGTTAATAATACAGTCATCAAGACAATATCATGAACATACATGATACATGACACACACGCCATGTGCCAAAACCAGACGAAGCTCAAAGTCAACACAACCGGTAACAATCATTCCTACAGACAATCAATAGACAACTGGACAGAAATAACCATCTGACTGGGTTCAAACAATCTCTGTTGGTCAAACGACCCATTTTTGACATCTTAGTAATGGCAAATGAAAGGAAACAAATAATACTGGACCCATGCACACAGTGAGCTACTGACTGTGGGTCCAACACAGAACTGTAATCTCTGTTAATGATTCCTGGAAAGGTATTCCAAGAGGAGAAAAAAACAGAGGAAAACTCCAGGTCATCCCTTACAAAGACAAGCAGCTGTTTAAACAGTTCCACGATACTGAAATTGGCTACAATTTATACAAAGCAGACTTCAAACAGCCAGAATGAGCAGACAGTATTTACATAACCCACAGGATAATGTTTCTCCACTCAGAAGAGATGGCCCCCATTAATGGAGAGCAATAAAAGGAAGTCATTTCCACATCCTCTAGTTTTATCTAATGAGAGTCTGCTGATAGCGAGGACTACTTCACTTAACCACAACTGGTCTAGTAAAGTGCTTGACAGGCCACATTTACTTACATTTGTATCAGTGAGGAGAAGAAGAAAAAAAAAGTTTCTAAAACCCATAAATTTGCCCCTTTACTTCATGGAAGAAACCTACTCCATTTTTAAAAAGCCCTTAGTAAAGAATTATAATTTAGCCAAGGGTTTCTAATGGAAATAAAGTACACTTCTACAGTATCCACACAGTCATTCATTAGTCCTTACTCTGCACACCGAAAGCTATAGTTTTGATATCCAAATGTGTTATACTCCAGATACTTAAGTGAGAACGCTGAGAGCCTCGGTCTTGATGTAACCATGGTGAGATGTCGGTGACTCAGGTCATGAGAAGCCTCAGAAATACATTTCCTTGCCATGGGAAAGGAGAATGTTATTATACAACCCACACACACACACTCTCTCTCTCTCTCTCTCTTTCACACACACACTTTATATGAACTAAAGAGGGAACAAAAACTATTTTTATTATGCAACATATTTGAATAATATCTGAATAGTTAACTAAGAATAACAATTTCTATACATATGATTTAATGTTTATACATGTATAATATTTGTAATGATATGGGAATTAATATTTAAAGAGGAAAAAAACTAAAGGCTATTCGATATACAGTATATAAAAAAATATATATATAGTCAATTATTACAATTGCCTTGGTTCCCATATCTTGACATGCCAACAATTCTGGGCTAAATTCTGACCATTGAATTCCAAATATGTGTGATACAATATCATCATTTTAATATAATTAAAAGTCCATGAAAGTGTGCATCCAATCTAAAAACCACATAATAATTTAGGCTTGACAATTTATAAACATCAATTTGAATTATAGTGAAGGTTATTGCAGTTGCTGAATTGCATTTGTATCAAGTGAAACTTAACGGCACCACCTCACAAACCTTTTCTGCTACCTTCAAACAAGGTGAAGGAAGAACCAGACATAGCTGGCAGCCACATCCCTCCCTCTCTCTGCTAGGTAAATCTACAGCGCCCCACAGAGGACTTCACAAGTAATGCCATAAAGAGGCTCAAGTTGTTTTTATCAGAAACACTGTGCATCTGAAATCCTGTTATGCAGGGAATGAGCTGACCTATTCATTCTATTAGTAATATACACCACATGGCCAAAAGTATGTAGACTCCTATAGACACAACATCTCATTCAAAATCATGGGCATTAATATGGAGTTGGTACCCCCATTACTGTTATAACAGCCCCCATCCACTCTTCTGGGAAGGCTTTCCACTAGTAGTTGGAACATTGCGGGGACTTGATTCCATTCAGCCACAAGAGCATTAGTGAGGTCGGGCACTAATCTAGGGCGAATAGGCTTGGCTTGCAGTCAGCGTTTCAATTCATCCCAAAAGGTGTTTGATGGGGTTGAGGTCAGGGCTCTGTGCAGGCCTGTCAAGTTCTTCCACACCGATCTTGACAAACCATTTCTGTATGGACCTCAATTTGTGCATGGGGGCATTGTCATGCTGAAACCGGAAAGGGCCTACCCAAAACTGTTGCCACAAAGTTGGAAGCACAGAATCATCTAGAATATCATAGTATGTTGTAGCGTTAAGATTTCCCTTCACTGGAACTAAGGGCCCTAGCCCGAACCATGAAAACAGCCCCAGAACATTATTCCTCCTCCACCAAACTTTACAGTTGACATTATGCATTGGGGGCAGGCAGCGTTCCCTGGCATCCGCCAAACCCCAATTTGTCCATCAGATTGCCAGATGGTGAAGCGTGATTCATCATTACAGAGAACGCGTTCCACTTCTCCAGAGTCCAATGGCGATCTTAGGCTTGTATGTCGCTGCTTAGCCATGGAAACCCATTTCACAAAGCTCTCGACAAACAGTTCTTGTGCTGACATTGCCTCCAGAGGCAGTTTGGAAACTCAGTAGTGAGTGTTGCAACCATGACAGATTATTTTTTACGCACTTCAGCACTCGGCGCTTCAGCACTGTGAGCTTGTGTGGCCTACCACTTCGTTTCCACTTTACAATAACACCATTTACAGTTGACCGGGGCAACTCTAGCAGCGCAGAATTATTATGAACTGACTGACTTGTTGGAAAGGTGGCATCCTATGATGGTGCAACGTTGAAAGTCACTGAGCTCTTCAGTAAGGCCATTCTACTGCCAATGTTTGTCTATGGAGATTGCACGTATGTGTGCTCAATTTTATATACCTGTCAGCAACGGGTGTGGCTGAAATAGCCAAACCCACTAATTTGAAGGGGTGTCCATATACTTTTCGTATATACTAGTATATATTTAAGAGAACGATGTGAATTTCAAAATGTTGAAATTGATGAATGGAGCTCAAACCAATTAGACCACCAGTTTGTACAAAGATTAGGGAACTCCAAACAAAAAAATCTAATTTTGTCACGTACACAGTTTACAGCAGGTATACAAGGTGCAGCGAAATGCTTGTGTGCTAGCTCCCTCAACGTTAAAGTACAATAATCAATAATAAGAAGTCAAATAGAAAATGTATTTTAAAAAAAGCAGCAGTAATAGAAAAGGGACTACTAATAGCCTGACATGTACACAATAGGATATACAGAATAGAGTATGCATGTTCTCTGTCAAGTATGATTGTATTTACAAATATAAAATGGGTAGTGGCTTGGTCACACAGTTTAATAAATAGTATATACTAGAGCAGCAGCGTTGTGTGAGTGAGTGAGTGAGTGAGTGAGTGAGTGAGTGAGTGAGTGAGTGAGTGAGTGAGTGAGTGAGTGAGTGAGTGAGTGAGTGAGTGAGTGAGTGAGTGAGTGAGTGAGTGAGTGTATGTGTGTCCTTGTGTTTGTGTTGATAGTCTCTGAGGTGCAAATAGTCTCCAAAGTGCAGGTCTGAGCAGGTAGACAGCTAGGAAATAGAAACCTCCATGACAAAAAAAAATGATTCTTTACGGAAACTTAGATAAATATATGCTTTGAGAAGTGGTCAGCATTAACTAGATATTTCTTAAGAATTAGACTTTAGCATGTATAAGCACAGATAGCTTTGGATTGTCAAATCAAAATCAAACTTTATTTGTCACATGAGCCGAATACAACAAGTATAGACTTTACCGTAAGGGCTTGTAAGTAAGCATTTCACGATAAAGTCTACACTTGTTGTATTCGGCACACATGTAAAGTTTGATTTGATTTTGATTTGATTTGATAGTCCAAAGCATGCAAAAAGTACTACACGTAAAGTGGTGTAAAACTGTGCTGTCACTAATGTGCTTTTACAAAAACTATTTATTGAGCATATCCAATGGACTTATTAATGACAACTCACTTAGTAATCATTTTATATGTATAATATTCAGTTGACATATTTATTCATATGTCCTGTATAATGCAATAGATATTACAAGCTTCATAAGCATGTGACTTCATAACTATTTAATCATTTAATCATACTGGTAGTAAAAGGCAACTTTTTACAGGATTTTTTCTCCTTCTAATAGTTTTTACTGTGGACAAAGCTAAAACAATATGTTGCATTTGGACCAAACTCACTGAGTGGAAGCCACAACTATTCTGCTCCTCACACAAGCCATTTCCATTCTGCCACCCAATCTACACCCACAAAACAACACTCAGAATACAGAGAGAGCAGTGAAGTAAATCCTGAGGTTGTTTTCTGGGGTTTGTGACCATGTAAAAACTGTGAATGTTTAGTGACTTGGTGAATCTACAGCTTTTACTCCAGAACTGGAGAACAGATTGTGTGTCCCTCACATGAAACTTATACCATCCTCTCTTTTTTGGTCCTTTCTAGCATCAGAACTGACGCTCACGCAAACCCCACATTTTGGCTGATGATTTGTGAGAAGTGTCAAGTTTTATTTTGGAAAGTAGTGAATAAATAAAGTGGACACAATGTTTGAATTATCTAACCATGACATCCTCTCCTAGCGCCTGGTGGATAGGGAAGTATTTTTCAAACCTAAAAATATACTTCTATTCATGTGGTGGTTATATAAATGCATGCAGCACAAATGCCACTTTCACATGTATTGCCAGCACTTCTGTTTTAAATGTGTTGCGTGAATTATTCCTTACCGGATACGCATTAAATTACACCTATTAGAAAAGAATGCCTATAATGACCTATCAAATAAACACTTTGAGAATGAACTCATTTATTAAGTTATGACTACGTTTTTATTTAGTTATAATTATATCTAAATAAATGTTCTATCAAACATAATGATAGTGAATTTGAGTCAAAGCTCACAACATTACTTGAAATTATATTGATAATTTTTTTTACGGTTTACAAAGCCTTCCTCCACTCTGTTTTAGTGTGACATAGACGAGAAGTGAGTGTCAACACAGAGGCTACTCCATATTCCAATTATAGACAGGTGAACCTTCCAACATCTCTTTGAAATGGAGGCTGATTTATAACACACACAGACTGCTGCTCGGAGACGCACAGTGTTTCCCTGCCATGATGTCACTCTGGCCCATTCCACATGTTACGTCCCCACTGGTCAGTCATTGAGCTGGGGAAATCAGAGGAGAGATATGAGTTGCTGTTGCTGGTAAATAATGGGGATATTTATCTGTCTGCTGTTCATCTGCTCTGTGTCCACTGAGTGTACAAAACATTAAGAACATGCCCTTTCCATGACAGACTGACCAGGTGAATCCAGGTGAAAGCTATGATCCCTTACTGATGTCACTTGTTAAGACCACTTAAATCAGTGTAGATGAAGGGGAGGAGACAGGTTAAAGAAGGATTTTAAAATATTGAGACATGGATTGTCTATGTGAGCCATTCAGAGGGTGAATGGGCAAGACAAAATATGTAAATCCCTTTGAACAGGGTATGGTAGTCGGTGCAAGGCACACCGGTTTGAGTGTGTCAAGAACTGCAACTCAGCCCGGTTTTTCATTCTCAACAGTTTCCCATGTATCAAGAATGGTCCACCACCCAAAGGACAACCAGCCAACGTGACACAACTGTGGGAAGCATTGGAATCAACATGGTCCAGCATCCCTGTGGAACGCTTTCGCCATCTTGTAGAGTCCATGCCCCCACAAATTGAGACTGGGTATATAAGAAACGTGTTCTAATGTTTTGTCAATTCAGTGTAGAACTCTTAAACCTCTGCCTGTTTGGGTACCCCAGTCTCAAAATGCTATGGTGCCGTTGCAATAATGACAGTGGGCTCCATATTAATCCCATATCCTCTAACAATATAAATCTGGTTTAAATATCTAGCAAATATAATTTAGGTCTGGGTTTGCCTGCAGGAACAATGGTGTGCTTCAGGTTAGGAGAAGTAGAGGACAGACATTGATAATAAAGCACGATGTTGAGGCAAAACGAGAGCCAGCAGATCAACAACACTAACATCCACCACAATAAAATGCCGTCATTGTATCAAATAAGTCTCTCTTTTACAGTAAGTTTCTCCAAAAAACACTAGTGTTAAGAGGAGAAGAATCTTATAAAATAACCTTACAGCATTAACATAGTATCGCATTGATCTCCATAATCCATTGTTTGTAATGCCTGGCGAGGCTGCCACTCAACAGCCTTCAGACTATCTACCGGGATTCCTCCACTAACAAAACGCACCAGATAAAATCTCTTCAAATATTCCAGACATGCAGCAGAGACAAAGGCGAGAAAGGGTGGGGGTAACCAGTGAGACCATCTCAGACAGCACAGGGTCAAATAGGGATGTCTTTGTCACATTTTTGATCCGTGAAATGGGTGGCTTCAGTAGTCTCTGCCAATCCCTGGCCCCGGCCAGACAAAGTCACATGTGTACCTGTGCTTTTCATGTGGGCCGGCCTCAGACACTGAGGGAATAATTGCCTGGGCAGTGACAGATAATGGCTATATCCCTGCCCATCACCCTCTACAATCACATTCCTGGAGGATTGGCTTTCTCCCTTTTAATGTAGCTGCTACATTGAACAGCTTTGATTAAAGCTCTGGCCTGCGATGGTTTTGGAATGTAAGGTCAAAGCAAAAGCCTCATGCCAACCAACGCTAACCAGCGTTACGCTGAACAGTCTCAATAGTGTGGCCCCTTGTTTCTCCCCAATAGTCCCCATCATGGAGTTGATGCAGAGTGATACATGATACTGTACATGTACAATTACTGTGTGAGTATTAAGGGATGGTGTTCCATATAAGTGGTTAAGTTTGATATACATACAGCCAAAGCCATACTAAAGGTAATATAATTCAGTTCATTGACTCCAGCATCTTCCAAGCCTTATCTTCAAAGGTCTGGGCCGATCCCAACTCAAGGACATAAAGTCATTCCAGGGTCTAGGACAGAGGGTATATAATGGAGACCACTGGCTTGACCCACTTGGTAAGTAAGTGTACTGCATTCTAAACTGGTTGACACTGAGTTACTGCCCTGGCCCCCCTGGCCCCACAGTACGCCCCTCCCCTGGTCGTCAGCAGGGCCCATTTCCCTCCACCACCAGCAGCAGCAACACCCACTGGGGTCAGTCCTGAGAGCCCTCTCAGAGAAAGAACAAGCAGAATCAGGCTGCCAGAAAGATAAGGCAAGGTCCCAGCCGTCCGCCGGTCACCATTATCAGTTTACCCTGGGAGAGATAACGCCGCTTTCAGGACGCTTTCTCTCTTCTCTGGGTTTCTACTGTTTACTGGGACCGGGATCAAAGCCTGACGCATGAGCAGCCTGCAATCCTCTGCTGTTCAGTCTTTGACAAATTAACCAGCACTCATCTGGACTGAGGCCTGCCCTCCCATTGCCGGCCCCTGCCATTCTCTCCTCTCCCATGGCTTTGTACACGAGCAGTCCGGCTCCCTGACGGAGCCTCGAGGTGTTTTACACAGCAATTACTCTTGCCTAATGACAGCCCACACTACACTAGGTTGTAAACTACAGGAGGGTCGTAAAGTCGCTGCCACCAGCAGAGGCGCAAGCTTTGTGGCATTGGCCTGCAGCTATGTGGACAGCCCACCCACAAACTCTACCTCACTCTCTGGGTCTCGCACAAAACACCTCTGGTCGGGGCAAGTGCACCAGGTTCCAACTCAGTCACCTCTCAGGTGTCATACTAGTAAAGAATGCTCATTAAGTCGATAAACGGTATAGAGAAGGGACTCTACCGGAACATCTGACTGTGCTGGCCACAGTGCTTGTTTTCATGCGTGAGCATGAGTGCATGTACGTGTGTGTGTATACCACGACCCTTTGGGAGTAAATATTAGTTCTGCTGAGTCAAACAGAACCTCACAGGTTAGTGAGGTCACAAAAACAGGTTACAGAGAGCGTCATTTTGAGGCCACAACTCGTCTTTACATTTCTACAACATAACAATGAGACACAGATACTTGTTTCAGAATAGCCTCTCTAGTGGCCTTGTCAACTCTTTACACCTACATTTAAACGTAGTCTCGAAGATTGTCTCACCAAGCAAACATTTTTCAGGCCAATTGTTCCTAGGACAATAACCGAGACCTCCTATTTACCAAGTACTTCCTGTTTACCATGTACTTCCTACAGAGAGACAGTCAGCTATTTACTCCCACTGTAAACAACGTTTTGTTTTCAAGGCCAGAGATATTAAATATGCTTTATTCCGTTTCGATGGGACCATGGCATATGACATATCAGTGTCCCTAGACACTTTACCTGGTCAGCACTGACGGTGGCCTAAGTATGTCCCAAGGAGAGACTCAGGAATAAACCAAAATACTGGGCTCGCTCAGACACTATGGGACAGTGAGAGTTTGACAATAAATGCACAGACGAGAATGCTTCCTGAAGCACTGAAGCTAGACATGTAACCCCTACAAAAAATGGTTAGATCTATCTAAGAGGAAATACAGACCTATACAATTGAAGAGACAACGGTTGTCATTATTTTCCAAAGGCAGCTAAGTTTGAACTTCCAATTTGATTTATTAGTAGTTTAACCACCAACTTCACAATATTAGATTTCCCTTGTTGAAGCTCTGAAAGCACTATCGACGGAGAGAGGGAAAACTCAGCTGTATGAACACATAATCAGCCACTTATTACCACTTTCTAGTCATCACACTAATTGTTTTGGCTTTGAAATATGTTGCTTTGGATGGCAATGACTTGATTCGGAAGGATGCTGCAATTCCACAGCTGCAAGACATTTTGTCGCACAAAGGTCTTGTATTTTTAAAAAGCAGTCTCTTGGTCTAAATAATGACTCCCACAAATCAATCCAACTCTTTCATTTGAGAAAAAGAAGAACTATCTGGATTTTCTTTCTTCTCTACGGATATCTTCATGGCAGTCCAGAGAGAGTCTGTTAAACAACACCCCCGTCATCTGGGAAAGGAGCCTGTATGTATGTCTGTATACGTGTATATGTGGGTGATGTGTATGTGTGTGTTTGTGTCTGTGTGTGTCTGTTTGAGGTTTATTCTGCTTTAGTACAGATACAGTGATTCTCAAGTGTGTCTGGGAGTCACATCTCTTGACAGTATTTAGATAACACGGGGAGTTACAGGGGAGGATTAAAGGCATTGGGTGAATGGTGATTTCCAGTTATCGTTGAGACACAGAGCCGCAGTAAACACTGCACTGCTGGGTGGCCCTGCCGGAACCTAAACACACAGAGAGGGGCCATGCACTGTTACAAAACCTGAGAGTAGGGTTTCTTAACATGGCTCCAAGATCTTCTGTACCTCCGACATTACAGACCGATATATTACTCCGTTTCTGTTTCTATTTCAGAGAAATGAAAGAATGCGCGATGGGAATGACCTCCACTGAAAAAGCTGTCGTACTTTGGTAATGCAATTAGGATTCCATGTCATGGTTGGTCACCCAAAGTGACTTTAAGATTAGAGTGGTGTTTTGGAAAAGCAACTGCTTAAATAGCCTGACTTGTTATTGACATTGTGTATTCATAAGATGGAGCTACCATGCAGACTACAGGAAGTCAACATATCAGCATCTGTGCGCATGTGACCCATTATTGTAGTACATTTCCAAGAGTGAAGTCTTGGGGTGAGAAGCAATATTCAGTATTATGATTTGTTGTAGTCCCTTCGTCACATGTTTCCAATATTCTCAATGCAAAACATTTGCAGAATCCAATAAATAGTTGCAGGATGTTTCATATACAGAAGTGAGTTGCCACAGCCTCTCTCTCGCTCTGCTGGACTAAACAGATTGGAAACAGCAGCTGAAACAGTAACCTATGTCTTATAGGCAGCAGTAACAGCATTTTATATTCAAGTGTTGACTGTTGACAGACATTTTGAAGAGGAAAAAGTAGTCTTGAAGAAAAAGAAGAAGTCTCTCAGCGGTCGGAGCACATTTGCTGGATTCACCAAGTTTTGGCATTCAGGCCAACTGTCTCTAGTCTAGGCTATAAATCACAGTGTGGAGTGTGCAGAAAACACACGATGTGGAGATGCAAAGACCAAGAAGGTAGCTAAAGATCGGGAGAGACCATGCAGGAAACAAGAGAGTGTTGATACTGAGTTCCTGACTCACCCACGCCTTATCACAAGCCATCTTTCCCCTTGGCCACCCTAGTCTGGAATCCCAGACAGAGTCATCATACAGCACGGTCAGTTAGTTGTTAATGGTTTACCGACAAACCTGACTCACCGTTTCTTCACTTTAATTAATTTCCGAAACAAGGGGTTGCATGCTATTTTGCTCTTTGTTTATGTGTTAGTCTTAACAAATAGTTTCCACCCATTAATTGACATATGCCCAAACTCCTGGTCCTTCTCAGTGACTCCACTGTGACTCACAGAGAACACAGTAGAACAGTGATGATGACTGTACCTGCACTACTTTGGGTGGCTGGAGCCTAAATGAATCCCAGTGGTGGGAAGCATCATGAGTGAGAACCAGGGGACCAGTATGCAGTGGTGTAAAGTACTTAAGAAAAGTTATTTAAAGTACTACTTAAGTCGTTTTTGGGGTATCTGTACTTTACTATTGCTATTTGCCAACTTTTACTTTTACTCCACTACATTCCTAAAGAAAATATGAACTTTTTACTCCCATACTTTTTCCCTGACACCAAAAAGTATTTGTTACATTTAGAATGCTCAAGCAGGACAGGAATATTGTCCAATTCAATATAACGTGTCAACCCTACTGCCTCTGATCTGGCGGAATTACTACACACAAATACTGCACTTGTAAACTATGTCTGAGTGTTGGAGAGTGTCCCAGTCTGTCCATAAATTAAAGAAACAAGAAAACCGTTGCTTAAAATAAGGAATTTGATGTGTAGAATTTACTTTTACTTTGTACTTTTACTCAAGTATGACAATTGAGTACTTTTTCCACCACTGTACTTAAGTACATTTTAAACCAGATACTTTTACTCAAATAGTATTTCACTGGATGACTTGTACTTGAGTCATGTTCTATTAAGGTATCTTTACTTTTACTCAAGTATGACAATTGAGTACTTTTTCCAGCACTGGCAGTATGGATGATCCAGCAGGGTGGAGCACACAACACCCCAGAGCTCTCACTGTGACGAGTCGGGGCCACAGCATGCCACATAGGCCCTCGTCATGGGGTGGTGGAGCACACAACACCCCAGAGCTCTCACTGTGACGAGTCGGGGCCACAGCATGCCACATAGGCCCTAGTCATGGGGAGGTGGAGCACACAACACCCCAGAGCTCTCACTGTGACGAGTCGGGGCCACAGCATGCCACATAGGCCCTAGTCATGGGGAGGTGGAGCACACAACACCCCAGAGCTCTCACTGTGACGAGTCGGGGCCACAGCATGCCACATAGGCCCTAGTCATGGGGAGGTGGAGCACACAACACCCCAGAGCTCTCACTGTGACGAGTCGGGGCCACAGCATGCCACATAGGCCCTAGTCATGGGGAGGTGGAGCACACAACACCCCAGAGCTCTCACTGTGACGAGTCGGGGCCACAGCATGCCACATAGGCCCTAGTCATGGGGAGGTGGAGCACACAACACCCCAGAGCTCTCACTGTGACGAGTCGGGGCCACAGCATGCCACATAGGCCCTAGTCATGGGGAGGTGGAGCACACAACACCCCAGAGCTCTCACTGTGACGAGTCGGGCCACAGCATGCCACATAGGCCCTAGTCATGGGGAGGTGGAGCACACAACACCCCAGAGCTCTCACTGTGACGAGTCGGGGCCACAGCATGCCACATAGGCCCTAGTCATGGGGAGGTGGAGCACACAACACCCCAGAGCTCTCACTGTGACGAGTCGGGGCCACAGCATGCCACATAGGCCCTAGTCATGGGGAGGTGGAGCACACAACACCCCAGAGCTCTCACTGTGACGAGTCGGGGGCCACAGCATGCCACATAGGCCCTAGTCATGGGGAGGTGGAGCACACAACACCCCAGAGCTCTCACTGTGACGAGTCGGGGCCACAGCATGCCACATAGGCCCTAGTCATGGGGAGGTGGAGCACACAACACCCCAGAGCTCTCACTGTGATGAGTCGGGGCCACAGCATGCCACATAGGCCCTAGTCATGGGGAGGTGGAGCACACAACACCCCAGAGCTCTCACTGTGACGAGTCGGGGCCACAGCATGCCACATAGGCCCTAGTCATGGGGAGGTGGAGCATTGTTAAGGATGGTTCAGTGGTAACTGAGAGCCATGATACATCCTCAACACAGTAACACCAGCTACAGCGATTTAAGAAAACCACACCCAAGGTCCCTTAGAGGACAGCGAGAGAGAGAGAGAGAGAGAGAGGATGGAAAAATAGCACTGGCAATTTGCTTTCTACACACTGAAAACCACCAGCCTACCTTAACCACTGTAAAATCTACAATTTGCTGTTGTCCCATGTTTCCAACTGAACAAAGCCATACCAAATGTGACCAAAACCAAAGAGAGAAATATTAAGATTCTCACAAATGTTTTCTTCGTTTCTTGGAAAAATAACACCATTTCAAAAGGCTTTAGGGTTTAGAGAATGTGTAACCTTTTACTTCCCCACAGACCACTAAAATCTCAACCAAACCTCCATATCCCAGATTAGATCAAAGATCTGAACAGAGTAGCCAAGTTCCTGACAGTCAGGCAGTCTGTAACACTCCTCTTTGTATCGGAGTGTTACGTTTAACTAAGTAATCCTCCCAAGCATGCCCAACACACAGGGAACATT
Source organism: Oncorhynchus keta (assembly GCF_023373465.1). Lineage (NCBI taxonomy): Eukaryota > Metazoa > Chordata > Actinopteri > Salmoniformes > Salmonidae > Oncorhynchus > Oncorhynchus keta. The sequence continues at coordinate 42,875,922 of NC_068431.1, forward strand.
TCACAGTCTTTACCATTCTCTTGTTCCCAATCTAATTGGCTTTGGTGGGGATTAGATTTATTGTAAACTTTTCTCTTCGAAACTCTCCATAGTTTCCACAGTACTTCAGTTGTTTTGATGACATACGCGGACGTAAATACAAGTGGCAGAGCCAAATCCTGTTGTAGAGAGAAACTGTCGCCAAGGATGCAACCACAGACAAAATAGTCCTGTCCTCATGTAAAAACAACAACTCCAAACAACCAAACACACTGTGAGGAAGTTCACTTGATGAAATGTTATTTTAACTGAGAGAGATGTGGTGTGTTTGTTCCATCAAACCATGCAGTGTTGTGTGACAAAGTGGCAGCCAAAGACAACACTTACACAATCTTAATGGAGACACCATAAAAGAAGCTACTGAGCCTTGGACCTTAAACATTGTCAAGGAACATTACCATCGGGCCCACAGGAAAATGGGAGTCTACCAGTTGAATGAAATGCACGTCTCTTTTCAGAGCCCATGGCCAAACACAGTCCAAAACCAAGCTAGTCTCTGTCTGACTGCTCTTCTGTGGAGGAGCAAATTCCTTGATTCTTATCAGAGAGGTAATTGGGGAGAATTATAGTGTCAGAGCCTCCTGGGCAGTAAGGGTCTGTCCACACTACCGCCACCCCCCTCCACCACCACCACCCTTCACAGGCTCCCATGATTTTACAGCTAATTCAATTCAGGCTTTTCCCTCTCCTCTCTAACCCTCCGACCACTCCTCCTACGAGACCTTTTTGATCATAGTATAAGCATTAAGAATTAGGGAGGCTAAAGCACAGCAAGCTTGGCATGCAAGCCAATTTGCATCCTCCGCAGCCTTGTTAGGCTCACTAACGCAGGTATAACTGGTGACTGGCTTCGTCTTTTTCTTTGTTCTTTTGGTGCCAAACAATTTCATAACTAAAAACAATTATTGGGAAGGTTTTTAGATTTACACTGAATCAAATGAGGTGATAACAGACATCTCTCATTATTTCTAATCAGAACTGACAGTGGAGGCTGGGAGCGTTTGAAGTCCTCCTCGTCCTGCTGTTATCTGAAACTAGCCGCCTGCAGACCTCTCGCCATGGGGCATCTGTGTTGGCGGCACTCAGCTTACCCCACTGTTTTTTAGGCCTTTCACAGAGATTAACGCAGTTGAGAAAGGTAAGTCATGGAAAGTGCTCACCACTGTAAATACAGTTGGTGCCAGAAAATATAGCCTAACCACACAGTTTTTTCCCCCATGTGTTATTATTGCAATAGTCAGAAAATATAAGAGCACATAAATGTTTTATTTTGACTATTAAAAAAGTGACTAATCGCAGTACAAGTGCACACTTATTCAATGTGCATCTAGCCTACATGCAAAATAAACATTTATAGCATTCCCATTCTATTTGTCAGTTGAATGTTGCCAACTCCAACAGTGGTGGACATACAGTACACACATGGCTGCAAGGGAAAGTTCTGTTGTGAAGAAGGCTTTTACATGACTCTACTCTGTGGATGGACCAAAGGTTGACCAATAGCGCCCCCTGGAGATTGTGCTACAACTGTCCGAGGTTGAGTCTCTCCATACCGTCACATTCTTGTTGTTTGTAAATCTGTATACCTGACTGTTGCTGCCTACTCCTTTCACCTGTCCTTTGGTTCTTACAAATAAACAATGCTTTGATCCAGCAACAGTAGCTTTTGAAAGTAGGCCCTAGTATTGATGCTGATTTGTAGGCTGATATAAGTAATGTGATATTCTTCAACGCTCACATGATAAAAGGGCATCTGTAACCAGGTTTCCATTCAACCTTTTTATGCGGATAAAAAAAAATGTCATGACAGGCCTTATGGGGGAAAAAAAAGTTTTCGCTAAACTTTCCAAATGTCGACAAAACGCTAGACAATGTGGGATCTTTTTGTTTTGGGTAAAATTAATTTATCGAGAAATCGACGTGGATACGCTTTTAACGGGAAATAATAATCATTATATCTTAGTCAATTTGGAGTCACGCGATGACATTGTGTGTGGTCCTCCCACTACGCCTCCGGAAACCATGCAGTTTATTAGACTACATATTAAATCAATTATTATGAACTTCACAGGGTGGTGAAAGTGCACGGTGATCTTGATGCTCCTTTCCAATAAATAGCAATGGTCTTTTTCTGGTGACATGATGATCGATGTTTGACTCCCGTTTGAAAAATAAACATTATCGCTCTTATCCATAATAATCTCATCATGTAGACTAGTTTACCCACACAGCCTACCCGCACTTTTTCTGCGAGCTATTGGCTGGAGCGCATGTGTCAAAGTATTCACATTTGCTTTTTAACCCAACAGTTTGTGACAAAACGAACGGTCGAGTTGAAAATGCGATGGAAACACACTCAACTTCAGATTTGTATTCTGTACATGAAAATGTAAGCGAAAAAGTGCATTTTATGTGCACTACGTCATCACGCACTGATCTTTATCGGTAACAGGTCAGCTTGGTGGGAACACACCACTTGTGGGAAAATGTGCATATTCCTTTATGCTTATTTTTAGAATATTCGCATGAAAATCTGTGACCAATTGGATGGAAACCTAGCTTCTTACAGTAACAATATGACAAATGAAGTGCTAAATGTTTCAAATCGAATTCCTTGTCAGTAGAGCTGCATTAGATATCTTACCTTTTGTTTAGCTTCAGTAACAACATAATCACGACAATGGCTGAGACCCACAGCTAATCTGTGCCGCTTTCCTCCTGGTCAGATTCTTAATATCCCTCTATGATACTTCCTGTCTGCCTGTATAGAGAACACCAATTAAGACAAAGTCCACAGAATGAAAACTATGCTTTCTTTCTCCACAAGGTTCATTTCCAATATGACACGAGTGCTTAGAGAAAGCGGGTTTACAGTAAAACTGTTGTCATGGTCTGCTCTCACCTCATTAACCTGGATTAACATGCTGCACTGACAACAGATGTGATGATACAACATTGCAAAGGATGTGGGACTAGTTTGAAACACATTATTTTGCAAATCAATGACTGATAACGTATCACGCATAAACTGAGAGGAATCACTTGTACAGTACCATAGCAACAGACTAGGAATCATTTCATGATTTGAAGTATTTTATCTTGTATTTTAAAGTGTGCCTTGCAGTGGAATAAACTCCCAGCGGTCCCAAAGGGCTTTCCAATGGAACGTTGTCTGCAATCCTATCTTTTCCTGGAGGAAGCAGAGCAGCGATAGGGAGACGCTGTGTGATTCAAAGCCGTCCACAGCAGCAGTTTCAGCGTGAGGTCAGGACATCTCTACAGATCGGCCAGGGCTCCAAGGGGAAATAGCCAATGCTAAGGTCTTTGACAACTCACCATATATGCAGATTCCCTCTAGAAGTGAGCACTACAATTTCATGTTTCTCTGTAATATAAACATGTCCTAATAAGGATGACAGAGCCTGTTAATATCTGGGCTCGTAGCAACAAACCCATCCAACAGCAAACGACAATATAATCAACAGTATAGTATACAGTACAATAGATTCATTAATTGTGCAGTACATTTCTGTATGACGGATAATTGCACCATGAGTTCTGCTGTATGTTAAGCCTTTAGGCATCAATAGGTTGCCTTGCCAATGTTGCAGAACATAGCTTTATTTCCCTACTGCAGCAGCTGTACCAGGTTACCCCAGCCTCTTCTCTCCTCCTCTGTTCGTGACAACATTCCTACAAACACTCAGCCTCACACCTACAGAGGCCTGTCCACCATGTCAAGCAGCACTCGGCCATCTTCTCACCCTTTACCAATCAGATCACTGTCTCAGCTGTGCGCTTACAAGCACCATCTCTGTGTGTGTGTGTGTGTGTGTGTGTGTATGTGTGTGTGTGTGTGTGTGCATCTACCGGAAGACCAGACTCATCAGAGCATGTGGGAGCCAGTGGAGAGGAGAGGGCCACAGTGTGGTGCGCTGGGGGAGAGAAAACCCTCCCCTGACAGGAGTGAGGAGCTGGCTCGGTCTGCTCCTAATGGACACCCGGTCTAAGGGCTAACGGCTCAGAGTAGACACCGCTCCACTTAAGAAGCCCAGGCTGATGTGTGGGAGAGGCATACTTACCCTTAAGTGCACCAAAGAGCTGCCTCTAAGACAGAAAGCCTGGGGAGGAGAGGTGTGGATGAAATGAAATGTCTGTAGTACTACAGTCGGTCTGTGGTTGGTACAGTGTGTTCTTGTAAAAGCTTTTGTTTTTCCATTTTAAATGAATTGACTCCCAGCTCTGGTGTTCTGATTTCAGGGGGATCTCAAAGTGTTCTCTGTTGAAGGGCTTTAAAGAGACAGGGTGCCATGCCCTATATGCAACTCTACAAGAGTGAGTAGCGTTGGCTCCTACAGTCTTCGTCTCTCTTCTAGGCACTGTAGCCTGTATGAATAAATTAACCTATGGTAAATCACACCACAACTTTTCAACGACAAAAGTCCAAGGTACACTTTGAAAAGTTGATCCAAAAGTAACTAAACTCAAACATCTACAATTTGAGTTGACCAGGTGATAAATCTGTGGCCACATTGCAATTATGGCCCAAACGTCTTATAACAGGATCCCCCGCAAAGAACAGCAAAAGCACCACCAAAACACTAAAACACAGACGCTTATTCCAGATGAAAACAGATCCCTTTATTACGGATGGTAGGACAATATTGTCCTGTCGGGTATCCTGTCGTTCTCTTTGAAAGAGAATTAGCAGCAGCCAACGTCTGTGAGGTAATCCTATTACACAGGAGACAGGGGGCTCACTGCACTCAATCAGAGGGTCTGTCCTCTCCTCTGAAGACGCCGCCTCTGTGGGGACAAAGGGCTGAGGAACGGCGCTAAGAGGCCTGGGAGAAGGCATTGCTGAGGTGACCTGAATGGCTGATTCTCTAGGCTCCCTCCAATCTCTCCTTTCACAGCAGCAGAAGGCATTTGGTCCTGACAGAACCCAGGCCTGCACCTTGACAGAGCTGAGAGCCAAGCCTTAGGAATGTGCTTCCAACAAGTCTGTGAGTGCTGGCACTACTGCCAGGGCTGAGGCTGAGCTGAGTATTTGAATGGCAGTGGTCCACCATGAGGTAGACAGAGCCAACACAGACATCCTCGGACCCGGCCTCCAAATCTACAGGGAAGCCAACAAGACTATTCCTGCTCTAATCTCTAACAGGGGCAAATGGCCACACTCTCAAAAATATATCTTATAAAAGGGAGGGGGGATCACTACCAGGACATAACTGTCCATGTTGAAATATAACATTCATGATTCTGGATTCAGTTTTATTTTCACAAAGCATACATCACAGTCCATGTATGAAAATGTTTAAAAGGGACTGGCAAAAGGTGTCTGGTGGTGTTTGCGTAAGGGGTATAACTCAGTTCTCCCGAGCAAAAAAACAAAAAAAACAACTCAGCTCATACCAACTTTTTACAACCCTCGGACCAGAGGTCTGCGTTCCTGGAGTTATGAAGCTCCACCACTGGAGGAGGGAGAAAGGCTCTTACCCAATCAGCCATGTGTGAGCACAGCAAACGGTTCAAAAGCAACTGCCTTTAAAAGGCAACGAATCCCTTTGAAAACGTATATCAATATGCGTCAGAAACAGTTATTCTACTGTCAAAATTGACTACAAAGTGTAAATAGGATCATTCTGGTCATAAAGTCTCGTCTCGTCTGAAACGGAGTTTGGAACATATGTTTACATAAGACGACCAGTAGCACATTTTCTTTACTTGAGAAATACTGCACCACAGAGGTTGGTGGGAACTTAATTGTGGAGAACAGAACTTGTGGTAATGGAGCGGAATGATATCAAATACATGGTTTCCATGTGTTCCATGCCAATCCATTCGCTCAGTGTCAGCCATTGTTATGAGCCGTCCTTCCCTCAGCTGCCTCCGCTGTACTGCACCAAACACCTTAGTTAGATGTAAAATTGCGCAACTAAAACATCCTTGGCAAAAAAACGTCAAAATGGTATTACAGATTTCGAGATTCATTCTGGGGATTGTGAGAAAGTGAAATAGGCTTCTGCGTCTTCAGTGTCTCATGGGGGACTAAACATAATTAACCAAATGGGGAAACAGTCAGGAAACACACCTCCAAGACGGAAATTTCATTTTTTCTAATGAGCAACAAAAAAACCTCTTTAAAAAGCAAACTGTCAAAAGAGCTCCATGTTAGAGGTCATTTTCTTCAGAGTGTAACGTAGGTGGAGGGTAGATATATTGAGATTTATGGCAAGATAATTATTTTTTACAGTTTCCAGTCCTCAGACCAAACGGAAGGACGAACCTCTGTGAAAGGAACATATTTAAAATCTTCTGTTGACTCACTGCCTGCCTTCATTCGGCATAGTGAAAGCTGACATGCGTGACCACACCTGGAGGAGATTGGCAGCCTGTGCTGCCTGCTGAGATGACTAAAGAGCATTTACAGTACAGTGTGTGTTTATCTGGAGCACTGGCAGCGAGTGCGTCCTCATGACAAGGTGATGACAGCCCTCGCCACATGGAGAGATGTAATCTCCACTGAACAGGACAGACGCACAGTCTGATTTAATACAAGGTGCAAACTAAGTGGTCCGAACATGGAAACGGGCTACAAATTGCCACAATATCCCCTGACTCACCACTATAGAAGTATATAAAAACAGACTGTTTTCAAGCAGAAAGTAAAGAGAGATGTCTAAACACCAAATACAAATTCAAACCAAAATAGCACTAAAGTAAGGATTAGATCAGACCAGTAGAGGCTGCTGAGGGGAGGACGGCTCATAATAATGGCTGGAACGGCACAAATGGAAATGGCATCAAACACATGTAAACCTTGTGTTTGAGTTTTCACCATTGCACTAATTCCACTCCAGCCTTTACCACGAGCCCATCCTCCGCAATTAAGGTGCCACCAACCTCCTGTGGATTAGACAGTAAACTACAGTGTGTACAGTGGGGCAAAAAAGTACTTAGTCAGCCACCAATTGTGCAAGTTCTCCCACTTAAAAACATGAGAGAGGCCTGAAATTTTCATCATAGGTACACTTCAACTATGACAGACAAAATTAGAAAGACTTTAAACAGTCACACTCCAAACTCCATTATGGCCAAGACCAAAGAGCTGTCAAAGGACACCAGAAACAAAATTGTAGACCTGCACCAGGCTGGGAAGACTGAATCTGCAATAGGTAAGCAGCTTGGTTTGAAGAAATCAACTGTGGGAGCAATTATTAGGAAATGGAAGACATACAAGACCACTGATAATCTCCCTCAATCTGGGGCTCCACGCAAGATCTCACCCCGTGGGGTCAAAATGATCATAAGAATGGTGAGCAAAAATCCCAGAAACACACGGGGGGACAAAGTGAACGACCTGCAGAGAGCTGGGACCAAAGTAACAAAGCCTACCATCAGTAACACACTACGCCACCAGGGACTCAAATCCTGCAGTGCCAGATGTGTCCCCCTGCTTAAGCCAGTACATGTCCAGGCCCGTCTGAAGTTTGCTAGAGAGCATTTGGAAGATGTAGAAGAAGATTGAGAGAATGTCATATGGTCAGATGATACCAAAATATCACTTTTTGGTAAAAACTCAACTCGTCGTGTTTGGAGGACAAAGAATGCTGAGTTGCATCCAAAGAACACCATACCTACTGTGAAGCATGGGGGTAGAAACATCATGCTTTGGGGCTGTTTTTCTGCAAAGGGACCAGGATGACTGATCCGTGTAAAGGAAAGAATGAATGGGGCCATGTATCGTGAGACTTCGAGTGAAAACCTCCTTCCATCAGCAAGGGCATTGAAGATGAAACGTGGCTAGGTCTTTCAGCATGACAATGATCCCAAACACACGGGTGGGCAACGAAGGAGTGGCTTCGTAAGAAGCATTTCAAGGTCCTGGAGTGGCCTAGCCAGTCTCCAGATCTCAACCCCATAGAAAATCTTTGGAGGGAGTTGAAAGTCTGTGTTGCCCAGCAACAGCCCCAAATCATCACTGCTCTAGAGGAGATCTGCATGGAGGAATGGACCAAAACACCAGCAACAGTGTGTGAAAACCTTGTGAAGACTTACAGAAAACGTTTGACCTCTGTCATTGCCAACAAAGGGTATATAACAAAGTATTGAGATGAACTTTTGTTAATGGCCAAATACTTATTTTCCACCATAATTTGCAAATAAATTCATAAAAAAATCATACAGTGTGATTTTCTGGATTTTTTTTCTCATTTTGTCTGTCATAGTTGAAGTGTACTACCTATGATGATAATTACAGGCCTCTCTCATCTTTTTAAGTGGGAGAACTTGCACAATTGGTGGCTGACTAAATACTTTTTTGCCCCACGGTAACCTGACAATGTTATAACTGCATGCATCATTGCATGGAACATTGGCCAACACACCTTATCTTCAAATGTAACATTCCAATCACCTCTTTACACAGGACTGTATAATGTTGGCCACATTGACTCATAAGATGACCCAGGTAAAAGCACATCTTCTAATAGTGCGATGAGGTGGAGGCCTGACATAAGACAGTAACGCAGTGAGTGACGTGCTGTCTGTCACCCAGGCCCCGACTGAGCACCAGCAGTGAGTCAGTGACATGGTGGGAGTGATTGATGATGAGAGAGCCAGGCAGCTCCCCGCCTTAGTCTGGCTCCAGACTGCTCATCAATACTACTGACTACTCTGATTATCACTAAACACTCTTAGGTGCAGTGATTAGAAAACACACTACAGTTAATCAATCCAGAGGTTAATGCTTCTCTGAATAATTGATGAGGGACAATTTACAAACAGTCAATGTAGTTAGAGGCTTTACAGACAGAGAGCCCTGCCAAGATGGTTAAAGTGCTAATCTACAGTGGGGCAAAAAAGTATTTAGTCAGCCACCAATTGTGCAAGTTCTCCCACTTAAAAATATGAGAGGCCTGTAATTTTCATCATAGGTACACTTCAACTATGACAGACAAAATGAGAAACAAAAATCCAGAAAAATCACATTGTAGGATTTTAAATGAAATTATTTGCAAATTATGGTGGAAAATAAGTATTTGGTCACCTACAAACAAGCAAGATTTCTGGCTCTCACAGACCTGTAACTTTTTCTTTAAGAGGCTCCTCTGTCCTCCACTCGACACCTGTATTAATGACACCTGTTTGAACTTGTTATCAGTATAAAAGACACCTGTCCACAACCTCAAACAGTCACACTCCAAACTCCATTATGGCCAAGATCAAAGAGCTGTCAAAGGACACCAGAAACAGAATTGTAGACCTGCACCAGGCTGGGAAGACTAAAGACTAAATACTTTTTTGCCCCACTGTATATAGTATACAGTAAGTTACATTGGTTGAAGCTGAAATCGGCACAAGGTGAACCAGTGCCCCTGTTCACCCCAGTGCATTTGTTGTTGTTTTGGTTTTGTTGACAAAAAAACGGAGGAGCATCCAGCAACAATAAAACAAATGGTAGTACATACTATGCTGTTCTATCGCGCGTGCAATTATGTCCGACAGAATAACAGTGTGGGTTGTTTGAAGTAACTTCTTTGTTGTTGTAATATTGTGACCAGTCATGGCAGTTTCACATGTACAAATTCCAGCTTTAAAAGCAGCGACTACATAAAAGTACAGATTTCGAATCATTCAGAGTAGTCTGATTAGAGCCTTGCTTGTCGGGCTCTTACAGCTGTTCAGAGTGATTGGAGGGGTCGTTCTAGCTGGTTCCCGGGCTGTCCTGATCCATGGCTGGGCCCACAGACTCACAGGAGAGGAGATGAGAGCGATAGAGAGAGTGGGGGGGGGCTGAGGCTCGCCTGGAGGGCATCGTTACAAATTAAGGCGCTGTGCTGCAGACGGGCAGTCTGCACGCTTAGTCCCTCTAACTTAGTTTTCTCCGTTCACCTCCATCTCGGCACAGCCCCTTTGATCTGGCCCACCATTAAGGCTAATGGTCCTTGTCTCGCTCAAGCTGTTGGGGGCTCATTAGGGGGCTTTGGAGTGGCAGGGGGATACAGACGTAACCTTAATAAATCATTGATAATGCTTGAGAGGCTGAGAGAAGACTGGAACCATATGGGAAGCAGAGTGATGCTGATTCATCAACACAGAAGAATAAAGTATTGTATGGTAAGATATGTTATGTTTCAGGACACTGCTGGTCCTGGCCCTCCTGAAGAGATGGGTATTAAAGGTCAGGTAGTATGACATTTTACCCACATGGGTTTCAAGTGTAGGTTAAAGGCCTGCTGTACTCTGATAAGTGGATATCAATATATTCGGGAGATCTGCTGGGAAGGAGAAAGGAACCACTTCTCCATGGTGAAAAAGCAAAGTTGTGACCCCTAATCTGCACCCACAGATTGCCCCACACCCCGCAGGTGTTGGTGAGTCATCGCTGAAGTCAGAGGCTGGCATGTGGGATGAGCCGTCACAGGACAGCTGACAGGTTGAGCTGCATCCAGGGATGGACCATCATCACAGACCCCCACCACCACCATACAGGGGTCACTGGACTCAGGGAGAAAGAGTAAGGGTAGAGATAGCTACACATCACACAGAGACAGTGAGCCTCTTGGATCAACCAGGTTCGGGCAAGGGAGACAATGTATTGCGTCAAGGGGACAATTTGCAACAGCCATTAAAATAAATGTCTCCATCTAAACCTATTAGGCCTGCGCGTCTTAAGTGGCAGCCACGTTAGCCAGTGGCTGGAAGATGGCTCCTGTGCTGATTAACTGACAGACATATTGACCCCTCTGACCCCGCTAAGCCCTGAGGGGGGAAACCACTGTCATGAGCAATCAATTTGACCATCCCACTGCAACAACTGAGCGTGGAGTTCTGCTGAGCTAATGGATCAAAGCAAACACACACACACAGTGTTGGTTAAGTCTTGAGGTTCCTCGGGGGTCTCCACCGAATTAGGTAAATCCGCTTTAGTTTTAGTGCCCCCCACTGCTGGAACAATCTGCAGATCTCATAAAAATTGGATGTTCTGGTGCCACTCAGGCAGTTTGAAGTGTTGATTGAGGACTGAGTAGCTAAGAAATGCAACTGTTGTTTATGATTGTTTTTTTTGCGTATTTTTGTATATTTTAACATGTACTTATGGATGTGTAGTTTTAAAAGTGCATATTGTATCATGTGTTGTTTGCACAGGGCTCACCTGGAAATTATACCCTTGTCTCAGTGTTCACTCTCTGATAAAATAAAGGTTTTCATTCTTTTACAATACACTATAGGCCAGCGTTTCCCAAACTAGGTTCCCAAAACCTGGGAACATCATGGGTGCACGTTTGTTTCTGCCCAAGCACTACACAGCTGATTTAAATAATCAACTAATCATCTAGTTTTGATTACTTGAATAAGCTGTGTAGAACAACGGCAAAAATGAAAAAGCGCACCCCTTGGTGGCCCCAGGACCGTATGGGAAACGCTGCTGTAGGATATATATATATATATATATACTGAACAAAAATATGAATGCAACATGCAAAAGTGTTGGTCCCATGTTTCATGAGCTGAAATAAAAGCCTCCAGTATTTACGTTACAGTAGTTTATGTGTCGGGGGACTAGGGTCAGTCTGTTATATCTGGAGTATTTCTCCTGTCTTATCCAGTGTCCTGTGTGAATGTAAGTATGCTCTCTCTAATTCTCTCTTGCTCCCTTTCTTTATTTCTCTCTCTTGGAGGACCTGAGCCTAGGACCATGCCTCAGGACTACCTGGCATGATGACTCCTTGCTGTCCCCAGTCCACCTGGCCGTGCTGCTGCTCCAGTTTCAACTGTTCTGCCTGCGGCTATGGAACCCTGACCTGTTCACCGGATGTGCTACCTGTCCCAGACCTGCTGTTTTCAACTCTCTAGAGACAGCAGGGAGAGGTAGAGATACTCTGAATGATCGGCTATGAAAAGCCAACTGACATTTACTCCTGAGGTGTTGACTTGTTGCACCCTTGACAACTACTCTGATTATTATTATTTGACCATGCTGGTCATTTATGAACATTTGAACATCTTGGCCATGTTCTGTTATAATCTCCACCCGGCACAGCCAGAAGAGGACTGGCCACCCCTCATAGCCTGGTTCCTCTCTAGGTTTCTTCCTAGGTTTTGGCCTCTCTAAGGAGTTTTTCCTAGCCACCGTGCTTCTACACCTGCATTGCTTGCTGTTTGGGGTTTTAGGCTGGGTTTCTGTACAGCACTTTGATATATCAGCTGTAATATGTAAGAAGGGCTATATAAATCATTTTGATTTGATTTTATTTGAAATAAAAGATCCCAGAAATGTTCCCAATGCACAAACAATGTATTTCTCTCAAATGTTGTGCACAAGTTTGTTTATATCCCTGTTAGTGAGCATTTCTCCTTTGCCAAGACCTCCACATGACAGGTGTGACATATCAAGAAGCTGATTAAACAGCATGATCATTACACAGGTGCACATTGTGCTGGGGACAATAAAAGGCCACTCTAAAATGTGCCGTTTTGTCACACAACACAATGATACAGACGTCTCAAGTTTTGAGTGAGCGTGCAACTGACATGTTGACTGCAGCAATTTCCACCAGGGCTGTTGCCAGATAATTGAATGTTCATTTCTCAACCATACCTCAACCTCCAATGTCGTTTGAGAGAATTTAGCAGTACGTCCAACCAGCCTCACAACCGCAGACCACTTGTAACCACTCCAGACCAGGACCTCCACATCTGGCTTCTTCACCTGCGGGAAAGTCTGAGAACAGCCACCCGGACAGCTGTCGAAACTGAGGAGTATTTCTGTCTGTAATAAAGCCTTTTTGTGGGGGAAAACTCATCCTGATTGGCTGGGTAGGCCTGGCTCCCAAGTGGGTGGGGCTATGCCCTCCCAGGCCCACCCATGGCTGTGCCCCTTCCCAGTCATGTGAAATCCATAAATGCTGGCCAAATGCATTTATTTAAATTGACTGATTTCCTTATATGAACTCTAACTCATTAAAACCATTGAAATTGTTGCATGTTGCATAAATATTTTTGCTCAATAGAGTTAAACAACTGTTGGCTGTATGGTATGTGTAGGACTATTTCTAATATGGCTACTAGAACCACAACAGTGTGGTGATTGGTGAATAAAAAGTCCAGTGAGAAAAGCTAATCATTTGGAATGCGGGAACAACCAATAGGCCCTTGTGATTAAAACAGGTTGGAGGAAAGTGCCATCCGAAATGTAGTGATAATGAAAAAGCATGAATAGCAATGCAAATGTGGGTGTCGTCGAATGTGTCATTACCTTAACAACAAAACTTAGCGCAAATGGCCTATCTGCATTTTTTTTCCAAGGAGCAGCTGTCCTGTCCTGCTTTTTAAAGCCAACCTATTAAGAAAGGTGTTGCAGACCTCACAAAAATTGAGTAATGCCTATATAACCAAAGCTGTAGGGCTAACATAATCCCTGGGAAAATACTTAATTCGGTGGTATAGCCAATAGCCACCTTCTGCAAAATTCCAATTCCCGCTGCCTAGTCTATTTCCAAGTAAGTCGGCTAAATGAATGCGCAGGCATTATTGCATTCGTAATTAAAGAACTACTAATGTTCTTAGACATTGCATTATTATAGCTTCTCAAATAGCCCTACAACAGAGATCGAGGCCCCTTGAGAGTTAGACAGGCAGAAGTAAATAAAATACATCTCACACCCATAACTATAGCAGGCCTATTTACGGTTCACCCAGAACTAAAGTCTCGCGTAATTGGTCAGATGTATGTTTACATAGCCCCCACACTACGGTAAAATGTCTTAAGGGACAGTTGACAATTAGGAAGATGCCACTTGTATTTTGCACAAGGGCCTTGAATCACATTTTTATAGATTCCCCCTCTTCTGATGAACAATTTCCCTTTACTGATGTAGCCTAATGTAATTTCTACATACTGGAAAACAAAAGCACGGTTTTAGATTGCAGTGATTATTATGAATAATGTCTGAATGTCAGACCCTGAGCAGGGTCTTCCAATCCTGTCTAATATCTGGTGTGATTGCATTATATTAATGTATCAACTATGGTGAATCTGATTGTCCTTTAACTGGATATCCCAGAGGACCAGCAGGAGACAGATCATTGAATTAAACTGGGGTGATGGCTGCAACATACACAGAGCTATTATAATCAGTTTAGCTGTGAGAGCCTCACAAGAGCATTGCCTTTGATAGCAAAGATCAGCGTGGTCTATTGTAATAAGGTCATGTCTGATTTGAACATGGTTTGAGGTTTACTCAAAGGCACATGCTATATCGAAGCTGACAAACATCCATACCCTTCAAATACCAAGTTGGTACTACTTCAATTTAGAGTCGACCAGCACATCTCGGAAAACCCTTAATAATCAGTGAACCACAAAGCCTATGCCCAGAGATATGTATGGCTATCCACATTAAAGGATTCATTTAAACAGTGATGAGTATTCATAAGCATTGATGGCAATAGTGCAAGTCCTCCACTCAGTTAGGAAAGTATTTCCATTGTGAGTGCCTTTGGCACAAATTCTAGGTAAATGGAACATCACACATGCTTTTTTCCTTTTTGTAGTTTCCTACTTTTTTTTGTAGATCTTATAATCTTTGCCCAAAGCTGAACAAATCAACGTCTAAACCCAACAGAGCCACATTGGCCCACAGCAAAAATCTGTTTCCCATCCATGTGTGAAGAACAAGTCTGCATCTTTTTAGGTGGTCAACAAAAACCATACTTTTGAAATGATTATACAATACATTGTGTGAGGACATTTGCAAGTTTATGAGCTGGTTTATGGAAAGGATTATTCCCTCTGGAGGCTCACAAATAGCAGGTTATTTTCCGAACTCTTGTGTTGAGATGCCATGGTCTCTGGTTATTCCAAGGCCTGCTCTGAAGACAAGGCTATGCTTGAGAGGGATAAAGTATCAGATGTGGGTTCCTTCAAAACAGTCATTTCTTATGCGGTTGTTTGAGGAGACACATACAGTATGACAATGTCATGTTGCTTTGGCTATGATGAGGGCTGGAATGGGTTGGGACTTTGTAGGAACCCTGCAGCTGAGACATCTAGGACAGAGAAGTACAGTGGAGGGCCCCCAACTGTGAGGTCTGAATGATGGATGTAGCTTATGGCCCTGATAGCTGTGAGGTCTGAGTGATGGATGTAGCTCATGGCCCTAACAACTGTGAGGTCTGAATGATGGATGTAGCTCATGGCCATGACAACTGTGAGGTCTGAATGATGGATGTAGCTCATGGCCCTGACAACTGTGAGGTCTGAATGATGGATGTAGCTCATGGCCCTGACAACTGTGAGGTCTGAATGATGGATGTAGCTCATGGCCCTGACAACTGTGAGGTCTGAATGATGGATGTAGCTCATGGCCCTGACAACTGTGAGGTCTGAATGATGGATGTAGCTCATGGCCCTGACAACTGTGAGGTCTGAATGATGGATGTAGCTCATGGCCCTGACAACTGTGAGGTCTGAATGATGGATGTAGCTCATGGCCCTGACAACTTTGAGGTCTGAATGATGGATGTAGCTCATGGCCCTGATTTCTGTGAGGTCTGAATGATGGATGTAGCTCATGGCTCTGATTTCTGTGAGGTCTGAATGATGGATGTAGCTCATGGCCCTGACAACTGTGAGGTCTGAATGATGGATGTAGCTCATGGCCCTGACAACTGTGAGGTCTGAATGATGGATGTAGCTCATGGCCCTGACAACTTTGAGGTCTGAATGATGGATGTAGCTCATGGCCCTGATTTCTGTGAGGTCTGAATGATGGATGTAGCTCATGGCTCTGATTTCTGTGAGGTCTGAATGATGGATGTAGCTCATGGCCCTGACAACTGTGAGGTCTGAATGATGGATGTAGCTCATGGCCCTGATTTCTGTGAGGTCTGAATGATGGATGTAGCTCATGGCTCTGATTTCTGTGAGGTCTGAATGATGGATGTAGCTCATGGCCCTGATTTCTGTGAGGTCTGAATGATGGATGTAGCTCATGGCTCTGATTTCTGTGAGGTCTGAATGATGGATGTAGCTCATGACCCTGACAACTGTGCTCTGTTTTATGTGTTTGTTTCATATTAAATGTTATGCAGATCAAAGAATAAATGTCAGACCTGTGCTGAAATTGGGGCAGGACTGTGTATCGTCACTACTTACTTGAAGTGGTTTCGTCTAGAGGGTGGTCTTGTCATTGCCAAGCTGTCACCGGGTTCCAGAGGACCTGTGAAGTGCACAGGAAAATTCTAAAATCTAAACAAAGCGGGTATTCTGCTTTAAAGGCCTTTTGAAGTCTCTTGTCTATAGTGTCCCCTACTGAATTACTACAGGCGGCAGGAAGTAGGACTCAGTCACCACAACAGTGGTTCTGTGATTAGATTAGGCTGTGAAAAGTCATGCAAAAATATGGTACAAATAAATCTGTACCATCTTTTCCCTTTCCTGACAACTTACTAACTTGTCTTTCCTGACCACAGAATTATGCAAGGTTTTGGAATGAGAAGGGCAACATGCAAACCCACTGAGAAGAGACAAGGAACAGGCACAACACTATTGAACTGGAGCCCTTAGTTTCCAGAGGATGGTGAGGAGAGGGAAACAGTAAAGAATGAGAAGAAGAAAATCCCCAATAGTTTCCAAAAAAAGGCAGAACCCTATTTAGATGTAATACACCATAAACATGCTGGCTAATCCTGGTCATTTAGACTGTCACTATTGAACAAATTGTGCTTTCAGTCATTCACAAACCAACACTGTAGATTTGACTCCTTTTGTGTTTCAGCCAACCAGCCTTAAAACATGCAGAATTATTAAGAAAAACATTAAGCTCACAGAGTTTCTGATCTGTTATATAAACTATGAGAATTGATGACATAGGCTATGGCTACTCTTCCTTTTGTGTGTGCTTGCACTGGCCTCCTTTAGGCGTTTGGAAAAACACCATTACTGACACCTCGCCTCTATGTCTGAACATGTCATTCACAGCAACACCTCCTCATCCCAACACGTTCTCAATTAGCCCAGCAAATCCTCCCACGTATTTCCCAGTGGAGTCATACACCTCGCCAGTCAGAGATCCCTCGTAGTGAAGATGTTAATGTGCACACACACTCCGGGTAAATAGAGGCACACGCTGCAGCAGAGACGTGGGGGAGAAGTGTTTCCTTGCCATTAACGAGGGTGTCTGCTTAGTGGCTGTCATGAACATTTCACAATCACTCATGCCCTTAGATTGTGCAGCTTTCAACACTTTCCCAACGGGAAAAACATAAGCATGAAAAACATTTGGTTCAAAACCAGAGGAGGCTGGTGGGAGCAGCTATAGGAGGGCATGATCATTATAATGGCTGGAATGGAATAAACGGAACGAAGTCAAATTCATTCCATTTATTCATATTCAATTCATATTCCATTACAAGCACCTTAACTTTTTTTTTCATGTCAAATGGTTCAAACCATTTTTGGCTCTGTGCTGGGTTTGCCCAAAGCATCGTAGCACTAAGATCATCATAATTCCTCTGGCACTCAATGGATGAAAGATCATCATAATTCCTCTGACACTCCATGGATGAAAGATCATCATAATTCCTCTGACACTCCATGGATGAAAGATCATCATAATTCCTCTGACACTCCATGGATGAAAGATCATCATAATTCCTCTGACACTCCATGGATGAAAGATCATCATAATTCCTCTGACACTCCATGGATGAAAGATCATCATAATTCCTCTGACACTCCATGGATGAAAGATCATCATAATTCCTCTGACACTCCATGGATGAAAGATCACCATAATTCCTCTGACACTCCATGGATGAAAGATCATCATAATTCCTCTGACACTCCATGGATGAAAGATCATCATAATTCCTCTGACACTCCATGGATGAAAGATCACCATAATTCCTCTGACACTCCATGGATGAAAGATCACCATAATTCCTCTGACACTCCATGGATGAAAGATCATCATAATTCCTCTGACACTCCATGGATGAAAGATCATCTTAGTGCTACGATGCTTTTGGGTAACCCAGCCCTGCTTCAAACTTGCCCTTGTCACTCACCTGAAATTATTTTGATGTATTTGATATTTGGTATTTTATTAGGATCCCCCTTAGCTTTTGCAAAAGCAGCAACTACTCTTCCTGGGGTCCACACAAAACATGAAACATAATGACATAATACAGAACATCATTAGACAACAGCAGATCAAGGACAGAACTGCATACATTTTTTTTTAAAGGCACACATAGCCTACATATCAATGCATACACACAAACTATCTAGGTCAAATAGGGGAGAGGCGCTGTGCTGCGAGGTGTTGCTATATCTTTTTTTTGAAACCAGGTTTGCTGTATATTTGAGCAATATGATATGGAAAGAAGTTCCATACGATATGTTTTCTTGAATTTGTTCTGGATTTGGAGACCCCTGGTGGCATGTCTGATGGGATAAGTGTGTGTGTCAGAGCTGTGTGTAAGTTGACTATGCAAACCATTTGGGATTTTCAACACATTAATGTTTCTTATAAAAAGAAGAAATGATGCAGTCAGTCTCTCCTCAACTCTCAGCTAAGAGAGACTGGCATGCATAGTATTAATATTAGCCCTCTGATTACAATTAAGAGCAAAACGTGCCGCTCTGTTCTGGGCCTGCTGCAGCTTAACTAGGTCTTTCCTTGCAGCACTGGACCACACGACTGGACAATAATCAAGATTAGACAAAACTAGAGCCCGCAGAACTTGCTTTTTGGAGTGTGGTGTCAAAAAAGCAGAGCATCCCTTTATTACGGACAGACCTCTCCCCATCTTTGAAACCACTGAATCAATATGTTTTGACCATGACAGTTTACAATCTAAGGTAACACCAAGTAATTTAGTCTCCTCAATTTGTTCAACAGCCACACCATTCATTACCATATTTAGCTGAGGTCTAGCACTTAAGGCATGATTTGTACCAAATACAATGCTCCAAGTTTAAGAGATGTTCAGGACCAGTTTATTACTGGCCACCGATTCCAGAACAGACTGCAACTCTTTGTTAAGGGTTTCAGTGACATCAATAGCTGTGGTTGCTGATGCGTATATGGTTGAATCATCAGCATACATGGACACACATGCTTTGTTTAATGCCAGTGGCAGTTCATTGGTAAAAATAGAAAATAGCAAAGGGCCTAGAGAGCTGCCCTGCGGTACACCACACTTTACATTAGAGCTGCTTCCATTAAATAAAACCCTTTGAGTTCTATTAGATAGATAGCTCTGAATCCACGATATGGCAGAGGTTGAAAAACCATAGCATTGAAGTTTTTTCAACAACAGGTTATGGTCAATAATATCAAAGGCTGCACAGAAATCTAACAGTACAGCTCCCACAATCTTCTTATTATCCATTTCTTTCAACCAATCATCAGTCATTTGTGTCAGTGCAGTACATGTTGAGTGCCCTTCTCTATAAGCATGCTGAAAGTCTGTTAATTTGTTTTCAGTGAAATAGCATTGTATTTGGTCAAACACAATTTTTTCCAACAGTTTGCTAAGAGCTGGCAGCAAGCTTATAGGTTTGCTGTTAAAACCAGTAAAGGCCGCTTTAACACTCTTGGGTAGAGGAATTACTTTGGCTTCCTTCTAGGCCTGAGGACAAAGACTTGTTAGGAGTGGCTATGGAGTCAGCTACCATCCTCAGTAGCTTTCCATCTTAAGTTGTCAATGGCAGGAGGTTTGTCATTACTGATTGTTAACAATATTTTTTCCCACCTCTCCCACACTAACTTTACACTGCTTTCCTTTCATTATTAGTTTTTTTTTATACATGAATACGATTGCTCACTGTTTGTCGTGGGCATTTCCTGCCTAAGTTTGCCCACTTAATTAATTAAATAATCATTAAAATAATCGGCAACATCAAATGGTTTTGTGATGAATAAGCCAAACTGATTTGATGAAAGATGGAGTTGAATTTGTCTTTCTACCCAGAATTGAATTTAAAGTACTACAAAGACTTTTTCCATCATTCTTTTTATCATATATCTTGGCTTCATAATTAAGTTTCTTCTTCTTTTTGTTGAGTTTAGTCACATCATTTCTCAATTTGCAGTAAGTTAGCCAGTCAGATGTACAGCCAGACTCCTTTTGCACCATCTCTTTTAACCATACAGTTGTTCAATTCCTCATCAATCCATGGACCCTTAACAGTTCTGACAGTCATTTTCTCATTTATCAATAACTGGAAGAAGCAATTTCACAAATTCATCAAGCGCAGCGTCTGATGCTCCTCATTAATCACATAAGACCAACAAATATTTTTAACATCATCCATATAAGAGTCACTGCAAAATCTTTTGTATGATCTCATACACTATTTTAGGCCCAGCTGTTGGAACTTTGGCTTTCTTGGATATAGGCACTATATTGTGATCACTGCATCCAATGGGTACGGATACAGCTTTAGAACAGTCCCACAGCATTTGTAAAAATGTAATCGATACATGTGGATGTGACACTAGTGTGCAGTGCACCTCCCTTCGAACCTCAGCCATCCCTCTCCTAACCAGCTAATGAAGCAAATTCAGTCTTTGTTGGCATCTAGTGGAGAGATTATGACTGTGCAACACCCAAGAGCAAATCCACTTAACATGGTGGGGGTGATGGCTATTTTGAGGGCCCTGGCACGCTTCATGGATATCTGTATGTGTTTGATTGTTTTATAAGATGTTGATGGTTGTGCATTAGTAACATGTAGTCATTCTGATGCGCCCGACTTGACAAATATAGTTCATCTCACTCATTTTGTTTTTTCCAGGTGACACCAGTTGAGGGTGCTGTCTGTCATCTCTGACTGCTCTTTCTTTTAGCAACAAGAAAACACATCAATTCATTTGAAATGACAACGTATTTATTCGACACACTTATTTAGTCACATTCAAGGCAGGTATTGCAGTTTGACATCAAGACATACATTGATTATCACTGTAATGGATGTAAAGTGGACATTTCTATGTAATTTATCTAGCAAATAATCATTTCTATTAATAAAGCCATCCCTTAATACACTTCACCACAAACAGAGCTGATCATGCCACATTCATGTAAAACCCAATGCCTGGTTTTGCATAATATACTGTACAAATAAAATCATATTTACAAAAGCACTTCAATGCTATGGAAGATATTTTTCTGTTTTCAAAATAACACAATTGTATTAATCTATGCCTGTACAAGATCAACATTATTCTGCAGTGTCAATGGTACCACAATGGTTGGTGTAAGAACAATTATCTGTGCTGCAAATGTGCAATTATCCGATTTGTAAATCCAGTGAGCCATGGGTGCACTAAATATGGCATCATACACCATATATATACAAAAGTATGTGGACAGCCTTTCATATTAGTGGATTCTGCTATTTCAGCCACACCCGTTGCAAACAGGTGTATAGAATCAAGTACACAGCCTTGCAATCTCTATAGACAAACATTGGCAGTAAAATTGCCTTACTGACAAGCTTCAACGTGGCACTGTCATAGGATGCCACCTTTCCAACAAGTCAGTTCATCACATTTCTGCCCTGCTAGAGCTGCCCCGTTCAACTGTAAGTAGCTGTTATTTCGAAGTGGAAACATAGAGGACAACAACAGCTCAGCCACAAAGTGATGGCCACACAAGCTCACAAAACGAGACCCCCCGAGTACTGAAGCACGTAAAAATCGTCTGTCCTCGGTTGCAACACTCACTACCGAGCTGTCTCTCATGGTTCGGGCTAGGGCCCTTAGTTCCAATGAAAGGAAATCTTATCGCTACAGCATACAATGACATTCTAGACGATTCTGTGCTTCCAACTTTGTGGCAAAAGTTTGGGGAAGGCTCCTTCCTGTTTCAGCATGACAATGCCCCCGTGCACAAAGCGAGGTCCATACATAAATGGTTTGTCGAGATCGGTGTGGAACAACTTGACTGGCCTGCACAGAGCCCTGACCTCAACTGCACACCTTTGGGATGAAATGGAACACCAACTGCAAGCCAGGCCTAATCGCCTAACATCAGTGCCTGACCTCATTAATGCTCTTGTGGCTGAATGGAAGCAAGTCCCTGCACCAATGTTCCAACATCTAGTAGAAAGCCTTCCCATAAGAGTGGAGGCTGTTATAGCAGCAAAGGGGAGACCATATTAATGCCCATGAATTTGGAATGAGATGTCCGAACAGATGTCTACATACTTTTGGCCATGTATTGTCTCTTCAAGCTAAGACTGATCATGTTGTCCTCAAATCAAGGACACCCAGTCGGTCCCCTCAACTTCATATTAATGCCCATGATTTTGTAATGAGATGCTTGACAAGCAGGTGTCCACATACTTTTGGCCGTAGTGTATTTCAGAGGTGTATTCCACTTGTCTGGTTATGAGAACTCAGCTTTGTAAACATAGCACTATTTGCCTGATTGAAGTTTAAGGTAATTGTGTCAAACACATTTTAGCTGAGTCAAATATTTTAACTCCAAATATCTCATCATACAAGCAAGGCAAACTTCCCAACGAGGTGACATTTGTTAATCGTTTTGAGATTTAATTCACACTTTTATGGATTCAGAAATCCAAGAGGGCATTAAACTGACACAACAATCATAACTTTCATGAGATCAAATCCACTAAACTTTATGAATATGGGGTATTTGAACACTTGCAAAGTAAATCACACAGCACCGAAACTACTTGACACCACATTTACACTTGCAGTGGGTGCCCTCCAGTGGATAGCTGAAAACAATACATGAGAACAATGATGCAAGGCCAACTATTCATGGGGAACCAGGGAAAGATCCAACTATTTGAAACAATCAACTATGGGGATATATAAAGTATTCATAGCAGGTAGCACATTCTGGATATTCTACATTTAACACGTAGTTCTGAAAACATCATGGATCCCCTTCTCCCGATTCAAAACGCCATGGATCCCCCGATTCAAAACGCCATGGATCCCCCTCTCCCAATTCAAAACCCCATGGATCCCGCTCTCCCAATTCAAAACGCCATGGATCCCGCTCTCCCGATTCAAAACGCCATGGATCCCCCTCTCCCGATTCAAAACGCCATGGATCCCCCTCTCCCGATTCAAAACGCCATGGATCCCCCTCTCCCGATTCAAAACGCCATGGATCCCCTTCTCCCGATTCAAAACGCCATGGATCCCCTTCTCCCGATTCAAAACGCCATGGATCTCCCGATTCAAAACGCCATGGATCCCCCGATTCAAAACGCCATGGATCCCCCTCTCCCAATTCAAAACCCCATGGATCCCACTCTCCCGATTCAAAACGCCATGGATCCCCTTCTCCCGATTCAAAACGCCATGGATCCCCTTCTCCCGATTCAAAACGCCATGGATCCCCTTCTCCCGATTCAAAACGCCATGGATCCCCCGATTCAAAACGCCATGGATCCCCCTCTCCCAATTCAAAACGCCATGGATCCCGCTCTCCCAATTCAAAACGCCATGGATCCCCCTCCCAATTCAAAACACCATGGATCCCCCTCCCAATTCAAAACACCATGGATCCCCCCTCCCAATTCAAAACCCCATGGATCCCCCTCTCCCAATTCAAAACGCCATGGATCCCCCTCTCCCAATTCAAAACACCATGGATCCCCCGATTCAAAACACCATGGATCCCTCTCCCGATTCAAAACACCATGGATCTCCCTCTCCCGATTCAAAACGCCATGGATCCCCCCCTCCCAATTCAAAACGCCATGGATCCCCCCCTCCCAATTCAAAACCCCATGGATCCCCCTCTCCCAATTCAAAACGCCATGGATCCCACTCTCCCAATTCAAAACGCCATGGATCCCCCTCTCCCAATTCAAAACACCATGGATCCCCCGATTCAAAACACCATGGATCTCCCTCTCCCGATTCAAAACACTTATTTGGCATTCCTGACTGCTCTTCGCCTGTCCAGTGATAGAAACTAAGCACCTTGATCTCCGCATGTAAGTTAAAACAGGGTGTGGCGTTTATCACCAAATTCATTCAGGCTGTGGTTTAGTTCAGGATAGTCAATTCATTATGATTTTCAAAAATACACATATTGCTACGTATGAATAATGTACAGTTTGGAAAGTATTTAGTATAATATTTTTCTATTGGTACAGAATATGGGATATTTGATTGATTTATTATTATTATTATTTTAAACATAAAAAGGGGGTGGAAATATGACCAGCAATATACACTAGATAAAATATATGTTTTCCATTAAAACAGTTAATAAACAAAAGATCATAAAAACACTTAAGATGTAAAGTAAGCATATTCACAAACATCACATTTTTACAAAAATGTTTAGATGGTACCAGACTCCACTATAAAAGTATACTTAACCTATGAATGGAACAGTGGCATATTGTTGATACATGAGCACACAATGTTCAGATGCCCTTATGCATCTCTTTGCAGAATGATAAAGGTCATCATCCTAGTCAATCTGTCGTCCGTGGTAAGATGAGGTTCAGCACACACACAAGGCAGCCTTGCGTTTCTGTGGTAGGATGACGGGAACATTGGGGGATCGTCTCTGTCCCTTTCCACCTCGCCTCAGAGGGGTTCGGTCACAGAGTCTGCGGCGAGACGTTCTAGGGGACAAGGGACTGCGTGGAGAACGGGCCAGGCTGCGGCGAGGCATCCTGGGAGACAAGGGACTATGAAGGGACCGACCAAGGCTGTGGTGTGCTATGCTGGGGGAGAGGGGAGTGTGTGGGGGCCTACGAAGCCTCCTCAGCAGAGGGGTGGATGGTGCTGAGAACCCTGGAGTCCCTGTGCCTTCAATTGAACAAACGTTCAAGGTTCTGTCGGTTGGGGTCACTCTCTGTGAGTCCACCTCTGCCAGGGGCTCTGAAGGGGGACAGAGACCAGCCTCACACAGGCTATTCCTCCACTCCAGAGCTGGGAGGGGGAGAGGCTCACCCACAGAGGACACAGTGTTAACCTCTGGGTTCTGCTGGAACAGGGCAGATAAACAAACAACGGTTACCATTCTATAATCCATCAGTCATGATATGAAGCAAATCAAACACCGAGTAGAATCCAGAAAAGGGAGGGTTATAGCAACACTAATGTAGTGCTGAGCGATTAAACAAAATGTTGGTTACTTTCTGGTTTTCAAAACAACTAACTGACATTGGTTCAATTATTTTAACTCAATTTTGCTCCGTTTTTTTTCTGTGAGCTTAAATGCGCACATTGTGCAGTATCTCTAGAGATAAGTCAGATCAAGCCCGAACAGGGCGATGTAGTAGGGTGTTGTAGAAGACAATATTCTACATAATTACCACCCCCCCGCGGTGAACTAACTACAAATTACCATAATTCATTGCACACCTACTTGTCAGGTGTGTTTCTTTTCTGCCTGTTAGGTTAGTGGGGGCACACAGAGAGCGAGAGAAGAGACGGAATAATGTGCGATCGTGAGGGATTGAGTGCAGTTGCTTCGTGAGGCATCTCTAACTTGAAATGACAAGTTATTGGTAGTTGGTATTCAGCAGTCATAAAAGTATGTCTTATTGAATTTGAAGAACTACTAAAATAGTGATTTTGTCAGACAGCATCTCTATAGAGATGAGATGACATGGAACTAAATAAAATCAAATAAAACAAATGTAATATACACAACTGAAATATTTTTGTAAAGTGAATAAATGATGGTTAATAAGTGATACTCATTAATGGACAGTCACTCCCATCATGGGATTTTTATTAAAGGGCTTATTCTGTGTTGTTACAGCATTCAGCCCATATAACGCATAGTGCATTTAATGTTTTTGACTGAAAACCAACCCGGAACGACCTCAGAATGAACTAATCTCTCAGCACTAGATAAATGAGAAAACAAGGTGGCTGCCTTCATGTGGAACGTAACTGCCAATGACAGACATCCTCCAGCTCTCCCGGAGTTCTGGTCAACATCATTTTGCTAGTTTAAATCAGAACGATAAGAGAATGCAGATATGCAATTAACCAAGATCCATCACCTAACCCTGACTCAAGAGGTCTGGAATGGATCAAGATGAAAAACCATAGCCAGACCACAAGCTACCTTTTCAGCGGCTGTGTCTAATCGTTGTTTTTTTCTTCCTTCAATTCTGCATTATCAGCATCGCAAGTGCACCGCAGGGAAAACGGGAGAAGATCAAACAAGTCCCACCCCCTCACCCCGAATAAGCCCACGC
The DNA here is from genome assembly GCF_023373465.1 of Oncorhynchus keta. Lineage (NCBI taxonomy): Eukaryota > Metazoa > Chordata > Actinopteri > Salmoniformes > Salmonidae > Oncorhynchus > Oncorhynchus keta. The sequence continues at coordinate 42,902,200 of NC_068431.1, forward strand.
TCCACTTAAGAGGGCCATGAAAAGGCTGTGGCAGCAGAAACCTCTTTCTCAAAACTAAGGATCCAGATCACATTCTGCGCATGTGTTATTGAGCACATGTTTTCCCCACGTAGCTGCTGCTCACACTCCCATTCCTTCAGCTTCTCCCTTTCCTCACCCTCTTTTGAACCATGTTCTAGCCAGTCTCTGCCTCATTTCTGAACAGCTGAAATCAAATAAAAACCCTGCAGCGATTCGAACCAACATTCCAAAAGAGACATAGCCTACTATGAAGGCTACAACCTTCCCTGTCTGTTGTAACGGATATTGCAGTTGCACAAGCAGGACGCAGTCCCTACAAAAATCGGTGTTGTGTGTGTGTGTGATGTGATGTAGGCTATAGTTGCTGCCATAACGTAGACGCAGTTCCTGGGAAGAAAAAATAGCACTCCTACTTAGAACGTCTCTCTGCCTTCTGCTTAGCCAGTGTTCTCAATGATGAAGCATTCGATCTCTAATTAGACGAACAGTTACGTGTCGGTGTCTTGCTTGTGTTCTATATGCTGCCTAGACAGCTTCGTGTAAGTCCTCATTTCAGTTTTGCATTGGGGCTAAACACAATCGGAGATTTTCTCGCTTCTTTCTCGATGATCCTGCAAGAACCGCACGAGTAGGCTACCTAGCTGTTCCATCTCTGGGCAGCCAAGCCGGTCACTAGAGTCTGACAAGGGGCGAGTTCGTTTTGCGTCGACCGGTGCGCCAACATGTAAATAGTTCTGTATTGTCGTCTTAACTCCCCCTCTGAAAAAAAGAACACAACATCGCGATCATGCTTGATGGCCTAATCTTTTGCAATAGTTTAGATATGTCGACCATGTCTTTTGTGTACAACATGAACTTTGAAGGCGACACCAGACAAAGGCGTCCGTCGCTGATTGAGGAGGGGCAAGCGGCAGCGGAGCAGGCAGCTGAGTGAGCTCAGCTATGTAAAATACATCTGGAAGGACAGGAAAGCGGTATGGGAGTGTGCAGCGGCAACAACAAAAAAGTTTCAACAATGCACATGTGCAGAAATATCTGTATTCTTATCCGCAGCAAACCGGGTTCAAGAAAATCCAGAACCGCAGCCACTCAGTTTACAGAAAACGTCTGCCTGCTCTCTAGTTTCCCTCTCTTACTAACACACTAGACGGCTGCTTCTTTGAATGGGACAACAGTACACAAGTTGCACAGGTCTGTTAAAGTCAGAGTCCCTCTTAATATGGGAATACAGAAATCGGGGCCCACTCATCGTTAGCAGCTTTGTCTCCCTGTGCAAAAACAGCATCCATGAGGGTAGCTACACTCCAACACAAGCAATGTAGCCTAGCAGAACATTTAACAGTTCAGGGTAGTGACACTCCTAAATGTCTCATTATTTTTTACAGTTCCCTACATCTGTATATATCTGAAATGTGACACCTTCAAATCTTAAAAATGTTTTTTTTTTTTACAACAAATGTCAATGACGTGGCCTTCATTTGAACAATTATCAATCACACGCTTGTACACGTTCATTTACAATTCACTGAGTGGACAGTCACCTCACTCCCATTCTAGGTGTCGCCAATGCCCATGTTCTTCATCAAAACATACCTCCCCATCCTCCTCCTCTGTCTGTCCCAAAAAAACAAAAAGTCGTCTTGGTGAAGGAGCGGTCAGATTCTACGAAGCAGCCGTAAACGACTGGAAAGACCCACTGACACTGGGGTTCCAGGTCGCACTAGCAATTCTGCATTTAATCAAGGCTTCAAATACAATGTTCAATGAAATGCAAATAAAAACAAACACGGGTTACATTTAAGCCTGGTGGAAGTATTGAAATGTGATGGCGCTGTTCTAAGTTACCCTTGGTACGTACCATAATGGGGCCGTCGTAACGGCAGGGAGAGTTTGCGGTTGTAACGGGGGGGATCTTATCAAGGCCCTCTGCCATATTGACATAGAGCTCCTGTAGGTGCATGGTCATGGGTGGCTCATCAGGGTGCTGCACGGTTATCACTATGACCGTTGTGTTGTCTGCACGGAGCATGCGCTGGCGCCAGAACAGCAAGGCCGTGCATCCTAACCGTTTGGCACAGGACCATCCCTTAGGGCCCTAAGAGCAGACATAGTGACACCATCAACCTGTTAGAAGGGCATCGGCAGACAGCCAAGACGGTTTGGTCTGAATGGGAAACAAGAAGCTCTGGCTTACCACCATCTGATCGTGGCACTCACACATAGCGACAGCATCCTTAGCTGGCATCATGTTCCACAAGCCATCACTACCCAGGATGATGTAGCGGTGCTTCTTAGGGTCAATGGTCATTACAGTGACATCAGGCTCTGGAGAGACCACAAACTCCCCACTGTAGAAGTCATAGCTCCACAGGTCCCCTTTCAACAACAAACCACACACACACGCTTCATCACTGGGCAAATATCAAATGAAATGATTGGATGACAAGCTTACTGGAAATCATACTGTTTGCATAAAGGCAGCAGCTATGGAGCGGTAAGGTATCTAGTGGAGGGCAGAGGAAACTTGTGTTTAGGCCAACAGTGTAGTGCTTACCCAAAGCTCTGGCCACAGCGAGAAAGGGAATCTGGTCTATGACGGTGCTCCTCCTGACAGGGCCATTGTGGGTCAGTCTGGGCCTCTTCCACACCACACGGTTCACCCCGGACTTCTTCACTACACTGAAAAAGGACAAGCACAACAGGCACGGAGGATTTATTATGTGATCATATCCTGAACAAAAATATAAAACGCAACAATTACAGTTCATAAGTTCATACAAGGAAATCAGTCAATTGAAATGATTTCATTAGGCCCTAATCTATGGATTTCACATGATTGGTCAGGGGTGCAGCAATGGGTGGGCCTTGGAGAGCATAGGCCCACCCACAGAATTAGTTTTTCCCTACAAAATGGCTTTATTACAGACAGAAATACTCATCAGCATCCCCCACGATCCCTCAGGTGAAGAAGCCGGATGTGTCGGTTCTGGGCGGGTGTTATTACACTTGGTCTGCGGTAACTTGGCTTCTTTACATTTCAACGGTTCAATTCCCTCGTCAGAAAAGTCTGTATAGCCTTCTCCCTCTAGAATGAACAATACACAGTACATCTTCTAGTAATCTATTGATAGAACAGGCGCCTGTCAGTCACAAAGTGAGTGATGACAGGATAACTGCTGGTTAACTGCTGGTAAACCAAATGTGCACCGCCATGGGTCTCCCGGTCGCGAACAGCTGCGACAGAACCTGGACTCTAATAAGGATCTCTAGTGGCACTTCTAGCACTGAGATGCAGTGCCTTAGACCACTGCGCCAGTCCGGAGGCTGGTGGTGAGTGTTGCAACCGAGGAAAGAAGATTTTTACTTTTTTTTTTTTTCAGCACTCGGTGGTCCCGTTTTGTGAGCTCGTGTTGCCTACCACTTCGCTGCTGAGACGTTGTTGCTCCTAGACATTTCCACTTCACAATAACAACACAGTTGACCGGGGCAGCTCTAGCAGGGCAGAAATTTGACGATCTATATTGTTACTCAACAGAGAATCTGTGTTTACATGACAGAACACCACACTTGTTATTATGTTTTTTCCACAATAAACGAAATTGAAAGAGTACACTATATTTAGTTATTGCCAAAAATAAATTACAGTAAGAGTAGACTACATTACCTTTTCTGACGAGATTATTAAACTACAAAGTCCCACACACAGTGATTGACAGGTCCAAAACCCTACCAACTCTGACAAACATCCTGCCCCCTCCCTTACAACTCTACCCACAGTGATTAATTGACAGGCCAAACCGCTAAAGGGATAGTTAACCCAAATAACAAACTGACACAATGGTTTCCTTACAGCCACAGAGCCAATAAAATGTGTCTGGCTACTCCATGTACTTACGGAACACACTGGGCACTGACAAACTGAGACTGTCCTCTCCAACTCACCTGCCCCCAAGTCTCTCAATGCGCTCCTTCTCTTTGGGAAGTTCAGGTTTGTGGTCCTGTGTGACTTCCAAGGCCCTGATGTTCTTTTCACCAGGCTCTTTCACCCCAACAACCACTGCAGAGTCCCCCACATGGGCTACGTACATCAGATCCCCCCGGATCAGCACTATACTGGCCGTTGTTCCTGCAGTACTGGGCTGGCCGGTCAGAGTCTTGGGCCACTCAGCTGTAGGATTAAGATGGGGAAAGCATTGGAGAACATTATTATGAACAAACAACTTGCAGCAACACAGATGAGTGGATGTGACAATTGGCATTCGGCCATCATATGAAAGAAGTCTATTCAGATTAGAGGAAATCGGGAGACCTTTGGATGACACATGTCAGAGGTTGAGACAAGAACACGCTTGTCATGAGAGAAACTCATCATTGCTTTTGGAACATAAGGTTGACATGCTTACCTTTTGTGCTCTACTTGCAGAGCTAGGTATTCACAAACCCCCAAAATGGTTTTGTCTTCCCAAACCCCCGAGCAATAACGTTACATAGAAAAGACCTGCTCATAAAATTGCCAGTTAATAGCTAATATTAAAAGGGATGGATATCAGAACTGTAGCAGAGGGGACGAGGCGATCATATTTGATAATAGCAGCAGCAAAAAGGCATTAGTTAGCTACAGACTGAACAGTAGCTAGCTAAACCAGTTATTGTGGCGCCATAATTTCGCAACAATAACTTGAGCGTTGTTGGCTAGCTAGCAGGTAGATCGCGTCAGTCAGCGAAGATACAACAACGAGCTAACTAGTTCACTTACGTAGCTCTTTCCACATATCATGGTGGCAGGCAATGAACCCCTTTCGAATTGCTTCACAGACTTCTCCTTGGTCTTCTGACCAAAACCCCCTTTGCTTTTTCAGAATACCCCACAGATTGTCTCGGGCAAAATGAGCAGCTTCTCGCCCTCCGTGACCGTCAAATACACCAAAAAACGCCACAGACTTCCGAACGACCGTGTGCACTGCTGGAACTTCTGCCTGGGAAATGTCACCATGCTTCTCACATGTTATGTTTTCTGTCCACATTGCACTAACAGGCACCGATTCTTGAACGTTTTCGGGGGAATTGCTTATTATGGTCTGCTCAGTATGACCATTCTCCTGTTTCTCTACTTTTGACTCCCCTTGTTGTTCTACCGAACTCAGACCACCCTCTGGTTCAGGCGGTTCGTACTCCACTTTAAACTCAATAACATCCTCCATGTATCTCCTTCCCCCTTGCTCGGAGAATGCACTAACTCGGAAAATTAATGCGTCGTTCATGGCCATGAAAAATCCAAGCAAAGCTATACAATAAATACTTGTCCACCGGTTATGCTAAGCCGTGTTTGAAGCCAAAATGTGCAATGATATCTGGATCGAAAAACCTTTTTCCCCGTTCCTTCTTTGCTTCTGTTTATTTTTCGACGATAGGTCGTAAGGTATTTGAACCGCCTGTGTGAAAATAGCCACAATAGTGGAATTTGCAGTTTGCCTTAAAAAAATAAAAGTCCCCAATTGAAACATCCAAACAGGATACACAGAGGAATAATGCCATATTTGGACTAGATCATGTTTAACCAGGTTGTAATGTTTTTATATAGCTTAAAAATAAATACAATAATGAATTAATTTCACAATTAATAGTAAAGTTAAAATCCCACTGTGGATTTATTAGACTGCATTAATTGCTTTGGGGGCATACATATATGCACTGTACAGCCTTCCCTATGGAGTGTGCACCCATGAAGTGGGTTATCAGCTTACTCAGTGAGTCCAATTCTAAAGAGTTTACACAAATATTAGCATCATAGCTCTTATTGCAGAACTTTGACTGCGGAGAATCCCCTCCACAGTTGGTATATTGTGAGTGTTGAACATTCATATTATCTTGTAAAGCCTTATCTATAGTGTGCACCCATGAAATGGGGTATCAGTCTACTCAGTACACCCACATATTACAATTCCAAAGAGTTTAAACAAATATTAGCTCATAGCTTTTATCGCAGGAATTTGAAACCACTGTGAAGTGAGCCACATTAGCTAACCGGTCAGCCTATAATAAATATTTAACATTCATATGACACTATTGTACAGCCTTACATATAACGTGTGCTCCGGGGGAGAACAACTTCTCCGTCTCTTTGAAGCCACAGAAGTTCAAGGCCGACCACGTTGTTAGCAGAAAACAGTATTATAGTGCATGGGAAAATGTACACTTTTTTTAAAGACAATCATGGTACCAATTATTGTAAAATCGCACACAGAATAAATTATACGGATAATTTGGTTGCTAATGGTAGCCTGCAGTACCCCAGTCGGCCTTCAATGAAATTACTCAATGAGAGGCTGCAACACTGAGCTAGCCTGCAATGTCATTTCCTGGAGTATTTCTTATTTATATTGAACACAAATATAATCGCAACATCAACCATTTCAAAGATTTTACTGAGTTACAGTTCATATAAGGAAATCAGTCAATTTAAATAAATACATGTAGCCGTAATCTAAGGATTTCATATGACTGGGCAAGGGTCCAGCGATTTTACGCGCTGCATCTCAGTGCAAGAGGTGTCACAACAGTCCCGTGTTCTAATCCAGGCTGTATCACATCCGGCCATGATTGGGAGTCCCATAGGGCCGAGCACAATTGCCCCCAGAGTCGTCCGGGGTAGGCCGTCATTGTTAATAAGAATTTGTTCTTAACTGACTTGCCTCGTTAAATAAGGGTCAAATAAAAAATAAAGAAATGAAAAAAAAACAGCTCTGGTGGACATTCCTGCAGTCAGCATGCCAGTTGCATGCTCCCTCAATTTGAGTTATCTGTTGCATTGTGTTGTGTGACAAAACTGCACATTTTAAAGTATCCTTTTATTGTCCCCAGCACAAGGTGCACCTGTGTAATGATCATGCTGTTTAATCAGCTTCTTGATATGCCACACCTGTCAGGTGAATGGATTATCTTGGCAAAGGAGAAATGCTCACAAACAGGGATGTATACAAATGTGTGCACAACATTTTAAAGAAATAAGCTTTTTGTGTGTACAAAACATTTCTGGGATTTTTTTATTTCAACTCATGAAACATGGGACCAACGCTTTACATGTTGCATTTATATTTTTGTTCAGTGTAGTATTTATTCGGATCCCCAATTAGCTACTGCCGAGGCAGCGACTACTCTTCCTGGGGTCCAAACAGGAAATAACAATAAAATACACAATATACATAAACCTACATTTACATACACATATTTAGCAGATACTATTGTGGGTGTAGCGAAATGCTTGTGTTCCTAGCTCCAATAATGCAGTAATATCTAACAATACACAAAATACAAATCTAAAATTAAAAGAATGAATTAAGAAATATATACATATTACGACAAGCAATGTCGGAGTTCAGAGTATCATTTTTATTTAAATAAAACAGTACATTCAGAAAGTATTCAGACCCCTTTACTTTAACATTTTGTTACGTTACAGCCTTATTCTAAATCTACACACAATACCCCATAATGACAAAGCAAAATCAGATTTTTTGTTATTTTTTTCAATTTATAAAATTAAACTGAAATATCACATTTACATAAGTATTCAGACCCTTTACTCAGTACTTTGTTGAAGCACCTTTGGCAGTGATTACAGGGTTGAGTATTCTTATGTATGAAGCTACAAGCTTGGCACACTTGTATTTGGGGAGTGTCTCCCATTCTTCTCTGCAGATCCTCTCAAGCTCTGTCAGGCAGGATGGGGAGCATCGCTGCACAACTACTTTCAGGTTCCAGAGATTTTAGATCGGGGGCTCTGGCTGGGCCACTCAGGGATATTCAGAGACTTGTCCCGAATCCACTCCTGCATTTCCTTGGCTGTGTGCTTAGGGTTGTTGTGCTATTGGAAGGTGAACCTTCACCCCAGTCAGAGGTTCTGAGCACTCTGGAGCAGGTTTTCATCAAGGATCTCTCTGTACTTTTCTCTGTTCATCTTTCCCTGGATCCTGACTAGTCTCCCTGTCCCTGCCGCTGAAAAACATCCACACAGCATGATGCTGCCACCACCATGCTTCACCGTATGGATGTTGCCAGGTTTTCTCCAGACGTGACACTTGGCATTCAGGCCAAGTAGAAGTTGGCTTACCATGGGGACAGGCCATCAGAAATAGATTGCCTGGTAATGGACAAATATATCCCACCGCCGAAAAGTGCCATGCTGGCCAGAGCAACCCCCCATCAGTTGACACCCTGGTTGCTTAATTAGAAAGTCACCAGGTTACAGTACAGATGTTGCGAATCAGTAGGCCAGAGCCCAGTAGACCTGAATTCAAGGCCGAACTAACGTATGGTAGAAAGGGAGACGCCTATTTGAACCCTGCTTCAAGACGGCCTCCTATTACTGAAGCCAGATCCTCCCTGAGGCGGCGGCCGCTAGTTAGCGTGGACCAGAGAAGGTATTACACCTGTGGCCAGGAGGGACATCTGGCCTGGAGCTGCCTGGGAAATGACTAGTCCCTGACTCAGAGAAGACCACCAGAAGGTGCGAGTACATCACAACCTGCTGGGCCCATGAAGCCACTGCAGCCCCACAGAACCCCATCAAAATAGGCAGTCAGGATACGGCCGCCTTGTTGGACACAGGTAGTATGGTCACTCTCATCAAGCCTCTACTTCAGTGGAAGTTCATTAGTATCACAGAAAACAACAATGGTCCAAGCCAGCTGCCTTGCAGTATGCCACACTAGAATTTGCATCAGAGAGGCTTCCATTAAAGAAAACCCTCTGTGTTCTATTGGATAGATAACGGTCCATCCATTAAAAGGCAGAGGATGTTAATCCATAACACCTACATTTTCAGCAATATGTTATGATCAATGATATCAAAAGCTGCACTGAAGTCTAACAAAACAGCTCCCACAATCTTCTTATCAATTTCTTTCAGCCATTTGTGTCACCACTGAGCATGTTGAGTTCCTTTCCCTACAGGCATGTTGAAAGTCTGTTAATTTGTTAACTGTAAAATAACATTGTATTTGGTCAAACATAATGTTTTCCAAAGCTTTGCTAAGAACCGGTTTTAGGCTGATTGGTCTGCTGTTTGAACCATTGCTATAACCGTAGCTATTTTTTGGCCGAGGACTGACCTTTGCCTCCCTCCAGGCTTGTGGGCACACTCTGCATTCTAGGCTTAGATTGAAGATGTGCCAAATAGGAGTCGCAATGTACTCCACTACCAACCTCAGTAATTTACCATCGAGGTGGTTTGTCCTTATTTACAGATAGCAATACTTTTTTCAACTCTTCCACACTTTGAAGAATTTCAAAGCTGCAGTGCTTATCTTTCATTATTTGGTCCTTTATGCGTGATTATGAAGGCTCTGCGTTTGATTTTTGTATGTAGTGTCTAAATGTGCTAATCTTGTCAACAAATTAGTTATTAAAGTAGTTTGCCATATCAAAGGGTTTTGTTATGAATGAGCCATCAGCCTCAATGAAGGATGGAGCTGAGTTGGCTTTTCTGCCTAAAATGTCATTTTAGGGACTCCAGAGCGTTTTACTATTATACTTTATATCAAATATCTTTGTTCCATAGTATAGTTTTTTTCTTATTTTTGTTTAGTCACTTGATTTGTCAATTTACTGTATGTTTGCCAATCTGCTGTGTTCCCAGACTTATTTTCCATTCCCTAGCCTCATCCCTCTCAGCCATAAAGTTTTAACAGTCAGTTTCTTTATGGCTGTCAGTAACCGGAAGAAGCAATGTCATAAATGCTTTAAAGATGTGAAAAATATTTGTTGGTCTAACGTGTGTAATGAGGAACATCCTGACGCTGCACTTAACATAGGAATCATTGCAAAACCTATTGTATGGCCGCTTATACACTATTTTAGGTGCAGTCTTAGTAAGTTGGGTTTCCTAGACATGGCTATTATATTATGTTGGCGTGGCAGGGTAGACTAGTGGTTAGAGCGGTGGACTAGCAACTGCAAGGTTGCAAGTTCAAACCCCAGAGCTGACACGGTACAATCCTGTCCTTCTGCCCCTGAACAGGCCTAGGCCGTCATTGAAAATAAGAATTTGTTCTTAACTGACTTGCCTAGTAAAATAAATAAATATGTTCACTACATCCGATGGGTGTGGATACTGCTTAAGAGTGGATTTCTGCAGCATTAATAAAGATGTGGCCAATACAAGTTGATGTTCTGTTTGTAAATACCTTGGTAGGTTGACTGATGACCTGAACCAGGTTACAGTTTGAAGCTTTTTCTTGAGTGGACAGCTTGATGGAAGCCAGTCAATATTTACGGCACTGAGAAATATACCTCTCTGTTGATATCACATACATTATCAAGCATTTCACACATATTATCCAGATACTGACTGTTAGCACTTGGTGGTCTAAAGCAACTTCCCACAATAATAGGCTTTAGGTGAGGGAGGTGAACCTGTATCCATATTACTTCAACAGCATTTGACATAAGATCCTCTATATGCTTTACAGGAATATGACTCTGAATATAAACAGTGACACATCCTCCATTGGCATTTCTGTCTCTTCTGTAGATGTTATAACCATATATTGATACCACTGTATCATCAAAGGAAGTATTTAAGTGAGTTTCAGAGAGTAGCTCAAACTGAGCATGTTATGCCTCCATGACACGCCATCTTAACCGACAGTCAGCATATTATACGTATTGAACATTCATATTACACTGTACAACCTTACCTATAGAGTGTGCACCCATGAACTGGGGTATCAGCCTACTCAGTGACACCCACAGACTAAAATTCTGAATAGTTTACACAAATATTACCTTGGTAGTCTTTGACTGTGGAAAATCCATAGTTAGTCTGTTATGCGTAATTGAGCATTCATAACAAATTATTGTCAAATTAGATCATTATTGTATTTATTGTTGCTTTGTAACAACATTCCAACCATGTTTAGAAATATCTAGTCCAAATATGGCATTATTCCACTATATGTATCCTTCTGCATGTTTCAATTGGGGACTTTTATTTTGAAGGCAAACTTCAAATTCCACTATTGTGGTTCATCGTTATTGTGGCTAACTTCACAAAGGTCCAATGAAAGTTCTGACGTCAGATTTCTACACCTATCAATCCAGCCGCTTTTACTGCCTGGCAACAATTTTGCAGCGGGTGCACTTGGTTTGAGCTTTGCGGCGCACCGGTTGTTTCGCAATTTCTCCACATCCTATTTCGCTTTTACAAGGTTTGTGGATTTGGGGACATATTATGCACATTTGTCCAGTCTTGGCCACAAGAGCTTGTGGTGCTTTCAAAGTTGCTATTATTCAGCCTCTTAGTGGTCTATGATCAGTTTCCACAATGCCTGCTTGTCAAGGGACAACAATATAAAAATGTATTTTGTGTGCTGCAGATCTGTTACGTTTATGTTCCAGGGACACACACATTTTATAAAAAATAATAAAAAGGAATGACGTCCATAGGACAACGATGAATACTGATGATTCATTTTTATTTATTTGTATATTATGCTGTGAGTATGTGATTGATTGGTGACTGATTAACAGAACAAGTATTTTGGATGCATTTAGAAAACACCACACACATTCCACTTCCATCTTCTCGCATCACCAGATCAGAGTTTGCGATCTCTTTGGCAAGATAGCATACAGCTGACGTTCCAGTAGTCTACCTAGCAGCCTGACTGACCCACGTGACTACACAGCAATGCTGGTTTTATGCCGCCTTCGCGCACTTGTCGGAAGCTCTGAAGTGTCCGATTGCTAACTGGTTGAACGCGGCACGTGTATAACTACAACAAGTTAGCAAATTGGACATTTCAGAGTTTTCAAGTTCCGACTAGCACTTGAATGCATCATTAGCAAGAGTAAGGTCTACCCCGGTCTATCGATAGAATCCTGTGACGGGATCATCATCTGCGCAGCAGTGAGGGGATTCGATTAATGCCCAGGGCGAACCGGGTTGGCGTTGACTGCATCCGTTTGGGATACTTGCTGCCTCCCTTGCGCGAGCCAGGTGCCCGATTTTGGCCGACGGCGATGTCGGCTCAAAACAAAAGTGAAGTAGGTTAAGCACGTATGAGTAACGAGTAGGATTCTGTTTGCACATGCAAAATTGATTGCTTTTCATTTTTTTTTAAAGTATATCTGCCTTCCCAATGAAAACTAGTTTGAAAATAAGATAATATCTTTTTTGGAAACGAGATGTTTGTTTCTGAATGATGCATCAGTTAGTTACTTTAAGGAGCAGTTCTCTCTGTGGGTCCAACCCCAAGATGTTCTGGAAAACAGTTAAAGACCTGGAGAATAAACCCTCCTCACAGCTGCCCATGTCCCTTAATGTTGATGATGTGGTTGTTACTGACAAGAAGGACATGGCTGAGCTCTTTAATCACCATCATGATGACAGGATTCCAACATTTCCTCATCTCCCACCCCTTCTAATGCGACTATCCCAGATGCGTCTTCCTCTTTTTCCCATGACCTGACCTGGTTTGCTAACTACCTCTCTCAAAGAGCGCAATGAATAAAGTCAGAACATCTGCTGTCTCAGCCACTGCCTGTCACCAAGGGAGTACCCCAAGGCTTGATCCTAGGCCCCACATTCTTCTAAATTTACATCACCAACATAGCTCAGGCAGTAGGAAGCTCTCTCATCCATTTATATGCAGATGATACAGTCTTATACTCAGCTGGCACCTCCCCAAATGCTGTGTTAAATGCTCTACAACAAAGCTTTCTTAGTGTCCAACAAGCTTTCTCTACCCTTAACCTTGTTATGAACACATCCAAAACAAAGGTCATGTGGTTTGGTAAGAAGAATTGCCCCTCTCCAAACAGGTGTGATTACTACCTTTGAGGGTTTAGAGCTTGAGGTAGTCACCTCAAACAAGTACTTGGGAGTATGGCTAGACGGTGCACTGTCCTTCTCAGCACATATCAAACCTGCAGGCTAAAGTTAAATCTAGACTTGGTTTCCTCTATCGTAATCACTCCTCTTAACACTCCAGCTGCCAAACTAACCCTGATTCAAATGACCATCCTAACCGTTTTAGATTACGAAGACATCATTTATAAATCAGCAGGTACGGGTTCTCTCGAGCGGCTAGATGTTCTTTACCATTCGGCCGTCAGATTTGCCACCAATGCTCCTTATAGGACACATAACTGCACTCTATAATCCTATGTAAACTGGTCTGTATCTCTGTACACCCGTCACAAGACCCACTGGTTGATGCTTATTTATAAAACCCTCTTAGGTCTCAATCCCCCCTATCTGAGATATCTACTGCAGCCCTCATCCTCCACATACAACACCTGTTCAGCCAGTCACATTCTGTTAAAGGTCCCCAAAGCACACACATCTCTGGGTCGCTCGTCTTTTCAGTTCACTGCAGCTAGCGACTGGAACGAGCTGCAACAAACACTGGACAGTTTAATCTCAATCTCTTCATTCAAAGACTCAATCATGGACACTCTTACTGACAGTTGTCCTGCTTTGTGTGACATATTGTTGTCTCTACCTTCTTGCCCTTTGTGTTGTTGTCTGTGCCCAATAATGTTTGTAACATGTTTTATGCTGCTACCATGTTGTGTTGCTACCATGTTGTTGTCATGTTTTGCTGCCTTGCAATGTTGTTGTCTTAGGTCTCTCTTTATGTAGTGTTGTGTTATCTCTCTTGTCGTGATGTGTGTTTTGTCCTATATTTCTATTTTATTTCTATTTTATTTTTAATCCCAGCCCTAGTCCCTGCAGGAGGCCTTTTGCCTTTTGGTAGGCTGTCATTGGGCGTAATTGAAAATAAGAATTTGTTTTTTAACTGACTTGCCTAGTTAAATAAAGGTGAAATGAAAAAATAAACAAATGAAATCATGCTGCCTTTGAAAACGACCGAGCGGCGTTGACTTTCGCTCCTCCCGTTCACTTCAGGTATGAACGGGCGTCACGGGCCATACTCCCTGTCTGTTTAGCCCGGTGCGGGTTCAATTAATCAAACTCCCTCAGGAACGAAGCGAAGTACATTTGACTCCGGCGAATCAGACCCCGAGTGTGAAAAACAGGGTGGGGGCAGAGATAGACCTTCGGGCAGACTGCACTGGTTCAGTGCGTATCCTAGGAACATGGCCGATGGTTTTAATGCTGGTGATTAACCAGATGAGACAGTCAAAACTATTTTGTTACATGAGAAGGTACAAGAAAAGGAGTTTAAACTTGGCAAGGTGGTTAGCTAGCTACCGACCGTCGATCGAGCAGAGGGGGTGTTATTGGCTGGAGAAAAGGAAAACAACATGGCGGCCTTGGAGCTCGAATGGATCCCAGAGACACTGTACAACACTGCTATATCAGCAGTGGTGGACAATTACAGTCGATCGCGAAGAGATATTCGTTCCCTCCCTGAAAATATTCAATTTGATGTGTATTACAAGGTAAGTTCTTAGTCTAGTTTGCTCACTAACGTTATACAAGGTGATGTTCCCGAGTTGATTCGTTTTAGCTAGCCAATTACGTTACAGCTAACGTTGCAAACTCTTTGCAAAGCAAATCAGCTGATTAACTTGCTTGCTAGCTATCCTGCTTAAAAGGTTAACAACAATATATTCCATTTAGCAGACACTTTCTATCCAGAGCGACTTGCAGTCATGCGTGTATACATTTTTACATGTGTGTGGTCCCAGGAATCGAACCCACTATTCTGGTGTTGCAAACACCAAAGCTGGGGAACGATGGTATCTTAAGGGGGAGGAGAAAAAAAATGAACATTTTTTTAAATTAAGGCTTCGTCATAATGTAAGTGTTTATTATTCATTTATTTATTATGGTAAGCTGGGGGGGGTGGGGGGAATTCAAATGTCGTTTTTTTTAAATTAAGGAAGGGGAAGAGAGGGCCCGAAGGTCTCCAGGTCGAATCCTGCCTCGGCCAGAAATAACATTTCTAAACAACACCAAAAGTGTTCATTTTTTACTCTCACATTGGTCAATATAGCAGTTAATGTTACGATTATGGTAGCATAATTGTTATATATATATATATATATATATGAGTTTTAATGAGGTTGGTTTATTATGTACTGTACTCCCGCAACCTTGTTTATGCAGTTAGTATCTTAAATGATCAGTTATCTGTTGCAGTGTCTTGTGGACTGCATATTACCTGATGTGTTTATAAATACATCACATCTATGAACATTTACTCAGAGCCATGTATGTTAGTTATTTAAAGTGAATAATGATTGACCTACAATCAATTCATTCAAATAATTGGTTGAAATATAGAAACATGTTTATTAATGTGAAATGTCACACACACACAGCCCCTAGGGACCCAAAGTAATGAGTGGGTATGGCACTGCCTGATTCTGAGTGAATGACACAATCGGAACCAAACATATGACAACATCCATGCAAACAGAGGGGGAAAAAACTCAAAGTTCTAGGGCTCGATTTAATCAGATTAGTGTTGGTCAACACCAGCATAGCGGTTGTTTTGGCGGTATCGGAGGTGAAACTGTGTTAGAGCTGTCAAATTCACAAGCAGAACCTTGTTACCTTATCACCTTGAATGCAACAAAACCACCCAACTTTATGTTCAACAAATCCCATGCAGCCACGTTAGAAACAATGAAATACATGATATTCTATTGTAGGCTATAGGCCCTACTCCTGACTAGACTGATATGCTTTAAGTCCCCCATCCAAATTAACTTCAAAATGATGCAATAGCCTACACTTTCTAACTCTGTTTTGAACTTCTAATGCGGTAAGGATAATAAAGAAGGGAGTGGTTTGTGACACATGAGCAACATTGGGTTAATGCTTGATCTGATTGAATCAAGCCCCTGGTTGTAGAAATAAGATTTTAAAAAGGACTACAGTACAGCAGAGTCTAATATGGAAACTATTGATGTGTTGACACATCTCAAACAATCAGGTTTTTTGCATGGGTGGAGTTGGCTGGCAGCAGACTGGGCTATGGGTGAAGCAGGCCAGGTACTGGTGGCAGCAGACTGGGATATGGGTGAAGCAGGCCAGGTACTGGTGGCAGCAGACTGGGCTGTGGGTGAAGCAGGCCAGGTACTAGTGGCAGCAGACTGGGCTGTGGGTGAAGCAGGCCAGGTACTGGTGGCAGCAGACTGGGCTGTGGGTGAAGCAGGCCAGGTACTGGTGGCAGCAGACTGGGCTGTGGGTGAAGCAGGCCAGGTTCTGGTGGCAGCAGACTGGGCTGTGGGTGAAGCAGGCCAGGTTCTGGTGGCAGCAGACTGGGCTGTGGGTGAAGCAGGCCAGGTACTGGTGGCAGCAGACTGGGCTGTGGGTGAAGCAGGCCAGGTACTGGTGGCAGCAGACGTGGCGCTGGAGGAAGCAGGTTGGACTGTAGTGGGAGCATCCTGGGTGGGGCTAGGAGCAGAGAAATCATCAGCAGTGGTGGTGAAGTCATCCAGAAGACTACCAACTGTGGGGTCCGTTGCATAGTTCTCAAAATCGGTCTCCTCCAAGTCAGGGGGGTCCATGTCCTTCCCAGTCTGCCTGAGCAGGTAGTCTACACCAATCAGCTCTCCTGAAAATAAAATAAAAAAGCAAAACGAGACAGAAATGTAATATTACTCACAATATCTTCATCATATCAATACACTGACGCGCAGTTTTGTTTCTGCAATGTTTTAATATATATCATGATATTGGTTAAGAAATTACAGTTTGGTATGTATGTCTTAGAGGCTATAGCAGAGGAGAGCACTTAAGGCGTCGGCATGCTTCAGTTTGGCTGGCGGCTAGCCTAACCGACCAAGTATTCTTGCATACTCCCTTAAAAGACCTTCGCTTGAAAAAGTGGTATGAGTCGTCTCTTGTTGAATGACAGACTACTGAAGAAACCCAAAAGTTGACCTCTGCTACCAACTTCGGCATGCCTCAAGACAAATGGTGTGCTCGACCAACCTTAAAAATGAAGAGCTGTCACAATGTTGTCATAATATATGCACAATCTATTCAAAAGCATGAGGGCGCCTTTACAGAGGCTATAGCAGAGCGCTCAGTTCCCTGAGAGACAGCAGAGGCAGTGGTGGTCTTCACGCAGGCTGTAGCAGAGGGAGTCGGGGAGAAGGGCGAGGTGGTCTTCAGAGGCCCATAGCAGGGCTGGGGAGAAAGGCGAGATGGTCTTCAGAGGCCCGTAGCAGGGCTGGGGAGAAAAGCGAGGTGGTCTTCACAGAGGCCCGTAGCAGGGCTGGGGAGAAGGGCGAGGTGGTCTTCACAGAGGCCCGTAGCAGGGCTGGGGAGAAGGGTGAGATGGTCTTCAGAGGCCTGTAGCAGGGCTGGGGAGAAGGGCGAGGTGGTCTTCACAGAGGCCCGTAGCAGGGCTGGGGAGAAGGGTGAGATGGTCTTCAGAGGCCTGTAGCAGGGCTGGGGAGAAGGGCGAGGTGGTCTTCAGAGGCCCGTAGCAGGGCTGGGGAGAAGGGGCGAGATGGTCTTCAGAGGCCCATAGCAGGGCTGGGGAGAAAGGCGAGATGGTCTTCAGAGGTCCGTAGCAGGGCTGGGGAGAAAAGCGAGGTGGTCTTCAGAGGCCCGTAGCAGGGCTGGGGAGAAGGGTGAGATGGTCTTCAGAGGCCTGTAGCAGGGCTGGGGAGAAGGGTGAGATGGTCTTCAGAGGCCTGTAGCAGGGCTGGGGAGAAGGGCGAGGTGGTCTTCAGAGGCCCATAGCAGGGCTGGGGAGAAAGGCGAGATGGTCTTCAGAGGTCCGTAGCAGGGCTGGGGAGAAAAGCGAGGTGGTCTTCACAGAGGCCCGTAGCAGGGCTGGGGAGAAGGGCGAGGTGGTCTTCACAGAGGCCCGTAGCAGGGCTGGGGAGAAGGGGGAGATGGTCTTCAGAGGCCCGTAGCAGGGCTGGGGAGAAGGGCGAGGTGGTCTTCACAGAGGCCCGTAGCAGGGCTGGGGAGAAGGGTGAGATGGTCTTCAGAGGCCTGTAGCAGGGCTGGGGAGAAGGGCGAGATGGTCTTCAGAGGCCCGTAGCAGGGCTGGGGAGAAGGGGCGAGATGGTCTTCAGAGGCCTGTAGCAGGGCTGGGGAGAAGGGCGAGATGGTCTTCAGAGGCCCGTAGCAGGGCTGGGGAGAAGGGGCGAGATGGTCTTCAGAGGCCCGTAGCAGGGCTGGGGAGAAGGGTGAGGTGGTCTTCACAGAGGCCCGTAGCAGGGCTGGGGAGAAGGGCGAGATGGTCTTCACAGAGGCCCGTAGCAGGGCTGGGGAGAAGGGCGAGGTGGTCTTCACAGAGGCCCGTAGCAGGGCTGGGGAGAAGGGGTGAGGTGGTCTTCACAGAGGCCCGTAGCAGGGCTGGGGAGAAGGGCGAGGTGGTCTTCACAGAGGCCCGTAGCAGGGCTGGGGAGAAGGGCGAGATGGTCTTCAGAGGCCCGTAGCAGGGCTGGGGAGAAGGGCGAGATGGTCTTCAGAGGCCCGTAGCAGGGCTGGGGAGAAGGGGCGAGGTGGTCTTCACAGAGCCCCGTAGCAGGGCTGGGGAGAAGGGCGAGATGGTCTTCACAGAGGCCCGTAGCAGGGCTGGGGAGAAGGGGCAAGGTGGTCTTCACAGAGGCCCGTAGCAGGGCTGGGGAGAAGGGCGAGATGGTCTTCACAGAGCCCCGTAGCAGGGATTGGTGAGAAAGCGGAAAAGGTATAAGATTTATTATGAAAATGATTTGAACGTAAACCGTATTAAAAACAAATATGTAATCAAACAAGCTCTTGACAGGTTAAGCTATAGCTGGCACGATACACTAAAAATGATCACCGACCATACCGATCGATCACTTATCGCATGCATTTGGCTGATATCGTTCATTATGTTAGTTAGCGTATACTAGAGAAATGTAAAGTTTGAAATTATATAAGTTTGCCAATACCAATTTGGTATTGGGACATTTTGTCTTTATCGCCCAGCTCAAGAATAAGCTACACTGAGTGGACAAAACATTAAGAACACCTTCTTAATATTGAGTTGCACCACCTTTTGCCCTCAGAACAGCCTCAATTTATCATGGCATGGACTACAAGGTGTTAAGTGTTCCACAGGGATGCTGGCCCGTGTTTCTCATGATCTTTTCAAATTGGCAGGATGTCAAGAATGGTGGGCCATTCTTGATACACACGGGACACTGTTGAGCGTGAAAACCCAGCAGCGTTTTAGTTCTTGACAAACTCAAACTGGTGCGCCTCACAACTACTTCCATACCCTGTTCAAAAGGAACTTCAATCTTTTGTCTGCCCATTCAACCTCTGAGTGGCACACATACACAATCTGTCTCAATGCTTATGTAACCGGTCTCCTCCCCTTCATCTACACTGATTGAATTGTATTTAATAGGTTCCATCAATAAGGGATCAGAGCTTTCACCTGGTCAGTCTGTCATGGAAACAGCAGGTGTTCTTAATGTTTTGTACATTCAAGTGTATATCATTTTTACACCAACAGACTTCCTAGGCACGTCATGCTGAAATGATGAAGGAAGAAAATGTATATGAATACTGACAATACGGTCATGTGAGATTTAAAACATGACAATAGTTTTTCTCCATGTTTTGATGAATGTTAGTTCTAGGTGTTAGTTCTAAAAGGATCACGGTGCATGATGCAGTAAGTAAAAGGCCACTCGGAGACAGCGGTTTGGGGCACTTGCAGACGTTGTCTATGGGCGGGGACACTCAGAGGCTGTAGACAACTTGGCCAGGCTACAGACATCTAGTGTCAGTTTAAAAAAAAAAAAAATATATATATATATATATACGTTACATTTTTAAGGTTGTACTGTTATAAAAAACAATACAATTTTATTGGTCACATAAACGTATTTAGCAGATGTTATTGCTAGTGTAGCAAAATGCTTGTACTTCTAGTTCTGACTGCAGCAATATCTAACAAGTAATATCTAACAATTTCACAACATATACCCAATACACACACATCTACATAAAGGAATGGAATAAGAATATATAAATATACGGACCAGCAATGTCAGAGCAGCATAGACCTAAGATACAGTAGAATAGAATACAGTATATACATATGAGATGAGTAATGCAAAATATGTAAACATTATTTAAGTGGCATTATTAAAGTGGCCAATGATTTCAAGTCTGTATGTAGGCAGCAGTCTCTCTGTGCTAGTGATGGCTACTTAACAGACTGATGGCCTTGAGAGAGAAGCTGTTTTTCAGTCTTTGTCCCTGCTTTGATGTACCTGTACTGACCTCGCCTTCTGGATGATAGCAGGATGAACATGCAGTGGCTCGGGTGGTGGTTGTCCTTAATGATCTTTTGGGCTTTCCTGTGACATTGGGTGCTTTTATTTTATTTTCTTGAACTGCAAAAGAGAGAGAGAAACCGAATGGACACAATGATCAAAGAAGGAAACCAAGTCACCTGTCAAAAGGATTATCTGAATCAATGTTCTGTCATGGCAGCAGAGCCATAGTAATTGTGAAAAAATATGACAAAAAATGTAATATTTACCATTGACAACAAGTTCAATGCGGTCCTCAACGGAGGAGTCTGAACAGCAGATACAGACGCTGGGGGTGCTGTAGGTGTTGGCCCAGCAGGTTCATTGGAGAGACCTGCTTAAAATATAGACGGGACATTAATAGATAGAGTATGGTACCTCATTTTAATTAATCAGGAAAGTGAATACATGTTTTAGCCTGTAAGCTTTATTAATCCCCCCCTGGGCTGCTGTTGACTACAACACTCTCAAGCAGCTCACCCCACAACCCATCCCCCACACAACGGAAACCGTGAGTCAAGGGGTTATGAACTCTGGCTCTCTCTGAAACTTTGATTGACCTGTTGTGATTGGTTGATAAGATCACAGCTTGGTACTTTGACACTGTCCATACTCTCTTTGTTACAATATGCAATGACAATTTAATGGCCAAATATTAGAATAAAGTTGCTGTAGTATTAAATGCTTACATTTAATGACCGGTATTTCTAGTACTGTATATACAAAAGTATGTCAACACCCCTTCAAATTAGTGGATTTGGCTATTTCAGCCATTACCCATCACTGACAGGTGTATACAATCAAACACCCAGCCATGCAATCTCCATAGACAAACATTGCCAGTAGAATGGCCTTACTGAAGACGTTGGAAAGGTGGCATCCTATGACGTTGCCACAAATCAGTTCATCACATTTCTGCCCTGCTCGAGCTACCCCGGTCAACTGTAAGTGCTGTTATTGTGAAATGGAAATGTCTAGCAGCATCAACGGCTCAGCAGGAAAGTGGTAGGCCACACAAGCTCACAGAACGGGACCGCTGAAGTGCGTAGCACATAAAAATAGTCTGTCCTCGTTTGCAGCACTCACTACCGAGTTCCAAACTGCCTCTGGATGCACCGTCAGCACAATAACTGTTTGTCGGGATCTGCATGAAATTGGTTTCTGTGGCCAAGAAGCCGCACACAAGCTTAAGATCACCATGCGCAATGCCAAGTGTCTGCTGGAGTGGTGTAAAGCTAGACGACATTGGATTCTGGAGCAGACGAAACACATTTTCTGGAGTGATGAATCACCCTTCACCATCCGGCAGTCTGACTGACTAATCTGGGTTTGGCAGATGCCAGGCGCGAACACTACCTGCCCCAATGCATAGTGCCAACTGTAATGTTTGGTGAAGGAGGAATAATGGTCTGGGGTTGTTTTTCATGGTTCGGTCTAGGACCCTTAGTTCCAGTGAAGGGGAATCTTAACGCTACAGAATTCAGTGACATTCTAGACGAGTCTGTGCTTCCAACTTTGGCACCCGTGCACAAAGCGACGTCTTTACAGAAATGGTTTGTCGATCTGTGTGGAAGAACTTGACTGGCATGCGCAGAGCCCTGACCTCAACCCCATCAAGCACCTTTGGGAAGAATTGGAACTCCAATTGTGAGCCAGGCCTTATTGCCCAATATCAGCCGCCAGCCTCACTAATGCTCTTGTGGCTGATGGAATCAAGTCCCCAACATGTAGTGGAAAGCCTTCTCAGAAGAGTGGAGGCTGTTATAGCAGCAAAGAGGGGACCATCTCCGTATTAATGCCCATGAATTTGGAATGAGATGTTTGACGAGTAGGTGTCCACATACTTTTGGGCATGTAGTGTAAAATGGTATGTTTTCTAGATGAACACACAGTTCAAATGTCACAGGCCTATGCATGTTTTGCTATTTAACTCTTGTCATAATACATACCTTCTTAAAGAGGTCATACCACTTCTACCTCGGAGCTGGCCTGTTGCCTGCATCGGGAAGGCCAAACCCTGGTGGTGGCAAACGTCTGTAAGCAATACATTCACTTATAGGGCTTATGGGTCTTTTTAGGCATCTGAAACCAACAGGATGAATGTATCACACTACCACAAGAACAATTAGCAAGACATAACAAACCTAATGTAAGCTAGGCTATATCATGGACTGACTGATTTTTAATTAATCAACCATTACATATTCGCTAAAGCTGTTTATAACTAGAAGTTTGTCCCCTGGATATCAAAGCATAATCTAATTTAGCTGGCATAATACTGTAAACTGTTTATACATGGCTAGCTAGCCAACAAACGTAGCTAGCTGAAAATAATTTGCCCAAATGGGCAATTACCTTGTTAACGTTAGCAGATTGCATGAGATTTTGGCTCTCACCAACTTTGACAGTTCTCTTACCCATGAAAACAAATGTTAGAGCTAATGTAATGTTACCGTACTGTTACCATGCTAGCTAGATAGCTAGCTAGTTTACCAGGCAGCTAAGCTAACCACTTTACACAGGGTGGTGAAAGTGCACCGTGATCTTGATGCTCCTTTACGATAAATATTGAGGGTCTTATTCTGGTGACATGATGATACTTGACTGCTGTTTTGACAAATAAAAAATATTCTTGCTCTTATCCATAATAATCTCATAATGTAAGCTAGCCTACCCACACAGCCTACCTGCACTGTACCCACACAGCCTACCTGCACTGTACCCACACAGCCTACCTGCACTGTACCCACACAGCCTACCTGCACTGTACCCACACAGCCTACCTGCACTGTACCCACACAGCCTACCTGCACTGTATCTGCGAGCTGTTGGCTAGAGCACACGTGCCAAGACCAGAGTAGACACGTTTGCTATTTAACGCAACTTTATAAAACAACTATCGGTTGAGTTGAAAATGTAAGTGTACGCAAAAATGTGTTTCCATATTTTGGAAATGCCACTAGTGTGAAAATGTGCACATTTTCTTTATGCAGATTTTAGAATATCCGCATGAAAATCTGTGACCAGTTGGATGGAAACCTAGCCTCTGACACTCCTGTCCCTTTTTTGCTAACTTTGTCTTCATGTTTCTCCAGCTGTACCAGCAGGGTCGGCTATGCCAGCTAGGAGGGGAGTTCTGTGAGCTGGAGGTGTTTGCCAAAGTTCTAAGGGCATCTGACAAAAGGTACTTTGTGTGTGTGTATATATATATTTCATATTCTGTATGGTAATCTGACTTCATGATCATGTGAAGAAAAAGGGATATGATGATCCTTGAGAGATCCTTGAATGTCATTGTCACACATTTTGACCGGTTCTCATGTATGATTGTATCACGTCGTCATTCCCGGTCTTTGTGTATGTGCCTGCAGACACCTCCTGCACCATTGCTTCCAGGCCCTGATGGATCATGGGGTGAAAGTGGCTTCTGTCCTGGCCAACTCCTTCAGCCGCCGCTGCTCCTACATTGCAGAGTCTGATGCCCATGTGAAAGAGAAGGCCATTCAGTTTGGCTTTGTTTTAGGTAGGCGCCCGCACCCATCAACTTTCTTTACCATTTTGTGTCTGATTGTACTAATGTTGACCCTGTCCTGTAGGTGGCTTTCTGTCTGATGCAGGTTGGTATGGTGATGCAGAGAAGGTGTTTCTGTCGTGTCTGCAGCTGTGCACACTGCATGACGAGGTGCTTCACTGGTACCGTGCTGTGGAGTGCTGTGTCAGGTCAGTGGGTCACAGAGCGTTAGTATATTCGGGTCCAATTCTAGTTCTATGGCTGGTTACTCTTGGTCTGTATTTTTCCACAAAAGCTTACCAGATTCACTAATATCTCTTAGGTTGCTTCATGTCCGGAATGGCAACTGCAAGTACCATCTTGGTGAAGAGACTGTCAAGTTGGCCCAGTTGTATATGGACAAATTGGCCAAACATGGTCATCAGGCCAACAAGGCTGCGCTCTATGGAGAGCTGTGTGCGCTGCTCTTTGCTAAGAGCCACTATGATGAGGTATGTTGCCTGGTAAAGATATATCAATTGGTTCTGTTAGATTCTTTTGGTGTTCTGGTTTATCATGTTGATCTCATCACTGATATTGTCTTTTTCAGGCCTACAGGTGGTGCATAGAGGCAATGAAAGAAATCACAGTGGGTTTGCCTGTTAAAGTTGTGGTAGATGTCCTGAGACAGGCCTCCAAGGTACGAGTGTTCCCTTTTCCTGTGTTCTAGACATGTCTATGAATGTATTAATAAATACTTTTTGAGATGTCCCCATACTATTGTCACATGAGTCACTGCAGTACTCTGTTAGTCCTAGATACTGCTTCGGACTGTAGTTAGTAGGGATGTAACGATTCACCGATACACATTGGTCCCAGATACAAGTGCTTTGGTCTGAGGACCCCAAACCGAACCAAATGTAGCATACATTGGTCAGAAAATCGATTCAAACGTTACAAATCGCTTTCACATTTGTTTTTTATGTTGGTTCACTAACATTTATTACATGAATTCTACCTTCTGAAAAATACAGTGCTTTCAGAAAGTATTCAGACCCCTTGACTTTTTCCAAATGTTGTTGTTACAGCCTGATTTAAAAATTGATTTAAGTTCACACAAAAATTCACTGGCCTACACACACAATACCCCATAAAGTCAAAGTGGAATTATGTTGATTTATTTTACAAATTAATTAAAAATTAAAAGCTGAAATGTCTTTAGTAAATAAATATTCAATCCCTTGTTATGGTAACCTCATCTGTACCCCACACATACAATTATATGTAAGGCCCCTCATTCGACCACGGAATTTCAACCACAAAGACCAGGGAGCTTTGCCTCGCAAAGAAGGGTACCTACAGTGCCTTGCGAAAGTATTCGGCCCCCTTGAACTTTGCGACCTTTTGCCACATTTCAGGCTTCAAACATAAAGATATAAAACTGTATTTTTTTTGTGAAGAATCAACAACAAGTGGGACACAATCATGAAGTGAAACAACATTTATTGGATATTTCAAACTTTTTTAACAAATCAAAAACTGAAAAATTGGGCGTGCAAAATTATTCAGCCCTTTTACTTTCAGTGCAGCAAACTCTCTCCAGAAGTTCAGTGAGGATCTCTGAATGATCCAATGTTGACCTAAATGACTAATGATGATAAATACAATCCACCTGTGTGTAATCAAGTCTCCGTATAAATGCACCTGCACTGTGATAGTCTCAGAGGTCCGTTAAAAGCGCAGAGAGCATCATGAAGAACAAGGAACACACCAGGCAGGTCCGAGATACTGTTGTGAAGAAGTTTAAAGCCGGATTTGGATACAAAAAGATTTCCCAAGCTTTAAACATCCCAAGGAGCACTGTGCATGCGATAATATTGTAATGGAAGGAGTATCAGACCACTGCAAATCTACCAAGACCTGGCTGTCCCTCTAAACTTTCAGCTCATACAAGGAGAAGATTGATCAGAGATGCAGCCAAGAGGCCCATGATCACTCTGGATGAACTGCAGAGATCTACAGCTGAGGTGGGAGACTGTCCATAGGACAACAATCAGTCGTATATTGCACAAATCTGGCCTTTATGGAAGAGTGGCAAGAAGAAAGCCATTTCTTAAAGATATCCATAAAAAGTGTCATTTAAAGTTTGCCACAAGCCACCTGGGAGACACACCAAACATGTGGAAGAATGTGCTCTGGTCAGATGAAACCAAAGTTGAACTTTTTGGCAACAATGCAAAACGTTATGTTTGGCGTAAAAGCAACACAGCTCATCACCCTGAACACACCATCCCCACTGTCAAACATGGTGGTGGCAGCATCATGGTTTGGGCCTGCTTTTCTTCAGCAGGGACAGGGAAGATGGTTAAAATTGATGGGAAGATGGATGGAGCCAAATACAGGACCATTCTGGAAGAAAACCTGATGGAGTCTGCAAAAGACCTGAGACTGGGACGGAGATTTGTCTTCAAACAAGACAATGATCCAAAACATAAAGCAAAATCTACAATGGAATGGTTCAAAAATAAACATATCCAGGTGTTAGAATGGCCAAGTCAAAGTCCAGACCTGAATCCAATCGAGAATCTGTGGAAAGAACTGAAAACTGCTGTTCACAAATGCTCTCCATCCAACCTCACTGAGCTCGAGCTGTTTTGCAAGGAGGAATGGGAAAAAATGTCGGTCTCTCGATGTGCAAAACTGATAGACATACCCCAAGCGACTTACAGCTGTAATCGCAGCAAAAGGTGGCGCTA
This sequence comes from Oncorhynchus keta, assembly GCF_023373465.1. NCBI lineage: Eukaryota > Metazoa > Chordata > Actinopteri > Salmoniformes > Salmonidae > Oncorhynchus > Oncorhynchus keta. Next base: position 42,928,705 of record NC_068431.1, read on the forward strand.
CAAAGTATTAACTTAAGGGGGCTGAATAATTTTGCACGCCCAATTTTTCAGTTTTTGATTTGTTAAAGTTTGAAATATCCAATAAATGTCGTTCCACTTCATGATTGTGTCCCACTTGTTGTTGATTCTTCACAAAAAAATACAGTTTTATATCTTTATGTTTGAAGCCTGAAATGTGGCAAAAGGTCGCAAAGTTCAAGGGGGCCGAATAATTTCGCAAGGCACTGTATAGGTAGAAGTGTAAAAAAATGTATAAAATAAAAATCAGACATTGAGTGTCGCTTTTGAGCATGGTCAAGTTTTTCATTATACTTTGGATGGTGTAGCAATACACCCAGTCACTACAAAGATACAGGCATCCTTCTTAACTCAGTTGACGGAGAGGAAGGAAACCACTCAGGGATTTCACCATGAGGCCAATGGTGACTTTTTTAATGGTTGTGATAGGAGAAATTGAGGATGAATCAACAACATTGTAGTTACTCCACAATACTAACCTAAATGGCAGCGTAAAAAGGAAGCCTGTACAGAATAAAAATATTCCAAAACATGCCTCCAGTTTGAAACAAGGTACTAAAGTAATACTGCAACTGTTGCAAATGTGTCCTTAATACAAAGTATGTTTTTGTGGCTAATACCACACATTGCTAATTACCACTCTCCATATTTTCAAGCATAGTGGTGTGGTGGCTGCATCATGTTATGGGTATGTTTGTCATCGTTAAGGACTAGGGAGTTTTTCAAAAAAACTTGTTTTCACTTTATCGAACACCTTCAGTATTCAAATGCTAAAATGGCATGCGTGATATTAAGCTTTATTCGTTGAGTGCATTCTGAAAGTATTCGGACCCCTTCACTTTATCCACATTTTGTTACATTACAGCCTTATTCTAAAATGGATAACATTCATTATTTTCCTCATCAATCTACACACAGTACCCCATAATGACAAGGCAAAAACAGGTTTTAAGTCTTTTAAATTTTATTATAAAAAATATAAAAAACACCTAATTTACTTAAGTATTCCCCATAATAACAAAGCAAATACATCTTTCTAGAAATGTTAGCAGATATATAAAATTTAAATAAAAAACATTATTTGCGTAAGTATTCAGGCCCTTTGCTATGCGACTCGAAATTGAGCTCCGGTGCATCTTGTTTCCATGGATCATCCTTGAGATGTTTCTACAACTTGATTGGAGTCCACCTGTGGTAAATTAAATTGATTGGAAAGGCACACACCTGTCTATTGTCCGTAGGATTCTGAGACAGGATTGTGTCGAGGCACAGACCTGAGGAAGGATACCAAAACATTTCTGCAGCATTGAAGGTCCCCAAGAACACAGTGGCCTCCATCCTTCTTAAATGGAATAAGTTTAGAGCCACCAAGACTCTTCCTAGAGCTGGCCGCCCGGCCAAACTGAGCAACCGGGGGAGAAAGGGCCTTGGTCAGGAAGGTGACCAAGAACCCAATGGTCAAAGCTCCAGAGTTCCTCTGTGGAGATGGTTATCCTTCTGGAAGGATCTCCCATCTCTGAAGCACTCCACCAATCAGGCCTTTATGGTAGAGTGGCCAGACGGACGCCACTCCTCAGTAAAAAGGCATATGACAGCCCGCTTGGAGTTTGCCAAAAGGCACCTAAAGGACTCTGACCATGAGAAACAAGATTCTCTGGTCTGAGGAAACCAAGATTGAACTCTTTGGCCTGAATGCCAAGCATCACCTCTGGAGGAAACCAGGCATGAATGTTTATGCAACAAATGTTAGTGTATCGCATCTATTCAGTTTCTAATTAAACCAAATTTTACCGAATAATTTCAAACTAAAAGGTATGGTTCCTGTATCGTATCAGAGCCCATGTAGTGTATCTCGATACGTAGCGAATCGTCTGGGAAAGATGCACATCCCTAGTAGTTTGATCTTAGTGTGGTTTCATGCCTTTTGTGTTTGGACCAACAGGCCTGTGTGGTAAAGAGGGAGTTCAGTAAGGCAGAGCAGCTGATAAAGCATGCTGTTTTCCTGGCACGGTAAGTTAGATTCACCACACTTTTTGTTTGTGTTTTGTACTCCTTGTGTCTGTCTCCTTCAGTAATGTCTGTTTCCTTATTGTTTCTGCAGTGAGCATTTTGGACACAAGCATCCCAAATATTCAGACACTCTCCTTGATTATGGGTTTTATTTGCTGAATGTGGATAACATCTGCCAATCAGTTGCAATATACCAGGTGGGTGAGTCAGTCTGAGATGTCAATTGACAGCAGAGAGGGTGTATCAGATGTGGGATATTGAAACTGTGTTAATATTCCAGACAGCTTTAGATATCCGGCAGTCGGTTTTCGGGGGAAAGAATATCCATGTGGCCACAGCACACGAGGACCTGGCATACTCCTCCTATGTCCATCTGTACAGCTCTGGCAAATTTGACAACGCGCTGTGAGTAATCAACCAGGGGTACTTGGCCTATCCACAGGGGGTATTTGAAGACTCATGAGACCATAGCTTTACTGGTAAAATGGACATGAGGGGTTACTTCTAGTGAACTCCAGGCAGAGCAAAATTCAGTTGGTACAGTAACTGAGAAAGGTTGGGAACCACTGCTGTATGGTACTTGTTGTCCATTTGATGTTATGTATGTACTTTTAGTCTCTCTTGTATTTGGAAGTTCATGCAGGCCAATTGCAGTGTCCCTCCCAAAAGTGATGTTCCTGCCTTTATTTTGTTTCCTAGGAAATGTTTGTGCTTTAGCTACTGTGTCACGGAGTTAAATCTGTTTCTCTGCTGTGCCCCCTGGGTATGTTGTGTACAGATTCCACGCAGAGAGGGCCATAGACATCATCACTCACATTCTCCCAGAGGATCATCTGCTGCTGGCCTCCTCCAAAAGAGTCAAAGGTAAAACGGCTTTCACAACCATCCGTTTACTCCTGTCCCACGTTGTCCGTGATGGGCACGATGATGTCTGTGATTCTCAAATGCTGCCTAGTCAATTACTGAAGAGGAGTTGTTTTATTTTGGAGGAGAGGTCCGTGTTATTTGGATTAGATCAGTTGATCCGTTTTCATCTTTAATTTCCTGACTAACTTGAGGTGTACGTCTGACTCTCTGTACCTCTTCTGACTGTGCTGTGCTGCTCACTCAGCTCTGATCCTGGAGGAGATCGCTATTGACTGCCACAACAAGGAAACAGAGGAGAGGCTGCTCCAGGATGCCCATGACCTCCACCTCTCCTCCCTCCAGCTGGCCAAGAAAGCCTTCGGGGAGTTTAATGTTCAGACAGCGAAACACTATGGCAACCTGGGCCGCCTCTACCAATCCATGAGGAAGTTCAAGGTCAGAATTAGATCATCCCTCCCTTCCAACCCCTGAGACAAGTGTCTGTAGAAAGCATGCAGAAGGTGACCTGTGACACACTTTCATCATAAACTGCCATGCAAATGTTCTCCACGGTGTTTACGGACCCTGTGACCCACTTTTGGAGCAGGAATCTGCTCTCCAAGTAGGTTAAAATGTCACAGAGGCTCTGGGATTTAATGATAGCTGAAAAGCTGTATACAGACCCCATGGCTGTGATTGACTGAGAGGTCTCATCTGTTTTTGTTTTTCAGGAGGCAGAGGAGATGCACATCAAGGCCATCCAGATCAAGGAGCAGCTTCTGGGTCAGGAGGACTATGAGGTGGCTCTGTCTGTGGGCCACCTGGCCTCTCTCTACAACTACGACATGAACCAGTATGAAGATGCTGAGAGGCTCTACCTGCGCTCCATCGCTATCGGTCAGTCACTAGTTTAGATGGGGTCTATTTTACCTTTGTACTCTTCTTTTGTAATCTATTCTTCCTCATTGTCCTATTTGATATTCTTACCAGTATGTGTGCTTTTCCCCTGCAGGTAAGAAGCTGTTTGGCGAGGGCTACAGTGGACTGGAATACGACTACAGGGGCCTAATTAAACTGTACAACTCTTTGGGGAACTATGAGAAAGTCTTTGAGTACCACAATATTTTATCCAATTGGAATCGGCTGAGGGACCGGCAGTTTGCTGTAGCTGATGCCCTGGAGGACGTCAACACCAGCCCCCAGGCCACAGAGGAGGTGGTGCAGTCCTTCCTACTGTCACAGAACCATGGGGCCGGCCCACCTGCTTAGGCTTCCTACACAGACACATGCACATACATGCCCACACGCAGATAGAAACGCTAAGGTGTTCACAGCTCGCTTAAATCTATTGAACACACCCTCTCCACATCAAGTTACACGGTTGGCCTTGCAATGGGCCACCTGGCTTTAGGGAAATGCACTATGGCCTGTGGAATGCATCTGATCCAGTCTTTTTATCGTTCTCCTGTGATCAACCCTGCAGATAACATTTGATGGGAGGAATCACTTGCTATACACTTTGCATTACCTAACACCGCTTTCATCTCCATCAGTCTTCTGTTAGAGGTATTGAGACCGGGGGGACAATTAGAACATAGTGTTTTATAAAATAGTACATGGGGTTTTTTCTGCTTCATTTTTTGTCAGAGCTTGCCCTTTATTGACCATTGATGTCCCCTGTAAGCATGGATTCAGCACCACTTGGCTTTTTGCTTTGGTCAATTATAAAAAGCCAGTGACTTTTTCTGGGTGCAATCCTTCTGTTATTGTGCTAATGTCATGAGGGAGTTTACAACCCATTTCATCCATGGACCAAATCTTTGGTTCTATTTATTTTTGGAACATCTGTTTCTGCCTCACTCTAAAGATGTTGTTGGTGCAGTCCTTCATGCATGCGTTTTAAAGGTTGTCTGTGATTTGATGAATTTGAAATGCACCAGCATGTGTATTGAATTGGACCACAATTGAATTGGACCACAATTGTGCTCCACAATTGTTGGACCACTGACTTATGGAATATTTGAAAGTGTACGTTAGAGTACCTTTTGTGGAATTAAATTGCCAAGTATTTATAAGGAATTTCATGAAGCTAAACCAAACACAAGTCAGCTAAAACTTGCTATTGAGAACTCCCTCCCTGTCGGACTAAGACCCTCAAAACACACCGTTAACAATAGAATGGGTCTCGTGTTTTTCATTTTAGAATGAAGATGGTAAAGGTAGTAGTGCTAGTGAACGGTTACCTAGTGCAACATTAAGTAATGATGTACCCCATTTTGTATGGACTAGGTAAATAGAAATGATTGCCTTGCTTTTAAACATGCACGTCTGTCTCATGGCTGTTAATTTTACATGTGCTGTTATAGTCCAACTGAAGTCCAAGCCTTAGCCTTAAAGGACGATCAGCCCAAGGTGCTCTTGCTCTGGTTATTAGCATGCTTCCTTTCCATATGCCGAGACGGGAAGGTCACATGTTTGACCTGACATGCACTACATGGCCAAAATTATGTGGACATCGCTTCAAATAAGTGGATTTGGCTATTTCAGCTACACCCATGCTGATAGGTATATAAAATTAAGGACACAGCCATGCAATCTCGAAGGCCAAACGTTGGCAGTAGAATGGCCCATTTTGAAAAGCTCAGTGACTTTCAACGTGGCACCATCGTAGGATGCCACCTTTCCAACAAGTCAGTTTGTCAAATGTCTGCCCTGCTATAGCTGCTATGGTCAACTGTAAGTGCTGTTATTGTGAAGTGGAAACGTCTAGGGGCAACAACTGCTCAGCCGCGAAGTGGTTGGCCACACAAGCTCACAGAACAGGAGTGTAGGGTGTAGTGCATAAAAATCATCTCCTTGGTTGCAACGCTCTCTCCCGAGTTCCAAATTGCCTCTGGACGCAACGTCCGCACAAGAGCTGGTCGTCGGGAGATTCGTCAAATTAAGCTTCATGAAATGGGTTTCCAGCTGCATACAAGCCTAAGATCACCATGCGCAAATGCCAAGCGTTGGCTGGCGTGGTGTAAAGCTCGCCGCCATTGGACTCTGGAGCAGTGGAAACAAGTTCTCTGGATTGAATCATGCTTCAGCATCTGGCAGTCCGACGGGCTAATCTGTGTTTGGTGGATGCCAGGAGAACACTACCTGCCCCCAATGAATAGTGCCAACTGTAAAGTTTGGTGGAGGAGGAATAAAGAACTGGGGCTGTTTTTTGTGGTTCGGGCCAGGCCCCTTAGTTCAAGTGAAGGGAAATCTTAACGCTACAGAATACAATGACATTCTAGATGATAATGTGCTTCCAACTTTGTGGCAACAGTTTGGGAAAGCCTGTTCCAGTTTCAGCATGCCCCCGTGCACAAAGCAAGGTATTTATCGGCGTGGAAGAACTTGACTTGCCTGCGCAGAGCCCTGACCTCAACCCCATCAAACACCTTTGGGATGAATTGGAACGCCAACTGCCAGCCAGGCCTAACTGCCCAACATCATTGCCCGACCTCACTAATGCTCTTGTGGCTCAATGGAAGAAAGTCCCCGCAGCAATATTCCAACATCTAGTGGAAAGCCTTCCCAGAAGAGTGGAGGCTGTGATAGCAGCAAAGGGGAGACCATATTAATGCCCATGAATTTGGAACGAGATGTCCGAACAGATGTCTACATTATTTTGGCCATGTATTGTCTCTTCAAGCTAAGCCTGATCATGTTGTCCTCAAATCAAGGACACCCAGTCCTTCTGAGGGAAGACCGCCAGCACTGTTTGTCAGCCAGCTTGACTCAACAGCTTTGTTGTGAAAAGTATTGCACCATGGGTGATGAATTAGGATGAACCGAGTTCAAGCTTAGAGACGGAAGGTGACAGGGAAGGCCGTTCTGAGGCAGATCAAGGGACAAGACATCTTAAAATCTGAACAGGTGAAGCAAATGGACATTCTCAAATTATCCCCAAGTGCTTTGCCTGTGTACATCTGAAAATAAAAAACATTTTAGATTTAAGAAATTGAATGTTCAAAAAAGTTTTCCGCCTCCTTGTAAACTGGGGTGACTGGTATATGGTTGTCTTTATGTCTCTGGTTTTGTTTACAAGGCTTTAATTGTTTCTGGTGAATGTTACTGTTTGGGTCTGAATATCTGATGGTATTTGTGATTGCTGCACACATGAATTTGGGGCTGAGCCCCCCTTGTCCTTTACGTCTGTCAGTGTCAGCAAGACTGCTAAAAGATTCATTGAAGACGTCTCTCTGGAACAAGGCATAGCATCTCAATCAGGAGTTTCATCTTTGTATGTTATAGGTGGAACATCTATTGAGAGTTGAACACTTCTAGACACGTTTTCCACTGAAACTGGAGCAAATGCAGCCCATGTAGCTTTTTTAATTTAGTTTTTACTACGTGCTGTCTATATCCTCACATGCATTGCAAGGCGCCAGCCTTTTGTAAAGCACATTTATTTCCACACTAACATTTTAACCTTTGCTCACTTTGAAACTCCCATGTAAATAGAAAATGGTCTAATTCTAGAAGTATAACTATGGGCAAGTTTCACAGACCTACATTAAGCCCACTCTTGGACTAAATTGTACTTTTGACTATGACTACTGTTATGGCTCAACTTCATTTTAAAGGTTTTGCATCAAACTACCCTGTATTTCATCCATAGTTAGTTAAACAATGTTCTTGAAATTTTAAGGTCTTTATTATCGAAAGGTAATTTGGCAAACTCCTGGAGTCATTTAATCTTGGTCTGTGAAACTGGCCCTAAATGTGTTTTTAAAAGAGGAGGTTACACACACACATTTTGAGTTTAGGTATGACTCTGAGAGAAGTATTTGCAGAACTAGATTGCAGATATTCCATACATGCTGTATCAGAGTTTTTAAAGAACTGTGGTGTGCATTCATCTTTTGAGATATTGTATTTATTGTATACTGCGTGAAGTACTGCCTGCTGCATAGTTGTGGATACAGTCCTCTAGTAAGAGTGGCTTTAGTGGTTGTTCATCATGACATCCATGGCTACCCAGAAAGGTAAGAGGAAATTGGAGGAATGTGTGTACTGAGAACATGTAAATAATTTTCATCTTATGTATTGCCTTCTGCAGTACCCCTAAATTTGAACAGATGTGAACAGTGACAGGTGGATGGCAACAGGTCAGCCCATTATTCTGTCATAGGATGGGGTCTTTAAATGAAATTGCACAAACAATATGAAATGAAAGGACTTTTAGTAATCTCCTTTTGTTTCATATCAACACTACTGTGTTTTTGTACATTTTTTCATTAACATTTTACAAAGCTCTGAAAAGATGAAGGAATATTGAGATGACTATGAATTGAAAAGATACATGTAAACGTCGATATCATCATTAGTGCCACAGTGCGCTTTTTTATGGATAGGTGGACGTTATTTGGCTTGTGTAACGCAATGCACCACCATTAAATGATATTAAACTTGTTTGTACATTATGAGTCTGTGTCGGTTATTCTTTTGCAATAACACAAACTTACTAAAGTCAGTAAGTCTTGATTATGTAAACTTGCTGAAATATTTCAAGGGCTTTGATGAACTGCATCCAGTTGCAGCCCCGTAGTAGCCTGTAACTTAAACTAGCCTGTCACTAAACCAATACTATCGCCATCTACTGGCCGTGGTTAATCCACATACATGTGAACTCCTTTTTTTTCGGTCCTTGCTGTCCGGGATCCTTGGGACGTCCCCACCCCATTTAAATTGAACGGTAAAATAGTAATTTCCCTTTATAATCATCCGTTCCTAGCTTCATTTCCTACTTTATTAGCATCCTTTCATCTTTTCCTAATTCAGGGAAGGAAAATATGTCCATTTCCTTAGCTCCTTTCCTTCTTACCTCGCTCCCTTCTTCCTTTCCTAACTACTAGCCGTGGCACAAATAAAATGAGCCAGATGTTAAATCGGATTTATAGATCTGAAGTATCCTGCTGGAGATTCCACTCACCACCAAATATGGTGATGAGAGGAAGCCCAGTGGTCGGCAGTGAGAGAAGATGGAACTAGAAGGATTTTGTCCGACTTTCTGCTCATTTTCTCATCGATGAAACATTTGATTTCAAAACAGTTTTCTGTTCCCAAAACGAACATTTGTTGCCAACAGAGTTGACTAAGTTTTGTACACCTTACAATATGCAAAAGTAAAATAAATAATTTTATATATATAAACAAATAAAAAAGGATGTTGTTCAGAATCAGTGCAAGGGCGAATTGAGTTATTGCACATGCGCACTTCACAGAGTAGGTGCTCCCTTAATGGAAATATATATGCCCAGGCCTGTAAGAACGAGCCAATAGGCTCTCGCCAGCTGCTCGTCCTGCCAACTATGAAATAAGGAAAGGAAAGGGTTCTAGGAAATAAAATGAGGAAATTAAAGGAAAGAGGAAAGGGAGCTAGGAAAGGAGGAAATGAGCTAGGAAAATAAAGGAGATAAAGACAGGGAGATTGGAAAGGGAGCGAGGAAATGGGGGTAGGGGAGAATAGGAAGCCAGGAAAGAAGGAAAGGAAGCTAGGAAAAGAAAGGAGATAGGGAAGGAGGAGGGGAAAGGAGTTAGGGAAAGAAGCTAGGAAAGGAGGAAAAGAAGGGTGCTAGGAAAGGACAGGAGAGTGGAAAGGACAAAAAAAGGGAGCAAGGAAAAGGAATCTAGGAAAGAAAATGATGGAAGAAAGGGAAGAAGGAAAAGGAAGAAGGAAAGGGAGCTAGGAAAGGTGGAAATGAGCTAGGAAAGGAGATAAGGAAAGGGAACTAGGGATGGAGTTGAGGAAGCTAGGAAAGGAGGAAAGGAACCTAGGAAAGAAAAGGATGCTAGGAAAGGAGGAAAAGAAAGGGAACCAGGAAAGGAAATGGAACGAGAAAAGGAGAAAAGGAAAGGAAGCTAGGACAAGGGAGCTAGGAAAGGAAAAATGAACTAGGAAAGGTAAGGAGATAAGGAAAGAGAGATTTGGAAGGAGGAGAGGAAGCTAGGATTGGAGAGGAAAGGAATTTCAAGAAAGAAAAGGAGGCGTTTACATGTATGTGGTTGAGATTAACTATGACCAGTAGAGAGGAAAGGAAAGGAAGAAGAAAATGAAATTAGGAAAGGAATATAAGAAATGCAAGGGAGCGAGGAAAGGGATCTAGGAAAGAAAAGTTCACATCTATGTGGTAGGGATTTACCACGGACAATATATGGGTATTGGTTTAGTGACAAGCTAGTTTTATGGTGTTTAAGACAAATAGGAACTCGAAAATAACCGAGGTCAAATCATGAAGTCGGTGATCTTCAGGTTGGAAAGTCGAAGCTTTAGAAATGTCGTTTTTTCCCGGAGTTCCAAGCGGTCTTGAAAGCACTGATTTAGTTATCCGAGGTCCCAGTTGTTATGAACGCGGCAATAGTAACTGCCTTCTGCGGGGCTGCAGCTGGATACTATTGGCCTTGACAGGTGATCACGTGACTTTTAATCGAAGAGGCATCGGCAAAGCTTCGGTATACGCAAGGCTCCCTAGACATTAGATAGTTTTGACCGCAGTGTACAAGCTGGTTAAATGAACAAAGCAGTTGCTAGCTGCCTTTTATATTTGTAAGGCTGCTGCTATGAAATGAGGAAAACATGGGAGCCAAAGAGTCAAGGATAGGTTTCCTTTCGTATGACGAGGCTATCAACAGAGGTAAACATAATTGACCATTTGCTAACCTTGGCTAGCTAGCTGTCAACATTAGCCAGCTAGCTAATGAATCTAACGCTAACTTCGTTTATGCTAGCTCTGTTGGATGAGTAATACGTTGCTAACTATCTAACGTTAGGGCAGGCAATTAACTAGCTAACGTTAGTGGACTAAGGTTTAATTCAAATGGGTAGCTAGTACTGCTAGCTTCAGGCTAGCATTAACGGTAATAAGACGCAGTACTGCGGTTAGTTAGTTTACATACTATTTTTTTTTAACCCTAAAGATGTACGTTAAAGTACTGCCCTCGGGATCAGGATAGGTTGATGATGACATAGGTATTGGGGAGAGGCCAACGACCGGAAAATAAGGCCTAGAGCTACTGGTAGCTAGCTGTGTACAGGAACTGTCAGTGCCCTGTCATCTAGAAGTGCATGAATGACACCACCAAGTAGCAGCTGCACTGAGAGGCTAACGCTAGCTGTTTGTTGACATTGTCAATTTCACCCGTTTTCTCCCCAATTTCGTGGTATTCAATTGGTTACAGTCTTGTCCCATCGCTGCAACTCCCGTACGGACTCGAGAGGCGAAGGTCGAGAGCCGTGCGTCCTCCGAAACGCAACCCAGCTTAACCGTTGGTACTGGGCCAATTGGGTCTCCCGGTCGCGGCCGGTCACCGCAGAGCCTCGACTCGAACCCAGAATCTCTAGTGGCACAGCTAGCACTGCGATACATTGTCAATTTAATAACGTTTCTTTGCATACGTTTACTGGCAATAGTCATATTCAACGGGTGTTGGGCGTTAATCATTAAGTCTGTGATTCTGCGCTCCGGCACACTCGGACAAAAGTGCTTTTAAATTGGAGTATTTGTATTTATTAGGGATCCCCGACTCTTCCTGGGGTCCAAGGCACGTACATTACATATAAAACAGTACATCATATAACATAGTTACATTTTGTATTGTAGATATATAGTGGTGTATAATACCACCATGCAACAATATTACAATGTACGTGTGTGTAGAGTGCAAAGATAGCCAGAGTGAATTTATCAACAAACCCTGTGTCTTTCTGGTGCTCTAAGTTTGCAATTTATCATATTCATGGTAAGTTATGATATTCAGGCCTAGCCTAACGCTGGAACAGCAACTGTGCAATCAGGGACCTGTAAGGCCATCTTATAATTGTTTTTATTTGTATTTAACTAGTCAGTTAAGAAATTATTATTATTTACAATGATGGCCTACCCTGGCCAAACCCTACCCCGGACGACACTGGGTCAATTGTGCGCCGCCCTATGGGACTTCCAATCAGTTGTGATACAGCCCAGGATCAAACCAGGGTCTGTAGTGATGCCTCTAGCACCGAGATGCATGACTTAGACCGAGGCACCACTCTAGTGCCCTACCGGTAGTTGACAGAGCTAACAGGTAGTAGCTATACTGACAATGATGGTGTATGTGTGTGTCTGCCAGTACTGTATCGTTGATGTTGTCTGTCTGGTGCTGTGCCATTGTTTCATTTTATCGTATTCATGATGATAAAAAAAAAAAAAGTTTTAAGTAAGAATAGGCATTGGTCTGAAGATGAAAAAGAAGGAAAATTCACATGAGCACCACAATGTCTTTTCCACCCATGCTCTACCAAGTTTTCCAGCACACCACTTTGACCTACTACAATAGCTATGTTGGTATTGTGCTTCAAATTACGTATGAGTAGGCAGGTTGCTTAGAATTCAAACCTTCTCAAACAGCCTAATTGGAACTCTTAGAGGAGGTGCTTCCACAATAATGTGACTTGTACAGTATTGGATTCTTCACACACCACAGTATGACATTATCCCATTACGCTACTTTTTTATACTTTTTAAAAATTAAATGAATGCAAGCTTTGCTTTTGTACTTACAATACCATCAGGCTTGATTGAGCTGTTTTTTCTTGTAGTACTGTGGTGCCTGCCTTTATTTCCTTAAACCTTTTATTTTAGCAAAACATGTAATCATAATAATATCCTTTTTTTGGTCAGTAGTTGCCCATCATGCCCATCATAACAGAAAGTGGTGGTGTGTTGGACACAGTAGCTCAGATAGAGCCTGTCTGCATTCCTGATTTCTGTAACTGCTGGCTTACCTGTGTAATATTGAATTAAGCTCAGAATCACTTGTGTTTCAAACATGGTTCTGTTTTATCAATTGCTGTGCCGATCAATGGAAAGTATATTACCTCTGTCAAAATAATATGTAGCTTCAAGTTATGTACTTCTTTTTGCAATAAATAATTTGACGCATCAACAATACGCATTTATAATAGGCCTATATCTGCCTGTATGACCTCCCTACAACGCCTGGGCATGCTCCTGATGAGGTGGCGGATGGTCTCCTGAGGGATCTCCTCCCAGACCTGGACTAAAGCTCCCGCCAACTCCTGGACAGTCTGTGGTGCAACGTGGCGTTGGTGGATTGAGCGAGACATGATGTCCCAGATGTGCTCATTTGGATTCAGGTCGGGGAAACGGCGGGCCAGTCCATAGCATCAATGCCTTCCTCTTGCAGGAACTGCTGACACACTCCAGCCACATGAGGTCTAGCATTGTCTTGCATTAGGAGGAACCCAGGGCCAACCGCACCAGCATATGGTCTCACAAGGGGTCTGAGGATCTCATCTCGGTACCTAATCAGGCAGTCAGGCTATCTCTAGTGAGCTCATGGAGGGCTGTGCGGCCCCCCCAAAGAAATGCCACCCCACACCATGACTGACTCACCGCCAAACCGGTCATGCTGGAGGATGTTGCAGGCAGCAGAACGTTCTCCACGGCGTCTCCAGACTGTCACGTCTGTCACATGTGCTCAGTGTGAACCTGCTTTCATCTGTGAAGAGCACAGGGCGCCAGTGGCGAATTTGCCAATCTTGGTGTTCTCTGGCAAATGCCAAACGTCCTGCACGGTATTGGGCTGTAAGCACAACTCCCACCTGTGGACGTCAGGCCCTCGTACCACCCTCATGGAGTCTGTTTCTGACCGTTTGAGCAGTCACATGCACATTTGTGGCCTGCTGGAGGTCATTTTGCAGGGCTCTGGCAGTGATCCTCCTGCTCCTCCTTGCACAAAGGCGGAGGTAGCGATCCTGCTGCTGGCTTGTTGCCCTCCTACGGCCTCGTCCACGTCTCCTGATGTACTGGCCTGTCTCCTGGTAGCGCCTCCATGCTCTGGACACTACGCTGACAGACACAGCAAATCTTCTTGCCACTGCTCGCATTGATGTGCCATCCTGGATGAGCTGCACTCCCTGAGCCACTTGTGTGGGTTGTAGACTCCGTCTCATGCTACCACTAGAGTGAAAGCACCGTCAGCATTCAAAAGTGACCACAACATCAGCCAGGAAGCATAGGAACTGAGAAGTGGTCTGTGGTCACCACCTGCAGAACCACTCCTTTATTGGGGGTGTCTTGCTAATTGCCTATAATGTCCACCTGTTGTCTATTCCATTTGCACAACAGCATGTGAAAATTATTGTCAATCAGTGTTGCTTCCTAAGTGGACAGTTTGATTTCACAGAAGTGTGATTGACTTGGAGTTACATTGTGTTGTTTAAGTGTTACCTTTATTTTTTTGAGCAGTGTATGATGAACAAAGAGTAGCAGAAGTGTAAAAAGTGGGGTTGGCGGGTGGTGGGACACAATGCAGATAGCCCGGTTAGCCAATGTGCGTGAGCATTGATTGGTTGGGCCAATTTAGGTAGTATGTACATGAATGTATAGTTAAAGTGATATATAATGATATATAATATAATATAAGATAAACAGAGATTAGCACCAGCGTAAAAGAGGGGTTGGGGGAGGCACACAATGCAAATAGTCCGAACAACCATTTGTTTACCTGTTCAGGAGTCTTATGGCTTGGGGGTAAAAACTCTTGAGAAGCCTTTTTGTCCTAGACTTGGCACTCCGGTACCGCTTGCCATGCGGTAGTAGAGAGAACAGTCTATGACTGGGTGGCTGGGGTCTTTGACAATTTTTAGGGCCTTCCTCTGACACCGCCTGGTGTAGAGGTCCTGGATGGCAGGCAGCTTTGCCCCAGTGATGTACTGGGCAGTACGCACTACCCTCTGAAGTGCCTTGCTGTCTGAGGCCGAGCAATTGCCGTACCAGGCAGTGATGTGTAACAGTATAATTTTAAACCGTCCCTTCGCCCATACCCGGGCGCGAACCAGGGACCTTCTGCACACATCGACAACAGTCACCCACGAAGCATTGTTACCCATTGCTCCACAAAAGCCGCGGCCCTTGCAGAGCAAGGGGAACTACTACTTCAAGGTCTCAGAGCAAGTGACGTAACCGATTGAAACGCTATTTAGCGCGCACCGCTAACTAAGCTAGCCGTTTCACATCCGTTACAGATGCAACCGGTAGGATGCTCTCAATGTTGCAGCTGTAGAACCTTTTGAGGATCTCAGGACCCATGCCAAATGTTTTTAGTTTCCTGAGGGGGAATAGGCTTTGTCGTGCCCTCTTCACGACGGTCTTGGTGTGTTTGGACCAATCTAGTTTGTTGTTGATGTGGACACCAAGGAATTTGAAGACCTCAACCTGCTCCACTACAGCCCAATCGATGAGAAAGGGGACGTGCTCACTGCTCCTTTTCCTGTAGTCCACAATCATCTCCTTAGTCTTGGTTACGTTGAGGGATAGGTTGTTATTCTGGCACCTGTGTAAGGGCTATTTGACCAAGAAGGAGAGGGATGGAGTGCTGTATCAGATGACCTGGCCACCACAATCACCCGACCTCAACCCAATTGAGTCTGGGATGAGTTGGACCGCAGAGTGAAGGAAAAGCAGCCAACAAGTGCTCAGTATATGTTGGAACTCCTTCAAGTCTTATTTCATAGTTTTGATTCCTTTACTATTACTCTACAATGTGGAAAATAGTACAAATAAAAACCCTTGAATGAGTACATGTGTAAACTTTTGAATCTGGTGTGTGTGTGTGTGTGTGTGTATTTTACGGTTATGTTATTTTCATGACAGTCTTCATCCATAACCGTCGGTTATTAGTAATTTTGCCATTTCCTTTGGGTCGCAGAGATGCATCTTCCTACAATTATTGATAAGTTACAGGGCCTAAAATGAGCCCCTGCCAAATGCGAGTAGATTTTGGCATTGATGGGTCAGATGTCTATTTCACCAGCCATGTTGGCGGGTGGTCAGGGCTTCACCTGCAGTCAATAAGTCAAGTACACATTTTATAGCTGAATTAATGCAGCAGTAGCTGTTTTCAAAGTGTTTGTCGTTTTGTTTCGTAGCTGGTAGTGAATCTCACACAAATACTAATCCTATGATATATATCCCACCTTGTGCAACGCGCAGCAACACTGCCTGGCTGGGGAGCTGTGTGCACTGATAGATGGGCTGAAGGTAAATTTTTAGAAGCGCTGTGCACATGCATAAAAGTTGGTCTAATTTACTCAAGTACAAAAGTGAGACTTTGTTATTGTGTTTCTTGGTTATTTACCCTTTTTGTTCACAAGAAAGATTGTTTTTCAATGTTTGCTTCAAGTGCTAGTATCGGCTACATTTTATTTAACCTAACTAGGCAAGTAAGTTACTGTAAATAAGAATTTGTTAACGGCCTACCCCTTGTTCAGCGGCAGAACAACATATTTTTATCTCGTCAGCTCGGGGATGTGATCCAAAAACCTTTCGGTTACTGGTCCAACGCTCTAACCAGTAGGCTACCTGCCGCCCCTAGTCAGATTCTTTATCTAATAGGCACACTGTCACTGAGGGCTTGAGTGACCTGCCCTTGTTGTCACGGGAACCTCTCCAAAAATGAAATAAAATGTATCAATATACCACGTCACTTTTTACTAGTAATACATTTATTGTGGGGGGGAGTTGTGTGTAATTATGTCCCGAAAAATATTTTCGCTGATGAAAAGTCTTTGTTTTAGGCCCTGATATTAGTTATGATGGTAGCTATTGTAATACAATTTAACAGCCATGGTGGTTGGGGTAAAGGAGTTAAGCAGATAGCCTTTGCTTGTATTGGTGACAATGGTTTGATGCTCTGCCATAACCATAGTCCGTGTTTCATTTACAGAAAAGCGATTATATTTTCGAAACACTTACGTTTTCTCTATTCCTCCCAGTCACTGATGTGGAGCTCCAGCGTCTGAAGGATGCCTTCCGCAGGACCAGTGGCCTGTCCTGTTATATGAGCCAGCAGTGCTTCCTCAGGGAGGTGCTGGGAGATGTCGTACCACCCAGGGTTGCTGAGGTGAGCCTATTTCTACACCTGCATTGCTTGCTGTTTGGGATTTTAGGCTGGGTTTCTGTACAGCACTTTGATATATCAGCTGATGTAAGAAGGGCTATATAAATACATTTGATTTGATATTTAAACCGATAGAGGGCCCCAGTCTGGTGGGAGGGATTGTAGCCTATTGTGCTCTTCCGATGTTAGTTCACATTAGCAGCAAACGGGCGTGACTCTTCCTAACAGCTATTGGAATGTGGTCCTGCAAGTCAGAGCATTCATAATTTCACTTATGCTTGACAGTGAAATTATGTAGAGCATAACTTTTGCCCTCAGAACAGCTTCCTTTCGTCGGGGCATGGACTCTACAAGGTGTCAAGCGTTCCACAGGGATGCTGGCCCATGTTGTCTCCAATGCTTCCCACAGGTGTCAAGTTGGCTGGATGTCCTTTGGGTGGTGGACCGTTCTTGATACACACGGGAAACTGTTGACCAGGAAAAACCCGGCATCGTTGCAGTTCTTGAAACAAACCGGTGCGCCTGGCACCTACTTACATACCCCCTTCAAAGGCACTTAAATCAGGCTCTGAATGGCACACATACACAATCCATGTCTTAAGGCTTAAAAATCCTTTTACCTATATCCTCCCCTTCATCTGTACTGATTTAAGTGGATTTAATGTGACATCAATAAGGGAACATAGTTTTCACCTGGATTCACCTTGTCAGTCTGTTATGGAAAGAGCAGGTGTTCTTAATGTTTTGTACACTCAGTGTATGTCTAATCAGTAGTCAAATTGTGGTTACCCAAGTGACTAACAGAGATTTTATTTATGTAAATGGAAGGTTATAGAAGGGTCCAGACATTTTTTGTTGTTGTAATTTCCCTTGTTTTTGAAAAACTTACCCCAACCAGTAATTCAATTCCAAATCCTCATTGTTGCAGTATGGGGGCTCAAAAAACATGAACAAATGCTCCAGACACACAAATACATCCTTTTAAAAACTGAAACGCTCTCAGTATAGTGACACGGGTCTTTTAGATGTTGTATACATGGAAATGGTCATTCCGAACTTTATCCACATCGTTTTATTCCATTTTGTGCACATCGAGCTGTTTCCCCTTTCTAACATTATCCGTGGAGCCTACTGTTAGGATAGACGGTGAGGTATTGCTCGAGTCACAACAACATTGCATATAACATTGCGGATAAAGTTCTGAATGAGTCTTTCACGTGTACAACATCTAAAGACCTGCATCACTATACTGAGAGCTTTCCCGTTTCTAAAAGGACATATTTGGGTGTTTTTGGAGCCTTTGTTCATGTTTTTTCTGAGCCCCTGTACTGCACCACAAGGATGAGGACGTGAATCGGGTTGGAGTAAGTTTCTCAAACAAGGGAAGCCACAAAAAAAGTGTCTGTACCCTTCTATAACATGCCATTTACATTTAAAAAATTGCCATTTGGTTGTGAAAAAGCTACATTCTCCTTTTTGAAAGCTCTAATTAATCTTCACCTTTTGCATTTGCATGGGGATTATTATTATTTTTTTTTAAAGATTTCTACGACAGCGCTCACTCTACAAAAAACAAACTGTCAAAGAAAGTAGATCAGGCCTGGGCATGAATGAGTTGACATGTTTACCTGAACTCAACCCAGCTCCCTTCCCCTTTCTCTAGGTGATCTACAGCTCATTCGGCGGGACCCCTAAAGGCCTGCACTTCAACAACCTCATTGTTGGGCTGGTTCTCTTGACTAGAGGACGTGATGAGGAAAAAGCTAAATGTGAGTATTGTAAGACAGACTTATGAAACCACTAGAGATGTTTGTGTTGACCATGTAATTTCAAGAATAATCAGAATAATATAAATAATTTAATAGGATCTCTGTTAGAATAATATTTAAACAAATGGACCATCTTCACACTTAGTGTGGTATGTCATTTATTTTCTTAAAAATATCTTCTGTGATTTATCCCCTTGTAAATATCACATGTGACTGAGTTGCATAACAAGCTAACCTTTTGTGGCTCTCCTTCAGACATTTTTAGTCTGTTTGCCAGCGATTCGGGCAATCATGCAACGCGAGAGGACATGGAAAGCATGCTGCAGACCGTGGATGGAGAGATCCCACTTTCTCTCAGGAAGTGTTTCTCAGAGGTCCGCTCGTATGCCTTAGTTGATTGAATATGTATTTTACTGTTTTAAACACAACTTTTGACAGCCATGTTTTCACATATGACCTCCAGGGTGGGTGCAAATCTATTATTACCATTCAGTGGCCCGTTATTTATTAGGCTACCTTTTTGTTCTATTACCAGGTCTATTTTTATCTGCAACATCTGTTCACTACAATAATGCCACATCCTAATCTACCCTCATGCCTTATCTAATTGTAAACTGCTGACAGGACTTAGCACACCTAGTCTTTCTTATGTTTAACCAAGTGCACAGGGCTGCTAATGCTACTTAACACAGAAAGATAATTTGCACCTTTTGTTATTTTCTTTACCAGGGTGAGAAGGTTAATTATGAGAAATTTAAGAGCTGGCTCCTGCAGAACAAGGATGCTTTCACCTTCTCCCGCTGGCTCCTGTCCAGTGGGGTGTGTGTCACTCTGACAGACGATAGTGACACACCCACCTTCTACCAGACCTTGGCTGGAGTAACACACTGTGAGTGACGCTCATCCTGATCCTTTGGGAGATATACTAAACAATAGCCTAGGCTAAGGGTCCAATATGATCACTAGTCTTGTCATGCCGCTTATTGATTTTTCTCTTGCAGTAGAGGAATCAGATATCATTGACCTGGAGAAGAGATACTGGCTGCTGAAAGCTCAATCACGGACCGGCCGATTTGACCTGGAAACCTTTGTCCCGTTAGTTTCTCCCCCTATTCATGCATCCCTAAGTGAAGGTAAGAGAAAACAGGATTGATTTATTGGATACTTATTTTGAAGGCAATCGTTACTACTTCTATCTTCAACATTCCTCTTTGTGTCCAGGTTTGTTTCATGCCTTTGATGAAAACAGGGACAATCACATAGATTTCAAGGAAATCTCGTGTGGCCTATCTGCTTGCTGCAGAGGGCCTTTGGCAGAGAGACAGAAGTGTAAGTGGATACACAAACATTAAGCCTTGCTGTCATTTCTTCATTACTTTAGCTATGTTTCTATGAACTATTCCAGTGTTTTTTTTACAGTTAGAAAATAAATTTGAGAATTGCCTGCTACAGTACGTTTCTATTAAATTATCTTGTGTCGATTCAAAACAGCTGGACGTAGTGACATCACACCTAGGGCTGTTATGGTGATGTGACTGTGACTGGGTACACAGGTAGTCACGAGTCATGACCGCAGTCAAATTCAATGTGACCGTTTGTCACGTAATTAGGCTTCTCCAGACTCTGATGCTGCCGGTGGTCATTAGTAGCCTACTAAACTTGCTAACTGCCTGGTACTCAGCACTCTATTGTTCCTGTAATCACTCTCGAAAATCTAATCAAATCCTATTTTATTTGTCACATACACATGGTTAGCAGATGTTAATGCGAGTGTAGCGAAATGCTTGTGCTTCTAGTTCCGACCATGCAGTAATATCTAACAAGTAATCTAACCTAACAATTTCACAACAACTACCTTATACACACACACACACACGCACACAAGTGTAAAGGAATGAATAAGAATATGTACATAACAATATATGAATGAGTGATGGCCGAACGGCATTGGCAAGATGCAGTAGATGGTATAGAGTACAGTATATACATATGAGATGAATAATGTAGGGTATGTAAACATTATATAAGCGGCCTTGTTTAAAGTGGCTAGTGATAAATGTATTACATCAATTTTTCCATTATTAAAGTGGCTAGAGTTGAGTCAGAATGTTGGCAGCAGCCACTCAATGTAAGTGATGGCTGTTTAATCAAACACTTCATGAGTGCCTATGAGCTCATGTTGGGCAACATTTCTATAGGCTATGCAATTGTGTGAGAAAATCGAGGATTCCGTCAGATTTCCATTGGCTAGACCTACTATATTTATTTCTCAACTATTAAGCGCATTGCTTCGCTACGACAGGAGTAGAGCCTACCTACTGGCATGAAAATTAACCAATGAAAAAGCGTCCTCCATTCGCAACTTTAAGTACATAATAATTTTTTACCCCCATGCCCCTATTCTGAGACAGGTGAATGATAATGGTCCATTCTAAATCATAATTATTATCACACATATATGTAAAGACAACATTAAATAAAGAATAGTTTGATAGGCCAATATCGTCACCCATCACTTGTGAATGATGCCCAGCTTGTGCAAGAAACAGTGCATACCTTTTTTTTGCGTCTTTTTCAAATCATAGTCACACGCCTCATGTATGCTAACCTATAGGCCTATATATTTTGACAAGGTTTATATCACGAAGGCCAAATAACTTATTTTAAAATTAACCACATTAATCTGCCTTATAACTGGTGTTGAGCCTAACTGGCATACAGTGCATTCGGAATGTATTCCGACCCCCTGACATTTTCAACATTTTATTTAGTTACAGCCTTATTCTAAAATTGATTAAATTGTATTTTATTCTCATCAATCTACACACAATACTTCATAATGACAAAGCAAAAAATAGTTTTTTAGAAAATATGACATTTACATAAGTATTCAGACCCTTTGCTCAGTACTTTGTTGAAACACATTTGGGAGCGATTACAGCCTCTAGTCTCCATGGATATTACGCTACATGCTTGGCACATGCATTTGGGGAGTTTCTCCCATTCTTCTCTGCAGATCCTCTCAAGCTATGTCAGGTTGGCTGGGGAGTGTCGCTGCACAGCTATATTCAGGTCTTTCTAGAGATGTTCGATTGGATTCAAGTCCGGGCTCTGGCTGCAGAGATGGTTATCCATCTGGATGGTTCTCCCATCTCCACAGAGGAAATCTGGAGCTCTGTCAGAGTGACCATCGGGTTCTTGGTCCTGACCAAGGCCCTTCTCCCCCGATTGCTCAGTTTGGCTGAGCGGCCAGCTCTAGGCACACAAGTCTTGGTTCTTCCATTTAAGAATGATGGAGGCTACTGTGTTCTTGGGGGACCTTCAATGCTGCTGCAAAAACATTTTTTTACCATTCCCCAGATCTGGGCCTTGACACAATCCTGTCTCGGAGCTTTACTGACAATTCCTTCGACCTCATGGAATGTTTTTTTTTTTTTTTTTTGCTTAGAAATGCACTGTCAACTGTGGGACCTTATATAGACAGGTGTGTGCCTTTCCAAATCATGTCCAATCAATTGAATTTACCACAGGTGGACTCCAATCAAGTTGTAGAAACATCTCAAGGATGATCAATGGAAACAGGATGCACCCGGAGCTCTATTTCGAGTCTCATAGCAAAGGGTCTGAATACTTATGTAAATAATGTATTTCTGTTTATTTTTAATACATTTGCAGCCATTTCTAAAAACCTGTTTTCGCTGAGGAAAAAATAATATTGAATCAGTTTTAGAATGAGGCTGTAGCGTAACAAAATGGAGAAAAAGTCATGGGGTCTGAATACTTTCCAAATGCTTGTGAGATTGAAGTTTGGGCAAGATCATTTTCACCATAAAATGCCCCTTTATAATAAAGCATTACATGCATAATTTGCCATCACTTTTTTACTCG
Source organism: Oncorhynchus keta (assembly GCF_023373465.1). Classification (NCBI taxonomy): domain Eukaryota; kingdom Metazoa; phylum Chordata; class Actinopteri; order Salmoniformes; family Salmonidae; genus Oncorhynchus; species Oncorhynchus keta. The sequence goes on from NC_068431.1 coordinate 42,951,174, forward strand.
CTAATTGATTGCATATTGTTACATTCATGCTTATAATCTACTGCGGGTGTGCGGAGCGCCGTGCTTATGTGAAGGAATAGCCTAATAGTTGATCAACATTTTAAGCTAAACGGTCAGCCTCATTGCTTTTTAAAAGGTTTTTTGATACTAGTGGTTGTATTTAATTTTGGCAGCTGTCTGATCCCACTACTGTCACAGAGATATGTTTGGAATATGTATTTATTGAATGAAGGACAAGTTGACCAATATAATAGGTCAACTTTTGTACTTTGGGGGATAGTAGATTGACATAGGCTTGTGCTTTTGCTTTCCGTTAGGGCTACTCATCTTATTGGCTGATGAAAAGTAGTAAACAGTTCTAACATCTTCAATATGCAACTTGGAATTTGAAGGATGTTCGCAGTTGCGTCCCAGATGTGTCTGTCTTCATTCATTTGTAGCCTACTTAGGTAAAATGCCTGTCAGAAGGACTCAACCACGTGATGGGCATTGGCTACATCTGAGAGTACCATGTGACTGAGAGGTGCTTCGGAGCACGGCAGTCGGCAGAAGGGAATTATAATTAGCCTATTATATTCAGCTCAAGGGCACAATGGCTGTACAATGTTTGGAATTTTTTAGGGGGCATCACGGCCACTCAAGGGAGATGCCGCTGGGACATTCGAGGCCTGGAGAGAATATTATCAAGTGCTTGTCAAATTGTGAACGAGAGACTGAAGTGTGTGCAGCGTACTTTTTTCAAATCATCATTAGTCCCATCATGAAGCCTTAGAATGTATTAAACATCAAAACATATAGCCCAATGTTTGTATCATAGCTAAAGTTGCATAAAAAACTCTAAATTAAGCATGTTGGAGGACCAGTTGCTTAGTTAACTGCTCAACACAGAATAGCCACATGCACTTCCTATGAAATATCCTTTATTTTATTAAGCTATGTTCAATTGTATTCTTCATACTGTAAAATATATATATATATATATATATTTTTTTTTTTAAATGATGCCATTGAATTCTAAGCAAATATTGTCTGCTAAATGAACTAGTGTTGCCAAATGGCATAGCCAGATCAGGGCCTAACATAAGGACAACTCAAAGTATATGCTATTCTGTTCTTCTGAAATGGACTATGATGGTGGAGGCTATATTAAATGGATTTATTAGACTTTTTAAAATGTAGATGTGCATCAGTGTCTTGTTGGTTATGCTTGGAAGCCAGGACATGCTAAACGTGTTTATGCTAATTAATGGTCAATTACCGTGAGACAGGCAGTTATCTGCTTGACAATCACCAGCTGACAAAATTTCATGACTGCCACAGCCCTAGTCACACCTAAAATAAAAACTTTGTTTCTCAAAAAACTACAGTGTTGAATAAAAACAGTGTTTCCATTACCCATTTAGGAAAATTGCGCATTAATAAATGTCTGCCTGCCTGTATGTCCTCCCACCTGTCTGTATGTCTCAGGTAGCCTGCGAAAGCCAGCATGGATGAACATTTGCCATATTGTAATAATTCTCACGTGACAACACATCGCCACGGTCCGTAACATGGTGAAACTTGCACTCCTGTAGATCTGAAATAATTCAGCCAACCAGAAAAGCAAGGCGAAGGAATTCAGGCATTATTGAAAGTCAAGACAATCCTTGTCCTGCAATGGAACATCATTTTTATAGATGTTGCAAGCAGTAGGCATTAGAATTAATTGTGGAGTGGCGTTTTATAGCTGTGTTATTAAATTATGTGCCCCGCATACCTTAAATTATTCAGCAATCGTAATTTATTCTAAAAACACAGTTTTCATCATTTGTCGCGAATAAAATGTTACAAAATCGAACTGCTAAAAATGTTGACATTTCTCATCGGTCAGTTCCATTACACATGGCGCAAGGATTTTGTTTACGACATTGCTTTTGTCGAATAAACCTGGGTAAATGGAAACCTGCCTATTAACTGTTTCAATGTGGGCCTTTCCCCTTGTTTCTTCTCCCCAGTCTGTTTCAAAGTGTTTGATGTTGACCATGATGGGCTTCTCTCTCGGGAGGAAATCACAGAAATGGTTGGGGCATTACTGGAGGTGTGGAAAGACAATCGCACAGACCCTCTACCTGTAAGTAACATTTGGCCATACTGGACATATGATGGATATAATGTAGAAAATGATAACTGTTGTAGTGTTTGTAGTTAGTTTGTTTGTTTTTAACCTGTCCCGTAACCACTTACCTTACGCTGCCTCTGTCCCCTTTAGGAAACGCACAGTAATGTCCATGCCATTGTGGAAGACATCCTGAAGGAGCATGATACCACTAAGGTATTACCTTATTGCCTGCATTGCTTTGAATTTTGACACATTTCTTCAATTTTGTCAGAAGATGTTGAAACTGGAATTTTGTTGTTTTGTTCTTAAGAAAGGGCATTTGACCCTGGAGGATTACCAAATATGGAGTGTGATGAGTGCACTTGCCAATGAGTTCCTCAACCTGTTATTTCAGGTAAGAGCCAGCCACTGTTTCTACTTTGGTCATCATTATGTGCTGTGTGTGCTTTTCTGCTGGATCACCAGTCTTCTGCTCTCCTGTTGGTCCCTAGGTGTGCCATATTGTCCTGGGGCTGCGGCCTGCCTCGTGTGAAGAGGAGGGAAAGATAATCAGGTGTGTGTCTGTCACCATGTCATTTTCCTCTCCTGCTGTCATACACATGCCCCTCATCAATCTACCACTCACAAACTCATTGACTTGTGTCTGCAGGGGCTGGTTGGAGAGAGAGAGCAGACATGGCCTCCAGCCAGGAGACTACTGGTTCCTCATAGCAGTGCTGTGGTGGCAGCAGTGGAGAGACTACGTCAAATATGTAAGCAAGGCTTTTTAGCTGCTTGCCCCCATGATCATCTGTTTCTCATAATGTGCCCACTCTACAATATATCATTTCTTTGCTGTTGTGGTTGTTGGCGCCTCGTCCAGGACAACACGCACATCGTGGTGGAACAGCCGTCAGTGTTTGGCACAGGGAGGAGTGGTGTAGGGGCCCAGACGCAGGGCCCAGAGGGGGAGAGCATGGCCAGCTCCCACAGCTCCCCAGAGGAAAAGTTCTCAGACAACATCTCCAGTGCATCAGAGGCCTCTGAGACAACCAGTGGCAGTGAGTGGTTAAGAATTCTCAGCATTGCATTTAGCAAAACAGTTGGATACTTGTATAGCTTAAGGAAATATTCCACTTAGCTGTTACCTATTGCATACCTGAGAGTGAGTCTTCCATTGAATGTCACTGAAAACAATTAAAACAATTTGCTCTCTTTAGGCCTTCTACCCCTGGGCTCGACTGCTACGGATATTTGCTTTGCCCGGCAGCATGAGACCCCAGATGCAGACAACCAGTGCTTCCTGGGGGCTGATGTGAACATGGCGGTTCTAAGGCCTGGGGCCATCGACAACCAGCCTCTGGTTATGTCGGAGCCCTTAAAGGTAAAGGTAGACACCACCACCACAAACAACACTTTGGAAGTATGTTCCTATTCCTCAAACTGACATTGCCATATTGTTTCAGTTTTAAACCTGCCCCTCTTGAACTGTTCCCCCAGGCTCCCACATTGACCATGGAGGGGGGCCTACTGAGGCGCTCCCCATCCCTGATTCTAAGCAGGGACTTTGAGGTTGTGCCAGAGCCAGTGTGGAGGGCGCTCTACCACTGGTACGGAGCCAACCTGAGTCTACCCAGGCCGGTATGTACAGTTTAACTTGTGGATTTTCCAGTTACCGTTATTAATCCTGATATTGTGTTAACCTCATATTCCCGTCCCCTCTCCTCTTCTCCTGTGGGCATTCCCAGGTGATCAGAAACACCAAGACAGACTGTGCTGAGCTAGAGCTGTTCCCCCGCCACCTGCTCTTCCTGAGGCAGCAGCAGCCCCCTGCCCGCACCCCCCAGAACAACGTCTGGGTCAATATGGGTAAGAGCTTCCCCTGCATGTGTCTCTAGCACCTCTCCAAAGGAGAGACAAGAGTAGCACAATGGCCTAGTGACTTTCTGCTCCAAGAGTGTGGCAGGGTCAGTGCCACACTGTGAGTCTATTTTTACATCTGTGTTGTAATCTGATTATCTGACAGTCAGACCTTTTGTCTGAAGCGTGTCTGATTAGATCATACTCTACATTCAACTAATTTCAAAAAGTTGTACTATTTTTACACTTCTGTAATTCTAGAATAGTTTGTCTTGTTGAATAATAGTTCCCGCGTGTGCAGCTTGTGAGATCAGCTATCTATTCTCTCTCCACACAACCAATAAATCTTCTTCTTTTTTACGTGGATGTCACAAGACTGGTGGCAGCACGGGGTCACATTAATCTCAGTCATGTGAGATCACTTCTGTGTGAGAAAGTGGGTGCTCACTATGCATACACCCTTTTTTTTCTGTGACACTCAGGGCAATATCCTAAGATGTGCACGATCCACTGACGTCAATTCATGATCTGCGCGGATCTCAAGTTGGGCCTCAATGATTGGCAGAGCCTTTGCCCACAGCAAAATATTCTGGAAATTAGCTACCACAAGCGTTTACAGTTTTCCATCTATGAACAGTAATCAATGGTGTCTCCCGGTCCATCCCCAGGTAATGTCCCCTCTCCTAGTGCCCCCTTAAAACGTGTGCTGGTCTACACGGGCTGTTTCAGTAGGATGGGCACCATCAAAGACATCCATGAGTACCTGGCCCAGAGACTCCGCATCAAGGAGGAAGACATGCGCCTGTGGCTCTTTAACAATGAGGTGGGTGGGGACTCAGAAGGTTGACCCATCATCAACATACACTACACACGCACAGTAAACACCTAAGCTCTGATACACACGCAAATGCACTCCACATTTTGTTCGTATTTTTACAGTTCATTCTCAAATACCTTTCAAAACAATGTATTCCACAGAATTATCTGACCCTTCTTGATGATGAAGACCATTCCCTGGAGGGGTTGAAGATCCCAGATGAACAGTACATGGTTATAGAAGGTATGTATCATAATGAGTCTCTGTGTTAAATAGCTTCATCATGTATTGTCAGGATGAGTAGATGGTTTCTTTGTGTTCATTAGTAAGGAGCAAGGACATGAGCTGGCCTGAGGAGATGTCCTTCATTGCTAACAACAACAGGATGAACAGACACAATGGTAAGACCATTACTGCATACAGCTACACCAATAGTACTACCATTGTGTAATCCTTATTGCATCAGTCCACCTCAAAAAGCACAAGAAAGACGATTTTTGACCCCCACCATCTCAATTTCTGTAGTTGGAAAAGGATAAGATTAGCATTCCTGAAACATTATTTTGTTGAAATATAATTTGATCTCTGAGAAATTAAGCTAATTTATTGCACCCAACTTGGCCATTTTTTATTTATAGTATTCATATACCGAACATCTGATTTTGGACCATAATTCTTCCTAACAATGAGTAAGACATGAGGAATTCAATACAATGGTCAACAGCCACCCACAAGCAACATAGGGATAGCCCTCAGAAAACTGCCATTTGTTGGACTATTCAAAGAGAATTGGGTTGAAGCATTAGGTTGCTAAGAGAAGGACAAACTGAATTGCTTTCATGGAGGACTGGCTTAACGATTTATTTTCACCACGAGCAAAAGCTATTGATTTTCTACCCAAAATTGCAAAGAACATTTTGTGATCCATTTAATAAACACAAGAGACCAGAAAATTTGATAAAAAGCGTGTGGCCATAGCAGGAACTGCAGCATCTAGTGGGAATAACCTGGTACTTTCACACTAATTTATGGTAAATAATGCAAGCAACTTCAATGGCTAATTTCTCTAAACGGGAGGGGACATAGCCAGATTCACAGGGAATACATTACGTAGGATGAAGAATCAATACTCCTAGCCGTAGCTCCATACTGATACTGTATATACTGGTTGTTGTGGTGGTGTGTGTGGGGGAGTCCGTGGGTGGCTTTTGAGCTTTTTATTGTCTTTCAATGGTCGGAAGAAGTTTGGTCCAAATTGGATGTTGGGTACTATATTAATTGAATATAATATGTATATCCTTTACATTTTAAAATGGCCAATTTAGGTGCAATCAATTTCTCAGAGATCAAATTATATGTCTACAAAATAATGTTGCAGGAATGCTTAGCTCCCGAGTGTTGCAGCGGGCTTAGGCACTGCATCTCAGTGCTAGAGGCGTCACTACGAACCCTGGTTCGATTCCAGGCTGTATCACAACCGGCCGTGATTTGGAGTCCCATAGGGCGGCGCACAATTGGACCAGCGTCGTCCGGGTTTGGCCGGGGTAGGCCGTCATAGTATATAAGAATTTGTTCTTAACTGACGTGCCTAGTTAAATAAAAATAAAATTAAAAATCTGTTTCTAACTTTAGAAACAATTTCAGAATAATCTGTGATGGTGGGTGTCATGGCTTGCTGAATTGACATGGAATGACTCTATTAAGAATGTAACACTAACTGAGCTGATAAGTACTTTGATATATTATAGATAAGCCTGTCAGACAATACTCGTTTTGCTTTCACGCAACATTAAAGGGGTCTTACTGACTGTTGTAGAAGCCTTTGATGGTTAAATAGCCGCCTCAGACTGTTGCCTCCTCCTGTTCACAGTCCTTACTGAGAAAGGTGCGACTGGACTGAGCAACCTTGGCAACACGTGCTTCATGAACTCCAGTATCCAGTGTGTGAGCAACACCAAGCCTCTCACAGACTACTTCACCTCAGGAAACCACCTCTATGAGCTCAACAGGTATACGTGTGCATTATCTTAGATTTACAAGAATGCATTCTTATTATAAAATAATGCTTGTTATATACTTTGAGCAAAACTTTGGTTAAATAAACCCACAGCAAGCAGAGATGAGTGTGCAAGATTATTTGTACTGTTTCTCTTCATAACAGGACCAATCCCATTGGGATGCGTGGTCACATGGCCAAATGCTATGGCGATCTGGTACAAGAGTTGTGGAGCGGAACACAAAAGAACTTGGCCCCTCTGAAACTCAGAGTACGTCCGCAAACAAGCCTTCAACTGACCCCCCCCCCAATAACGCTAGAGTCTACCAACCTAAAAAGTATAGTCTTTCAACCTAAAAAACAAGAGTCAAACGGTTGTCTTCTCCCTTCTGTCCTTGTCTCTCCCCTGTCTCTTCCGTCAGTGGACGATAGCGAAGTACGCCCCGCGGTTCAATGGCTTCCAGCAGCAGGACTCCCAGGAGCTGCTGGCCTTCCTACTGGATGGCCTTCACGAGGACCTGAACCGCGTTCACGAGAAACCCTACGTAGAGCTGAAGGACAGCGACGGGCGGCCAGACTGGGAGGTGGCTTCTGAGGTCAGAGTTCAGACACTTTTCCTCTTTTCATAGTGGAGCAATCCAGAAACCAGACCCTGGGTGAATTACCTCATGTAACTGTTGAGTGTAAATGTTGATTTGTGGGTGTAATATTAGCCTTCTGTGCCATCTTGAACTGCTAGAAGTTGTCTGGTGTGAGGATGTGGTGTTGTGTTCCCCCAGGCGTGGGAGAATCACTTGAGGAGGAACCGCTCCATTGTGGTGGATCTGTTCCATGGCCAGCTCAGGTCACAGGTCAAGTGCAAGACCTGTGGCCATGTCAGTGCACGCTTCGACCCCTTCAACTTCCTCTCTCTCCCCCTACCCATGGATAACTCCATGCACTTGGAGATCATAGGTGAGCCTTATAATGCAGTGTATACAGTACTACAGTTCAACATCCAGAAAATATTTCACGAAACATCAAAGATTACCATCATATTGGAGATATTTGTCTCAGGATGTCTGTCGCCTGTCCACCCTTTCCTGTGCTCGCCTCAGAGCTTTACAGTAACAGTGTGGTTTTGAATAGAAAGCTCCTTTGTTCCTGTTGTCTTGTGAGAGAAAGTATATTGGATCCCGTGCCTCTGCAACACTTTTGTCTTTGTTTCCTCTGTCCAGTCATTAAGCTGGATGGGTCATGCCCAGTGCGGTATGGGCTCCGGCTCAATGCGGATGAGAAGTACACAGGCCTGAAGAGACTCCTGAGTGAACTCTGCTGCCTTAACCCTGAGCAGATCCTCCTGGCTGAAGTCCATGCCTCTAACATCAAGGTAGAGCTATCACCAGCCATCATCTGTCCTCATCACTGTCCATCCAACCATCACTCTGTTCATATGCACATAGACTAGTGAAAGTCTGTCTACCCAATTTTTAGAATTTCCCACTGGACAACCAGAAAGTGCGTCGGGCGGTGAGCGGCTTTCTGTGTGCGTTTGAGATCCCGGTGTCAGGCGTATCCACATCTGTGGTGTCCTCCCCCACGCAAGCAGATGGTGATGGTATACCGATTTGGTTCTTCTGTTTATCAGTTTGTTCTTCTCTTTTCAAAGGCACTTTTTTGAAAAGTTATTCAATCAAAGCCTTTGTCATATAAGGCTCTTTTTAAAAGGAATCAGTGCGAAGTGATGAAAATGCATAGTAGCAACCAAGAACATTTTAGAATTTCAAGAAATGCACAGGTTTTAGATAACTGATGAAAAGGTAGCTACTTTGAAACTGAACAATATAACAAAGCTAAATGACCATCACAGTAGCTGTCAACACTGCTGTTATGTCTTATTTAAGTCTTCACTGACAACTTGACAAGCTGTTTGTTCTTCATGTCATCTCCAGAAGCTCCAGCGCTAGCAAATGGGAATGCTGCCAAGGTAACTGAGATTAACTCTCTGAAACTAGGAATGATCCCCAAGGGCATGCCCAGCACCGTAGTGCCCTGTGTCACAGAGGGCAGCCATGCCAATGGTCTCCCCAACGGCCACGTGATGCCCCCTCTGGACAGCACCTTTGCTGGGTACATCATCGCCATCCATAGGAAGATGGTGAGAACTGCAGGATGGGTTAAAAATGGAGACAAGATTATCAGTGCATCAAGATTAGTCAGTCTATATAATGCTTACTTCTAAACTGTTTTTGTTTGTTTTGTAGATGCGGGCAGAGTTATACTTCCTGTCCAGTCAGAAAAACCGACCCAGTCTGTTTGGGATGCCATTGATCGTGCCATGTACAGTCCACACCAGGACCAGGGACCTGTATGACGCTGTTTGGACCCAGGTGTCCCGCTTGGCCAGTCCCTTACCCCCTCAGGAGGCCAGCAACCACGCCCAGGACTGGTCAGTCTCTCCAGACCACTCTGTGTGTTCTGTCAGGTGGCTTTGCAGTGCTCAGTCTTATCCTAATGGCACAGGTGTGTGATACTGTGCTGCGTGTTTTTGTTTGTTGTGAACACAGTGATGACAGCATGGGCTACCAGTATCCCTTCACCCTGCGCGTGGTGCAGAGAGATGGCAACTCCTGCGCCTGGTGTCCGTGGTACAGGTAATAATCTGCCCTCACAGTACAACATATCAAAATACGGTTGAAGATGGAGAAGGTGTTAATTGATACCCTCTGTTGGTGTCCCCCACAGGTTCTGCAGAGGCTGCACAGTGGAGTGTAACGATGACAGAGCTGCTGTGGGGAATGCCTTCATGGCTGTGGACTGGGACCCCACTGCTCTACACCTCCGTTACCAGACCTCTCAGGAGAGGGTAAGAGAGACATGAGGCTGGGGATAAACACAGCAGTGGGACCCTAGAGGTCATATCAATATATTTATTCTAGGGATGTAATGATTATTTAAATAAAAATGTTTACCTTTATTTAACTTGTCAAGTCAGTTAAAAACAAATTCTTATTTTCAATGATGGCCTACAGGGGAACAGTGGGTTAACTGCCTTGTTCAGGGGCAGAATGACAGATTTTTACCTTCTCACCTCGGGGATTCGATCTTGCAACCTTCCAGTCCAACTCTAACCACCTGGCTACCTGATTCACCAATATGCATCGGTCCCCGGTCCCAGTGTTTAAGATATGAGTGCATCGGTCCGCAGGACCACAAACTGATCCAATGTAGCATGCATCGGTCAGAAAATCTATTCAAATGTTACAAATTGCAGGTCAAATAACATTATATTTTTCTTACCTTTTGAAAATGCCTAATCTTTTGTGACAACCGACGCGTCCTCTCTCCTTCAGTATTGAACTAAGCATGTAACTGTGTTAAGTCATTGATCTACAAGTTATTTTGCATGCAGAACAACCCCAGGCAATAACAGTAGGCTAGTCAAACTGCACACTGTACCCAGCTTCACTCGTAGACCAACAAGAGGAAGATCTATTCCTGATCTGGCACATCTGCGTGTCACCTTCAGCATTTATATGTTTGTAAAATGGCTTGTGCAATATTAGGCTTTATTAGTTGAGCGACAACCAATGTAATTTGATAGGTTATTCTTATCAAATGCGCTGTTGAAAATGAGTTTTTCCTGGAGTAAAAGTAGCCTAAGCTACTGCCAGGGAGACTACGCTCATCTGGCTATAGGTAGGCTAGATGCTGATCGGGACATTAGATTTTATTTCAGTTGTTCAGGTTCACCATCAGCAGTAGTTTTAGTAGTTTTGCTTGAAACAATCAGTATGTATTGGGGAGTCCCATATGGTGGTGTACAATTGGCCCAGCGTCGTCCAGGTTTGGCCGGGGTAGGCCGTCATTGTAAATAAGAATTTGTTCTTAACTGGCTTGCCTAGTTAAATAAAGGTTGAATAAAAATAAATGTATTGTAACTTTTAGATATTCAGGGTAAAGTTGATTAATTTCATAATGAGGACAGCAATCACTTTTGCTACCCGCATGGTCGAAGTGGGAGAAGGAAGTTCACTCCCAGTCTGTCAACTTCCAAACAGTCTATTCGATTAAGAGACAGAGGTGAAATCCAAAGTTGTGCTATAAATTAATTGGTTATGTCATAGAAAATGTAAGGTCAATATTGATACATTACTAGCTCTAACACTTTTAATGTGCAAAAATGTATATATACACACAGACACAGACAGATGTCAGCTCAGAGAGGCCCATCAGCAGCAGATTTTACTGAATGTGTTTATGCAACCAATGTTAATGTGTCGCATCGATTCGTTCCTCTAATCAAACCGAATCGTTTCAAACTAAAACTTAACGTTTCTGTATTGGGAGATCATGCATCGAATCGTCCTGAAAAGGAAAGATGCACATGCTTAATTTATTCCATATCTAATGGAACAACGACATTGACTAAGTAATGAGTGTGTCCTATAGATCGTGGAGGAGCACCCCAGTGTGGAACAGAGTCGCAGGGCCCAGGCAGAGCCCATCAGTCTGGACAGTTGTCTGCAGGCCTTTACCAGTGAGGAAGAGCTGGGAGAGGATGAGCTCTACTACTGCTCCAAGTGCAAGACCCACCGCCTGGCCACCAAGAAACTGGACCTGTGGAGGCTGCCGCCCATCCTGGTCAGATATACAGCTCATTTCCTCTGCATTAACTCCTCAGTCCTCTCCCTATTAATCTTAGTGTCTATAGGCAACAGTTGAAACCTATGCAAATAGAAAGAAAGAAACCCCCAGTCCAACAGTTTGAATGCCATGTCTGAATTGCAAGACTGCACAGGACATCACCCACTCTAAAACGCTTTTATTCTGCCCATTTGAATGACAGATTATTCATTTAAAACGTTTCCAGTTTATGAATGGGCGGTGGATCAAATCCCAGAAGATTGTGAGGTTTCCCAGGGAGACATTTGATCCCAGTGCTTTCCTGACTCCGAGAGATGCAGACCAAAGCCAACAGAGCTGGAGGGACGGGCTAGGGGAGGAGCTACACGACACAGAGGGAGGAGTACCAAAATCTGGGGGTGGAGACACTGTCTGTAACCCCACCCCAACTCTCAACAATGGGAAAGGTTTGTAAAGAGTCTTGACTGGGGTTTCAGATGTAGCTGTCACATCCCACTTATTCCATTAGACAGGCTGGTGTTCATCTATGAATGTATGTTCTATTTTCAGAGTCTCTGTGCTCAGGGAGGATGGCCAGTACTCCCCTCAGCAGAGATGTCAGCCCCAACTGCAGCCCACAGAGTGAGGGCAGGAGGCAGGGCCGTGGACGGGTGTTGCCCCTGGAAAGCAGGTACCAGCTATCCCTCAGTAAAGAGAGTCTGGACAGTGGCAGGGAGAGCCCCATGGAGCTCGAGGCCAGCGGGATGGGGAGCAGGGGAGAGGGCCTCAGCGACTCTACCTCTGGAGAGGACACGGCTAGGGACTGTGACAACACAACGTCTGTGTCTGAGCTGGAGAGCAATGGCTACACCGAGGACAGCATAGATCTGGAGGCCTCCCAGGACCAAAGAGACAAAATCTGCATAGACCCCATGTACAACTTGTATGCAATTTCAGTAAGTATTAAATGAGTTTTTCTCTAAGAATATTGCTCTTATAACCTGAAGACACAGGAGTGCAAAGTGACTATCTACCACCTGAAATATCCTCTTAACCACCAATCACTTTTGTGTCTGCAGTGCCATTCAGGGATCCTAGGAGGAGGCCACTATGTGACATATGCCAAAAACCCAAATGAAAAGTGGTACTGTTACAACGACAGTAGCTGTAAGGTAAGTGAAGTCATGAGTTTGAAATGCTGTGTTTGGAATACAATCTCTGGTATGTGATGCATTGTCCATTTGTCATCTATAAAGGAGGGATTTGAAGTTCACAAGTATAAACCAAGCTGCACTGTGTTTTCTGTGTTCAGGAGTTGAGGTCAGAGGAGATTGATGCAGACTCTGCTTATATCCTGTTCTACGAGCAGCAGGGAGTGGATTATTCTCTGTTCATGCCCAAAACTGACGGCAAAAAGATGGCCGACACAACTAGCATGGACGAGGACTTTGAGTCTGATTATAAGAAGTACTGTGTTCTTCAGTAATTAACTGTTGATGTGTCAATGTGCTGCTGGTTCATCGACATGCTTGTGCTAGAAAACCACCTTACTATTTGAATCTGAAATCTCTCAGGTTGAGATGAGCTGAACCTTAGAAATCATCCCTGGTGGTTAGAAGTGGACCACAAACCATTTTTACACCACCTCTTCTAAGTGGATAGACATTTTTTTTCAAGCAATGGTACTCAAGTTATTTTGCGCTAGCGATGTCAAACAAAAGGAAGGGCTGTGTATTGGTTTGTTTCAGCATCAACACCTTGTCGGTGGGTGACCATGCTTAGGCCCATGGTGCTGGTCCTAGGCCAGATGTGACAAGTGTGTGTGTGTGTGTGTGTGTGTGTGTGTGTTTGTTTGTTTGTTTGTAAACCAATGCCAGTGGCAATATGTGTAGACACTAGACACATTTGATTGGTATTCTCTGTAGTTAAAGATGTTATAATACAATTGATCTAGTGAAATGTAACTGAACCCCCCCCCTCATTGAAATCTACAAAAAATGATTGCAGTAGTAGCAAGTGTTCACTACCTCATCATACCCTGCTTTGGACAGTAGTCAAATCCATAGTCACAATTCTAAAATGTCTCTTTAGAAAATACCCTTCTTTGTCTTCTTCAAATGTAAAGGAGTCAGACTCCAGACCGATAGGCCTGGATAAAATTCAGTGTTGCTGAACTACATTCATGTATTTGCATTGCAATGTATCTCTGTCTTTGGTGTTCATCACGCCAGGTCTGCTAAGAACAAAGCCTCAGAACCCCTTACCTATCTGAGACAATCTTCCTGTAGCGTCTGCTTGTCCCAATCTGTATGCAGGTCCATTCCAACAACATATCAGTCTGTGCCATGACAACATTGTGATGTTATCACATCAACAGTTGACTTTCATTATAGTAGCTACCAGTAGGCCATGACATACTTTATTATTGTGACCAAGTTAACACAATTATTTATGCAAGTCATGAGATCACAACTTCAAAGAGCATAAGTTGTGGCTAATGTTGCATCTTTCTGAATGCCATAGGTATGATGTATTTGATTTAGGCAGAGGGACATTTCTTAGTTTTGAGTCGTTGCACCTTACCGTTATGCGACAAGTGAATAGATAGCTTTTCCCCTACGCGCCTCGGAAAACATGTATTTATTGTAGCTATTGTAGCTATGTTGACATGCACTATGTGAGACATTGTCACAAGGAGTTCAATTCATAATCATATGAAGACATACAAATCTAACTGTTTAGGCCCTGAGCTATATCTGTTACAATCCACAGCTCTCATTTCTGCTCTGTCTTTAAAGGCTTGTTGAGGTGTATGCTTTTATTTGGTTAATCAATTACTGATTATAACATCTGGACAGAAACCTACCCACTCTACCTGACGTATGATGGTAGTACGGTAAGCATTCTGATGTCTTTGATTTTTTTTAAAACATTTTTAACCTTAGCTAACTGCTGCAGTGGTCATTTTCAGTATTGTCCCTCTGAAAACCTTGATACAGCGATTACTACTGAATGTTTTTTTTTTGTCTATTTAGTTGTAATGTTTTCTTTTGATTTATTCTTAATTTAATGTACTTTTTCCTAAAATGTTTATAGTTAAATTTACTTTGCACTGACCCTTGTGGAAAAATGAACATGTACTGTACATAAATACTTTTGGAAAACGGATGTATTGGAATATGAACTGCAAAGATCTGTCTTGTATATGGAGTGATTAGTTTATCTAACTATTAAAGCAGGCAGCCAATAAAATACACAGCTTTTGTGTCCTTTTTCATGTACAGTCTTATTAGGATGGTTAACATGAGCAATTGGATGGAATGTACATTTCTATATTGGTCATAACTTAATAACAATGTCCAGCAGCCTAGGTAAAGCTAGACAACATATTCTCAGGGCCGCATACTTTCGATAAGCCGACAGCTCAAATAACTGTCGGGAGAAAATACATTTTAGTACTATTTCTGAAAACATAGGAAACCACAAAGAAGAGGCCTCCCTTACAACCTAGAACTGTGTGTGGGCTTTGTCAATCTATGTTCAAACCTTTTTACTGTTGGTGAAAGTAAGCTTTGCTCATCAGAACACAGCATGAAAATGCCTCCCACCCATAGCACTATCTGACACATACTTCCCTTGATAACCTTTAATCATATTGGGGTCCAATATGGTCATGTTTCATTTGAAATTATCAGTGGCCAGTTGTAAAATGTTAACCAGCTGCCATTGTCACCCAAAAACTCATACGAGTACATGAATATAGAATGACTTGAAAGCTTCATTTATCCAGCGAGACATAGTGAAACTGATGACAAAGCCGCTGCTTCCTGTGAGTGAGGGACGGCAGGAAGCCACATAACAAAGTGAGGTGAAGAACGAACAGAAGTGGTCATCTCAGTGGTTGCAATAGAAAATATTTCACGTGAATTTGGACAGAAGTTGCTTGAATATCTTACCAGCTTGGGAACTGTGGGTGAGATGTACTGTGCCGGCCCTGAATTTTTCTGAACCGTCTCAGTGCAGCTCCTTCCAATAGGGCGCTTTCCCTTTAATTCCCTATTAAATAGCCAGCATCAGCTGCGCGAAAGGAGGGTTGGGATGGAGACGTGAATGAGGATGTGTTCAACCATCAGTTCCGAAGCTTCTCTATTCCGTTTGTTTTGTAGCCTAAGAGTTTACCCAGGATCGGATCCACTCTTTGCGTCCGTGGACTACACCTCTCCGTTCTTCGTGGCCTTTCTCCGCTGGAGATCTATTGGCGGATTGGATTGTCTGACTGACCGACTGACTACAACCTTTTTGTATACGGTATTTCTTTTGTTTTGATGTGAGGTATACTGTGATTTATGTAGTTAGTTGTAGTTGAGGACTTGGTAAGAGTTGATACGCTTTAATGTTCTGTGGTAAAATAATTGTTATATTGATTGTATGATTAATACTGGGTTTACGCTACACTTGAATGAAAGGACAAACATTGCGTGACTAAGGTCACGGGAGTTCCCTGAACTCCTTTACCGGGCAGGACTCTTTTTAGGCCCGAAGTACAGGACATTTCTGGAGGAACCAGAACTCATTGTGATATTATTTTTTTTGTGTGTGTAATCATTGATGTTGTCAATACAACCCATGCAAAAGAATATAGTTGTTTTTGAAGTTCTTTCCAATGTTTTAAGGGTTTATGAAAAGTTTATTTCCATCCTGACTTTTACATAAGTCATTTGTATTGGTGTAGACTTGACGGACCAGATGGGACTCATTCCCTCCCAAACCAAAAGGAGAAACCAATGTTTTCTCTGGTAGGCACAACCTACCTGGCACGCCTATAAATAATAACCTCAAGTCAAAACCGTTACAGTACTCTTTCTCCATACAATTTAAATGTGTATAACTCTGGGGGGGAAAAGGCATAGCTTTTGTTTCATACCATTTCATATTTTTGCTCTTGAGTCCTCAGATGAAGGCAACATACACACTCAACAGAGAAACGTCATATTGGAATGCAACAAGTAATCACACAAACTTCCCTCATCAGGAACTCAAATATAACAAATGATCTTGGTTATAAATTCTCAAATCCTATAGTAGGTGAGTCGTGTAATCATATGTAATGTGAGATGGAAAGCTTACTGTTGACAGTTTCTCAAGCTCTGATGTAACTGGTGAATGTGTATTTTCTCAGGAGGTGGCAGATTAAATGGGATGTTCTACATTCTGATCAGTATTTCTGGGTTTACTGTCACCATTGTCATTTTAATGGCAATTCTGTGGACGAGGAAGTAAGCTTACACCACTTGTAAAGATATCAAACATTTGTACCTTTCCTAAATACAGTATCGGTAGTAGATGTGACTGTTCCATACTGGATGCAACCTTACTACACCAAATACAGTTGATAACATACAGTACCAGTAAAAAGTTTGGACACACCTACTCATTCCAGGGTTTTTCTTAATTTTTTATTATTTTCTACATTGTAGAATAATAGTGAAGACATCAAAACTATGAAATTACACATGGAATCATGTAACCAAAAGGGTGTTAAACAAGTCAATCAATATTTTGTATTTTAGATTCTTCAAAGTAGCCACCCTTTGCCTTGATGACAGCTTTGCACACTCTTGGCATTCTCTTAACCAGCATCACCTGGAATGCTTTTCCAACAGTCTTGGAGTTCCCACATATGTTGAGCACTTGTTGACTGCTTTTCCTTCACTGTGGTCCAACTCAATTGGGTTGAGGTTGAGTGATTGTGGGGGTCCGGTCATCTGATGCAACACTTTATCACTCTCCTTCTTGAAATGTTCCTAATTGACTGACCTTCATGTCTTAAAGTAATGATGGACTGTTGTTTCTCTTTGCTTATTTGAGCTGTTCTTGCCATAATATGGACTTGGTATTTTACCAAATAGGGCTATCTTCTGTATACCACCCCCACAACACAACTGATTGGCTCAAACACATTAAAAATGAAAGAAATTCCACAAATGAACTTTTAACAAAGCACACCTGTTAATTGAAATGCATTCCATGTGACTACCTCATGAACCTGGTTGAGAAAATGCCAAGTGTGCAAAGCTGTCATCAAGGTAAAGGGTGGCTACTTTGAAGAATCTCAAATAGAAAATATATTTTGATTTGTTTAACCTAAATGTATTTTTGCCTAAAATGACACCCAACTATAACTGCCTGTAGCTCAGGCCCTGAAGCAAGGATATGCATATTCTTGGTACCATTTGAAAAGAAACACTTTGAAGTTTGTGGAAATGTGAAAGGAATGTAGGAGAATATAACATAATAGATCTGGTAAAAGATAATACAAAATAACTATTTTTGTCTTTGTATTTTTTTGTACCATCATCTTTGAAATGCAAGAGATAGGTCATAATGTATTAGTCCAGCCTAGGTGCAATTAGGTTTTGTCCACCAGATAGCAGCAGTGTATGTGCAAAGTTTTAGACTGATCCAATTAACCATTCTATATCTGTTTGAAATGTTGAATCAAGACTGCCAAAATGTGCCCAATTTGTTTATTAACAACTTTTCATGTTCAAAATTGTGCACTCTCCTCCAACAATAGCATGGTATTCCTTCACAGTAATAGCTACTGTATATTGGACAGTGCATTTAGATTAACAAGAATTTAAGTTTCCTGCCCATATCAGATATGTCTATCTATGTCCTGGGAAATTGTCTTGTTACTTACAACCTCATGCTAAGCGCATTAGCCTATATTGGACACAACATAGATCCCGAAAAAGTAAACTTTTTTTGGTTACTATATGATTCCATGTGTTATTTCATAGTTTTGTGGTCTTCACTATTGTTGTACAATGTAGAAAATAGTAAAAATAAATAAAAACCCTGGAACGAGTAGTGTATTATACTACTAGTGTATAATACTACTAACATGCTTCATATCCTTTCCAGGTATCGCACTTTGATTCACACCATTCGAGACCTGCAGGGTGTTGAGGGTCTATCGGGCAGAGCTCCTCAATCTAACCCCCCATCTAGAAGTCCCCTAACCTTGAGGAAGTGTTTGGGGCATGAGGCAAGAAGCCATCCCACACGAGAGCTTGTCTCTGTCACTCTGGGACAGGAGTCACAGGACACTAACTTAACCACTCCCCTTGAAAGGCAGACAACCAAGTCTGCTTCTCGGTCTCTCTGGAGACCACGGCAAACTGTAAACTTACTGTGTAGAAAAAGCAACGGTGTAAAAAAAAAACATTCTCATATTTGAATTTAGCTGTGAAATGGTGTAACAGTGTGGACTTAATTTCCCAGGTTTCCTGCTTCAACACGTCTGGGCTAGGTCTACAGCATATCATCAAAGCAGGGAGGGAAGGGGTGTACTACAAGGCTAAGGTGACACGTGGCACCTGCAAGGGCCACTTCATTGTCACCTGCAAGATTATCAAAGAGGGTTAGGACACATCCATCAAGCTCACTAACACATTCATCATCAATCAAAGAGACAATGCACTTTAATCATTACAATAATATCAATCACAGAGTAATGCCCTCCAACCCTCACCATCTGTAGGGGCTACTCACAGGAGAGTAGCCAGAGAGGTGAGCGTCATGAGGAAGCTGGGTATCCACAAGAACGTGCTGCAGCTGCTAGACTGGAACATCACACAGGGTAAGAGTCACATACTACACTCAGCAAAAATATAAATGTATAAAGTGTTGGTCCCATGTTTCATGAGCTGAAATAAAAGATCCTAGACATCTTCCGTATGCACAAAAAAACGTATTTCTCTCAAATGTTGGACACAAATTAGATTATATCCCTGTTAGTGAGCATTTCTACTTTGCCGAGATAATCCATCCACCTGACAGGTGTAGCATATCAAGAAGCTGATTAAAAAGCATGATCATTACACAGGTGCAAATTGTGCTGGGGACAATAAATGGCCACTCTAAAATGTGCAGTTTTGTCACACAACACAATGCCACAGATGTCTCAAGTTTTGAGGAAGTGTGCAATTGGCATGCTGACTGCAGAAATGTCCACCAGAGCTGTTGCCAGAGAATGTAATGTTCATTTTTCTACCTTAAGCCGCCTCCAACGTTGTTTTTGAGAATTTGGCATTATGTACAACTGACCTAAAAACCGCAGACCACTTGGAATGGCATTGTGTGGGTGAGCGGTTTGCTGATATTAACAGTAAACAGTTACCCGTGGTGGTGTTATTGTATGGGCAGGAATAAGCTATGGACAATGAACACAATTGCATTTTATCGATGGCAATTTGAATGCACAGAAATACAATGACAAGATCTGAAACTTTTGTGAGGCCCATTTTTTTAAAGGTGTCTGACCAACAGATGCATATCTGTGTTCCCAGCCATGTGACATCCATATAACGTACAGTGGCTTGCGAAAGTATTCACCCCCTTAGCATTTTTCCTATTTTGTTGCCTTACAACCTGGAATTGTAAAATTTGTATCACTTGATTTAGACAACATGGCTACCACTTTGAAACAAACAAGAAATTAGACAATAAAAACGGAAAACTTGAGCGTGCATAACTATTCACCCCCCCCACCAAGTCAATACTTTGTAGAGCCACCTTTTACAGAAATTACAGCTGCAAGTCTCTTGGGGTATGTCTATAAGCTTGGCACATCTATCCACTGGGAGTTTTGCCCATTCTTCAAGGCAAAACTGACCCAGCTTGTTCAAGTTGGATGGGTTCCGCTGGTGTACAGCAATCTTTAAGTCATACCACAGATTCTCAATTGGATTGAGGTCTGAGCTTTGACTAGGCCATTCCAAGACATGTAAATGTTTCCTCTTAAAACACCTGTTATGTTGCTTTAGCAGTATGCTTTGGGTCACTGTCCTGCTGGAATGTGAACCTCCGTCCCAGTCTCAAATCTCTGGAAGACTGAAACGGTTGCCCTCAAGAATTTCCCTGTATTTAACACCATCCATCATTCCTTCAATTCTGACCAGTTTCCCAGTCCCTGCCGATTTTTAAAACATCCCCACAGCATGAAGCTGCCACCACCATGCTTCACTGTGGGGATGGTGTTTTCGGGGTGATAAGTTTGCGGCAGGCAGCGGTTTCCTTGATGGCCAAAAAGCTCAATTTTAGTCTCATCTGAACAGAGTACCTTCTTCCATATGTTTGGGGAGTCTCCCACATGCCTTTTGGCGAACACCAAACATGTTTGCTTATTTTTTTCTTTAAGCAATGGCTTTTTTTTCTGGCCACTCTTCCATAAAGCCCAGCTTTGTGGAGTGTACGGCTTAAAGTGGCCCTATGGACAGATTCTTCTATCTCTGCAGTGGAGCTTTGCAGCTCCTTCAGGGTTACCTTTGGTCTATTTGTTTCCTCTCTGATTAATGCCCTCCTTGCCTGGTCCGTGAGTGTTGGTGGGTGGCAGGTTTGTTGTGGTGCCATATTCTTTCAATTTTTTTTATAATGGATTTAATGGTGCTCCATGGGATGCTCAAAGTTTTAGATTTTTTTTATTACTCAACCCTGATCTATACTTCTCCACAACTTTGGCGAGCTCCTTCGTCTTCATGGTGCCGCTTGCTTAGTGGTGCCCCTTGCTTAGTGGTGTTGCAGACACTGGGGCCTTTCAGTATATATATATATATATATATGAGATCGTGTAACACTTAGATTGCACACAGGTGGACTTTATTTAACTATGTGACTTCTGAGGGTAATTGGTTACACTAGATCTTATTTAGGGGCTTCACTTTTTGAAGGGACTATTTTGTGTAGTTCCATTACATGAAATACAAATAAAAAACATTTAAATTACAGGTTGTAAAGCAACAAAATAGTAAAAACGCCAAGGGGGATGAATGAATACTTTTGCAAGGCACTATATGAACTGCAACTCAGTAAAATCTAAAAAATTGTTGCATTTATATTTTTGTTCAGTATCGTTTATTTAGCATTGATTGTTTCTGCATCCTGTCCCATGGCAAAAAGTGGAAAGGTGGTTTTGTGTGTTTTTATTTCCCTTTACTCCAGCTCCTTACATGCTGATACTAGAGTCTGTGAGCAGTGGGACACTGCGCAGTTTCCTTCAAGTGAATCAAGACCAACTGAGCAGGGACAGTCAACTGCAACATTTCTTCACCACAGCAGCATATCACATTGCCCATGCCATGAGACACCTGTGCTCTAAAATGGTACATTAAAATAATTTTAAAAATCCATCAATATTTTTCCTGTGGTCACCACACATATATATTTGACCCCATCAGTTCTGTTCCACAATTGTTCATACTCCAGGTGGTGTACTGTGACCTAGCCCTGAGGAACATTATGGTGAACCATTTTCCCAGAGAGGTGAAACTGGCAGTTTGGACTGGCCCAAGACCTGACTCACAAAAGGAGCCATCGCAGCAGCTGCAAAGTGGACCACATGGTGAGGAGGACTGTACTGACGTCACTCAGACATTGTGACGAGAGCATAAAGCTATCTCTAACTTGGCTGTTCTTTGTGCTTCGCTTCACAGCAAAGTGTGCCCCTGCGTTGGTATCCCCCAGAGTACTTAGAATGTATGCACACATGACTGTAAGTCGCTTTGGATAAAAGCGTCTGCTAAATGGCATATATATTATTATTATTATTACTTCAGAAACTACTACTACAGCTTCAAAGGGATGTCTGGGCCTTTGGCATTGTGCTGTGGGAGATGCAAACATTTGGTAAAATGGAAAGAGCACCTGAGATTAACCGAATGAAATCTATTCACTAATGTTTTAATAATGAGTCATTAATCATCTTAATCTTAGGGACCTTACCATATCCTAACCTGGAGGCTCCAGAGTTGGTGGTGCGCTATGTTTGCTCTGGACAAAGGAACTCAGTCCCAGAGACATGTAGGCCAGAGATGTGAGAAATGGTCCCCTTTCTGGTTCATTTTTACATGTAATATTTCCAGGAATATCAACTGCTCTTGTCTATTTGCATGATACTGGTGTGCTAGTAAATTGACCCCTTTACTTCTAGACTGCAGACGATTAGGGACTGTTGGCTGGAGCCAAACACTCAAAGGCCCTCCTTCAACGACATAGTCAGAGACCTCGAGAACATCCTGGAGGATGATGAAGTACGTGTGGCTATTTCCGTTACCATTCCTTCTGCATCTCATATCCTTCTCTGTGGATTCAAATGATTTAAGAGGCTATCTGGGCATGCAACATTTTACCTTTTCATGCAGTTCCTTGTGTTTGTATATTGTCTGCACTGCAGGATTACATCAAAGTGGACAACGGAGTCCCAATGGCCAATATTGAATTTGGTGACCAAGGTCAAATCTAGCCCACTCTCCTTCACGGGGACTAAATATGTGTAAGTTACTTGAAGTAGCATAACATGTTTGGATGTGCATGTCTACAAAATCATTTTTTTCCTTTACTTAGGATAGTAGGCAGTGGTGTAAAGTACTTAAGTAAAAATACCTTAAGTGTTACTTAAGTAGTTTTTTGGGGTATCTGTACTTTACTATTTATATTTTTGACAACTTTTACTTTAATTCCACAACATTCCTAAAGAAAATAATGTACTTTTTACTCCATACTTTTTCCCTGGCACCCAAAAGTATTCATTACATGTTTAATGCTTAGCAGGACAGGAAAATGGTCTAATTCACACACTTATCAAGAGAACATCCCTGGTCATCCCTACTGCCTCTGATCTGGCAGACTCACTAAACACATACTTTGTTTTGAAATGATGTCTGAGTGTTGGAGTGTGCCCATGGCTATCCGCAAATTTTAAAAACAAGAAAATTGTGTTGTCTGGTTTGCATAATATAAGACATTTTTAAATGATTTTTACTTTTGATACTTAAGTATATTTTAGCAACTACATTTACTTTTGATACTTAAGTAGATTTAAAACCAAATAGTTTTAGACTTTTACTCAAGTAGTATTTTACTGGGTGACTTTCACATTTACTTGAGTCATTTTCTTTTAAGGTATCTTTACTTTTATTCAGGTATGAAAACGGGGTACTTTTTCCACCACTGGTATGACATACTGTAGGTCTACTACAATGAAACGATATAGAATAATGCATCCTAAAAGGCCTACAGATCCCCTCAGGTACAAATAATAAGAACATTATTCACGTGATACAGTACCTAACTGGTGCACAGGATTTGGTTCCAATGCAACATTTTCATTGTGTGTGTTAAAGTTGTACATGTCATTAAATAGGCTACAATTGTTAGTGATTTTGACTTTCTTTAAATCAATTCATATTTAGCATAGCCCAGGACTCAGGGTTTTGTCCAGGGGTTCATGCAAGAATTCGGGTTAGGCCTACTAAGATTTATGGATTTGAAATAAAGGGGAGTAGCTAGTTAGCCAGCTAAGTTCTTGAAAAAAGACACCACAAACACTGCTTGACAGTCTAGAGACCCAGTCCCATGCCCATCTTTGGCAGCAGTGGGTAGTAACGCTCTTCAAGTAACATGTACTTAAAGCTGCAATGCGTACCTTTTTTGGGGTAACCCAACAAAAAAAACACATAGAAATGTGAGTTATAGATCTGTCATTCTATTTGAGAGCAAGTCTAAGAATGATATGTCTAAGAAGTGGTAGATCTGTTCTTTGTGCTATTTCTATGCTCCCCATTTTTTACTTTAGTTTTTGTGTCTTTTAGTTTTGGTTTTGTCCACCAGTTTCAAACAGTTGAAAATACAATATTTTTGGTTATGGAAAAAATATTTCACAGCGATTCAGATGATTCTCTAAACTTGTTTGTTTTGTCACATAAAATTCAATTAGGCAAACTATTATAATTTTAGCAACCAGTAAATGGCAGAGCGATTTCTGCATAGTGCATTTTTCCGGTTACAAAAAAAAAGATTTTGAAATTGCAGTAAAAGTGCAGCAACTGCAGTCGACTGTGGTATTTTGGACGCAGTAATTTCAGAATAACTGCGGAGTACTGCAGTTGAACTGCTGTTAAACTGCACTGAGACTGCAATCTTTTTAAGTAAGGGTCACTAGTACTTTTCTAGTTACTCTCTGTGGGCTGTACTTGAAGTAGCATCTTCCCGGGAGGGACATTATGTTCACTGTCAACAACTGGTGCTGGTTATAGTGCTGGCAGGGTGAAATAATAAATGAATGTCAAATCAATTACTCTAAGTTGTTGTTCTTTCTGTTTGCGTTTACAGTTTACCATATGGTATAACCTACTAACCAATCTAAATTTGTTAGTAGGCAATTCTGCCACTCTATAACCAGTTATTATGCTGTTATTAGCACTGCTGTAAGATTTGCTAAACATTTGTTGCCCTTTTTTTGTTAGTCTTACTGCACGATTTCTTGTTTTTGTCATTTTTAAGCTTCTGCATTGCCCTCTGCAGCATACTACAATTCCTAGGGTGCATTTAGTCTCCCATGATGCAATGCTCCACCTAGTTAGCCCGCAGTTAGTTTAGCTAGCTGGCTATCAAGCCCAGATTAAGTTTAGTCTAAATATATTGCTTAGTGTGTCATAAGCAACAACACATCTGACCCGCTGATCCTCAACACTGGGGCCCCTCAGGGGTGCATGCTTAGTTCCCTCCTGTACTCCCTGTTCACCCACAACTGCGTGCCAAGCACAACTCCAACACCATCATTAAGTTTGCTGACGACACAACAGTGGTAGGCCTGATCACCGACAATGATGAGACAGCCTATAGGGAGGAGGTCAGAGACCTGGCTGTGTGGTGCCAGGACAACATCTCTCTCAATGTAAGACAAAGGAGCTGATCGTGGACTATAGGAAATGGAGGGCTGAACTGGCCCCCATTAACATCGACGGGACTGAAGTGGAGCGGGTCGAGAGTTTTCAAGTTCCTTTGTGTCCACTTCACCAACAAGCTATCATTGTCCAAACACCCCAAGACAGTTGTTAAGAGGGCACGACAACACCTTTTCCCCCCTCAGGAGACTGAAAAGATTTGGCATGGGTCCCCAGATCCTCAGTTCTACAGCTGCACCATCAAGAGCATCCTGACTGGTTGCATCACAACCTGGTATGGCAACTGCTTGGCATTGCACCGTAAGGCACTACAGAGGGTAGTGCCTACGTTCCACTGGGGTAAAACTTCCTGCCATCCAGGACCTCTATACCAGGCAGTGTCAGAGGAAGCCCAACAAATTGTCAAAGACTTCAGTCACCAAGTTTACAGATATTATTAGACAAAGAGAGCCTGAGCAACAAATTGCAGGGAGTTCCATTATAATCACAACTACAGACAGGTTACGATAAATCGCTGAAAATGACTGTCCACAATTTAATGTCACTTCATGGATCCGATTCAAAAACGTCACAGAGACGCAATTTCCGGTTTTCCTCATCACTAAACAGTTAATTGACATGAAATCATAAAATGACACTAAAACTGTGATGGGCATCATAAATGCTTCATAACCAACCAAATGTTAAAAGGGGCTGACTTGTCCTTTAAGTAGTTTTCTGACCAGATAATTCTTTACGCTAAGGGGGCTACTTTTACTTGAGTAAATTACAATCTAAATAACAGATTTTCAGTACTATTCCCACCCCTGATCTTGTCTGACTATCATTACTTATAGAGGACGAAGCCCATACACACTGTTATAAGATCAGCTTTAAAATGTTTTCCATAACAGAAATGGTTTAAATGTAGGAGGGTAACGCTGATCCTAGGTCTGCAGCTGCGTCGACGGAGCATTTCGAATCTACGGAATTGACGTTCATGAGTGACGTAGTTTGCTGCTTTTGCGGATCACAAAATTGGTTTCGTTCCACGTCGTCTTCAATGTCGCAAACCATTACATTTAGCTATTTACCACTGAAATAAAGGTGTGGAAAATACAATTTAGGGTAAGTTACCATGTCGCTGGCACCCAAGACAAGGGTGTGTTTATAACTGGAGAATGATAGTGCTACGTGAGTCACAACTAACGTACTAGCGAATGTTACTGTAGCTAGGTAGCAAACAGCTTGCTAATAACACGAGCTAACTAGCTAATGTGATGCATTTGACGGTTTCTAGGCTATTATACAAAATATAATTATATACCTAGCTAATATGTGTGCCATACGTGGTTTAATAACTATTGATAGCATTTTTTATTCAATTTTGGCAGCTTTAGCTAGCTAAGAAACAAATATTCCAAACATTGTTCGTTATGTTGGGCAAACTAGCTCGCAAGATGACATGTCCTCTGTCCCTCTTTTTTTTGTGCATAGTGGCATCTAACTTGCTTGCAACGAACTAGACATGCAGTGGGCCTTTACGAGCTAACGTCAGCTAGCTTAACATGTAACGTTAGTGTGGGCTTTTACCTAACTTGAGCTATTCTATAGTTTGTGCTGCTTGCACAGCCTTGGAGTCCAACTGGGAGGAGCTGAAATCACTGCATGCCAAGCTTTGCTAGTAGTTAACGGGTTGCAATCATATTCATGCTACATTTTAGAAATCAGATAACTCAAATTATATCTATTTAATGCAGACCATTTAAACACTGATACATTAACTCTGTCTCCATACAGTTGTGTATGCTGTCGTAGAAAAACACCCTTGTTAGTCTTTATCCTTCTGTAGCTCAGTTGGTAGAGCATGGCGCTTGTAACGCCAGGGTAGTGGGTTCGATCCCCGGGACCACCCATACGTAGAATGTATGCCTTGAACCGATTACGACTGTAAGTCGCTTTGGATAAAAGCGTCTGCTAAATGGCATATACATACATATACCTGATTTTCTGTTTCCCCCACGTCCAAACAGTAGCTCTGAGCTCCCTGCCATGTCTTTGGAGAAGACCTCCGACCTGGCCAATGAGAACACATGCTTGCCATCCTCGCTGACCCTTGACCTCCGCTACCCACATAGTGTTCAGTTTGATTCTGACCTGAGCAAGAAGGCCAAAGGCACCACCACCTCCTCCACCAAGAAGCGCCACAACTATGCCACATCCACACCTTTGGACTTGCTGAATGGCACCATGGGTAGCAATTGCATCGATGAGGAAGAGTCCAGTCAACAGAGAGAGGAGGAGAGGGTCCGGAACCAGGAGAACGAGCAGGGACAGCACTGCACTGGGACCAATGCCAAGTGGCTCAAGGAGGGTCAGAATCAACTTCGCAAAGTGGCAGAGAGGCAGCAGGACCAGAATATAAATTCTGACCAGGATTTGAATCACAACGAAAGCCCAGATGGAAACCCCAACCATAACTCTTTAGTGATGGACCAGCAGGAGGAAGACAGTGAGCAGAACCCGTCTTCTAAGACCCTGAGGTCCCTCTGCTCGGACCTGAATGAACCTCTGCTGATCGACACCTCAGAGACCCCTCATGGGAAGGAGGAAGAAGAGAAAGAGGACAGGGATGAGGAAGAGTCTCCACTACTTCCAACAGGTGGAGAGAGGGACACAGACTCGTCTGAGGTGCAGAGTAGCAGTGAGTCTCAAAGATATGACAGTGGAGAAGTGAAGGACACATGCCTGCTGTTTCAGGGCAGAAACGCAGCACCCAGTGATGAGGACTCCAGTTGCATGTCACTGTCTCAGGGCAGCACAGCCAACAGCACGCCAGACAGTGACCCAGGTAAGAGGGGAAACAAAATGTCTAAACAATTGATGGGCTTTGAATGTAGGTTTGTGTGTAAGATTCGCACTTTGTTTTTGTCACAAACAGGAAGTGGGACACAGTCCAATTGTGTTCTGGGTTATCTTATATTTATCTCACCGTTCTTCCTTGTTGTATAGAGTCCTACTGGGACCGCAGTGCGTTTGAGACTGACACAGACCTGCCTGCAGGGTGGATGCGGGTCAGAGACGAGTCGGGTACCTACTACTGGCACATCCCAACAGGCACCACACAGTGGGAGCCCCCCTCTCTCCTAGAGGAGGGAGAAGCCCCAGAAAGACCCTCCAGTACCTCCCCTGCCATCACACCCAACGTGGAGCCAACGGTGAGAGCTAGAGGATAGTGATGGAGTCTGTGTTGAGGACATTGTTCTTGCCATTTGATAGAAGACTACATTGTTCCACATACTGTATCAGGACTGTGAATAAAAAATTGTCTGAGCAAGTGGATTGTACATGCATTGACCCATCTGCCGGTACTCAATGCCTGCCCGTGCCGCACATTCATTGTATTTCCATTAAGCACCCACTGCTAGTGCGAACTGATTTAGTTTTCTAATTGGTCCTTTTTTGTATTTTCAGTTGACGTGGAATAGTCTCACCCAGTCCCGCCCCAACAGATTTAATGACGAGGAGTTCTGGAAGGTAAGGGCCAACTACTTGAAACAAGCCCAACATCAATTCCGTTTGAGAAACTTTACATTAACATTGAACATTGAGATGTTCAATGTTTAGGTATCAACTGCTTACTATTTACTATATCAAATGTAGAAATATGATTGGTGATTCCTTACTGTTGTTTTAAATTCAGGAGGAAGATGCCATGGCGGATCAGACCCTAAAGGATTTTGAAGGAGCCACATTGCGTTATGCCTCTATCAACCTCAAGTGAGTTACCCCCCCCACACACACACACACCATGTATGGTGTCTGTTATCATTAGATGCTCCTGACTTGTGTAGATGACAACTAACTGATTCTGATTCCTTTCACCTCCTAGCTGCTCACAATCTGAAGAAAAGGAAAAGATGAACTCGCTCATCAATGACCCGGAGGCTAAGGTATGTACTCTCACTTGGACACATGGACATAACCATCATTCCACTCCAATCCCACACATATTTTTCTCTGTCAACATTCAACCTAAGTTCAGTTGCTCTTTCTCTGTCCTCATGTCTTTGTGTGGCTTTGTTAATAAATGCATCAACAACATCGTCCCCAAAGTCACTGTACGGACATACAATGCATTCAGAAAGTATTCAGACCCCTTGACTTTTTCCACATTTTGTTACGTTACAGCCTTATTTAATGTATTAAATAAAATAAAAATCATAATCAATCTACACACTACCCCATAATTACAAAGCAAATACAGGTTTCTAGAAATGTTAGCAAGTGTATTTAAAAAAAAAAAACTAATTATTTTACTTATACTTATTTACGTAAGTATTCAGACCCTTTGCTTTGAAACTCGAAATTGAGCTCCGGTGCATCCTGTTTCCATTGATCATCCTTGATGTTTCTACAACTTTATTGGTGTCAACTGTGGCAAATTCAATTGATTGGACATTATTTGGAAAGGCACAAACCTGTCCATATAAGATCCCACAGTTGACAGTGCATGTCAGAGCAAAAACTAAGCCATGAGGTTGAAGGACTTGTCCGTTGAGTGCCCGAGACAGGATTGTGTCGAGGCACAGATCTGGGGAAGGGTACCAAAACATTTTGTCAGCATTGAAAGTCCCCAAGAACACAGTGGCCTCCATCATTCTTAAATGGAAGACGTTTCGAAGCACCAAGACTCTTCCTAGAGCTATCAGCCCGGCCAAACTGAGCAATTGGGGGAGGAAAGGGCCTTGTTCAGGGAGGTGACCAAGAACCCGATGGTCAGAGCTCCAGAGTTCCTCTGTGGAGATGGGAGAACCTTCCAGAAGGACAACCATCTCTGCTGCACTCCACCAATCAGGCCTTTATAGTAGTGCCAGACAACAGCCACTCCTAAGTAAAAGGCACATGACAGGCTGCTTGGGATTTGCCTAAAGGCACATAAAGGACTCTCAGACCATGAGAAACAAGATAATCTGGTCTGATGAAACAAAGATTGAACTCTTTGGCCTGAGTGTAAAGCGTCATGTCTGTAGGAAACCTGGCACCATCCCTACGGTGAATCATGGTGGTAGCAATATCATGCTGTGGGTATGTTTTTTAGCAGCAAGGACTACGATCCTGAACGGAGCAATGTACAGAGAGATCCTTGATGAAAACCTGCTCCAGAGC
This sequence comes from Oncorhynchus keta, assembly GCF_023373465.1. Lineage (NCBI taxonomy): Eukaryota > Metazoa > Chordata > Actinopteri > Salmoniformes > Salmonidae > Oncorhynchus > Oncorhynchus keta. The sequence continues at coordinate 42,981,425 of NC_068431.1, forward strand.
ACTCAGGACCTCCGACTGGGGCAAAGGTTCACCTTCCAACGTGACAACTACCCTAAGCACACAGCTAAGACCACGCAGGAGTGGCTTTGGAACAAGTTTCTGAATGTCCTTCAGTCGCCCTGCCGGAGCCCGGACTTGAACCCGATCGAACATCTCTGGAGAGACCTGAAAATAGCTGTGCAGCGATGCTCCCCATCCAACCTGACAGATTTTGAGAGTATCTGCAGAGAAGAATGGGAGAAACTCCTCGAATACAGGTGTGCCAAGCTTGTAGCGTCATACCCAAGAAGACTTGAGGCTGTAATTGCTGCCAAGGTGCTTCAACAAAGTACTGAGTAAAAGGTCTGAATACTTATGTAAATGTCATATTTCAGTTATTTTTTATAAATGTGCAAACATTTCTAAACAAAAATCTGTTTTTCTTTGTCATAATGGGGTATTGTGTGTAGATTTAGAATAAGGCTGTAACGTAACAAAATGTTAAAGTAAAGGGGTCTGAATTCTTTCCAAATTCACGCAATCCTCACAGAAGCTGCTACTACTTCTGTTTATTATGTCATGTTGCCTAGTCACTTTACCCTTACCTATATGTACATATCTATCTCAATTACCTCGTAGCCCTGCACATCGACTCTGTACTGGTACCCTGTGTATGTAGCCAAGTTATCGTTACACATTGTTTTTATTTTTTCATTGTTGGTAAGCATTTCACTGTTATTCTTCACCTGTTTGCGAAGCATGTGACAAATAAAAATGGATTTGAATAGGTTTTTGCAGTCCGGTCTCTTGGCTGGGTGGAGATATCAGAGGAGGAGATGGCTCCAGGGAAGAGCAGTGTGGCTGTCAACAACTGCATCAGACAGCTCTCCTACCACAAACACAACCTGCACGACACGGCTGGGATCTGGGGAGAGGTCAGATAATGGCTTGTGTATGGGAATATAACCTCGTAATGTTGGTAGAACAATGTTTAGAGAAATGTTGTGTAATGTTTCCACACAGGGAAAAGACATGCTCCTTGTTCTGGAGAATGAGATCTTGAACCTGATAGATCCGTTGGGCCAGACCTTGCTGCACACCCAGCCTATCGTCAGCATCAGAGTGTGGGGAGTGGGCCGGGACAACGGCAGGCCAGTCCCCTGCTACTCTTAACTATTCTTTTTTATTTTATTAATATAATCAACATTTCAGATTTTGCCAGTTTGCTATAGGAAATGTTTCTTATTTTAGTTTTATTTGCCTGGCTTTTAACTGAATCTCGAGTTGCCTTTTGTGAATCCTGCTTTGTTTTCTGTTGAATTGATTTGGTGTTTTCTCTCTAACCTGCTGCACTTGGGCACACAGGGAGAGGTAGTGTATTGTTGTATCCACCATTCCGTCACATAGTTTGTGGCTGTCATAGTTACAACATTGGCTTGTCAGTTGTTGATTCCACACCCCCATCCCATAATGCTTGATGTTTCTCACTCACACCCATGACTTTCGATCAGTTTCTCTGAAAGTAACACCTATACACTGTACAAAACATTAAGAACGCCTTCCTAATATTGCCCCCCCTTTACCCTCAGAATAGCCTCAATTCGTGGGGGCATGGACTCTACAAGGTGTTGAAAGTGTTCCACAGGGATGCTGGCCCATGTTGACTCCAATGCTTCCCACAGTTGTGTCAAGTTGGCTGGTTGTTCTTTGAGTGGTGGGCCATTCTTGACAAACACAGGAAACTGTTGCGTGTGAAAAACCCAGCAGCATTGCAGTTCTTGACACATCGGTGTGTCTGGCACATACTAACATATCCCGTTCAAAGGCACTTTAAAACTTTGGTCTTGCCCATTCACCCTCTGAATGGCACATACACAATCCATATCTCAAGGCTTTAAAAATCCTTCTTTAACCTGTCTCCTCCCCTTCATCTACACTGACTGAAGTGGATTGAACAAGTGAAATCAGTAAGCGATCATAGCATTCACCTGTCATGGAAAGAGCAGGTGTTCTTAATGTTTATACACTCAGTGAAGACGAGCCATCAATAATAGTCAGACTACGTTAAGTGTTCTCTGTCATAGTTGTGGTTACATTTGTTCATTGTATTTTTGGTTGATAGTTCTCTTGAGTAGAGACTGAACAATATTGGTCAAAGATCCTTATCAGTATTGACTGATTTCAGCATTGTCTGTTTCATCAGCCTCATTTGTCATGATCATCCTTTATAACAGCCTCTTTCTCTGGTGATACCTCTTCTTTTTTTTGTGTGTGTTTGTGCTAACTTTAGGGACTTTGCCTACGTGGCGAGAGACAAACTGACTCATGTTCTGAAGTGCCATGTGTTCAGGTGTGACACACCTGCTAAGAACATTGCCACGAGCATGCATGACATCTGCTCTAAGGTAAGCCCATCTGCTATGGTGCATTGCACCATACTCTGGTCTCCAAATGTAACTTTTTTCACATGACTGTGAAACTGTGGTTCAGGGGTGGATGTTTGTCCTCGTTTTTTCAAATGTTGAATTTAAGGCTAAACTGTGTCTTTCCTTATCTGTAGATAATGGCCCAGAGGAAGTCATCCAAATCCTCTCTGAACAGACTGAACACAGACCCCTCTAAACTGGCAGACATTCCTTTCCAGGGTAAAACACTGGCACTTTTACTGTATGACTATTAGGGATGTAATGGTACAGTGAGCCCACGGTTCGGTATGTATCATGGTTTGTGGGCCACGGTACGGTTTCAGTGTCTTTCTATTTAAGAAAAGTGTGTGCTTGTATGACACTCATACAGAGGATGAGTGTCATACAATCCAGTACATAGTGAACCATCACAGTGAGGTAGCTTCCAGTACATAGTGAGGTAGCTTCCAGTACATAGTGAGGTAGCTTCCAGTACATAGTGAGGTAGCTTCCAGTACATAGTGGAGGTAGCTCCGAGTTGCTCTGGAGGTCCAACTATCAGTGGAGAGAGCTAGATGGGGTAGATGGGGTATCTATGTCAATTTGTTTTCTATTTCTCTCTCTGATGTTTCATCGAGTTTGGGAATTACTTTGCTGCTGAAATGTGTGCAGGAGACATTGTAACGCAGTTACATTTTTTCCATCAGGTGACAAAGTACTGAGTTAGTAACCATCGAATAAGGCTGCAAATCTTTGGCTATGAGTACTCCCACTGCTTTCGTTATTTCTTTGTTTTTCTGAATTTGTTGCAAATTGTTGTTAGAAGGCAGCAGCGAGAGAATGTGGTGTTTTCGCTAACGGGTGGACTCCTTACTCCATCTGCAAGGGATACGGCCGGGTTATGGCCACGTAAATGACACATCATGTTAGAAGTGTTTCCACTCGAGTCGCCGAGTGGCAAAGCAATGCTTGCAGACTACTTTGTTCACAGTCTTCTTACCCTCATCGTTGTATTGAACGCTGAATCCAAAATGTTCCCACACAGCGGATTTGAAAGACGGCGGTGCTTCTTCAAATTTGCTTCCCTCTGTCTCGTTGGTGCACGCCATTGTCACGTTGGAGCTGAGAGAATATTTATTTTTATTTTCCCCTCTTTTTATGGGGCCCCGTTAGGGAGGTTTCCTACTGAGATGTCATTGCAAATCGTCCATTGGTTGTTTGAGGGAGTTGCGGTCACTGCGGTTGCCACATTTTGAGACATTGCTGTGGAGTAAAGTTTGTCAGCCCCAGGAGCCCCCTAATGGCCACAAGCTGAGCGTTTGCTTCTGTGGATTTGAATGTACAACGTGCGTGTAGTCTGCAGCGCAATAAGCATGTTTTGGAAATTATAAGAAAATGACAGACATACCATAATTCCACGGTTCACGTGTGCGTATTGAACCGTAGGGGGCATACCGAACGGTTCGATAACATTCGTCATCCCTAAAGACTATATACTATGTATAATCTGAAACCAAATGCATCTATGGTCCTTTGTATGGTTTAAGCATGAGGTCTTCTGTCTCTCTCACTCTGCTCTATTCTCCCTACAGAATTTCCTGCACCAAAGAATGAGCTAGTCCAGCGCTTCCAGGTATGTTACCTAGGTAACGTGCCTGTGGCCAAACCCGTAGGTAAGGAACGCTTTGGTAAGGAATGCTTTTTCTTCTCTTTCCTAGCTGTTTGTTGGTGTATCTTGTGGTGTTTTGAACAATGTTTCAGGGAAACTTCTGTCACTGCCTGTATTTAACATTCCACTTGTCCTCCTGTATGTTGGTACTGTGTTTAAATGAATGCTAACTTTCTAATAAATTTGGTTTCACTCAATGAATGAATACACATTTACTGAATTGAATGTCTCAAATTATTGCACGTATTCTACTAATTTATCCTACAGATTGTGATACTGATTTCTTACTGTGTGAAGTCTCAACTTCAATGAGCTATCCTCTTGTTATGGATATCGAGCTTTTAACTCTCTTGGTTTTCAGTGAATTATGAACGAACACATTTCTAGTAATTCCTTCCTTCCATTTTCCTAATATTCTCAGGTATTGAGTGTACCCAGACAGGTGTACAGTGCATTTGGAAAGTATTCAAACCCCTTGACATTTTCCATGTTTTGTTATGTTACAGCCTTATTCAAAAATGTATTATGTTTTTTTTCCCCCTCAATAATCTACACACAGTACCCCATAACGAGAAGGCAAACACAGGTTTTTAGAAATGTTAGCAAATGTATATAATAAAAAGTGATTACATTTACATAAGTATTCAGACCCTTTACTCAGTACTTTGTTTAATCACCTTTGGCAGCGATTACAGCCTTGAGTCTTATTGGGTATAACGCTACAAGCTTGGCACACCTGTGTTTGGGGAGTTTCTTCCATTCTTCTCAGCAGATCCTCTCAAGCTCTGTCAGTTTGGATGGGGAGCGTCGCTGCACAGCTATCAGTTAAAGTACGGGCTCTGGCTGGGCCACTCAAGGACTTACAGATACTTGTCCAGAAGCCACTCCTGTGTTGTCTTGGCTGTGTTCTTTGGGTCCTTGTCCAGTTGGAAGGTGAACCTTTGTCCCAGTCTGAGGTTCTGATTGCTTTGGAGCAGGTTTATATCAAGGATCTCTCTGTACTTTGCTCCGTTCATCTTTCCCTCGATCCTGACGAGTCTCTCAGTCCCTGCCGCTGAAAAACATCCCCACAGCATGATGCTGCCCTAGCCATGCTTAACCGTAAGGATGGTGCCAGGTTTCCTCCAGACGTGAAGTTTGGCATTCAAGCAAAAGAGTTCAATCTTGGTTTCATCAGACCAGATAATCTTGTTTCTCCTGGTCTGATAGCCCTTTAGGTGTATTTTGGCTAAATCTAAGCTGGCTGTCATGTACCTTTTACTGAGGAGTGGCTTCCTGGGGTGGCAGTGGTTAGCGTTGGGCCAGTAACCGAAAGGTTGCTCGATCGGATCGCCGACCTGACGAGGTAAAAATCTGTCATTCTGCCTCTGAGCAAGGCAGTTAACCCACTGTTCCCCGGGCGCCAAAGACGTGGATTCAAATTATGACAGCCCCCCCACACCTCTCTGCTTGAGGGGTTGGGTTAAATGCGGAATACACATTTCAGTTGAAGGCATTCAGTTGTACAATGGACTAGGTATCCCCTTTCCCGTCTGGACACTACCATAAAGGCCTGATTGGTGAAATGCAGCAGAGATGGTTGTCCTTCTGGAAGGTTCTCCCATCTCCACAGAGGAACTCTGGAGCTTTGACCATCGGGTTCTTGGTCACCTCCCTGACCAAGGCCCTTTCCTCTCCCGATTGCTCAGTTTGGCCGTGCGGCCAGCTCAAGGAAGATTCTTGGCGCTTCCAAACTTCTTCCATTTAAGAATGATGGAGGCCACTGTGTTCATGGGGACCTTCAATGCTGCAAAACATTTTTGGTGCCCCTTCTCAGATCTGTGTCTCGATACAATCCTGTCTCGGAGCTTTATGGACAAATCCTTCGACCTCATGTCTTGGTTTTTGCTCTGACATGCACTGCCAACTTTGGGACTTTATATAGACCGATGTGTGCCTTTCCAAATCATGTCCAATCAATTGAATTTACCACAGGTGGACTCCCAAGTTGTAGAAACATCTCAAGGATGATCAATGAAAACAGGATCCACCTGAAATCAATTTTGAGTCTCATATCGAAGGGTCTGAGTTCTTATGTAAATAAGGTATTTCTGTTTTTTTATTTATTTTTATATATTTGCACAAACATCTAAACCTGTTTTTGCTTTGTCATTATTGGGTATTGTGTGTAGATTGATGAGGATTCAATCCAATTTAGAAAAAGGCTCTGATGTAACAAAATGTTGAAAATGGAATGGGTCTGGATACTTTCCGAATGCACTGTAGATGTAGCTGCTAGCTAACCTAGGTGGTTGTTATTCCTATCCAGGTATGGACCTAGTTAATGTTGCCCTCGACACAGCAATGAATTCCAAAGTCAAGGAAGAGTGGACGTCAGTTACTGTGAACGTGGCCTCAGCCACACTTACTATAATCACAGCTGAGGTGAGTACACATATAGATGGTCGCACTCAAATGTACACACAATCTCAAAAAATACCTTTTTTTTTAATGTCTTTCCAATTTGAAGGTCTGCGGTTGTTTAAGTTTCTGTGGGAATATAACCCAAGGCATTCTGTTGTTTCTTGCAGACAGAGGAGGTTCTGTCAGAGTGCCGGGTGCGGTTCCTGTCCTTCATGGGCGTGGGGAAGGACGTCCACACCTTTGCCTTCATCATGGCCGAGGGCCCCGGGGACTTCATCTGCCACATGTTCTGGTGTGAACCCAACGCAGCCAGCCTCAGTGAGGCCGTGCAGGCCGCCTGCATGGTGAGTGCAATGTTTCCATCAGCCAGTAATTGCTGGCTTTTGTCCGATACAAATTAATTGTCCGACAGAAAATATCCTATTAAATCAATATCCTCTATAAATCTCAGACTGTTCATGGAGCTTGGTTCAGGTTGTCTTTCAATCCCATCATCTCTCGACTCTGCCTGTCTGTTTTGAGCTCACACTCTCGCTAGCAAACTTTCAACATTGTATCAACTGGGCTCTGCCCGCAAAGATTCAAGAGCCATTGAGTTTGTGACAGCTGTGTGCAGACAGGAGAGAAGTGTACCGCTATTTTATGTTTTGCTAGATATCCATATAAGACGGACGGGACGTCTTTCGGATGGGACGTTAAACGGGTGTCCTGACTCTCTGCGGTCATTCAAGATCCCATGACACTTATCGTAAGAGTAGGGGTGTTAACCCTGGTGCCCGGGCTAAATTCCCAATCTGGCCATCAAGCCATCACGGTCACCTAATAATCCCCAGTTTACAATTGCCTCGTTCATTCCCCTCCTCTCCCCTGTAACTATTCCTCAGGTCGTTGCTGCAAATGCGAATGTGTTCTCAGTCAACTTACCTGCTAAAATAACAAATTAAAAAAATAACGTTGCCCCCTATAAGAAAATGTACGGAAATGTCATAAGTCCAGCATGGAGGACTATTTAGATGAAGTCATTTTGCTTCCCTCCTCTACCTCTAATGCCTCGTTGTGTAGTTAGCTTAAAAATGCCCAAAACAATGCAAATCCAGCTAGCTAGTTGACTAACTAGCTACTGTACCAAGGATGGAGGCACAGACGAGTGGAAAATTAGATTGACACTGAAACAGAGAATATTTACAAGCCAGGTGGACAGAGACGTGCATTGTGCAAGTAGCCAACCAAGTCGACTTGGTTGGCTATCATTCCTCCTTGCATGATTATTGTAGTCACGTCCATGTGATGTCAGTGAATTGGCAATGTATAGTCCTGAAAAAGCATTACCCAACAAATGACTGCATTCAGATGGGTTCTTATTTGATATGGCAACTTTTTCACTGGGTGAGTGGTTCTTCTCGATATGAGGAGTTTGCCAGGATTGGACTGTTTTACGAAGAGAAAATAGTAAAAATGCACAGCCTTGTTGCACCATATAGTTTGAATTCCAAGATTATATTTCGAATGAGATTTGGTGCTAATTTTGTTTGCCTGTTGACAGCTGCGCTACCAGAAGTGTCTGGACGCCAGGCCGCCCAGTACCAGCTCCTGCCTGCCAGGCCCACCGGCTGACTCTGTGGCACGACGTGTGGGCTCAAGTGTCAAGAAGGGAGTTCAGAGCCTGCTGGGCAGCTTCAAGAGGTCTGGGTCCCAGACTCCCTGAGAGGTGCCAACTAACCCACTACAAAACACTCTACCCCCAGGCCAAGCCCACCATGATAGCCATGGCTCTCCTCACTCCTCCACTGCCTCTCTATCACCCCCATTCTGAGGTGTTATGGTAGAACCTGCTTCCCTTCTCATGGGCACTGTGGGCTGCCTGTTGGGTTGGGGTACCAGTAAACCGAGTGCTGCCCACAGCTCCTCCAAGCGTTACACTTCCTTCACTTCACCTTTGGTTGGACAAGTAGGCCATCTTTTCACTTGTTTGTTTAATCTGTGATTTATTAAAGGTCCAATGCAGAAGTTATCTCAATATCAAATAATTTCTGGGTAAGAATATAGTACTTTACTTTGATTTGTTTTCAGGTAAAATGCTCTTAGCAAAGAGCAGTTTCTCAAGAATTTAGCTAGGACTGTCAGGGAGTGGTCTGAGGGGGGAAACCGAAAATTTATTTTTATCGGAAGAGATGTTTGGAACTCTTTCTTATTGGTCTGTTAAGAGGAAACTTGGTCTAGTTTACAAAGTACCAACACTAATTATGCTTAGGAAAACTTATGTTCTGTAACATTGTTTCTGCTATTTGTTTTGCAGAACAAATATAGTATATTATTGGTGAAAATAGAAATGGAAGATGTGCAATTGAATTGTGAATGTGGTTGAGCTCATGCCATGTGCTTGTGGCACTATCATGTTGGTTTTCATTTCAAAATGGATATCGACTTGAAAGAAATTAGAAACAGTGACATGAGAAGTCTACATAAAATGCAGCATGGTGAATGAGTGTTGAGCTGGAAGCACTAAAACATGCTAGCTAGCTAATATAATATTTGGCAAATAAATATTTTGTATATATATATAGTTTCTATAGTACATTTGTTGTGATGCCGTTTTGTTTTAAGTCCCCTCTTCCTTCTGGGGGAGCTGGTAAACCAGCAAGTGCAACATTTGATTTGTATGTGTATTGCAAATTGCAGTAAAATATCTGTAGTTCAACTCCTCAAATCTAAAATGGAGATGGCATACTTTTAGCGCATGACTCAAGTTTTAGTGAAACCTCTCATGTCTCAAAGAAAGCTTAGGCTATCTGTTACTGCACTCCAAGTGGACAGTATGTTGGAGGAGGATGGAAGCTTTCTATTGTGTGGAAATGGATCTGAAGTTGATTGTGTCATCCTTTTTTTGTGATCAGATGTTGTATGTTAGTCTGTTTAACCACGTTCTTTTTTATCTGTTTCACAATTTTTTTTTTTTTTTACACGTGTCAAGTGTTATAATTGTTTTCCTTTACTCCATTGTGTATGTTTAAACTTGTTTTAATTTAGTTACATCTGAGCAGCTACCAGCTACCCCGTGTCCTTTCAAACTGTTTATAAGATCTGACAACTTTTATGCCTCCTAATTAATTGGGTCTAAGGGATGAGACACTACTGTCATTGTGATAGACATGTCACTGAACTTGACAGTGTCTGTCAGTAACTCACAAGTCATTTAACTCCCACTTCCTTTTTTTATTTCAGTTTTTAAACTCCTGACTGCCCTCTGCTGGGCTTTAGAATAGTTATTTTTCATTAGCAGTGTGTCTGACGACAACAGGAGAGCTAACAAGCCTGATGCATTTTGTTGTGCAAAGATTGTAATTACGGAAAGTGTTTTTTTTTTAACCCACAACAGTGTTTGTCTATGAAATATTCAGGCTGAAGTGTGTGTGGAAGTTTCCTCCTTAGCGTGCAGTATGTGTAAATCATATGAACACTTCGCTGCATATAAACACATCTTTAAAATACCCATAGTTGACTGACGAGCATAGTCTTCCCTTTTTGTTTTTGAATGCAGTTGGTTAAAAATACTTTCTTTTTTTTAAATTAAATTATTATATTTTTCTAAGTGTGTGTGTGTAACATATCTGTGAGATGGAGATGCCTTTTTACCCTCAGTTCCTACCACTATGTGGTCACTGTTGCAGCAGTGTTTCCAAATCTGTATCACCATACTATTTATCCCCCTCCTTCACTTTATTGTGCCACATTTCTCCAGCTCATCTGTTTTGGACAGCAATTTGACCAGACAAGAAGCCATAGGTTACGCTTTGGCCTGGCTTTAGTTGCTCGCTCACTCACTCTTAAGTACTGACTAATAAAAACATAGACACGTATATGTACAATGTAGTTTTTTTTTAGTATGACATTGTTTTTGTTGTAACTGAATTTGTGCGATTTTCGTCACGCCTATAATTTTTACTCCTTACTCTACACACTAAGTACTCTACACTACTTACTGTAAATGTCAGACATTGGTTGCCTTGTACAAACAGAGCTTCCTGCTGTTAGTATATCATTTATTTTTAATTCACACTGTAATATTGGACCATGCTTTGAGGACTCAAAAATACTATCAAGAATTTGTGCATGTTGTTGCTATACATGTGACTGTACATTTCACGTGTCAAATGTTTTCCCTTCCATTTCAATAGTGACTGTCACTACACATGTCCCTAATCCACTTATTGCTCACCTGTTTCTTTTGTTTTGCTGAGAAATCAGTTATAACCCATTTATATATTCAGTGTAGATGTTAACCAGTGGGTGCACTTTGCATGGCTGTTACATAAGAACTGACCCTAGCTTCTCAGAACAGGGGAGCACAGAGGGTCCTCAGTGTGTTTTCAGCTCTGTAAGGACAAATATAGGCCACAATGGGAAGTCTGAGTACTGGTATACGTTAGCCCTACTATCAAAAACCCCATCGGATTGTCAATGTAGATTCCTTGTTGTAATGCTCAAGATATTTAGGTTGCTTTGGTGATGTTCAAGGTTAAATATTTGTCTTATTAAGGATTAATCATTGCAATAAAAATTAGTAATACATGCTTTTCTTTAACTTACGATAAATTATTGAAGGATTTACATGTGTTGAAGATGAGAAACCGACTTTGATCCAAATGTACCGCAACACTAATATGATAGGGCTGTGATCATGTCCTCTGTCATAGGCCATGGAAAATATCTAGGTTCAGTTTTTAACAAATGTGAACTTTTATATGTCTGCTTTTTTGTTTTTCAGATGTGTTCAGTGTGTTGTTAACCTTTCGATGTGAGGTATTTATTAAGCCTTATTAAGGAAACCTTACAATGAAGTGATACCTTTTTGTTCACACTCCTTTTTGTCAACCATGTGTATTTTTTAGCTTCTGTTTTCTTTCATATCCACTGGTGACTGTAATGCAAAAAAAGTGGTCATTTACATATCTGAAGAATGTAAATGAGGTATGTGTATGTATATACAGTACCAATTAAAAGTTTGTACACCTACTCATTCAAGCATTCTTTATTTTTACTATTTTCTACATTGTAGAATATTAGTGAAGACACACTATGAAATAACACATGGAATCATGTAGTAACCAAAAGAGTCTTAAATTAATCTAAATATATTTAGGCTTTTTTGAAGTAGCCATGCTTTTCCTTAAGTTTACACACGCTTGGGATTCTCTCAACCAGCTTCACCTGGAATGCTTTTCCAACAGTCTTGAAGGAGTTCCCACATGCTGAGCACTTGTTGGCTGCTTTTCCTTCACTCTGCGGTCCAACTCATCCCAACCCATCTCAATTTGGTTGATATCAGGGGATTGTGGAGGCCAGGTCATCTGATGCAGCACTCCATCACTCTCCTTGGTAAAATAGCCCTTACACAGCCTGGAGGTGTGTGTTGGGTCATTTTTAGTGGGACTAACAAATGATAATCCCACTAAGCGCCTACCGGATGGGATGGCATATCGCTGCGGTAGCCATGCTGGTTAAGTGTGCCTTGAATTCTAAGTAAATCACAGTGTCACCGTTTCTTGGCCCATGCAAGTCTCTTCATCTTATTGGTGTCCTTTATTAGTGGTTTCTTTGCAGCAATTTGACCATGAAGGCCCGATTCATGCAGTCTCTGAACAGTTGATGTTGAGATGTCTATTACTTGAACTTTGTGAAATGCAGCCCATTTATTTGGCTGGTAACTAATTAACATATCCTCTGCAGCAGAGGTAATTCTGGATCTTCCTTTCCTGTGGCGGTCTTCATGGGAGCCAGTCTCGTCATAGCCCTTGATGGTTTTTGTGACTGCACTTGAAATGTTCAAAGTTCTTGAAGTTTTCCAGATTGACTGACCTTCATGTCTTAAAGTAATGTTGGACTGTAGTTTCTCTTTGCTTATGTTAGCTGTTCTTGCCAAAATATGGACTTGGTCTTTTACCAAATAGGGCTGTCTTTTATATACCACCCCTACCTTGTCACAACACATTAAGACGGAAATAATTTGTGGAGTTTAACTTCTAACAAGGCACACCTTGTTAAATTGAATTGCATTCCATGTGACTACCTCGAAGTTTATTGAGAGAGTGCCAAAGCTGTCATCAAGGCATAGGGTGGCAATTTGAAGAAACTCAAATATAAAATATATTTAGATTTTTTTAAACACTTTTTTGGTTACTACATGATTCCATATGTGTTATCATAGTGTTGATGTCTTCTATTACTCTACAATGTGGAACATAGTAAAAATAAAGAAAAATCCTAGAATGAGTAGGTGTGTCCAAACCTTTCACTGGTACTGTATACATATACATGTATGTTAATATTGTGTCACAGGACAAAATAAAAAATGGAACTGTATTGTTTTGTGGGCCATTGTGGTGTTTGCTGAATAACACTGTGAGTAGCTACTTACACATCACCTCATATTCACGATGCAGTCCAGGAATGGTTTAAAAACGAATGATTGCAGAGTTAATGCATACACACAGTTCACCAAGAGTTACTTGGATATATTTATTTTATCATCAACGTGAGTGCAACTGTTCAAAAGACTGAACAGTATTGAGAATAATTGTCATGCCCTTGGTTAGCTCAGTTTACAGCTGAATTGAAGACTTTACTAACATGAATATTTATGAGGCTGTGTCAATAAAACAAAGCCAACACCATCTACAATTATTTCAATGTTTTATTCCCCCTTTCCACTTTGCCTGCTGTTAATATCCTAAATGAGTTACACACACACACAGCCAGGGGTAAATATATTCACATGTAAATATACTGTGTTCCAGTTGACACAGTCGGTGGATTACCAGTTCCATATTCTCCCGTCCCTGTATTTGCTTTCATCCTGTTTCTCTAATCGTCACAGATGTTGGGTTCCCCAGCAGTGCTTCTGTTGATTTTCAGTATGCTGCCTCCTTTCTTGGTCCAAACTACGCTGTTGTCTCACAGAGCTTTGTTTGTCATCATAGAGTATTACTTTAGATGCAGCTGATAGGCCTACAGCTCCCCTGTTTGAAATGAAGAAGACAAAAAAAGCTGTTTTTATACTCTGCCTGTATACACAGGGTGCTAATCATGATTTAATGTAATTCAGCTTTTTAAGACTCATCACATCATTATTTCCATCATTTTCTCCTATATTTGGAGGTTTGTTTAAACAATGAATGAGCCCACTGGGCACACTACGTCATTTCAACATGATGAATTTGGTAGATACGTTGATCAATGAGATTCCAACCTATTTTCACCCGCTCAAAAAGAGAGCCAAAAGTCTGTTAAATTCCTAATGTGTTATCGCTATGCTTTCAACCATCGAAAAGCACAACCAAATTCCAATGGAAAATCAATGTCTGATTTTTGGTTTAGTTGTCACCTAAATGTTTTAGCACTGCGCTTTCAACCATTTAAAAACACATCAAAGTTCAAATGGGAATACGATGTCAGATATATTGTTCTGTGCAGATTATTTTAGCTATTGTGAAGATTTCCACAGACCTGGGACCCTGAACACAGTTTCTATGATTACATAAGAAGACACATTGTTACAGTAGCCTCAAAATGTGGCCATGGATGTGTTACTCATTTTAAGGTTGAATAAATACTCTCACATTCGTTTGTAAAATAGCCTTAATCAACCTTTTGGGGATGGGTGTCCCTAAACCGGGACGGTTTTTGCAAACGTATGCTAATGTGAGTAGAATGACGTTGTACACAACAGCCAACTTTCCGGAACATACAGTTGTGGCCAAAAGTTTTGAGAATGACACAAATATTAATTTCCACATAGTTTGCTGAGTCAGTGTCTTTAGATATTTTTGTCAGATGTTACTATGGAATACTGCAGTATAATTAAAAGCATTTCATAAGTGTCAAAGGCTTTTATTGACAATTACATGAAGTTGATGCAAAGAGTCAATTCACTTCTGGGCCACATCCTGACTGATGGCAGCTCATTTGCATAATCAATGCTTGGAGTTTGTCAGAATTTGTGGGGTTTTGTTTGCCTCTTGAGGTTTGACCACAAGTTCTCAATGGGATTAGGTTCTGAGGAGTTTTCTGACCCAAAATATTGATGTTTTCGTTCCCCGAGCCACTTAGTTATCACATTTGCCTTATGGCAAGGTGCTCCATCGTGCTGGAAAAGGCATTGTTAGTCACCAAACTGTTCCTGGATGGTTGGGAGAAGTTGCTCTCAGAGGATGTGTTGGTACCATTCTTTATTCATTCTTTCTGCAATCCGTGCTTCTACACCTGCATTGCTTGCTGTTTGGGGTTTTAGGCTGGGTTTCTGTACAGCACTTTGAGATATCAGCTGATGTACGAAAGGCTATATAAATACATTTGATTTGATTTGATATTCATGGCTGTGTTCTTAGGCAAAATTGTGAGTGAGCCCACTCCCTTGGCTGAGAAGCAACCCCACACATGAATGGTCTCAGGATGCTTTACTGTTGGCATGACACAGGACTGATGCTAGCGCTCACCTTCTCTTCTCCAGACAAGCTTTTTTCCGGATGCCCCAAAAAATCGGAAAGGGAATTCATCAGAGAAAATGACTTTACCCCAGTCCTCAGCAGTCCAATCCCTGTACCTTTTGCAGAATATCAGTCTGTCCCTGATGTTTTTCCTGGAGAGAAGTGGCTTCTTTGCTGCCCTTCTTTGACACCAGGCCATGCTCCAAAAGTCTTTGCCTCACTGTGCGTGCAGATGCACTCACACCTGCTGCCATTCCTGAGCAAGCTCTGTACTGGTGGTGCCCGATCCCGCAGCTGAATCAACTTTAGGAGACGGTCCTGGCACTTGCTGGACTTTCTTGGTGCGCCCTGAAGCCTTCTTCACAACAATTGAACCGCTCTCCTTGAAGTTCTTGATGATCCGATAAATGGTTGATTTGGCTGCAATCTTACTGGCAGCAATATCCTTGCCTGTGAAGCCCTTTTTGTGCAAAGCAATGATGACGGCACCTGCTTCCTTGCAGGTAACCATGATTGACAGAGGAAGAGCAATGATTCCAAGCACCACCCTCCTTTTGAAGCTTCCAGTCTGTTATTCAAACTCATTCAGCATGACAGAGTGATCTCCAGCCTTGTCCCATCAACACTCACACCTGTGTTAACGAGAGAATTACTGACATGTCAGCTGGTCCTTTTGTGGCAGGGCTGAAATGCAGTGGAAATGTTTTTGGGGGATTCAGTTCATTTGCATGGCAAAGAGGGACTTTGCAATTAATTGACTGATCACTCTTCATAACATTCTGGAGTTCTGGAATATATGCAAATTTCCATCAAACAAACTGAGGCAGCAGACTTTGTGAAAAGTAATATTTTTGTCATTCTCAAAACGTTTGGCCACGACTGTATACATGTCTTATATGGGCAGAAAGCTTAAAGCCGTGTTAATCTAACTGCAGTGTACAATTAACAGTAGCTATTACAGTGAAAAAAGGCCATGCTATTGTTTGAGGTAAGTGCACAACAACAAACTTTAATCACGTGAACTGGGTTGATACATTCACTTCTGAAGGTCAGTAATGGAATTACATTCAGTAACCTTGCTCTGATTTGTCATCCTGAGGGTCCCAGAAATAAAATGTAGCATAGTTTTGATTGATAAAATCAATTTTTATGTTATAATGTAGGACCCGGGGTCTACAGTTTGACCCCACTGCTGTCTCTGGCTCCAAACCCACCCCGCCCGGCCCGGCCATCTAGATGTGTGAAAGTTAGTGTATATTCATGTATGACATTCCTGGGATTGTGTAAACTTTTTAATTTTTGTATGTTCTCTAGTTATGTACTTGACCAATTCGGCACATTTGTGAAAACTCCTGTCAGACTTGATCCAAAATATTGTGCTGTAATGTAATTCTTCACTGGATCAGTCTGAAACTTTGCACACACAGTGCTGCCATCTGGTGGCCAAAATCAAATCACACATAGACTCCTGTCTGAAAGTATGGCCTTTCTCTTGCATTTCAAATATGATGTAACAAAAATAAATTAAAATGCATGTTTTTTTGTTTTTATGATCTTTTACCAGATCTAATGCGTTATATTCTCCTACATTAATTTCACATTTCCACAAACAGTGTTTCCTTTTAAATGGTATCAAGAATATGCATATGCATACTCTGCCACTTTTCAACCTCATAATTATTCTCTTCAGCACCAAACCAGTGTCTACATATGTGAAAATGGTGCATGTCTATGTTTTGTATAAAACATATAAAACATAATGTTAAGTACACATGAGGTGCAACCTTCATACCACTGAATCATTTCTCAACTGGATCAGATATGGACATTTTGTTCACACCTGGATAAGGAACAAGTCCCATTTCTGTTGCCTTTGTCACAGAATGAATGTTCCCTAAAATACTGTGAAATTGTAAGGCAGAAATTCAAATCACTATGGCCTATCAAAGACGTTTGTTTTTGACCCTCCACTATGCAGTCAAACTCCTTGTATTGTCTCTGGTTCAGATGTTTATGCTCATTAGACTTAAATGACCTCTTCTGTGACGATTAAAGATTCAATGGGGCTTCATTAATCACCTTGTAGCCGCTGGCAATTAGAGCTTTCTGCCACACAGACAGGCAGACACAGACACACACAGACAGGCAGAGGCTGGAGTCCCATGTGGTCAGCTGAACACTATACTTTTACATTTACATTACATTTAAGTCATTTAGCAGACGCTCTTATCCAGAGCGACTTACAAATTGGTGCATTCACCTTATGACATCCAGTGGAACAGCCACTTTACAATAGTGCATCTAAATCTTTTAAGGGGGGGGGGGGTGAGAAGGATTACTTTATCCTATCCTAGGTATTCCTTAAAGAGGTGGGGTTTCAGGTGTCTCCGGAAGGTGGTGATTGACTCCGCTGTCCTGGCGTCGTGAGGGAGTGTTCCACCATTGGGGAGCCAGAGCAGCGAACAGTTTTGACTGGGCTGAGGCGGGAACTGTACTTCCTCAGTGGTAGGGAGGCGAGCAGGCCAGAGGTGGATGAACGCAGTGCCCTTGTTTGGGTGTAGGGCCTGATCAGAGCCTGGAGGTACTGAGGTGCCGTTCCCCTCACAGCTCCGTAGGCAAGCACCATGGTCTTGTAGCGGATGCGAGCTTCAACTGGAAGCCAGTGGAGAGAGCGGAGGAGCGGGGTGACGTGAGAGAACTTGGGAAGGTTGAAGGTTTTACCCTATGATGTCACAGAAAAGCATTATTTACCACAGATCATAGACTGGTTTGGTGCTGGAGATAATGAATATGGCCATTTACTGTCTTACAAAAGTAATAATCAATTAGGTTTGGTTGACAACCCAACCGAATATCAACATTTAAAGGAGATGTATCTACTGCTTGGATAAAAATAAATGCAAATGATCGTCACATACACCATATAGATGCAGTGAAATGTGTTTTGTTCTACAGGGACAGCCATAGCAGTACGGCGCCCCTGTAACAAATTAAGTTTATGTGCCTTGCTCAAGGTCATATTGACAGAATTCTCACCTTGTCGGCTTGGGTATTTAAACCAGCGACCTTTCTGTTACCGTCTCAATGCTCTAATCGCTGAGCCACTGGCTAAATCCTATTTTATTTTTTAAACTTTTATTTTTGGTTCAGATGGAGACGTGAATCCAAAAAATGTGATCTTGAATGGTTTGGTTGTCAACGCAACCAAATTTCAACATTTGAAGGAGACATTTCTGCTGCTTGGATAGCTCCAATGTATTTTCCACAAAGATTCCAAGTCACAATACGTTGACAAATTACATTGAAACAACGTTGATTTATCTAGTTTGTTTCCAGTGGGAGAAGTCTTTTGGAGGATAGCTTTGTGTCTCCAAGGTGATGTGGTGTTTGTAAAGTGTCCCTACTGTACAGATGTTTTCCTCCCTATAGGTTAGTGTACAGGACAAACCACTTTCCTTGACAGCAAACTAAGTTTTGAGGCCAATGTGGATGCTATCTGTGCAATGAGAAATCAGTGCTTGTTCTTCCTGAGAAAACTGCAATTTCAGGGTGAATAAGACGCTGATGACCATCTTCTGCAGATCATTCATCGAATCGCAAAGAGAGCACGACAAAACCTATTCCCCCTCAGGAGACTGAAAAGTTTAGGCATAGGTCCTCAGATCCTCAACAGCTTCACCATTGAGAGCATCCTGACTGGTTGCATCACTGCCTGGTATGGCAACTGCTCGGGCTCCGACCGCAAGGCACTACAGAGGGTAGTGCTTACGGCCCAGTACATCACTGGGGCCAAGCTTCCTGCCATCCAGGACCTCTACACCAGGCGGTGTCAGAGGAAGGCCCTAACAATTGTCAAAGACTCCAGCCAGCCTAGTCATAGACTGTTCTCTCTGCAACCACACGGCAAGCGGTACCGGAGCTCCAAATCTAGGTCCAAGAGACTTCTAAACAGCTTCTACCCCCAAGCCACAAGACTCCTGAACAGCTAATCAAATGGCTACCCAGACTATTTGCATTGCCCCCACCCCTCCATTTGTTATTCTTATCCCTTACTTTTTTATGGATTTTCTTTCAACTGCATTGTTGGTTAAGAGCTTGTAAGTCAGCATTTCACTGTAAGGTGCCTACTGGATAACTTATTTGTATTGCTTTTAATCTTTTTAAATGAATTTATCTTATTAACACTTTGTTCTAGCTAGCTATTTGTGTAGGTAGCTATCAAGTAAACGCAATGATAATAGTTGTTGTGTTCTGCGCATGTGTCAAATACGATTTGATTTGATTTGATCCATTTGAACATTCAATATGATCTGCTGGTTTGGTTACAACAGGCTTGGTAACATCGTGAAACTAAGTAGCAGGATCATTGGTACGAACATAACTGACCATTCTGATGTACTAGTACTGTAGTACTGCACTGTTAGGTATTGACTGACTGTTCATGCATGCTTTACGGGTCTACTACCTGTGTACATATTGCTGTATATATAGTTTTTGTGTATATTTATTGCCATGGGTCCATTGTGTTTTTACTAAGTGCTGCAAAATGAATTGCCCCCAGTGATAATAAAGACTCCTCTTCTGAATGAAAAGGACGATAGTCAGGACCCACATTCACAAAGTACTGCCTCTCTATTCAAACTGCACCACATGTCAGCACAAATGAGTCATTAGACGTTTTAGAAATGTTACTCAGAGGTAAAATTACATGCAATTAAAACAGTTGGATTGTCTTGTAATTATTCCACGAGGGTTTATAACAGGCATGCGTGAAATATGTTATCAAGCGAGGCTAGATTGATATTCACCAAATGAATGTCATTCATGTATGCTAATTTAATTGTGTGGATTAGCTCGAAATGTTAATTATGCAAATGAGTTAATTAAATATATTGGTTCAGGGAATGGGATGCTCTCTGACCCTTTCAAGTATCTTCCAGTCCAATAAAATACTCATTATGCTACCTATTTTTCCAATTCACTATTCCACAATTCATTTTCATTTTCAAAATATGTTTTTTCTTCTATTCATCTCCAAATGCACCTAAAAGGAAATGCAAGCGGTTTATGCCGCTGTTGAGCAGTGCTCATGCTGATATTATTCATCTAGGGGGGTTTCTAAACAGGAAATGCACATGTTGATGTTCGTTTCTGTCAGAGCACAGCAGGGAAGCATCCCAGTAAGGCTTGGTAATCCTTTAAATAGGATGTGCTCTCACAGAGACTGACTTTCAGCACAATGAAAACACAGCCTTACTACATCTCTAAATGAATGACGAGACACAAATTGGCGCTTCTTTGCGCTTGTATTTTCACTTTAGCTGCCACTTGCCTCAAAGCCCATGTAGTCATTCATTCACCCAGGCTGCCAGAATCACCACGGTGACAGAATGCATGAATAATCATTTCCCCATTTCACCTCAGCCATTAAGAGGATGAGAGTTGCCAGATACTTCTAATATCTTTATGCAAAGCATCTGTCTGTTACTTAAAGGGGCAATCTGCAGTTGCTACATTCTTTTTTGGACTACATTTATAATATGTACCCATTTCATTCTTGAAGAATATATCTTATAAATACCGCATGAGCTTAGTTTAACTGTTGTACGCTATCAGAACTTAAAATATAAGCGTGTTTTACTCCATTGTTTGGGAACAATGTGATGTAAACAAACACTGGATAGCCTCAAAACATGGTTAAAACTATAATCATGGATGGTCAACCCTTGCATCCATAGCTCTGTCTAAAAATTAAAGAGTGGTTACATTTCTTCATCCCCATCCCGAAACAGTGGCAGGGAGTACACTTTGTTATTTTTTCAACAAAAGATTGTCCCTTGGCAAGCTCTTTGTTCCAAGACAATATATTTCCTCCTCCATTTTCTAACCTGTCCTCATTCGTCCAGCAGATACCTTAAATAAAGATTCGATGAAAAAAAAAAAAAAAAAACCTTTCAAAAGCCGTTGATTACACTGGTGAGCCCTGCCATGGCTGTGGGAATGATGAAGCTGGTGTGTGAATGGTTCTTTTTGTCCTGGGGTTAATGGTGACGTGAGAGAGATGGGGAAAGGGGCAGGTGAAGCAGGACCTAGCCAGCACAGATCACTGGCTTCAGAGGGTGTCTGCTGGCCTGCTAGGCCTTCCATGGGCAGTAATCACTGGGAACGACAAGATGACATGTCCAAGGTGTTCCATAACACCAGAGAAATGGCTAACTCGCCATTACCTCCTTTCTCCATCATATCTCAGTTTTACTCAGCTCCCGCTTATTTTCTCTAAGTTATTTCTGCCTTGTGTTTTCTCTGTAGATTTGAAGCCTTGGAGTAATGGACGATATACAGAGAAGGTAGTGTGTGTGTGTGTGTACTGTAAATGTTGTTTGTCCTTTTATTGTTGTGTGGCCTGCCTGCGTATGTGTGGTTCTGGCAGCAGTGAGATATGGCCCCCAGCTCTCTGCTGTGAAGCAGTCACTCCTGGAGGACGCCTCTAATTGCTTATAAATGTGTGAGTTTAATAAAACGTTGAGAATCAGCTAATGATGATTTATTGTCAAAACTGGGGGATGCTGCCTGCCTATGAGAGCCAGGGGGAACAGAGGCCCATCATACAGCCAAGAGAAGAAATCGAGTACACATGAACACACAACAAGTCTGTATTCCGCACAGAGGTGCAACCTTCATAGTACTGAATCATTTCTCAACTGGATCCGATACGGACGTTTTGTTTTGTTCACACCTAGATAAGGAACAAGTTCCATTTCTGTTGCCTTTGTCACCAAATGAACGCATATATACTAAGGAATCACGTTTCCTAAAATACTGTGTTGAGGTGAAATTGTAAAGCAGTAATTCAAATCACTATGGAATATCAAAGACGTGTAACATTTTGACCCTCTACTATGCAGTCATACTCTCCTTGTATTACCTGTGGTTCAGATTTTTATGCTCATAGACTCATTAGACTTAAATGATCTCTTCTGTGATGATTAAAGATTCAATGGGGCTTCATTAATCACCTTGTAGCCGCTGGCAATTAGAGCTTTCTGCCACACACACAAACAGACACAGACACACGCAGACTGGAGTCCCATGCGGGCAACTGCACACTATAGAGGTGGAGAGATGGAGAGAAAAAATAAAAATGTACAACAACTGATGAATTATATAGCTTTGCCTGTTAAGAGTATTGTAGGCGCCCCATATCTCCCCTGCACAGCATCATCAGCCATTCTGATTCAGGACCAATCTATCCACATGAGTGATGGTTCTGTTCAAATACTGTAGAATTGGGTGTGTTGGAGTTTACCTGTGCCCTCACCTTTAACCCTTTCAGCACTCAATCCCATGAATATGTTGCCAGTTCCTCAGTTGATAAGAGAGCTAATTCATTTCCGTTTTTGCTGGCATAAAATATTCAACATTTTAGGTCCTTTTGGACAAGAGACGATTTGGTCCGTGTGATCCGAGTTCTACATGTAGCAACAACAAAGACGGCTTTAAACTCTCATGAAAGGAAATACTCCTTTACGTGCTTAACAACGTTACGTTGCTCTGTCATTTTAACATGATCTCCTCTCATTCCCAGAAGACATCGAAAAGGACGAACAAGAAGATGGAGAAGGCAAGAACCACCTGGAATGAAGTCAAGAAAACCGCCCAGCACAGATTTAGCTGGAGATCGTTGAGGCCCTTTGATCCACTAGGAGCTGAAAGGAATACTGTATGTCAAGTGCTCTCATTCCCTTAGTAACGTGCCCATCTACTCATTCATGTAGATACTTCATACCTATCCATGAACCTGTGAAATCATTTTCATGGCAGCCAGATTCTGTAACTTCAAATCCAATGTGAGTGGATGCTAAACTAAGGAGATATGACTCTCTACTGTGAACGTAAACTCCCCATGGGTAGGCTACTCCTCGGGGTTGGCGAGGGTTAGCAGCTATTTATGAACACTACCATCCCCAGTTGAGTCTGTGAAGTGATAATTTCGGGAGAAAAAAATTACAGATTAGGAAATATTAAAAATAGTTTATGGTTTAAATACCGTAGTGGGCTCTAGTTCCATGTTATTTGAGAAGCAACAGTCTTTGCCGTATTGAAAGGCCTGTCAAAATGGATGCTGAGAGTTCCACTTGAATGAGCTTGAGTATGAGCAGGCTCTGGGAGTGGCATTGGTCGTCCCCTTATGACTAAATGACCTGAGCTCATCGACCAAGCTTAAAAGCCTGAACGTGGAGTGTCATTGTAATCTATTTGACCATGTTGTTTACATGTAAACCCCTCTCAATTGTACTCATTCTAAGCACATGCCTGCACACACAGTCACACACAGCCACACACAGTCAACACAGTCACACACAGCCACACACAGTCAACACAGTCACACACAGCCACACAAAGTCAACACAGTCACACACAGTCACACACAGCCACACACAGTCAACACAGTCACACACAGCCACACACAGTCAACACAGTCACACAAAGTCAACACAGTCACACACAGTCACACACAGCCACACACAGTCAACACAGTCACACACAGCCACACACAGTCAACACAGCCACACACAGCCACACACAGTCACACACAGTCACACACAGCCACACACAGTCAACACAGCCACACACAGTCAACACAGTCACACACAGCCACACACAGTCAACACAGTCACACACAGCCACACACAGTCAACACAGTCACACACAGCCACACACAGTCAACACAGTCACACACAGCCACACACAGTCACACACAGCCACACAAAGTCAACACAGTCACACACAGCCACACACAGTCACACACAGCCACACACAGTCAACACAGTCACACACAGCCACACACAGTCACACACAGCCACACACAGTCAACACAGTCACACACAGCCACACACAGTCACACACAGCCACACACAGTCAACACAGTCACACACAGCCACACACAGTCACACACAGCCACACAAAGTCAACACAGTCACACACAACCACACAAAGTCAACACAGTCACACACAGCCACACACAGTCAACACAGTCACACACAGCCACACAAAGTCAACACAGTCACACACAACCACACAAAGTCAACACAGTCACACACAGCCACACAAAGTCAACACAGCCACACAAAGTCAACACAGTCACACACAGCCACACAAAGTCAACACAGTCACACACAGCCACACAAAGTCAACACAGTCACACAAAGTCAACACAGTCACACACAGCCACACACAGTCACACTTGCACCCACACACATTCTTCAGACACCAGAAGAGGGCAATCATGAGCCTTATCTCGCTTCTCTCCTCCTTTGTCAGTCCAGACTGTCTGGACGTACCTGATCCTGAAAGACTATTTTACAAATGGATTGATTTTTGCTTGAGACCCACTAAAGGAAGAACAGTGTATGTTTTACAGGGCTCAGTTCCTATGTATGTAATGCATTATCCTCACCATAGATGTTGGCTCTCTATATGGTGTGTCAGAGGCAAATGCCAGATCACTGTCTCTCTCACACTTAATCAATAAATCTATCTTGATTAGTCAACTGTCTACCTCAGGGAGGTGGAGGTCTATTTGCTATCGCAATGGCATTAGTGAACATGATCTCTCTGCTCACGTGCTTTTCTACTGTCTTGTTGTTTTGAACACAGTCGGGACATGGTGCAGCTGAGCTCCAGTATGTGGCCCAACCCAGACTTGAACGGTGAGAGGAGAGGGGGACCCCGCTGGAGGGGACTGGGGCAGTGTGTGAACACACTAATCCCTGTAGCGGATGTGGGGACACACAGGAACTGTGCAGCCAGCTGGTCCAGCAGATGTTGAGAGTAGAGGGAGGCTGGTGTCATCCACACATGTGCACAGGGGCGTCAGTCAGTATGCTTTGGTGCATGTTTATTTCTGTGCAAATCCAGTCTTTGTGAGCATTCCATGTGACCTATGTTGATGGGTAATATCTATGCATGGCAAGAGAAGCCCTATGTTCCCTCAGCCCTATGTTCCCTCAGCCCTATGTTCCCTCAGCCCTATGTTCCCTCAGCCCTATGTTCCCTCAGCCCTATGTTCCCTCAGCCCTATGTTCCCTCAGCCCTATATTCCCTCAGCCCTGCTATGCTCCCTCATGTCCACACACACACACACACACACACACACACACACACACACACACACACACACACACACACACACACACACACACACACACACACACACACACACACACACACACACACACACACACACACACACACACACACACACACACACACACACACACACACTCCATAGCTTCACTCGCAAACACCAGAACAAACAGTCCCTAGAAGACTCATTATGTACTCCTACCCTCTCCTTTAAGGTGGAGTATTAGTGAATTCAGTCATTTAAAATGTTTATTTTGATATCTTTCATACATTGCCCAAAAACCTTAAAAATAGCCTACATATGCTCTAGGGCCTCTTTCCACTAGATTGGCAGCTCAATACTTCAGACTTTCTGAAGTGTTGGGTCAATAATGTTTTTACACAGTTTTAAGCATCGATTGCTGCCTGCCAGAGATTTAATTGTCTCTGTGAGTATGCGTTGGGTGAGATGAATAGTTTGTTGGGCTATTGAACAAGGGGAAAAAGTCAGCCCATCACAATGCAGAATCAATGGCAAATGGAGTAATTTGTAATTGATCTCATTGACTAATTGTTTGTGCTCCAATTACACTGATGATGTTTCACGGTTGTGTGAACGTGGGATTCTGTATAGGGTGGGGTCTCTGGGAATAACTAATGATCTCTGGGCTGATAGTGTTTTCTTTTCACAGCATGTGGGAGCTTTGTGGCCACTCAATAGAAAACATAAATCATCCATGTTAAAACTATGTATCATTTGTATTGTGGAAAATAAGTTAGTAAAATGAGGCTGGTGTGATTTCTTACAGTTGGCCCAATGCACCAACTCCTGTGGTGATATTGACATAATAAGCAGGTGGAGTCAGTGTTGAATAATGCTTCACTGTAGTCTCTATGTAAGCCCCAAAGCCTCTCTCCCATCTCTCCTCCACTATAGCCCCCACTGGGCTCACAGTCCTTCCCCTCCCCCAGCTTCTCCTCCAATCACACGCTCCGCAGCCCAGCGCAGGACTGTGGGGGTGCGTAGAGGGGAGAGGAGAAGATTTATGGTTGAAATTAAATATGGAGACACACATCACAAGAGCAGAGGTGAGGGAGATTAGCAGTGTGGAGAACTGTGGAGGTGTAGGACTGCCATACCTCATGAATCCTAATACTGGCTCACTTATGAATCATTGGTCTAAAGGGGAGAGGAATTACAATTCTGGATGAATGATTTAAAAAAAATCTCTACTTCAACCTGTTAGAGAAGTGCACCAAACCTGCCAGGAGGATTTATGAAGTTTAGAAATTAGGAAGTAATGGGTTGAACTGTAGGAGTGAACTTTTAAAAGGATATTGCAACATAAAAGCATAGCAAATTACATTGATACCATTTTGTGTTTGTGTTTTCATAACGAAGTCTGTTGTTGAAGTTGACAGAAGGGGCTGCGGAAATCACACATCTCTTTGTCATCAAGCAGACAGGTCACGCTCATCAGAGCTAAACCTGGGCGATTCATCTCCTCTGTCTGATCATTGCTATTCTATTCTACTATCATTACCTCTCATCTCCATCATCTGTCTCATCTGCCATATGCAAATGCTGCCAGATATTTACTGCTTGGTTTCCCAAAAACCATTGATGAATGGTTCACCCAAACAAAGGCATTCCCGTAGAAAGGGAACAACATTTAAGGAGACATAAAGGAGAAGACATCTGAGTGGCAATCCTTTATCCTTTCAGATGGCTCCGTGTGCCCTGCAGCGTGACTGAAGCTAGATATTCAACAGGCCAGGTGTGGGGGAATGAAGCCAACGTTTGTTTATGTTTGTTTATATCTCCAGACGGCCAGACGTTTTGTCTGGCTGTCATGCCTTCAGCCGTTCAATCCCAGGATGTTATCGGTGCTTGGTGCTAACGAGGCCGTCTGTCTGTTCTGTCTGGCTCCCCACAGGTAAAGGTCAGGCCCAGAGCAGAGACCTGTCCTTTCTTTCACTACACCCACACATAGCTCTCTGCTCCAACCAACCACGGGCCTCCCAGACACTGTGTAGCACCCCGAACAGACACTGCAGCATTCAAATCTACTCCTGCTGATTGACACTATTCATTTCTGTATTGTTGCTGTTGATTGTCAATCAGCTGCATCATATTTTCCTATTCTCTCTCTTTTACCCTCTGTCATCACAACATCCTTGTGAAGCAGAACCATGATAAATGACAGAGGAGAATAGGAGGGGATAAGAGATGGCTGCTCAGAGCGTATCAACCATTTGACGGGTGTTTTGTTGGGGCGTTCACGAGGGATGCTTCCTCACTCCTCGAGGGGGTAAATTAAGAGCCAGTCTCTATGCATGAGTAAGTATGAGTTTGGCTTCCCAGTGGCCCACTCTGCTGTGGAGGACTGTGCCTGCCTGCCTGCATGAGAGACTGCCAGCGGAACGATGGGGAGGGTCTGCTTACAGTAGCTCACATGCCACCCAAGAGAGGGAGGGTTGTGCCAGGCAACCACGTTGATTGACAGTTACTAGCTTGTGGTGATCTACCCTGACACTGCATCAGTAAAGGGAGGGCCTGTGCTAAAGACAGTTTGAAATAGAGGATGTAATATTAGAAAGTGATGTCAGAGCCTTGTGAATTATCTCTAACACAAAGGAGCTTGTGCAGTGGTTATATACACCCAAAGCTACCAAAGTGCATGTGCGTGTGCATTTGTGTGCGCAGTGTGTCTTCCCACCTGTGTGTATGATCTGTCCGTAAGGCAGCTCCTTCATGCCACTGCACTATCCAGCACAGAAGCGGACAGGCATGCAGGTCAATAACATGGTTCAATAATGCAGGGAGAGCAGTTCTAACACACGTTGGAGACAGAATGTTTAGTACCTCCAAAACATTGGGTCTTTCTCTGAAATCCCCAGTGGCTGAAAGAAAAGTGAGATTCAAAGCAGAACCTGTGAAGAATGTGACATAGCTCATATTGTCACAGAGGAGATGCGGCACGGCACAGAGCAGAGGCAGGTTAGACGCCTGTGTTATTGAGTCTTAGCTGTCTGTCATTCTCTGTCTCATGTCAAGGAGGAACTCACAGAGGACTATTTGATAGCTGAGCCTCAACAAATTGCCTAGTGAATAATGTATCTGTCAATATCACTAATCCATGCTAAAGAAACTTAGTGGAAAGTGAATATGTTATATTATCTAAGGATTTATTGGCAACAGGATTGCTTGGTGGTCATGTATTTCTTATTTAGCACATATTTACATTATCCAGAGGAACAGGGAGGGATAGGTATATTATAGCTGCATTTGATAGGGTCAGGTAAAGTAGGTTGACTGCACAATCCCACTGTAGCTGAATGATTTGGTAGGGTTCTTAGGACCAGTGGTGGAAAAAGTATCCAATTGTCATACTTGAGTAAAAGTAAACAACCTTTAACAGAAAATGACTCAAGTAAAAGTGAAAGTCACCCGATAAAATACAAAAATACTAGTCTAAAAGTATTTGGTTTTGAATATACTTAAGTATCAAAAGTGAATGTAGTTGCTCAAATATATTTAAGTATCAAAATTGAATGTAATTGTTTAAATATTTTTAAGTATCTAAAGTGAATGTAATTGCTCAAATATATTTAACTATCAAAAGTGAATGTAATTTCTAAAATATACTTAAGTATCTAAAGTGAATGTAATTGCTAAAATATATTTAATTATCTAAAGTGAATGTAATTGCTAAAATATATTTAATTATCTGAAGTGAATGTAATTGCTAAAATATATTTAAGTATCAAAAATAATAATAAAACCTGATGGCACAATTTATTTTTTAACATTTATGGATAGTGAGGGGCACACTCGGACATCATTTACAAATCAAGCATTTGTGGCAGTAAGCATGACCAGGGATGTTCTCTTGATAAATGTGTGAATTGGACCATTTTACTGTCCTGCCAAGCATTCGAAATGTAATGAGTATTTTGTGGAAAATGTATGGAGTAAAAAGTACATTATTTTCTTTAGGAATGTAGTGCACTAACAATAGTCAAAAATGAAATAGTAACGTAAAGATACACAAACAACTACTTAAGTAGTACTTTAATAAAGTAGTTTTACTTAAGTACATTAAACCACCCCCTAAGTATTGTATTTTTGGTACATAACGCTGTACAGTATATGCAGTGAATGTCCTAAGAGGGTTTTTTGGCTCAGTTAAAAGTCATGTTAGGTGTGAAGGATTCACCTGCAGATCTGTCTGAGGAAAAGCCCCTATTCTGTAATGGAGTGTGTACTTAATTTTTATCTCATGCTCAGCTAAATCCTCAGTGTTGAGCAGAGCAGTATAATCATAAAGCGTTGGAGCTTAGAGGACTCGCTGAACACTTAATTCTCCAGTTGCTGGTTGGGCCTTTCATTAAGTACTGGATATCCTCTCTCAATAGCCAAGGTAACTCTCAAAAACTTACTTTAGATGCCAACAAACCCTAAGTCAACAAGTCTACCCAGCATAGCTGTTTGAAACAGACACACACTCCTTTACTTATGTACAGTATTTGTACAGTGATGCAAAAAAAATGTTTAATTTGTCCCTTTCCTCCAACATTTAGGATTTGAGATCAAATAGTTTCACCATTTAGAAAAAAAACACTTTATATATCTAGTCCCCCCATTTGAAGATGTCACAAGTATTTGAACACATTTCACTTATCGTGTATTAAAGTAGACAAAAGTTTAGTATCAAATCAAATGTATTTATATAGCCCTTCGTACATCAGCTGATATCTCAAAGTGCTGTACAGAAACCCAGCCTAAAACCCCAAACAGCAAGCAATGCAGGTGTAGAAGCACGACACATTATTCACCATTCACTTCCTATTGGACAGTATTTGGTCCCATATTCCTAGCGCACAATGACTACATCAAGGTGTGACTCAAAACTTGTTGGATGCATTTGCAGCTTGTTCAGGTTGATTTGGATTATGTTTTGTCCAATAGGAAGTGAATGGTGAATAATGTGTCGTGTCATTTTGGAATCCGTTGTAATTGTAAGTAAGAATATTTGTGAACACTTCTACATGAATGTGGATGCTACCGTGATTATGAATAACCATTCATGAATTGTGATTTATGATGAGTGAGAAAGTTGTAGAGTGACACATTTTATACCCCTCCAAATAGGTTAGCGTGCTTTCTTGTAGCCTTTGAAACATTCATTGTTTTTCATGATTCATTCATGATTTTTCTTAATTGTGGAATGATCAGGATTGATTTAGAAGTGTTCTGAGATATCTTATTACTCACTTAGAAAGACAATTACTATAGTCATCATTCAGTTCCTATTGGGCAAAACAAAACTAAAACCCAACCAAAACAAAATGCAAATGCATCCAATGAGTTTGTTGAGTCACAAGCTTGATGTAGTCATTGTGCCTAGCGCTTAGCGAACTGAATGATGAATATGGAACCAAATACTAAACTTTTGACTACTTTGGTACACTACAAGTGAAATATGTACAAAAAATTGTCATCTTCAAATGGGGGCACTAGATATATAAAGTGCTTTCATTTCTAAAAGGGAAATCCGATATGCATGACAAAATACCCTCAAATAAAAGTCACTTCATATGAAACATTTGATCTCAAATCCAAAATCCTGGAGTATAGAGACACATTTAAAAATGTTGCGTCACTGTCGGTAAAGGTAAAGCTCTGCCTTATCTCAGCTCACTGGTTACCATACAACACTCACCCGTAGCACGCGCTCCAGCAGGTATCTCAGCTCACTGGTTACCATACAACACCCACCCGTAGCACGCGCTCCAGCAGGTATCTCAGCTGACTGGTTACCATATAACACCCACCCGTCAGCACTCAGCTCACTGGTTACCATACAACACCCACCCGCACGCGCTCCAGCAGGTATCTCAGCTCACTGGTTACCATACAACACCCACCCGCTCCAGCAGGTATCGCTCACTGGTTACCATACAACACCCACCCGTAGCAGGTATCTCAGCTCACTGGTTACCATACAACACCCACCCGTAGCACGCGCTCCAGCAGGTATCTCAGCTCACTGGTTACCATACAACACCCACCCGTAGCACGCGCTCCAGCAGGTATCTCAGCTCACTGGTTACCATACAACACCCACCCGTAGCACGCGCTCCAGCAGGTATCTCAGCTCACTGGTTACCATACAACACCCACCCGTAGCACGCGCTCCAGCAGGTATCTCAGCTCACTGGTTACCATACAACACCCACCCGTAGCACGCGCTCCAGCAGGTATCTCAGCTCACTGGTTACCATACAACACCCACCCGTAGCACGCGCTCCAGCAGCTATCTCAGCTCACTGGTTACCATACAACACCCACCCGTAGCACGCGCTCCAGCAGGTATCTGGTCATCCCCAAAGCCAACACCTCTGTTTATTTATTTATTTATTTCACCTTTATTTAACCAGGTAGGCTAGTTGAGAACAAGTTCTCATTTACTCATTTACTGCGACCTGGCCAAGATAAAGCAAAGCAGTGTGACACAGACAACAACACATGGAATAACATGGAATAAACAATAAACAAGCCAATAACACAATAAACAAGTCAATGACATAGTAGAAAAAAGAAAGTCTATACTGTATATAGTGTGTGCAAAAGGCATGAGGAGGTAGGCAATAAATAGGCCATAGTAGTGAATAATTACTATTTAGCAGATTAACACTGGAGTGAAAAATGAGCAGATGATGATGTGCAAGTAGAGATACTGGTGTGCAAAAGAGCAAAAAAGTAAATAAAAACAGTATGGGGATGAGGTAGGTAGATTGGGTGGGCTATTTACAGATGGACTATGTACAGCTGCAGCGATCGGTTAGCTGCTCAGATAGCTGATGTTTAAAGTTGGTGAGGGAAATATAAGTCTCCAGCTTCAGCGATTTTTGCAATTGGTTCCAGTCACTGGCAGCAAAGAACTGGAAGGAAAGGCGGCCAAAGAGGTGTTGGCTTTGGGGATGATCAGTGAGATAAACCTGCTGGAACGTGTGCTACGGGTGGGTGTTGTTATCGTGACCAGTGAGCTGAGATAAGGTGGAGCTTTACCTAGCATAGACTTATAGATGACCTGGAGCCAGTGGGTCTGGCGACGAATATGTAGCGAGGGCCAGCTGACTAGAGCATACAGGTCCAGTGGTGGGTGGTATAATGTGATTTGGTAACAAAACAGATGGCACTCACTGTGATAGACTGCATCCAGTTTGCTGAGTAGAGTATTGGAAGCTATTTTGTAGATGACATCGCCGAAGTCGAGGATCGGTAGGATAGTCAGTTTTACTAGGGTAAGTCTGGCGGTGCGTGAGTGAAGGAGGCTTTGTTGCAGAATAGGAAGCCGATTCTAGATTTGTTTTGGATTGGAGATGTTTAACATGAGTCTGGAAGGAGAGTTTACAGTCTAGCCAGACACCTAGGTATTTATAGTTGTCCACATATTCTAGGTCAGAACCGTCCAGGGTGGTGATGCTAGTCGGGCGGGCGGGTACTGGCAGCGAACGGTTGAAAAGCATGCATTTGGTTTTACTAGCGTTTAAGAGCAGTTGGAGGCCACGGAAGGAGTGTTGTATGACATTGAAGCTCGTTTGGAGGTTAGTTAGCACAGTGTCCAAGGAAGGGCCAGAAGTTTACAGAATGGTGTCGTCTGCGTGGAGGTGGATCAGGGAATCACCCGCAGCAAGAGCGGCATCATTGATATATACAGAGAAAATAGTCAGCCCGAGAATTTAACCCTGTGGTACCCCCATAGAGACTGCCAGAGGTCCGGACAACAGGCCCTCCGATTTAACACACTGAAGTCTGTCTGCAAAGTAGTTGGTGAACCAGGCGAGGCAGTCATTAGAGAAACCAAGGCTATTGAGTCTGCCGATAAGAATACGGTGATTGACAGAGTCGAAAGCCTTGGCCAGGTCGATGAAGACGGCTGCACAGTACTGTCTTTTATCAATGGCGGGTATGATATCGTTTAGTACCTTGAGCGTGGCTGAGGTGCACCCGTGACCGGCTCGGAAACCGGATTGCACAGCGGAGAAGGTACGGTGGGATTCGAAATGGTCAGTGATCTGTTTATTAACTTGGCTTTCGAAGACTTTAGAGAGGCAGGGCAGGATAGATATAGGTCTATAGCAGTTTGGGTCTAGAGTGCCACTCCCTTTGAAGAGGGGGATAACCGTGGTAGCTTTCCAATCTTTAGGGATCTCGGACGTTACGAAAGAGAGGTTGAACAGGCTGGTAATAGGGGTTGCAACAATGGCGGCGGATAGTTTAAGAAAGAGAGGGTCCAGATTGTCTAGCCCAGCTGATTTGTATGGGGCCAGATTTTGCAACTATTTCTGAACATCTGCTATCTGGATGTGGGCGAAGGAGAAAGCTGGGGAGACTCGGGCGAGTAGCTGCGTGGGGGGCTGTTGGCCGGGGTTGGAGTAGCCAGGAGGAAGGCATGGCCAGCCGTAGAGAAATGCTTATTAAGATGTTCGATTATCATGGATTTATCGGTGGTGACCGTGTTACCTAGCCTCAGTGCAGTGGGCAGCTCCTTTGGCCGCCTTTCCTTCCAGCTCTCTGCTGCCAATGACTGGAACGAAATGCAAAAATCGCTGAAGTAGGAGATTTATATCTCCCTCACTAACTTTAAGCATCAGCTATCTGAGCAGCTTACCAATTGCTCTAGCGGTACACAGCCATCTGTAAATAGCCCATCCAACTACCTACCTATTCCCCATATTGTTTTTATGAACTTATTTTTGCTCTTTTGCACACCAGAATTTCTACTTGCACATCATCATCTGCACACCTATCACTCCAGTGTTAGTTTCTAAATTGTAATTACTTCGCTACTATGGCCTATTTATTGCCTTTACCTCCTTTCTCCATTTGCCTACACTGTATATAGATTTTTCTATTGTGTTATTGACTGTACTTTTGTTTATCCCACGTGTAACTCTGTGTTGTTGTTTTATGTCGCACTGCTTTGCTTTATCTTGGCAAGGATGCAGTTGTAAATGAGAACTTGTTCTCAACTGGCCTACCTGGTTCAATAAAGGTCAAATAAAAAATAAATTAAAATTAAAAATAAACTGTCCAAATACATAAGTAGGGGAGTGTACCTTACTTTATAGTTAAGTTCACATACAGTACAGGCACTCATAAACTAAGCAATCTGTTTGTGTTGAAACAAAGTTGAATCATCTTTGCTTAGAAAGAAGAGCTCAGATACAGATGACTTTGATGATAGTGCAGTTGTGAGGTCATCAGGAAGTGCATGGTCAGGCTTGGCTGATGAATCTCCACGGTCATTATTTTGGAATGCAGCACCTCACAACAGGGGTTGACAATTTCTGAAGCCCATGCAGTGAGCCATTGACAGTCTGCATCCATACAGGGTGGTTGTGAGTTGTGCTGAGTTAGGTCTGGAATCTCTGAACTAATCTAATAGAAACGGTAAATAGTGTTAGCCAAAAGACAGTTTCCGCTGACATCGCAAGTCAGGTCTTTTAACTTCTACTTTGACCTTGTTGAAGGATTCACGTGTTTGACAGGTGCATGTCTGTCTCTGTGTGTGTGTCAGGGTTGGGCTCAATCAAGAATTGTATTGAGAATCCCTCAAATTCCAATTCAATTCTTGAATTTGATTTGAATTTGAATTTAAGTAGTAAACAGGATACAGAATTGCAATTTGAATAAAAGGAAATAGAACTGAATTCAGTAAAATTCAAATGCCTATACAAAAATACAGTCGGGTCCGAAATTATTGACACCCTTGATGAAGATGAGCAAAAATTACTATGTAAAATAATTCAAATACTGAGCTATATTGTATGCTAAAAATAATTGGGAAATTATTTTATACAAATACAATTGCTCAGAGAAAGAGATTTCTAATACTTTTTTTTCTCAAAAATCCAAATTATTGACAGCCTGTTTTCAATACCTTTCAATACCTCACCTTGTGAGGATAAAGGCACTGAATATTTTTCTATAATGTTTTATGAGATTGGAGAACACATTTGGAGGGATCTTAGACCATTCCTCCATACATAATCTTTCCAGATCCTTGAAATCCTTCGTCTGTGTTTATGGACTGCCCTCTTCAATTCAAACCAAAGGTTTTCAATGGGTTTCATGTCCGAAGACTGAGATGGCCACTGCAAAATGTTGATTTTATGGCCAATTAACCATTACTTTGTGGATTGTGATGTGTGCTTGGGGTTATTGTCTTGCTGGAAGATCCACTTGCGGCCAAGTTTCAGCCTACTGGCAGAGGCAACCAGGTTTTTGGCCAAAAAATGTCCTTGTACTGGGCAAAGTTCATGATGCCGTTGACCTTAACAAGGGCCCCAGGACCAGTGGAAGCATTCAGTATGGAGGAATGGTCTAAGATCCTTCTCACTGTGTCTCATAAAACCTTTTAGAAATAGGTTCAGTGCCGTTATCATTGCAATGTGAAGTATTGAAAGGTATTGAAAACAACGGTGTCAATAATTTTGACCCCTACCTTTTTGAGAAAAAAAGTATTACTTGTTAAACAAAATCTCTTTCACTGAGAAATTGTACAGTATCAGTATAAAATAATATAATTTTCGCTCATCTTTATCAAGGGTGTCAATAATTTCGGAACCCACATCTTGTACATAAAACATGAGACATGTCGTTATCTACACGCATATAAAATATTGTTGAAACAACTGATTTTCAGGACAAACTTAAAATGAATTCGGGGGGTGACGACGACAAACCCACACAGACATGGACACAGAGAGTAATAGCTAATTGAGTGTGTGCAGTGATACCGTTATTGAGCGGGAGGATGGCTTTGCAGATAGCTTGATAGTAAGAATTGGAGTGTATGTGGCCTGATGGGATGTGACACTTTGCTGAATGGGAGGATGTGAAGGTCAGTGTCTGGGATGAATAACTCCTCATCCCACACGGGAACAGCACCTAGAGCTCTACCAGTGCCACCTGCCATGGAGGCTGTAACAGAGATTTCAAATCAAAATGTATTTGTTGCTCACACAGATTGGCAGATGTAGCGAAATAGTTTAGTTCCATGTATTTTTAATTTTACTAGGCAAGTCAGTTAAGAACAAATTCTTATTTTCAATGACGGCCTAGGAACAGTGGGTTAACTGCCTGTTCAGGGGCAGAACGACAGATTTTGTACCTTGTCAGCTCAGGGATTTGAACTTGCAACCTTTCGGTTACTTGTCCAATGCTCTAACCACTAGGCTACCCTGCCGCCCCGTCAGTGCAGTAAGTGTCTAACAGTACAATAATACAATTAAAATAATCCCCCCTCACAACAAAAGAAGGAAAAAGAAAATAAGAAATATTACAACCAGAAATGTCAGAGTCCGGAATATAAATATTTGATGCACTTGTACTGTCTCTGTCAGTGAGATGGTAGCAGGGTGAACAGGCCGTGGCTCGGGTGGCTAAGGTCTTTGATGATATTCTTGGGCTTTCTGTGACACCGGGTACTGTAGATGAATTGGAGAGCCCTGCAGTTGCTAGCGGTGGGGTTGCCATACCAGGTGGTGATACAGCCTGAAAGGAAGCTCTTGATGGTGCATCTGTAGAAGTTTGTGAGGGTCTTAGGGGCCAAGTCAAATTTATCTCATGAGGTTGAAGAGGCGCTGTTGTTTCTTCTTCACAATGGTGTCGGTGTGGAGGGACCATTTCAGGTCCTCAGTGATCCTCAGTGACCCTCTCAATTGCAACCCTGTCGATGTGGATGGGTGTGTGCAGTCTCTGCTGTTTTCTGTAGTCCATGATCACCTCCTTCGTTTTGTTGACAGAGGTTATTTACCTCACACCACTCCGCCAGGGCTCTGTTGTGGAAATTCTTACCCAGGGACACTCGAAGTCAATCTTAAATGAATCATTGTTTATTATCAGCACGCTGGAGAGGTTCCAACAAACTTGATGCACCATAGTCTGTCAGGAGCTCTACTGGGGCAGTCCCAACTATGCCTATACAACGTAGTTTCCAGAGATGTTACATAGGCATGGTTCGTAATCATATGTTCATAGTTCATAATCATATGTTCATAGTTCATAATCATATGTTCATAATCATATGTTCATAGTCATATGTTCATAATCATATGTTCATAGTCATATGTTCATAGTCATATGTTCATAGTCATATGTTCATAATCATATGTTCATAGTCATATGTTCATAGTCATATTCATATTCGGTTCCGGCATGTGTTTGGCACCATCTCCTATCTTAACTTAAATAACATATTCTGGCCGTTCTGCCAAATAGTCTATAGAAGGAGGTCATGACGTCCCCCCCTCATATCTTTACCAGACACAGACGGGAACCAAGGATTGTTAACGACACGATGGACAAAGTAACATTTTCTTTAGAGCTCTCACATCCTCCCTGTAGTCCAAACAAAGGATCCAGGTCAGGGAAGTCAAATTATATTATTTTGTACTGTTTACCCCTTTTTCGTGATATCCAATTGGTAGTTACAGTCTTGTCGCATCGCTGCAACTCCCGTACAGACTCGGGAGAAGCGAAGGTTGAGAGTCACACACAATCCTGCCAAGCTGCACTGCTTCTTGATACACTGCTCACTTAACCCAGAAGCCAGCTGCACCAATGTGTTGGAGGAAACACTATACAACTGGCAACTGTGTCAGCATGCATGCACCTGGCCCGCCACACGAGTCGCTAGAGCGCGATGGGACAAGGACATCCCAGCCGGCCAAACCCTCCCCTAGTCCAAATGACACTGGGCCAACTGTGCGTTGCCTCATGGGTCTCCCGGTCATGTGCGGCTGCGACACAGCCCGGGATCGAACCTGGATCTGTAGTGACGCCTCAAGCACTGCAATGCGGTGCCTTAGACTGCTGCGCCACTGGGGAGGCCCCTTAAAAACAATTCTAATAAATATAACTGTTGTACAATGGCTGAAGATACTCCAAACATTTTTGAATAATTTAAATCCATCAGATATTGACTGAATTATATTCAGGTTTTACATTTTTTTTCTTAGAATGCCCTCATATACATAGTTTCTAATGGTATCAGCTATGTTTAAAAAAATATTTTGTATTAAAATAAAGACAATTATATGTGCCTCATTTGCAAATGAACTGGGGTTATTTGCATATATGAATAGATTAACATAATGGGGTGCGAACAGGGCTGAAACCATCAAAACGTGCTATGTAGAGGCCTCCCTGCACTCCAGTGGCGGTCAGTGCCATTTAAGATTAGGAGGACGATTTTGTAATTTTTTAAGAGCATGTTCAAATTTCTATTCCAGCATATTGGTTGACTATCATTCATATCCCATCCACCTAGCTCAATGTAACATCAATAGGTTTATGCTTCTATTGTACATGATACTCAAATTTTCCCTATACCCATCATGAGGTTGCTACAACCTAGCCTTCAAATTAAAGTTTACAACGTAGGTGCACAGGTCAAGAAAATGTTTTGAATAATCAAGGTGACAGACAGTGACACATTCAATACCGCCTTGTACACTCTTGCCTGCATCAAAGCTGATCTAGGGTGGAATCATTCGTCCAAACAGTTGCAGGTGAGATTGGACAAATTCAGGTATGTTTATCCCCACTTCGTTCCGTTTGCTTCCGTTTAAGAAACGTTTTTCAACAGAATGGGCGGAATGAATACACCCCTGATCACCCGCAAACAGTTAGCTTTCATAGCAGCCACATACAAACATCATGATCACTTTGCTCTTTGTATAATTCCTTGTCACATCTACACACTCTCCTTCTCTCACCTTTTCCCTTCACTTGTGGACAGCTGTCTAAGACCAGGCAAAAAGAAACGTTCTAAACCAAACCTTCATACTATAACTGCTAACCGCTACACACAGCCTACATTGTTGTTACCATATTAGGTAACATCATCGTCTACACATAGTTACTAGAAGTAATGCGTTAGTAAACCCGCTATAATCATGCAGTACAGTGTACAGCAAAGCTTACCTTGACTTGGAAGAGTT
This sequence comes from Oncorhynchus keta, assembly GCF_023373465.1. NCBI lineage: Eukaryota > Metazoa > Chordata > Actinopteri > Salmoniformes > Salmonidae > Oncorhynchus > Oncorhynchus keta. The sequence goes on from NC_068431.1 coordinate 43,020,508, forward strand.
CCAGTGTTGGATTGCCTTAGCCAGCTAGATAACATAGCATCACTCTTTGTTTGAGTCTGGTGTTTGAGTAGGCCAAACTAGCTAGCTGCATTCACTGGCTAAGTAAGTGAAAGCCCAAAAAATGCATTGAAATATAACCATCTCTCTCTCTCTCTCTCTCTCTCTCTCTCTCTCTCTCTCTCTCTCTCTCTCTCTCTCTCTTGCTATTACTTCATTTTGAAGAAATACTGTACATTTGTTCAAAACTGTTAAACTATTGTCTTTGTCTCTCTTTGAGTCAACTACTCGCCACATTTTATGCACTGCAGTGCTAGCTAGTTGTAGCTCACACTTTCAGTACTAGATGAATTATCTGATCCTTTGATTGGGTGCACAACATGTCAGTTCATGCTGAAAGAGCTCTGATAGGGTGGAGGACGTCCTCCGGAAATTGTCATAATTACTATGTAAGTATAAAATTGTTACTTTTTTCAATTCCACAAAAAGGTTATCTTTCTTCTCTTTCTTGTTATGTAAGTGTCGAGACGATGCGTTAAATCCCTGATGAAGCTTCTTACAGATCCAACGGAAAGTCAATGTATTCCACTGAGCCCATATCAGCCATTACCATGGTGTATCTGACAGGTCAGTACAAACATTTTCATCAGTTGTAACGTTAACGGAATAAATGAATGGCACAAGCAAGAGTATCATCAGTTGCATCAGTAAAATGAAAGCAATCAATCCAGCGAGATTTAAGTGACAAGTGGATTTTGCACCCCTCAAACACAGGAAATAAATAGCTGAAAAAAATCGATCCTAAGGTGGGCAGGGCATGCGCGTTGCTAATTTACTGAGCAACTTCAGCTTCGCCTGCATGGTGGAGTTAGAGACAGTCACTTCCTGCTCCTCAGCGTTTATGCCTACTGTAAAAACAGGCCGCAAAACAAAATCAAATACAATTTTATTTGTCACATGCTTTGTAAACAACAGGTGTGGACTAACAGTGAAATGCTTACTTACGGGCCCTTCCCAACAATGCAGAGAGAAAGAAAATAGAGAAATAATAGAAAAGTAAAACATGTCATAATAAAAGTATTAACCTCTACAGGATCAGTATCCCCCCATGGGACGGTTGAGCTAATGTGTGCTATTGTGATTAGCATGAGGTTGTAAGTAACAAGAACATGTCCCAGGACATAGACATATCTGATATGGGCAGAAAGCTTACATTTTTGTTAATCTAACTGCACTGTCCAATTTACAGTAGCATTACAGTGAAATTATACCATACTGTTGTTTGAGGAAAGTGCACAGTTATGAACTTGAAAAGGTATTAATAAACCGATTAGGCACATTTGGGCAGACTTGACACAACATTTTGAACAGAAATGCAATGGTTCATTGTATCAGTCTAAAACTTTGCATATACAATGCTGCCATCTAGTGGCCAGAATCTAAATTGCACTTAAGCTGGAATAATACATTGTGGCCTTTCTCTTGCATTTCAAAGATAATGAAAACTAAAACGCATGTTTTTTCTTTGTATATATATATTTTTACAGATCTAATGTTTTATATTATCCTACATTAATTTCACATTTCCACAAACTTCAAAGTGTTTCCTTTCAAATGGTATCAAGAATGTGCATATCCTTGCTTCAGGTCCTGAGCTACAGGCAGTTCGATTTGGGTATGTCATTTTAGGCGAAAATTGAAAAAAAGGGTCCGATCCTTAGATACACAATGAGTAATGTTAACTTGGCTATATACAAGGGGTATCAGTACTGAGTCGATGTGCAGGGGTACGAGGAAATTGAGGTAGATATGTACATATACATGCAGCTAGGAATAAAGTGACGGATAGTAAACAGTAGCAGCAGCGTATGTGATAAGTCCAAAAGTTAGTACAAGCAGGGTCAATGCAGATAGTCCAGGTAGCTATTTGGTTAACAATTGAACTACCTATTTAGGAGTCTTATGTCTTGGGGGTAGAAGTTGTTCCGGGTCCTGTTTGTTCCAGACTTGGTGCATCGGTACCGTTTGACCTGCGGTAGCAGAGAGAACAGTTTTTGACTTGTTTTGAGTCTTTGACCATTTTTAGTACCTTCCTCTGACACCGCCTGGTATAGAGGTCCTGGATGGCAGGGAGTTCGGCCCCCTTTTTGAGGATCTGAGGGCCCATGCCAAATCTTTTCACATGTAGAACTGGGGAGAGGAAACATACTGATTATCAAGGACTGTAGTAATTGGCTGCTATGTTGGAATAGTTGACCTTTTTAGCCATTGTATCACAGTAACTCTGCTCAGGGTTGTAGTGAGAGATGGATCCAAAAGTTCATCTCATGTTATTTTGCCAGTGGCTGCCAAATGTTGATCTCTGAGAAACATAGAAAATGTACTGGTCTTGATTTCTCCTTCACCTGCAGAAAGGATACAATATAGCACCCCTGCTGAGACTGGCTCATTGTAGGTTTACTTTTCCTTTGACCTATCATGGAAAGGCAGATAGAGTTTTTCAGTTAGTTTCTGAACTATCCAGGGAGAAAAGCCAAACAACAATCTTTATCTCACTTCTTGACTCTCTTCCTTGACTGTGAGGATCATGAGGATTCTCTCAGAGAGCCTGTGAATTGTGTGGCCCTGACACTCAGAGAGGTAGAGGTAAGGGTTTCTGTTTGGCCCTGGTCAAGGGAGTTGAAGGAGTGGATTTGAGACTAATTTCATGGGGAGAGCGTGCAAGTTGTCTCTGTCATATATAACACTTCTGTGTCACGCAAACTCACACTGTGGGGATGAGAATCAATTGAGGTGGGAAGGTTGGTACAAATCCTATTCCTTTGTAAAGTCTCCCCTTTGGTAACCTCTATGTTCAGCATGGAATGCTCCTGTCCAGTGTATACTGTCAGTCCACCTGATCAAGTGAAAGACGTCTGCTCTAAGGAGGGAGTCCTCTGCATGAAATGGAGCTAGATAGGTCACCCTGAGTAAGGGCATCTGCTAGGCTAATAAATAGAGTGGGGTAATGCAATTATAAATGGCTGTGTTGGCTGACTTTCAAGTCTGTAAAAAGTACTGCCTTGTACCACTAACATTGATCAGGTGCTCTCTCCATCACATCTTTTTAATGTTACATAACGCTCTGAGACAGGGCTCAGCTGTCACGTTCTGACCTTTATTTCCTTTGTTTTGTCATTATTTAGTATGGTCAGGGCGTGAGTTGGGTGGGCAGTCTATGTTGTTTTTCTATGTTTTGGGGTATTTCTATGTTTCGGCCTAGTATGGTTCTCAATCAGAGGCAGGTGTCATTAGTTGTCTCTGATTGAGAATCATACTTAGGTAGCCTGGGTTTCACTGTGTGTTTGTGGGTGATTGTTCCTGTCTCTGCACCAGATAGGACTGTTTAGGTTTTCCATGTTTATTGTTTTGTAGTGTTCATGTGTACATTTACGTATTAAAAGAACCATGGACACTTACCACGCCTCATATTGGTCCTCTGATCCTTTTCGCCTCTCCTCTTCGGAAGAAGAGGAGGAAATCCCTTACATCAGCTCTATAAGTCGAGCTTTAGAGGCTATTTTCTTTTTTCTTTATCTTTATCTAAGGCAATCGTAATCAATATCGACCTTTATAGATAATATATTTTAGATACACATCCTTATAAGGGAAATACAGTAATTTTTGGGACAGTGAAGGATTTTTTATTCTTTGAGCTGTGTACTCCAGCACTTTGGATTTGAAATGATACAATGAAATGAGGTTAAAGTGAAGACTGCCAGCTTTCATTTGAGGGGATTTTTTACTGTTTCTAAACACTCCTACATTAATGTGGAGTGTACCATGATTATGGATAGTCCTGAATGAATCGTGAATAATGATGAGTGAGGAAGTTACAGATGCACAATTATCATATCCCCAGAAATGCTAACCTCCCCTGTTATTGTAATGGTGAGAGGTTAGCATGTCTTGGAGGTATGATATAAAATGCTAACCTCCCCTGTTATTGTAATGGTGAGAGGTTAGCATGTCTTGGAGGTATGATATTTGTGCGTCTGTAACTTTCTAACTCATCATTATTCAGGATTCATTCAGGACTATCCGTAACCATGGTAGCATCCACATGAATATAAAGTGTTTAGAAACATATTCTATTCTTATTTACAATAAAAGTGACTCCAAAATGACACAATACATTATTTACCATTCATTTCTATTGGGAACAAAATCATCGGAAACACAACCAAAACAAACAGTAAATGCATTCAACAAGTTTGTAGAGTCTTAAGCTCGGTGTAGTCATTGCGTGCTAGGAATATGGGACCAAATACTACACTTTTGACTACTTTAATACAAATATATTGTAAGTGAATTTGTCCCAAGGCTTTTGTTGCCCTAAAATATGGGGCTATGTACAAAGAGTGCTATAATTTCTAAACAGTTCGCCCAATAGGAATAAAAATACCCTCAAATTAAAGCTGACAGTATGCACTTAAACCCCATAGTCATTGTTTGATTTCAAATACAAACTTTTGGAGTATAGAACCAAAATAAGAAAAAATGCTTCTCTGTCACAATAATTACAGTGTGTTGTCTTCTCTTGATTCAAGGAACCCAATTGATGTGAGTTATTGGAGTAGGCCTCAAGCATCAAAATTAGCTTCCTCATAAAAATGTGATTAAAGCAAAAGTGCGTCTGTTTCACTCCAATAAGCTTAATCATATTAATCTACTTCAGAGAAAACATTGAAGCCTTTCAAGGGGGGATAATTATTATCACAAACTTCAAAATGTATGTTTTTTTATTCACGTTTTCCTTCTGATTAATTGATGACATTAGATACCAGACATGAAAGTAGACTTCAACTTTGCAATTGAACATCATAGTTTGCTGCAGAATGAAAGCTTCTTGGATTTATTTTGGGTGAAGGATAAGACTGAACATCTTATTGTGTCAATTAATTTCACTCACATTTACCACAATCCACCAAGTGGAACCACGGCTGTAATCTCTGCCACCAAGTGGATTGTGTCAAAAGTGTCAAAATGTAAGTAATTTCAAGATAATTACAATCTTGACAATGGCTTGATAAGTAACTGTCACGACTATCACCGAAGGTGGCTCCCCTTCCCGTCCGGGTTCCTTGTTTGGGGGTTTGGGTGGGGTTATTTAAGTTCAGTTGGCCCGCCTGTGTGTGTGCTGGCTTGTTTGCTGTTTTTGGTTCAGGAGTGTCCTTTCCATTTATGTCCGTTTACAGCGTGTGTACCGGTGTTGTACATTTGGGAGTGTTTCACGCCTGTGTTCGGCGTTACCCTCTTTTTGTTCGCTGTTGTTGGTCCGGAATAAATGGTTTTCCGAATCCTCTGCTCTCTGCGCCTGACTCCAAACCCATCACTCTTCTAAGCCTGACAGAAACACTTTAGCAGAACAACAAGAAGAAATATGGCATATTTAATATTGACACAATGATGGCCTCATTTCCACAGAATTGGGAAGATAATAACAGACCTCAGACTTTAGGAAAGCCTGTGTGTGTCTCTGGGTATCTGTGTACACACGCTGTATGTGTGTGTCTCTGGGTATCTGTGCACACACGCTGTATGTGTGTGTCTCTGGGTATCTGTGCACACACGCTGTATGTGTGTGTCTCTGGGTATCTGTGCACACACGCTGTATGTGTGTGTCTCTGGGTATCTGTGCACACACGCTGTATGTGTGTGTCTCTGGGTATCTGTGCACACACGCTGTATGTGTGTGTCTCTGGGTATCTGTGTACACACGCTGTATGTGTGTGTCTCTGGGTATCTGTGTACACACGCTGTATGTGTGTGTCTCTGGGTATCTGTGCACACACGCTGTATGTGTGTGTCTCTGGGTATCTGTGCACACACGCTGTATGTGTGTGTCTCTGGGTATCTGTGCACACACGCTGTATGTGTGTGTCTCTGGGTATCTGTGCACACACGCTGTATGTGTGTGTCTCTGGGTATCTGTGTACACACGCTGTATGTGTGTGTCTCTGGGTATCTGTGCACACACGCTGTATGTGTGTGTCTCTGGGTATCTGTGCACACACGCTGTATGTGTGTGTCTCTGGGTATCTGTGCACACACGCTGTATGTGTGTGTCTCTGGGTATCTGTGTACACACGCTGTATGTGTGTGTCTCTGGGTATCTGTGCACACACGCTGTATGTGTGTGTCTCTGGGTATCTGTGCACACACGCTGTATGTGTGTGTCTCTGGGTATCTGTGCACACACGCTGTATGTGTGTGTCTCTGGGTATCTGTGTACACACGCTGTATGTGTGTGTCTCTGGGTATCTGTGCACACACGCTGTATGTGTGTGTCTCTGGGTATAGTTTATCCGCCCTCATCAATCCACACACAATACCCCATAATGACAAAGCAAAAACAGGTTTTTTGAAATGTAAAAAAACTGAAATATCACATTTACATAGGTTTTCAGACCTTTTACTCAAAACATTGTTGAAGCACCTTTGGCAGAGATTACAGCCTTGAATCTTCTTGGGTATTTTAGGTTGGATGAGGAGCGTCACTGCACAGTTGTGTTCAGGTCTCTCCAGAGATGTTAGATCGGGATCAAGTCCGGGCTCTGGCTGGGGCACTCAAGGACATTCAGAGACTTGTCCTGAAGCCAATCCTGCATTGTCTTGGCTGTGTGCTTAGGGTCATTGTCCTGTTGGAAGATTAACCTTCACCCCAATCTGAGGTCCTGAGTGCTCTTGAGCAGGTTTTCATCAAGGATCTCTCTGTACTTTTCTCCGTTCATCTTTGCCTTGATCCTGACTCGTCTCCCAGTCCCTGCTGCTGAAAAACATCCCCACAGTATGATGCTGCCACCACCATGCTTCACTGTAGGGAAGGTGTCAGGTTTCCTCTAGACATGACACTTGGCATTCAGGCCAAAGAGTTCCATCTTGCTTTCATCAGACCAGATAATATAGTTTCTCATGGTCTGAGAGTCTTTAGTTGCCTTTTGGCAAACTCCAAGCCGGCTGTCATGTGCCTTTTACTGAGGAGTGGATTGTGTGTGGTCACTACCATAAAGGCCTGATTGGTGAAGTGCTGCAGAGATGGTTATCCTTCTGGAAGGTTCTCACTGTCATGCCTTGATCTGTTTCACCTGTCCATGTGATTGTCTCCAACTCCTCCAGGTGTCGCTTATTTTCCCTGGTGTATTATCTCTGTGTTTCCTGTTTCTCTGTGCCAGTTCGTCTTGTATGTTTCCAAGTCAGCCAGCGGTCTTCCCGTTCTCCTGCTTTTTGCGTTCTCCTTTTTCTAGTCCTCCCGGTTTTGACCCTTGCCTGTTTCTGGACTCTGCACCCGCCTGCCTGACCATTCTGCCTGCCTTGACCACAAGCCTCTCTGCCACTCTGTACCTCCTGGAGTCTGATCTGGTTTTGACCTTTTTGCCTGTCCACGACCATTCTCTTGCCTTCCCCTTTGGATTAATAAACATTGTAAGACTCCAACCATCTGCCTCCTGTGTCTGCATTTGGGTTTCGCCGTATGCCTTGATACTCACATCTTCACAGAGAAACTCTGGACCTCTGTCAGAGTGACCATTGGGTTCTTGGTTACCTCCCTGACCAAGGCCCTTCTCCTCGATTGCTCAGTTTGGCTGGGCGGCCAGTTCTAGGAAGAGTCTTGGTGGTTCCAAACTTCCATTTAAGAATGATGGAGACCACTGTGTTCTTGGGGACTTTCGATGCTGCAGAAATAGTTTGGTACCCTTGCCCAGATCTGTGCTTGTGTGGAATTGTTTTGTGTTACGTGTTTTATGTGATGCGCCAGGCTGGTTTTCCATGTTCCGTGTTTATTTCACAAAGTATGTTTACTTGGAATGAGACCAAGGTTGCAGCATGGTAAGCGTACATCTTACTTTAGTTTGATGAACACCAAAAAAAAGAAGATAAACGTATGTAACGTTCTGCAGGCTACACAGTAACTGTACAAAAACAAGATCCCACAAACTCAGGTGGAAAACAGGCTGCCTAAGTATGATCCCCAATCAGAGACAACAATAGACAGCTGCCTCTGATTGGGAACCATACCCGGCCAACAAAGAAATAGAACACATAGATTTGCACACCCAAGTCACACCCTGACCTAACCAAATAGAGAATAAAAAAAGACTAAGGTCAGGGCATGACAGTGACCTAACCCTAACCTTTTAACCCACTGTTCCTAGGCCGTCATTGAAAATAAGAATTTGTTCTTAAACTGACTTGCCTAGTAAAATAAAGGTAAAAAAAAAAAAAAAAATTGCTACGTAGCTATCTCCAGCTGGATAACATTAGCCACTAGCAATTACATTCAAGACAAAGTGTTGGCATTGGTGAGCTACTATTTACATCAAAGAAGCAGAAACCATATAAATGAATGTGAAAAACTGTAGTCACGCGAGCGTTGTTATATTTTTCCATTGACTAATGCAGTACATAATGGAATAATACTAGTACCCACATAATGGAGTAATACCCACAAGGATGGGGTTACGACTCGAGAAGATAGCTTTGAAGTGGGACCGGTCCTATTGAAGTATGTCTAGTGTATGCGGTGCTCATTTCAACATGGAGGACTTCCTGGAGGAATTTAAAGGCTTAGTATAACCGGTGGAAGGCAGGATTCGGAATGAAATGCTGACTGGAATCAGGCACTGTGCCTAGCGTGAAACCTGACACCCCTGTTTCCTGCCGACTCACTGGTACATTGTGAGTGTCAGTAGTGATTGAGACAAACCGGGTAAATTCAATGTGGGTTTACCCCACTATATCGCCTAAGGAAACAGCCTCTACCTCTTAAGGCCTCTCCTTGGCTCTTCTTTGGTAGCTAACTAAGCCGTCAATCGCTAATTCTCCGCTCTCTACTCTTTATAACTGCAGTTTTTTGTGTGTTCTGTGGGTTCCTGCCTGTGCTAGACTAGTTCTCTGGCTTACTATTTACCTCTGTCGATTGTGGTGGTTGGCTAGCAAGGCTAGTTAGCTGGCTAGACTACCTAGCAGGCTAAAATAACTAACTTCAGCTGGCTGGCTTGCTGGCTGAGATAGCTGCATATACCAGTAACATAATTTGATTACTGGTTAGATGGCGTTATGTATTTCCAAAATGTTGGTTTACTTTAATATAGCTGTAAACTAGGTGTCGATAGCAACTGGCTAACTCATGCAGTGCTACTGAAATTATTTTCCAATCGTTTAGTTCTGAACATATTTCTTTTGTTTTGTTCCGTTCAACTGTTTTCTGACCAGAAAAATTAAGTTCTCAACCGGTTCAACCCCCCCAATGTTTTTTAGCTCAACATTAAATTACTTCAACAATCATGCAGTGCGGGTAGAGCAGCTTGCTATGGAGCGGGCAAGCTATAGCACAGTGAGTTGTTTACATGCGTGAAGGAAAGATGGCGTGAGATGCTACTGAAACTTTGCTGTTGGGAGAGAGCGAGAGAGGGTGGAGGAGGAGGCTTGGCTTGAAGCGCTGGGGATCTTGTGATGACATGCATTATCTGAATTAGGCTCACAGTATTATACCTACAGAGGACAGGCTTCTATGCAGGAACTTTGAATGTCTTTGAACTTCAGAGTTGGTTTAATGTTGGACCAGAGAAGCTAGCTAGCTAACAAGCTTGTGTGTGCAGAGTGTCACCAGAATTAAAAACACGTAGTTAATAAATCCAATGTGAAATGTGATAAATATAGTATCCCTAACTAGCATTGACATTTTTTATTCATTCTTCTCTAATTGAAAATCTCTCTCCTTATCTTCTGAATCAAGCTTGAAACATCAGTAGACTACAGCTATGCTTCGGAGGGGATAGGGCAGGTAGCCTACACGCACACACACTGGCAAAGCTTTTCAGCTGGCAAGCAGAAGCTGGAAGAAGTTTCTGGTTGACAGAGGGAGGAATTGAGTAGGCACTTTGTTGCGTTTTTTTGTGGGACTTTAAAAAAATGCTGGTAAAAGAACATTATTAAGCTGTTCCCCTGCTTGTAAAATAACAGTTCTGTTCCGGAAGAGTATAGATCACTTTCGTTCCGAGTTCTGATTCTGTTCTTTGAAAAGTATTGTTATTTCCCGGTTTCCGGTTCCAACCCCTGGTGCTAACATAACCTTAGCAGGCTAGTTGGCTAGCAACCTTGTAAGCTGATATGTAACCATAAATTCATAAAGTATTTGCTTTTAAGTTTGTTGAACATTTTATTGAAACCAGTCGTCATGAATGCAAATCATGGGGTTTAAATTGAAGTGATACATTTGAAGTTATTTCTGTTGAAGTTAACATGATAGGGAATAGGCTGGCTTGCCGGGTCTTCCATATTACATATCACACCCTGCAAAAAAAAAATCAGACATGACTTTGTCATTCTTCGGAATTCTGATCGGTTTAATGTAATAACACAAAAAAATTGAAAAGTGAGATGTAACTTTGCATTGGGACTTTGGATACATACACGTATACTAATGCAAATCCATATTTTGCAATTGCTTAAGCTTATGCTACCTGCTCTTTAAGGTTGCATTCATGACATGTCAGCACTAGGAAATCTCAAAGTTAGAAAGATGATACCCCTGTTTGTTTCCTACTTGGAAAGTATCAGAATAAACCAATAGGAAGCTCTACGCAAATAACCTACATTACTTTCAGCCTCTTTTTCTTTTAGATCTAAACCTTCATGTTGAGCATCCAACATTTTGTTTACATCATACAGCTATCAGAACTGCTACCATTAAATGGTCAAGGCCAAAGTGAAGAGGAACTAAATGAATTGGGAACCTACAACCCTCTGCCATAAAGTCTGTGTGCATTTGTGTTAGCAGTACACTGTTTTTGTAAGAGTAAGATTGATGACCACACTTCAATGTCTGTGAGTGTGGCACTAAATCTGGTACCCAATTTATACTTACCTGTGGCCTCTTATTGTTTCTAGTGCTGCCACATTCCATCAACACGGGGAGGAATATTCTCCTCACCAAGGAGCTCACACTCGACTCAATGTTGCAATTGCAAAATCAACTACGTACTTACCGCACCTGACTAACTAGCCATTTAAAATGTTTTTTTTTTATTATGGTTACTGTAGTGTGCACACATTCATTTTTCACAGCTGTCACTCATCCTGTGTCCAAGCAACCTTGATTTGGTTGTAAAATTATTTTTGATTCCATTTCGTTTCAATTATCATTATTAATATTAATTTAAGTTTATTTTCTATATATATCTGAACGCTGTCCAATTTGTACAACACAGAGCAGCTTCTAGCATAGTCAAAATAGAAATAAAAACAAAGTACATCTGTGCTCCCATTTGTCTTTGAACGTTTAGCTTGTAAAACGTTAAACTCACCATGTGAGACAAACACATTAATAACTGTTTTATAACACCTCAAATGAATGTCACTTTATTTAAGGTGTCTGTGCACACTCAGCATATGACATGTTTTACACGGTTTACTGAATAAACCGTGTAAACATTCACAGTGCATGGTGGGAAAAGTATGTGAACCCTCCATTGGCAGCAATAACCTCAACCAAACGTTTCTGTAGTTGGCATCAGACCTGCACAACGGTCAGGAGGAATTTTGGACCATTCCTCTTTACAAAACTTTTTCAGTTCAGCAATATTCTTGGGATGTCTGGTGAAAACCGCTCTCGAGGTCATGCCACGGCATCTCAATCGGGTTGAGGTCAGGACTCCAGAAGGTGTATTATCTTCTGTTGAAGCCATTTTGTTGTTGATTTACTCCTGTTACATCACCCAACTTCTGTTGAGCTTCAATTGGCGGACAGATAGCCTTACATTCTCCAGCAAAATGTCTTGATAAACATGGGAATTCATTTTTCTGTCGCTGATGGCAAGCTGTCCAGGCCATGAGGCAGCAAAGCAGACCCAAACCATGATGCTCCCTCCACCATATTTCACAGTTGGGATGAGGTTTTGATGTTGGTGTGCTGTGCCTTTTTTTCTCCACACATAGTGTTGTCTGTTCCTTCCAAACAACTCAACTGTAGTTTAATCTGCTCTTTTGCGAACTTCAGGTGTGCAGCAATGTTTTTTTTGGACAGCAGTGGCTTCTTCCCATGAACACCATTCTTGTTTAGTGTTATTGTAGACTCATCAATAGAGATGTCAGCATGTTCCAGAGATTTCTATAAGTCTTTATAAGTCTTTAGCTGACACTCTAGGATTCTTCTTAACCTCATTGAGCATTCTGCACTGTGCGCTTGCAGTCATTTTTGTAGGACGGACACTCCTAGGGGGAGCAGCAGCAGTGCTGAACTTTCTCCATTTATAGACCATTTGTCTGGCGACCTTGGTTACCGTGCACCTGGCGACCTTGGTTAGCATGCACTGCACCCGGCCGGAGTCACTGGTGCGCAATGAGATAACCCGGACGATGCTAGGCCAATTGTGCGTCGCCCCACAGACCTCACAGTCTCGGCCGGCTGCGACAGAGCCTGGGCGCGAACCCAGAGTCTCTGCTGGCACAGCTAGCGCTGCGATGCAGTGCCCTAGACCACTGCGCCACCTGGGAGGCCCTCCTCTGACTACTTATTGTCACTAATCATTTGCATCCAAAACAATATACAGTGCAAGCTGAACTTCGAGTGCATGCCGATCATAATCAGAGAGGTGATTAATCACCTATATACTTAATTAAGTTGAGGAACAACAGCATATCCTCCATTCTCTTTTCTTCTGGCTATTGTCACAGTAGCACCAAAAGGTGTTCAGATGAACTATGACACTGTGAAGGTCAGGGAGGTAACAGCCAGCTCAATGTGTTTTTAATTGTCTCATTTAGTTAGTTAATGAGCTTTGTATTAAAGCTGAAGAGGCACAGAGAGCATCCAAGAGGCCTCCAATGAATGATGTTGTTGTTTGGCTATCTAAAGGAGATACTCATCAATACCAACCTTAATTCATCAACAAGAAAGCATGAACTTAAAATAGTACACTACACTCATCAAGTGCATTACTATTTAGGAAAAACAAAGGATAGGGTAATAGCACACAATAGAGAGAAAGAGAGAGTGAGATAGATAAGTAGATGAATTTGAATACCTTGACGGATGGATAGAGGGATAGACAGAGAGACATGATGGATGAATGGTTTGACAGATGAAAACAAAGAGTTATAGAGTGATGGATGGGGTGATGGTAAAAATGGAGATATTGTTAGATAAATAAGATACTGTAAGGGTGATGGATATCCATAGTTATGGCGGTGACATTACCAAAGGTGGGAGAGGCAGGGGCAGGGGCAGGGGCAGGGGCAGGGGCAGGGGCACACACAAGCACACTGTTGTATTTCACTTCTCTGTGTTTGGTAACGATGACACATGACCACGTAGGCCACACAGACAATGGCTGTACTTTAGTATCATCCAATAACACATGCTAGATGTCAGATATTTGAGTTTGCACTGCTTGTGGATGTCAAACACATTGAATATAGTGGTTCTCTAGTCTAGGCAGCAGAATATCGTCTGTGCCAGTGATGTTGGTGGTCCGCTCATGTAAAGCCTGTGGGGTCTTATTCTTCACCACTGGGACGGCACCCTGACGTAATGTCTGAGTGCCCAGTGATCCTTGGTGTCTCTCTGCAGCTCTCTGTGTTCCCTTACATGATGTGACTGACCAGTTATCAAGAGAATGTGATGAGTGTACAGTGGAAAAATGCCAATGAGCCTCTGCATAAGAAGCCTGGGTGGTGGGGTTAGATAAGGATAAGGACGGATAAGACACATGAACATTGCATGTAAACAGTCCAAGCCAATTCCAGGCTAGGTTAGCTGAAGAAGGGGGAGGGTGGTGGTGGTGGTGGTGGTGGTGGGGTGGAAGACTCCGCAGTCTACACCCTGGTACGGGGTAGACTTAGCTAAGCTTGTCCGTCAGTTCTCTGGTCTCGCCTTGTTTTCATTCAATACCACTACATCGCTGCCTGATGGCATGTATGGATTTCTGTCTGTTCGTCCATCCACTTTGAATGCTAATGTATTCACAGCTATGACATCGCCTGTCTGTAATGCACATATCTATTTATTGGCTGCAGTGGTAACCCTTTTTCAGCCTGTAGGTCCTGTGGCGGTGGACTATGGGAAAATTCTGTATGTCATAGGTGTGTTGGTAGGAGGGCACAGAGCTTAGGCACAATAGATGAAGCTGAGCATTCATAGTACATGGTGTAGCAGTGGCTACAGATGAGAGTAATACTGTTGGTTGAAGCTGTCTAAATCACTGTAATTGGTTGGATGAGTCCGGCTCTGTCTCTATGTGTGCCTGACTCAGTCGTCAACACAGTTGGTATTCATGCCACCCAGTGGGCTGTGTACTTATTCAGGAAATACATTTGAATAAATCTCCAATAGATCACAACTCCCTCAAGGTCTCCGGCTGAGACGCAGCAGCAGCAATCTCCAGAGCCTCCACTTCCAACAGGGCCAGGAAATTATTTCTCCTCACTTTTTGTTGAGAAAATATATAATAAGCTCCTTGAGATGGGAGATCTCACATTCCGTAAAAATTTTATCTCCCGAAAGACAAACATGCCCTGGGTGCTTTTGAATTGGTTATGTTCAGTATTTTTGAACTGTCATTGTTGTTCATTTATACTAGTGCTAAGAATGACTCAAGGTTGAACCTTTTGCCATACAGACAGAGAACCCTCACCTCCACTCTCCCCTGTTGCCCTCCTTTTAGTCATTAGCCTTAAACCTGATTCCAGACAGTTTTGTTAGGTGAAAACAGCCAGAAATCGATGAGTTTGTCACCTGAGTGATATCCTATGCAGAGCATGTGGAATGGTCTAGCTGTGCTGCAGGTGCAGAGCTATGTCTGAGAGGAATAATCCCACAAAAACAATATGGGTGCTTTGTTCAGAGTTAACTCTGTAACACTGATATGACTCTATATGCATATTTAGACATGGAATCACTGGCCACTTTAATAATGGAACCCTAGTCACTTTAATAGTGTTTACGTACTGCTTTACTCATCTCATATGCATATACTGTATCCTCTTCTACTGTATTTTAGTCACTGCCTCTCCGACATTGCTCATCCTAATATTTATATATTTCTTGATTCCATTCTTTTACTTTTAGATCTGTGTGTATTGTTGTGAATTGTTTGATACTACTGCGATGTTGGAGCTGGGAACACAAGCATTTCGCAACACCGCAATAACTTCTCCTAAATAATATGTGTATGTGACCAATAACATGATTTGATTTAATATGAAGGTCTAGAGTGCCTAATGGATACAGTAGGGATATACAGTATAAAAACACACAACAGTGCACTTACTCCTGCATGCAAGCTTCCACACAGAAACACACATATACGCAAACATGCATGTACTTGTTTTTTTATGTTAAAGGTTATGCCTCTCTCTACTCTAGAGCTTCCATGTATAGTAGTTGCTAATGAGAGTTTGTTCTGTGACACCACAGCTCTCCTGATCTATTTCCCCACCTGACCTCTGACCTGACCTCTCCAAAAAGGTAATCAGCTCCCCGATGGAGGATGTGCCTTAAGAGGCTTTCCTCCAAGACACCCATTGATCAGACACACATTAATCACTCTGTGTGTGGAGGAACACACCCTTCCTATGGTAAACCCATCATATGTTTTTTTATGAGAGGGGAGGTTGACCTCTAAGCTGAGCGATTTGTTAAAAGCATTTGACACACAAAATTCAGGAAACAAGGGGGAACACAACTGACAGATAAACGCAGTGATGATGAGTTAGCAGCAGGGAGTGAATGGAGCTGGGGGTGTGTGTGTGAGAGACAGAGACCGAAAGAAAGAGCTTGTGTGAGGAAGATGTGCGTTTGGCTTGAGAGGGTGGGGGTGGTAGGACCATAAAACAATATTAACCCCATCAAAGGTAACTGAGTGTGTTTAAAGGTCTTTGGGAAGCATTGTTCCATGTTAACGATCTGTTAAGCAATGATGTGGTGACGATGGGGATGGTGAGAGGGGGCGGTCCTGGAGCACTCCTTCATCCCCCTCATGGTTTTAATTAACCTCTAAAAGTCTAAGGAGGGGGGGGGTTCTACTAACATATAGAATTGTTTTTAAGGACATACGATGGATCATTTGGCTATTTGTATTTATTTTTTATATGATCAAATATAGAATTTGGGCTTTACTACTATAGCTCACTGAAACACATTGAATAACACACTCATAAATGGAAAACAGACAATCCCAAAAATTATTATAAGGAATAAGGTCCTATATCTAGCCTCTTTTTGTGTTGGCACAAAACGATCTCCCTACTTCCATTAATTTTTTATACCGGTACCAGGTTACCTTCAGACGACTCCCGTGACAGTTGTGGGGGTTGTAGAGCAAAACAGAGAGAGGCTCCCCTTTCCGTAGCGGAGTCATATTAGTTTGTTGCCCAAACGGTTGGGACGCTACAGACAGAAGTTGGCACATCGGCGGTACCGTCTTCAGACTGGTCCCGTGGGGCTTGTTGGGGTCGTAGAGCACCATCATGTAGGTGAGTCTCATGTTTCCATAGAGGGGTCATATTACTTAGTAGGCCAAACCATTCGAACGCTACAGACGTTGTCATGAGAAGACGGATTTTCAGGATTCTTCCTCGTCTGACAAACAGCGCTATAGCCCTGCACTTTCCACCGCAGAGGCAGAAGGCCTACATAGGCCTACATAGGTGGATGCGATGGATTTTATTTTACCTTTATTTTACTAGGCAAGTCAGTTAAGAACAAATTCTTATTTTCAATGATGGCCTAGGAACAGTGGGTTAACTGCCTGTTCAGGGGCAGGACGACAGATTTTGTACCTTGTCAGCTCGGGGATTTGAACTTGCAACCTTTTGGTTACTAGTCCAATGCTCTAACCTCTAGGCTACCCTGCCGCCCCGAGAAACCGCCCGTGCAAAAAACAGATATCTCTAGCTTAAACTGATGGATTTCCATGGGAATGTTGTTATTATGTTAATTTAATTGACTCATGGGTGTCAATAGACTCTTAAGGATGACCGCACTGGATCCTCTGTGTTTTCCCACCTAACGACCCCTCATTTTACACGATTTAACCTCATGAATAACAAACACATCCCCTCATTACTAGCGTATAAATTCATACAGGGTACACTTCGATTTTGTCTTATCTTGATTTTTGTCCAGCTATGTGGTCAAATGCTGCAAAGAAAGACCTAGTTAAGCTGCAACTGGCCCAGAACAGAGCGGCACTTCTTGCTCTTCATTGTAATCAGAGGTCTAATATAAATACTATGCATGTCAGCCTCTCTTAGCTAAGAGTTGAGGAGAGACTGACTGCATCACTTCTTCTTTTTACAAGAAACATTAATGTGTTAAAAATTCCAAATTGTTTGCATAGTCAACTTACACACAGCTCTGACACACACAGTTACCCCACCAGACATGCCACCAGGGGTCTTTTCATAGTCCCCAAATCCAGAACAATGTAAGAAAGTATACAGTATTATATAAAGCCATTATTGCATGGAACTCCCTTCCATCTCATATTGCTCAAATAAACAGCAAGGTTGCTTCTCTGTGATGTCTTAAGTTCACAATTGAATGAGAAAATACAGTACACTTCCCCACAAAAACATGTCATTATCCTGTCAGACAGCTGTCTGCTAGTGTATTTGTTACTGTACTGTATTAATGGTCTGAGATAACAGAACAGCTACGCAGACATTTCAGTACTTTCGCAGATGCTCTTTTCCAGAGCAACCACATACATTTTCATACTATTCCCCCGTGGGAATTTAACCCACAACCCAAGTGTTGCAAGTGCTATGCTCTACCAACTGAGCTATATGGCGACGCCAGGACAGCGGAGTCAATCACCACCTTCCGGAGACACCTGAAACCCCACCTCTTTAAGGAATACCTAGGATAGGATAAGTAATCCTCCTCACCCCCCCCTTAAGATTTAGATGCACTATTGTAAAGTGACTATTCTACTGGATGCCATAAGGTGAATGCACCAATTTGTAAGTCGCTCTGGATAAGAGCGTCTGCTAAATGACTTAAATGTAAATATGGGACCAAGTATGTTAGTTGTTCTGACATACAGTACAATATAACACAACCTGGTCTCAGTATTAAACCCTCCACAGAGCCCATGGCTTTCTCTGGTGCAGTTCCACACTGTTTTTTTTTGGAGATTAGCATGTAATCTTGTCAGCAAGGGCCTAGATCTGCTCCTTTTGAAGTGGAAATGTGGGGGCCATACCTGGCTAGCTTTCTCACTGAGTAAATTGTCTTCCTTTAGCAGAGACACTGACTGATCTCCCTCTCGCTCCCGTGCCTGCGCTCACCACTGATGGATAACGAGTCGCTGTATAAAATGTGTAGAACTGGCC
Source organism: Oncorhynchus keta (assembly GCF_023373465.1). Taxonomy (NCBI): domain Eukaryota; kingdom Metazoa; phylum Chordata; class Actinopteri; order Salmoniformes; family Salmonidae; genus Oncorhynchus; species Oncorhynchus keta. The sequence goes on from NC_068431.1 coordinate 43,038,883, forward strand.
GATAAGATCAAGGGGTCGAATCTCCAGCAGGTCACCAGGGAGATTTGCACCTATCAGAGGTGACTGCAGTCTCAGAATATTGATTGAGGGAAGCAGGAAGTTAATTTGTCTAAAGAAGATTGTGTATTTGTATGGAAAGAGGAATCGGAAAGGCAAATATCACACAATCCAGGTCAGATTACATAAATGTGAATGATTGAATATGAAACTGTGCATGTGCATGCATGTGTACGTGCACACTTATCTGTAGCCTTGCCACTTGTCTGAAGACCTCTGTTGTTTTACCCTGTTTGATTTGATGCTTAATCACTGGACTAATGCACAAGACTGCTCATCCCTGTGTCCTCAAACTCAAATGTCAATTACACAGTGACTCTGATATGAGGTTCAATTTAACAGCTTCAAAATAATGGCCATCTCCGCCTCGCTCTATCTCTACCTCCTCATTCCCGCTCTCTCACTTTTATTCATACTAATGTGATATTATCAGGCATAAGAGGGATTTGAGGATAATATCGCCGGACATCCTTTGTAAGAGCTTTACTGAAAATGTGAAAAATGTTTATAGCCAATTTGACTATACCTTCTCTGTAGAGTAATTGATTGAAAATTACGCATAGACTGAGAGGCTACACTGACTTGATAAGTTTGACTGTCCAAGTACCAGAACACAAAGTATGTACATGTTCCGATCAATCCACCATCTCTGGCAAGAGACAGAGAAAGACAGCCAGGACAAAGGGGGGTCTCCTGGGACTCCCTGGTCAGATTACGACTCTATCCCCCCAGGGAAACCCAGCAGACATTACACCACACTGAGGTGACAGGACAGGACTAGTGTTCAGACTCAAAACACATCAACTCTCACCTCCTACACAACACAGGGGGTTTGGGTGAATGGCCAAAGAGTGGCAGTGACGGGAACCCATTACGATTAGCTACTGCCCTCCACTGTATCTAACAACAGTATGTCTAGTAATTTCCATACTGGCTTGTAGGTTCAGCATCTCCCACGGCTGTGTTGCTCTTATCATCCACATCTCCAATCCGTCATGACTATTAGTCTGAGTGTGAATGAGGAGAGTAATTACATTAAGATGTGTATGTAACAAAAGAATGCAGAATGTAATTATGCTATTCATTCAAAATCTCCTCCATTTCGTTACTTTGCTTTATTGTGGGCCCCTTTCTCTTTCATACCTTCATACATCCTGATTTGCAGTAGCAGCCCCTCTCTCCAGTAGGGACTATCTCGCCTCTCTCTGTTTCTCCCCTCCTCAACAGGCTGTGACCCGTGTCTCTCCTGCTCCGCAGTGAAACCATGATGCAATATTAACGAGCCTGGGGAGAGAGCGCTTTGTTCCACTCCTCAGCCTTTAGGATAGAAACACAGTGGATAAAACTCCCCCTTTATGATAGAAACACATTGAATAAAACTCCCCCTTTAGGATAGAAACACAGTGAATAAAAGTCCTCCTTTAGGATAGAAACACATTGAATAAAACTCCTCCTTTAGGATAGAAACACATTGAATAAAACTCCTCCTTTAGGATAGAAACACATTGAATAAAACTCCTCCTTTAGGATAGAAACACATTGAATAAAACTCCTCCTTTATGATAGAAACACATTGAATAAAACTCCTCCTTTAGGATAGAAACACATTGAATAAAACTCCTCCTTCAGGATAGAAACACATTGAATAAAACTCCTCCTTTAGGATATAAATACAATGAATACAACTCTTATTTTAGGATAGAAACACATTGAATAAAATTCCTCTGAGTATTAGCATTTTAATGATCACTTGCAGCTTTTATTATTTTTCATTTGCGACTGTGACAGGTTATGTGAAAAATCTTGGTGTGGCAGCACAGTGTTCCTTTGCTGGTGTGGCAACAAGGGAAGGATATAGGAACAGCATGGTTTTTGTCATGTAACGTGTTTACTGAATGTAGAACAGCGCACCAAATGATATACATATTCAAGGATTAGATTGCAAAGTCCCCCATGTGATTGTGTTTAGATTTAGATGAGCTTGAGGAACGAAAGAAGCAGAGACTGCCGTGTGCACACCGGTGGACGGATAGAGTATGACAATCGTTTGTCACTGTGAATATTAAAAACAGGAGGGAAGAAATGTACTGATCATTTTTAAGTGACATCAAAACACTATACATACCAATGAGCACATTCATGGATGAATAGTGAATCCCTTGTATTTTACTCAGAGATGGACATATTACCCATGGCACAGTACATATAACTTGTGGCATTGAGATCAGGCATATCAACTAACAAAATAATGTCTACGATCCCACCTCACTAACATCCCAGACACACCACAAACAGACTTTGGTTGGGTAGGAGAAGAGTCCAATCATAACTGCAAATGATCTGCCTCCAAATTGTCGAAGATACTATTCATTATAATAGGGATGAGTTCATAAGACGTTTTTTTTTTCTCCCTCAGACAAACGGAAAACCGAGAATGCAATAATGAAGGAGAGGATGAGAGAGAAAGATGGAAGTACAGAGTGAGTGAGAGAGACGGAGGAGTGGAGAAGGGGAAATAAATGTTCATTACTTCACCCATATCGCAAATAGCTCTTGGGTATAACTGTTAAATTACAGGAGTGTTCTTTTCCACCTATTTCCCCTGGGGATTGTGGGTATTGATAAGGAAATCCTGATAAACAGAGCAGAGCAGAGAGGAAATGGAGAAAAGAGGAGAAGAAATAGCAATCAGCCTCCGTAGAATTACACATTTATCTCGCAAACAGAGCAGCACTCTAAGAACCACAAACCTTCTTTTTTAAAAAACTCTTGCCAAGGACGGTGAAATATTGTCTTTCCAAAAGATTATTGACATGGAATCATTTAAACTGCTATTTCAACAATAGGGAAAAACGGTCAAGAACAGACTCTCCACTTGTTTCTGTTTCCCTCCAGTTTATATCCACTCTCTGTTCTCACTTTTTATGTGCTGTTTATCTGTTGCCAATTGTCAGTGTTGGATCTCTCTTGGGGCAGCAGGCTATCACATGCCATGGTTTTCCCACAGACCCCTCTCATGCTCTTTCTTCTCCATGTTCACTGACACCCTCCTGTGGAGTGTTTGACATGCCCGGACCCCCAACGGCCTCAGCTTCAGTGACTGAAGCCACTCTCTCTCCTCCCCACTCTCCCCTCTCCTCCCCTCTCCCTAACTCTCACATCTCCCGCCATCAAAGACAGGCATCTCAGTAGTGGAGCACTCCCTGACCGTGCCCAGCCTTTCACACAGACCACCAGTAAAATAGGCACCGATTCTCCTGTGGGGCACTGGGTCTGGCTGGCTGCTGGTGAGTCACTGTAGAATATGATAATAATGCATAACGAAAAGAGAGGGGCATATTGCCTGAGAGTGGCAATGGTTGTCTGTGAAAGTTCTAGATCCAGTACACATGTGCATATCAAGTCAGGATTCGGCCATAATCAGACCATAGTGGGACTATCCTTCAATGGGAGACCTGGCTCAAAGTTTGTCGCTATTGCTAGTAATATCGGAATCATAACAATTATCAATTAGATTATTTGCCAATAAACAAATGGCTCCCTGAAATTATAACATTCCAATATCTCGGAGAGAGAAATTTGGTCCAGATGACCTCAGAACAAATTGGTCTCGATAGCAGGACAAGAACGATTCAGCACCTCCCTCACAGTATTAGGAGCACTTTCTCTGTTGAATTGCTAGCCCATCACAGTCGAGATGATATGTGTTAAAGGTTTGATAGAACAGGACATTCTATCTTGTCTAGAAGATTATTGCCATTGTAAATACTCTAAAGAGCCAAAGACCATGGACATTTTTGTGTTCAAACTATAAAACAACCCACTGGGCACAGACATCAGTTCAACATGTATTTTTTATTTACATTTGATTGAGTTGTCAACTAAATATGTCACTGTTTCATTGGATTTAGGTTAAAAGTTGGGCGAAAAAAAGTTTTTCAAGTTGATTCAACGTCATTACATACATTATTTTGTTCAAATTTTGTGGAAACAACCACTAGTTTTTGCCTAGTGGGAAGGTTGCAACTGATTCAGTAGATACTTCAGCTAGAATTTGACACTTTCAATTCCATAGAATGCACACTACAAAATTGTTTGATAATTAGGTTGGCCAAGGTCTTTGCAGGCCTCCCATTGAAACCCGAAGAAGGTACAGAGATGCCGAAACATTGGTGATTTACCCAATACATTACTGGGAGTTTATATACAGTATATAGTGTGTCACTCTTTATTTGTATTGCTTATAGTTTATTCGTCGTTAGTCAGCACCTCTAAATAAAATAATTTTCTCTGGGTGTGCACCAGCTCATGTTTTTTTATGCCATTGAAACCTGACATAAAATACCGGTCTGTTCTTTTGGTAAATGTACGAGTATGCACGTGCTCACAGGGGATATATTCAGTAGATGTCTGTAGTGTTGTTCTATTTCCGCCTCCTCTCCTGTTCTCCATTCTTCCTTTTCTGACCTTGACCTGTTCTCTCCATCCATATTCCCTCTCTCCTTCAGTCGGGGGATACTTTGAGAAGCACAATACAGCCCTGACCCCCTATCTTCACAAACCTCCTCAGAGAGGCTCATGGGAAGTGAGATGAGCTTTCATCTCGGAGGAGAAAAATAGAAATAGCTATGGAGGAGAACTCTGCCCCCCCCAGGCTGTGTGTCCCCCAGGAGTCAAACCCAGAGTGAGTTTATTACTCTTCTCTCTAACTTACTAACTGGGTTTGTTTGCTGAACAGCCTTCCTGGGCATTGCATGAGGCTGTCAGATGAAGACCCTTGCCAAAAGGGTAAAGGGTGCACTAGCAAAGAGAGGTGAGTGAACACAGTTAGCATCATCAGTACATGGGCAGACAGATGTGGTCATAACAGAAAGACAAGTCTAGTTTTGAGTTTGTGTATGCGATACAAAAAAGCAGACATGATAAACCTGTATCTATCTTTGCTAAGTATTACTTATTACCCTCCTTTTCCAATACATGTTTCACAAACAACATGCAATGTTTTACTTAAACAGCATTCACATTTGGATGTGTATAAACTGAAATAAATACATGTGAGATTGTTCTTAATCAAGCTCATTTCCAGCCCTGTGATGCAGCGGTTGATGAGCAGAGTGGGCTGTATAATCGCTACAGTATTGAACTTTCCCTGTCTTCTTCCCTCTGTTTGTCTGTCTGTTCTCCCAGGAGAGGCTGAATAGGGGAGAGGTATATTGATTTAAATGGGAGGGGGTGAGGCCTGTCTTTGTGCAGATAAATTCAGCCAGCTTAAAGGTGACCATCAATGCCCTTTCTCAGGCAGCCATTATAAATTGTCATCAATTACCTGTCCATAAAGCTGCAGGCCATTCTCACATTATGGAATGTGCTCTTATCAGATGAACTCCACAGGGTGGCTCTCTGCATGTCTCTCTACCCGGGTTGTCTGTTATTCTGGATTCTTTTTCATTCTGTCCTTCTAGTAACCTGTCGAGATATACAGTATATGAGCGTACAAAACGGAGACGGACAGTTGGATTGACAGATGGACGTACTCCCTACAGTTAGAATGGGGCCTCTCTAAAGCCACTGGACTGCTTCTCGGTGTTGAGGGGGATAAGTACTGCAGCTGCTTTGGGTCAAGAGCAGACCCAAACCCCAGACAGACAGGTCTATTGTCTCACATCGATTGTCACAGACAGACTGCCACTGGAAAGCACTCCCAAAACGCCACACCTGTCTGTCATTACTGTCAAGTGCAACACCGCTGAATAGTTAGGTAGGTGAAGAAAGAAAATCCACCTCACCACACACTACACAGCCATTTAAACCATTGAGAACCATTATACTAACACTAGAGCGCTATGAAAGCTAATTCTATGATTGAAGCACTAGGACAATAACGGGGACCCACACAGATGTGTGAGGATTGTCAAGAGTTTAGAATAAAACACAGGAGAGTATGACCCTAATTATCATATGTGCACACCCAGGCACAAAACCAATGTGGAAAAACAGTGACATGGATTTTTTAAAAATCTATAGATCTGCCCAGAGCTTTGTGGTTATAGGAAGAGGTGGGAGTCAGATCCATCAGATATTAAAGGCTGGAATAACCTGCAGCACTGATTATGGGAGAGAGGAGAAAAACGCTGTTGCACTGCAGTTACAGTCTCTGCGTTTTGTGTTTTACACCATGTTTCTCTGTGGAAGATAATACATGTGTCTATCTACTCTTTGTGTGCGTGCTACGTGTGTCTATGTCCATGTGAATGTATGATGATGCTTATTATGCATTATGGATGAACCAAACGATGACATGTAACAGAAATGTAATCAAATTGGAAACAATTAAATATACAGTATATGTGAAATGAAATGAAACAATAATGTATGTTGATGCTAATCTTATGCTGTAAACGATTGGCTTTTAACAGGTTCACTCAATTCATTCTAATCAACCTAATAATTATGACACACACTAATGGCACTGTTTGTCTACATAACCTGGTTCAAGCATTCATGGCATTACCCTGAAGAAGGCACAGTGATGCCGAAACATTGGTGTTTTACCCAGCACTCTCTTTGTTTTTACAGCTTACACTTTATTCACCGTTAGTCAGCAACCCCAACATTAAATACTTTTCTCTGAGTGTGCGCCAGCTCATGCTTTTTATACTCAACAACAAATATAAATGCAACCTTTAAAGATTCAGGATTCATGGAATCTGAAATAAAAGATCCCAGAAATGTTCCATCTGCACAAAAAGCTTAATTCTCTCAAATCTTTTACACAAATGTGTTTACATCCATGTTAGTGATAATTTCTCCTTTGTCAAGATAATCCATCCACCTGACAGATGTGGCATATCAAGAATCTGATTAAACAGCATGATCATTACACAGGTGCACGTTGTGCTTGTGACAATAAAAGGCCACTCTAAAATTCACACATCACAATGCCACAGATGCCTCAAGTTTTGACAGCCTCTCTCATCCTATCGCAGACAGTCTGAGCACTGATGGAGGGATTGTGCGTTCCTGGTGTAACTCTGGCAGTTGTTGTTGCCATCCTGTACCTGTCCTGCAGGTGTGATGTTTGGATGTACCGATCCTGTGCAGGTGTTGTTACCCGTGTTCTGCCATGTCTTAGGCGTCTAACAGTACGGACCTTGCAATTTCTTGCCCTGCCCATATCCGCAGTCCTCATGCCTCCTTGCAGCATGCCTAAGGCATGTTCATGCAGATGAGCAGGGACCCTGGGCATCTTTCTTTTGGTGTTATTCAGAGTCAGTAGAAAGGCCTCTTTAGTGTCCTAAGTTTTCATAACTGTGACCTTAATTGTCTACCATCTGTAAGCTGTTAGTGTTTTAACGACCGTTCTACAAGTGCATGTTCATTAATTGTTTATGGTTCATTAAACAAGCATGGAAAACAGTGTTTAAACACTTTACAGTGAAGATCTGTGAAGTTATTGGGATTTTGACTAATTATCTTTAGAAGACAGGGTCCTGAAAAGGGACGTTTCTTTTTTTGTTGAGTTTTCATATGAGATGAGCAATGCGAGATGCAAACATTCTTAAAGTGGCATTATTAAAGTGTCTAGTGTTCCATTTAGTAAAGTGGCCAATGATATCAAGTCTGTAGGTAGGCAGCCACCTCTATGTGCTAGTGGTGGCTGTTTAACAATCTGATGGCCTTGAGATAGAAACTGTTTTTCAATCTCTCTGTCCCAGCTTTGATGCACCTGTACTGACCTTGCCTTCTGGATGGAAGTGGGGTGAGCAGGAAGTGGTTATTGTCCTTGATGATATTTTTTGCCTTCCTGTGACATCGGGTGTTGTAAGTGTCCTGGAGGACAGGTAGTTTGCCCCCGGTGATGCGTCGTGCAGACCGCACCACCCTCTGGAGAACCCTGCGGTTGTGGGCGGTGCAGTTGCCTTACCAGGTGGTGATATAGCCCAACAGAATGCTCTCAATTGTGCTCCTGTAAAAGTTTGTCAGGGTTTTAGGTGACAAGCCAAATTTCTTCAGCCTCCTGAGGTGAGTGAACACAGTTAAAATCGTGTTGTCTGGTTTCCTCAATACAAGACATTTTAAATGATTTATACTTTTACTTTTGATACTTAAGTACATTTACAACCAAATACTTTTAAACAAGTAGTATTCTACTGGATGACCTTTATTCAAGTATGAAAATTCGGTACTTTTTCTACCACGGCTTATCATTTTGATGGCATCAGCAGCGCCCCATCCCATGTTTATAATGCAGAGGCTGGCACTCCTCTGCGTCAACTGGCCTGCCCTGTGTTTCACTCTGTCTCCTGACACATTATCAGGGCAAGGCTCGTGCACACAATAAACCATCCACCTGCAAGACACAGCCCGACAGCCAGCTTGGCAGGCAGCATGGATGGACACAAAGTTAAATTGATGCAGTAACAAAGCTGACGGGACTTCTCCCAGGCTCTGGTGAACGAGGCCATGAGACAATGGACGGACGGAAAGAGATAATAAGGGAGAAGGGAATATGGAGAGGTTGCAGGCGCTGGTGTACCGGACTCCCCACGCAGCCACACGCTTTGGGGGCCCATACACCTATCATGCCTATTGTCTATACATTTAATAAATAATTTTGATAGTAAGTCTCCAAAAAGTAATTCATAATGTGCAGGAAGCTAAGTGTTTGTTTTATGGGCTACAGGAAGGTGACTGAAAAAGTACACTATATTTACAAAAGTATGTGGACAACCATTCAAATTAGTGGATTCGGCTATTTCAGCCTCACATGTTGCTGACAGGTGTATACAATTGAGTACACAGACATGCAATCTCCATAGACAAACATTTGCAGTAGAATGGCCTTACTGAAGAGCTAAGTGACTTTCAACGTGGCACCGTCATATGATGCCAACGTTCCAACAAGTTATTTTGTGAGATTTCTGCCCTGCTAGAGCTGTCTGGTCAACGGTAAATGATGTTAATGTGAAGTGGAAACATCTAGGAGCAACAATGGCTCAGCCACGAAGTGGTAGGCCACACAAGGGTGGCAGGTAGCCAATTGGTAAGAGCGTTGGACTAGTAACAGAGAGGTTGCAAGATCAAATCCCTAAGCTGACAAGGTAATTAAATCTGTTGTTCTGCCCCTGAATAAGGCAGTTAACCCACTGTTCCTAGGCCGTCATTGAAAATAAGAATTTGTTCTTAACTGACTTGCCTAGTTAAATAAAAATAAACAAGCACATAGAATGGGACTGGAGAGTGCTGAAGCAAGTAATGTGTAAAAATCGTCTGTCCTCAGTTGCAACACTCACTACAGACTTCCAAACTGCCTCCGGAAGCAACATCAGCATAATGACTTTGTTGGGAGCTTGATGAAATGGGTTTCTATGGCCATTGGAGCAGTGGAAACGTGTTCTCTGGAGTGATGAATCACGCTTCACCATCTGGCAGTCCAATGGATGAATCTGGGTTTGGCGGATGTCAGGAGAACCTGACGGAATGCATAGTGCCAACTGTAAAGTTTGGTGGAGCAGGAATAATGGTCTGGGGCTGTTTTTTATGGTTCTGGCAAGGCACCTTAAATTCAGTGAAGGGAAATCTTAACGCTACAGCATACAATGACATCCTAGACGAGTCTGTGCTTCCAACTTTGTGCCAACAGTTTGGCCTTTCCTGTTTCAGCATGACAATATCCCCGTGCACAAAGCCAGGTCCATACATAAATGGTTTGTCGAGATCGGTGTGGAAGAACTTGACTGTCCTGCACAGAGCCCTGACCTCAACCCAGAAGGTAGTGGTGCTTCAAATATAGCAGTTCTGCATTACGTTACAGAAATAAATTAACTGTACAGCAGGGTAGCCTAGTGGTTAGAACGTTGGACTAGTAACCGAAAGGTTGCAAGTTCATATCCCCGAGCTGACAAGGTACAAATCTGTCGTTCTGCCCCTGAACAGGCAGTTAACCCACTGTTCCTAAGCTGTCGTTGAAAATAAGAATTTGTTCTTAACTGACTTGCCTAGTTAAATAAAGGTACCGGAAGCTCTGGGGACAGACAGGTCTGGTTACTGGACAGCCAATACATTTAGATGCAAACAGATGATCATATTTAGTGGCTAACAGTTCTTCCTTCTGGTGAACCAGCGTTTGAATTGTGTGGTTGCATTATCAACAGTCCCTTATCTCTGGTATAGCTTGTCATGCATCATTCAAGATGAAGTTTAAATTGTTTGCATCACAATGGACATAATGCACAATGTCTCAGGAAAGAATGTCTGGTTTGGCAATACTTAGTATAGAAAAGAGTCGGGCCCACAACCTGTACCTACAGACCATGGTGAAAACATTTGTACACAAAAAAAGGACAACTTCAGGAGTCTCAAGATGGATTTCATTTACCTGGAATATTGTAGCCCATTTGTGTAGGCTGGTAGACAGACAAAACCCACTGAGCTCAACAATAAATATTGGCTGATTGTCACTTTTTTTTTTCTCCAAATGTGTCCTAATTGTTAGGCTATTTGATGTGTAGTTTTATTTTCTTACAAATAGCAGCTTAATACAGTATATAGCTAATCAAACAGTCCCTAGTAAGCTAGTGTTGAGGGATGACTGGCTATCAGTCAGGATCAGTAGACAAAAGTCAGTCTATTGATAGCCTACACAGGTCAGTTGTATAGTCAAACAAGTCCATTGGTAGCTCATATACTGGTGCAGCTGCAATGTTTGAATTGCCAACTGTACTAGTATTTAGATGTTGCCACCAGCCCAAAAATGCAGCATTGTGACTGTATAGCTGTAACGGAGATGCAGGGAGTCAGCAAGCAGGTGCAGTCGGAACGAACATGGCACAAATACAAAAACAGGAGTAACGTCTAAACATGATAGAATACTACCTAATGAGTGAAACAAGTGCTAGATAAAGGGGAAGTAATCAGGGAGTGATGAAGTCCAGGTGTGCCTCATGATGGGGCGCAGGTGTGCGTAATGATGGTTGCCAGGACCGGTGGTTAGTAGACCGGAGATGTTCAATGGTGGCTAATAGACCAGAGCTGTTCAATGACAGCCAACACCAATGGGAGCGGGGTAGCAATACTTGTTTGTGATGGCTTTGAGACCTCTAGTCAATGCATGAGCGTAGACTCCCTCCTTGGCCATGAAGAAACCTGCCGAGGTAGATGAACCCTTGTTGGAGAGCCTCCTGGATGTACTCCTCCATAGCCTTGGTTTCAGCCACCAACAGGGGGTGGATGCAGCTGCGCGGAGGTGCAGAGTCGGTTAGCAGGTCGATGGCACAGTCCCAGGGGCGATGAGGAGGGAGACCGGTGTTGTGGGAGTTGAAGAAAAACTTCCGGAGATCCTGGTAAACCTCGGGGATGTCAGCCTGGAGGGTAACCACAGGACTCTCAGCTGACGTGGAACCACGGAGTAAGGGAATGCAGGGTGCCCAGGCCGTGATCTCCATCCTCGACCATGAGATGTTGGGGTCGTGGCGTTGGAGCCACGGGAGGCCGACTTTGTGTATGAGTGCCTGGATGAAGAAAAGGTTTTGGTGCTGGGCCATTGCGATGAGGGTGTCATCTCGTTTGGTTGCTGCTTCCAATATGAGGTATTATTCTGTAACAGAGAGTCAGGCAGCAGGGGAGTTTAATAGGACTGAACATGGCATGAATACAAAAACAAGAGTAGCGTCTAAACATGAAAAAATACTACCTGATGGGTGACACAACGGAGTGCTAGATAAAGGGGAAGTCATCAGGGAGTGATGAAGTCCAGGTGTGCCTCATGATGGGGCACAGATGTGCATAATGAAGGTTGCCAGGTGTGCGTAATGATGGGTTACCAGAACCGGTGGTTAGTAGACCGGTGATGTCGAGCTAGTAGACCGGTGATGTCGAGCGGGGAGTGGGAGTAGACGTAACTATAGCTTCGTAAAATGTTAAGCTTAACATGAGAAAATTATGACCAAATAGGCATATCAATAAACGTTTATCCATTATCTAAAGCAAAGCTATACATGCCCTGGCACCACAGAAAATCTATCATAGATTCGATTGGCATGCAGCAGCATAGACATGTCACAATTTCAGCATCATGGACAGCGATTGGTAGTTTATACTTTCTGAGTGGCGGTCTGGCTGACACGTTCAATTTGTATTTTTTGTTAGGGAGAGAGGGGGTGGGGGCCCGAACTCCGACCTTGTGGGGGGCCAAGAGAAACTGCGTTACGCCTGTGGTTGGAGGATCAATTCGCTATGTAGGGAAGGTTGAGGCAGGAAGACCAAGTCAGGGAGTAAAGGAGTGCCTCTTCTCTCTTTACTCCAATCTAATTCATTTAAGATAGTAGACTGGCAAAAAGCAAAAAGGGGGCGGAGTGGTTGGAGGATAGGGATACAGTGAGGATATGGGGAGAATGGGAGAGGAGGATGGGTAGGAGAGAGAGGCAGTGTGGTGTAGATTGTGATGACAGGTGAGGTTAGATTCAGTAAGGTCAGAGAAAGATAGAGGGATGGAAAATCGAGGGGTAAAGGAGAAATGGGAATTGTGGTGTGATTTGGTACGTGTATGCTGCGGTTTACTGTGGAATGAGAGGTGAGATGTGATTTGGTGAGGTCAGAAAGAGATCGAGAGATGGAGGAGGAATAAAGGGGAGATGAGATTGGGAGGGGTGTACTCCTACATTCACCACTGCTCTCCTACACACTGGCTCACATACTCATTCTCATTCCACTCACACACCACTGTTCACTACTCACATACTGACCCATGGCTCTACAGGGGCATTCTTCCTGGCAAAGCTACAGTACATACTGTAGATGTGGCGTAGTGTGTGTGTTGGTCTGTACGCCTGCAAGAGTATGTGCACACACACATTTGAGTGTGTGTGTGTGTGCTTGCGTGCTCACATTTCATTGTTCTCCTGGTGTATTAATTTGAGAAGTGATTGACCTGCTACATACTCGTCGCCAAACCCACTGGCTCCAGGTTATCTATAAGTCTTTGCTAGGTAAAGCTCCACCTTATCTCAGCTCACTGGTCACCATAGCAACACCCACCCGTAGCACGCGCTCCAGTAGGTATATTTCACTGGTCATCTCCAAAGCCAACCCCTCCTTTGGCCACATGTCCTTCCAGTTCTCTGCTGCCAATGACTGGAACGAATTGCAAAAATCACTGAAGCTGGAGGCTTATATCTCCCTCACTAACTTCAAGCATCGGCTGTCAGAGCAGCTTACACAGCCCATCTCCAGCTGCAGATGCAGCTGTACACAGCCCATTTGTAAATAGCCCATCCAACAAACTACCTACCTCATCCCCATATTTGTTTTTGTTTTCTTCTGCTCTTTTGCACACCATTATTTCTACGTGCACATCCTCATCTGCACATCTATCACTCCAGTGTTAATTGCTAAATTGTAATTACTTCGCCACTATGGCCTATTTATTGCCTTACCTCCTTACTTCATTTGCACACACTGTATACAGATTTTCTATTGTGTTATTGACTGTGCGTTTGTTTATCCCATGTGTAATTCTGAGTTGTTGTTTTTGTCACACTGCTTTGCTTTATCTTGGCCAGGTTGCAGTTGTAAATGAGAACTTGTTCTTAGCTGGCCTACCTGGTTAAATAAAGGTGAAATACAATAATTCTAAATATATATTGTGAAAATACACCCTAAACAATTCATAGAAGGCTATAGGCCTTCAGGCAAGCTTTTGGTTTTCTTTGTGATAAGCTCTATAGGGAAACGATCAGTGTTTGTGACACTGACTGATACATTAAATCTCCCCTCCAGGTTAAATACATAGCACATGAGTTGGTAGGCAAAGATTCCATCTCCAGCCCAAGGGGATCAGTGAGGGAATGGGAAGAGAAGAGTAGAATTCCAGCACTTGCAGACAGATTCCATGGAATTCATGAGCTGAATGTATTTTCCATTCAGGATGTACAAAGCAGTGATGTGCTGCTGGATCTTCCATCTCACTCCTGACTGAGAGGGAGAGGAGGCTTAAAGGGATAAGCCAGGAGAACACTGAGGGATGCATGGTGTATTTCACACGAGCAGTGGGTAGATTGGGATTGGCCTGGGGGTAGGGCTACGGTAGAGCGAGGAAGGGGATATTATTCAACCTTATGCCTTATGTTCTCTATCACTTCCTCTCCCTCTCTATCATCTCTCTCTTTCTCTCCCATGTCTCCTTCTTTCTCTCCCTACTCAAGGCTTTGACCTTCACGAGGCCCTGGGAAAGCCTTGTCTCAGCATCCTTCCACTCCCCCGTCTACTGATACTCTCAGAGCTTATTCAGATACATTTATGTAGTTCTGTCCTGGCACTGTACTTGCCTATTAATGTTACGTATTATATCGTGTTTTATATTTTGTGTGGATCCCAGGAAGAGTCGCTGCTACTGTAGGAGTTGCCGCAACTTACAGCCCTTCCTTGCTAATGGGGGATCCTAATAAAACACTAATGCATGCAGAGGTGCCAAAACGAGATTTCAATTGACATACTGTATGTACATCAAATTTCAATTTACAATAGCAACTGACTGTCAATGTGCTGAGAGAGAGTTGGGGGGCGTGGCAACGGACATTCTTTCACTGCAGCTTAAATTGTACCGTAACTATAAAAGAAAATACGACCTTAGAGCATTCTCAACAAACACTTTTTTTTCTGACCAGTTAGCGACTGCTCTCTCCAATGTCAAGACAGATCTCTGCCCTCTGATAAGACAAAGAGCAGAATTTGCCATCAACCAAGTTAGACTCAACCATTGCTTCCATGGTAATCTTCCCAGTCGTCTACTGGATGACAAGCTTCGCTGTAATGATCAACTAGCGCATATTGCAACTATTGAATCTGAATAAGGTGAATTACTATCAGAACCCAAATTAATCAACCAAAGATGTTCTTGTTTCAATCAAGAATTGTACACCTCTGATTATAAATCCACACCAAGCCAGATTGAGTCCTTTTTAAAAGATTTGCTGGGAGCCCAAATCTCTCTCCTCGAACTCAACTCAAAGGGACATTGGATAACATGAATAAAGGAAAATCAACGTGTTGGGACTGTATTCCTCCTGAGGTCTATTTAACATTCTGGAACCAATTAGGTCCATTGTTACTTGAAGTGATTAACACAGCTGTTCACAAAGGTTCATTTGGAAGGGATGTAAATACAGCACTACTTTCACTTTTATTTTAAAAAAAAGTTAAGGACACCACTCAGTGTTCTATCTTTGTTAAACACAGATGTTAAACTATTTTCAAAAATGACGTCGTCCCAAATGACGTCGTCTCCTCTGGAAACGTACTTACTGAAATGGGTATATCCAGACCAAAGTGGGTTTGTTAAAGAAAAAGACTGTCCGCCATCAACCTCCGTCTATTACATGTCTTACATTCTTCATCGTACATAGGATGACAACCCTTACCAAACTTTAAATTGTATTTTGTCCCATCCTAAATTGGTTAAGACATGATTCTTCCACCCCCTGGCTGAGTATAGAGAAATATGGTGTCCCCTTGGGAAACCCAACGACCAAACCCTCCAATGATGGGATTTATAAATAAATTATCTGGGCTCCCGAAAGGACTGATCTCTATCTATATAATCGACAGTAAGAATGATTGGTGCTGGTCAAGGAACAATTGAGGCCGGGACAAATATACTTGACTCTGTAAATAATAATCTCAGCGAAAGCTCAACACATATACATGTAGTGTAAAATCATATTTTTTTGTCTCTTTTACTTTACATGCTAATTTTACTATTACAAATACCTGTTTTCACAATATGATCATTTCTATGTATGTATTGCTTACTTTTGTTTTTCTTTTGAGTGGCAGCCAAAATATATTAATGGAAAATGATTTTGTACCTGTAAACTCCCCCAACAAAAAATGACAAAGACCAAAGCAAGGTTAAATGACTACACAACGATTTTGAAGGCAGCATCCAATATACCCTTTGCCGGGGGGGGGTAAGTTTGGCATATCAAGAAGCTGCTTAAACGGCATGATCATTACACAGGGGCACCTTGTGAGGGGGACAAAAGGCCACTCTGAAATGTGCTGTTTTGTCACACAACACAATGCCACAGATGTCTCAGGTTTTGAGGGAGGGTACAACTGGCATGCTGACTGCAGGAATGTCCGCCAGAGCTGTTTGCACAACTAAATTTCTCAGGGAAGCTCATTTCCATGTTCGTCCTCACCAGGGTCTTGACCTGACTGCAGTTATGTGTCGTAACCAACTTCAGTGGGGAAAATGCTCAACTTCGATGGCCTCTGGCACACTGGAGAAGTGTGCTCTTCATGGATGAATCCCAGTTTCAACAGTACCAGGCAGAAGGCAGACAGCGTATATGGTGTTTTTAGCTGATATCTACATTGTGAACAGAATGCCCCACGTTGGTGGTGGGGTTATGTAATGGGCAGGCATACGCTACGGACAACAAACATAGCTTTAACTATGCAGTGATTACTTTTGTTCTTGTCACTTAAAGCCGATGATGCACGAGAGCAGCTGCTTGTAGCAGCTGAATTCCTAATGCCGAGAGTCTGGCGAGACGAGGCCTATCCAGGTTCACATACTAGTTGGAATTAGGAAACTGACATTTCCGACATGCTAATTTGTTTAACGAGGCACGTGATTAACTACAACCAGTTAGCAAGTCTAACATTTCTCAGTTTCCTAGTTCCGACTAGCACATGAATGTAGCATATATCTGGTCATCTGTCGCTGTGGCTGAGTCATTGAATAGGCCTCATTCTGCCGGACTCGCTGGGTTTTCCTGAAGAGACACTCTTGGTACTTCTGGGGGTCGAGACAGCCACGGCACATCTTTTCATTCTAACTCTAGAATGAGCTTTTTCACTCACTAAACAGCCAACTCTTTCCAAGTCATTGGCACTTCTTTTACATTTTGATTAGAAGATTTGAACAGGAGCCACATACTGCTTTTTAACACCCGTCACCCAGTGTGTAGTCCGGTCGCAATAAAGATGATTTACCTTGCAAAAGGTTATGTATGTACCTGTTACAGTCGTACGGTTCAGCATAAACATATGGGATAATAATGATGACAAACCTGAGTTTGTATTTATAATTTCAAGGTCGCACATTGAGATTTGTGATTGAAAGTACGATTCACAAATGTGTCATTTAATTTCGCAAGTTTATATCATGATGTGTATCATGATGTATAAAAACGGTCGCAAACTTGACATTTGAATACACTTAAGATTTGCAAGCATAAATGATTTAATTTAAGTCAATTTACGACTATGAAGACTCTGCTGTGAATAACAAATGCACTTGCAGATTTTGTAGCTGTGCACGCTCGGAGTTCTCTCACTGTTGTCATGTTACCAAGAGATACATAAACTTGCATAAAGTTGTGTACATTTGTCGAAAGAGATTTGCAAGTAAAAAACATTGGTTTGAGCAGCTTTGGTGGCAGGACCTTTTACTCTTGACCGATCGGCACAAACCACAACCAGGCCTATTCCCACTGTCAGATTCCACAGCAATGAGGAGAACTGAAATACAATAATAGCTGAACATGAGTTGACTTCACAACTTAATGATGCCATTCAGAATGCAACATGTATTTCATTAGCTGTGGATTAATCAACATATAACACTGATATTGCCCGGCTTCTGGTGTTTGTCAGGAATTATGTGAGGAGCTGTTGGGTTTTAACAAAGCACACACAAGGGGAGAGATTATCCATGAGACCATCAAAGGGATGCTGACAAAAAGGGGGATAGATCTGATGTCAGTGATATCCATCAGCACAGATGGAGCTCCAGCCATGATAGGTAGAGGGAGGGGACTGGTTGCAAAGAAGACCACTCTGACTTGACCACTTATACCACTGCATCATCCATCAATCTGTCCTGTGTGCCAGTCTGGGAAAATAATATTCTGAGGTCATGACAACGATGATGAAATTGATACATTTTTTGAGAGCAACATCATCCCTACAACAACGCCTGTTACGACAGGTATTACATTACACCGATAAAAGACAATATCCATCCAGACCTTTGCTACCTAGGACATTTGTGTCACTGAACCTTCACAGATAGTAGTTGAGTACCCCTGCAATAGAGCATCAAAATCGAACCTAAGGCCATACTGATTGAGAGAGCCACTGTCTTGGTCTCTGCAGATATCCAATAGCCAAAACAGGTTTGTGACATCTTTATCATTACAATTGATTCCTTTGTTGTAAAATCATCTGAGGATCGTATCATTATTGTCACTAGAGTTTTTGCATGTTACCAACATGTTTTATGCTCAGTGAGAGACTAAGGGCTGCCCATGTCTCCAAAAACGCAGCTGTGCGCCCTAACCTATTGGCTTAATATTTGTAACGGTTGTCATCGGTGGAAGGAGAGGACCAAAGCGCAGCGTGGTAAGTGTTCATCTTTTTTAAATGAAACTGAACACTTCAAAATACAAAACAACAAAGTGAAAACCGAAACAGTTATCTGGTGCAGACACACAAAGACTGAAAGCACCACCCACAAAACACAATTGAAAACAGGCTACCTAAATATGGTTCACAATCAGGGACAACGATAGACAGCTGCCTCTGACTGAGAACCATATCAGGCCAATCACAGAAATAGAAAATCATAGAAAAACTAACATAGACAACCCACCCAACTCACACCCTGACCATACTACAACAAAGACAAAACAAAGGAACTAAGGTCAGAAGGTGACAACATTATCATTTAGCTCGCTGTCCATATTGAAAATAAGGAACACTTCATAAATTCAAATAGGAAAAAGTTACACTTCTGATCTTTATTTTTCCAAAGCTAGCAATGGCCTATTGACAGTATCTAGGGTGAGCAGGCCACAGTAAATAAACTTTCCACAAGCAAATTCAAACAGTTTACTAACCCCAGAGCAGAAATAATAGTTCAAATACAACAATTGACAGTAGACTTGTGCCAAAGACAAAAAAGGACCTTAGTGACCGTGCGCGGCTTCCAATACATCGATTACAGTCGCCAACTTAAAAAAGTTTGTTTCAGAAAGAATTGTTAGTTAATGGTTGGAGAATGGAACATTCAAAGAAAATAATAAAATGGAGTTCCCACACGGCAAAACAGGTAGAATGGATCACCATTATGTAATTGTGTAGAAATGATGTTAAATATAATAATAAACTACATTCATCAATCTGACTCCATTATTATGTGAACGTGTAGGCTCATAGGCGTATCCGATGGGTCTTGCGAAGGTACACAGGCTCAGAGACAAAGAGCTAATATCTTGTGATCAATGTCCTAGCATTAAATTGTTGCGTAAACCTTAGCTCAGAGCTGCATCGTTAGAGACCAAGCATACAGTACCAGTCAAAAGTTTGGACACATCTACTCATTCACATCTACTCTTCTTTATTTTTACTATTTTCTACATTGTAGAATAATAGTGAAAGACATCAAAACTATATAATAACACATATGGAATCATGTAGTAACCAAAAAAGTGTTCAACAAATCTTCACGGTAGCGACCCTTTGCCTTGATGACAGCTTTGCACATTCTTGGCATTCTCTCAACCAGCTTCATGAGGAATTATTTTTCAACAGTCTTGAAGGAGTTCCCACATATGCAGAGCACTTGTTGGCTGCTTTTCCTTCACTCTGCAGTCCAACTCATCCCAAACCATCTCAATTGGATTGAGGTCAGGTGATTGTGGAGGCCAGGTCATCTGATGCAGCACTCCATCACTCTCCTTGGTCAAATAGCCCTTACACAGCCTGGAGGTGTGTTTTGGGTCATTGTCCTGTTAAAAAAAACAAATTATAGTCCCATTAAGCGCAAACAAATTATAGTCCCACTAAGCGCAAACTTGTTAAGGCCTGATTCATGCAGTTTCCTCTGAACAGTATTACAATGGCGCCGGAGGGGAGGGCTGCCGTCTTATCGGCACTCAACCAACCATGCTATTTCGTTGTTCGCAACATAATGTTGATGTTACCATCTCTTATGACTGAAAATAGCTTCTGGACATCAGAACTGCCACTGGACGAAGAGTTCTTCTTCAATAAGTCAGACGAGAAGAATATACTACTACAGATACTCGACCAGGCCCAGATCAAATCAAATCAAATCAAATGTATTTATATAGCCCTTCGTACATCAGCTGATATCTCAAAGTGCTGTACAGTGCTGTACAGATCCCCGTGATTTTCTGGAGAAGGAAACTAAGATTTAGTGGAAAAAGATCAGGGTACCTGGCTAATCTGCCCTTGCCTTCCATCCTGCTAGCTAATGTTCAATCACTGGAAAATTAATGGAACAAGCTGAAAGCACGTATCCTACCAACAAGACATTAAAAACTGTAATATCTTATGTTTCACCGAGTCGTGGCTGAATGATGATATTAAGAACATACAGTTGGTGGGTTATACACTCCATTGGGAGGACAGAACAACAGCCTCTGGTAAGACAGGGGGCGGGGGCCTATGCATATATGTGAACAACAGCTGGTGTACGATATCTAAGGAAGTCTTGAGGTTTTGCTCGCCTGAGGTAGAGTATCTCATGATAAGCTGTTGACCACACTATCTACCTAGAGATTTTTCATCTGTATTTGTCGTAGCTGTCTACATACCACCACAGACCGATGCTGTCACTAAAACTGTGCTCAATGAGCTCTATATCATCATAAGCAAACAGGAAAACACTCATCCAGAGGCGGCGCTACTGGGGACTTTAATGCAGGGAAACTTAAATCAGTTTTATCTCATTTCTATCAGCATGTTAAATGTGCAACCAGAGGGAAATAAATTCTAGACTACCTTTACTCCACACACAGAGACTCGTACAAAGCTCTCCCTTGCCCTCCATCTGACCATAATTCTATCCTCCTGATTCCTGCTTACAAGCAAAAAATTAAATCAGGAAGCACCAGAGACTCGGTCTATAAAAAAGTGGTCAGATGAAGCAGGTGCTAAACTACAGGACAGCTTTGCTAGCACAGACTGGAAAATGTTTAGTGATTCCTCCGATGGCATTGAGGAGTACAGCACATCAGTCACTGGCTTTGGAGTACAAGCAACATTCATACTGAGCTAAAGGGTAGAGCTGCCGCTTTCATGGAGCGGGACTCTAACCCGGAAGCTTATAAGAAATCCCGCTATGCCCTCCAACGAACCATAAAACAGGCAAAGCGTCAATACAGGATTATGATCGAATCGTACTACACCGGCTCCGATGCTCGTTGGATGTGGAAGCAAACTATTCCAGACTACAAAGAGAAGCACAGCCGAGAGCTGCCCAGTGACACGAGCCAACCAGATGAGCTAAATAACTTCTATGCTCGCTTCAAGGAAAGTAACACTGAAACATGCATGAGAGCATAAGCTGTTCCGGACGACTGTGTGATCACGCTCACTGCAGCTGATGTGAGTAAGACCTTTAAACAGGTCTACATTCACAAGGCCGCAGGGCCAGACGGATTACCAGGACGTGTACTCCGAGCATGCACTGACGAACTGGCAAGTGTCTTCACTGACATCTTCAACCTCTCCCTATCTGAGTCTGTTTCAAGCAGACCACCATAGTCCCTGTGCCAAAGAACACTAAGGTAATCTTCCTAAATGACTACCAACCCGTAGCACTCACGTCTGTAGCCATGAAATGCTTTGAAAGTCTGGTCATGGCTCACATCATTATCCCAGAAACCCTAGACCCACTCCAATTTGCATGCCACAGCAACAGATCCACAGATGATGCAATCTCTATTCCACTCCACACTGCCCTTTCACACCTGGACAAAAGGAACACCTATGTGAGAATGCTGTTCATTTTCTACAGCTCAGTGTTCAACAACATAGTGCCCCCAAAGCTCATCACCAAGCTAAGGACCGTGAGACTAAACACTTCCCTCTGCAACTAGATCCTGGACTTCCTGACGGGCCACTCCCAGGTTGTAAGGCAAGGTAACAACACATCTGCCACGCTGATCCTCAAAACGGGGTCCCCTCAGGGGTGCGTGCTCAGCCCCCTCCTGCACTCCCTGTTCACTCATGACCGCAAGGCCAGGAACGACTCCAACACCATCATTAAGTTTGCTGATGACACAGTGGTTATTTTCCTTCATTTTTAGCTATTTTTTCTTTCTTTTTCCAGCAGCTGTTTACATCATATGTTAGTTTTCTCTTGTGTCAGATTCTCACATAGAAGAGGGGCTGCACACACATCTCAGTTAGGGAAAGTGATTTCCATGTAAATGGTTGCGGAGTATAATTTTCCTGGTGGAGTGACTTGCTTTGAGATGAGAGGAAATGAATTCCTGGAGACGGGAGAACGGAGGAACGCTAACGGTCGATAGGGTCGGATTGCATTCTCACAGATAACGCCATGCAGCTCCCATATAATGGCCAATCCATTTAAATAGCATTTTCTGGATCCCCCTGTAGATGCTCAAGTGTTAGTCTACCTGGGCAGAGCGTGGAAAGGAGAGGAAGGTGACAGTAAGAGGGAGGAGAGGGGTCACCAGGCATTACCATATAAATAACCATATCTGATACAAGCGATCAACCAACCTGTGTATGTTTGTTTGTGCAGGTATGTACTGTATGTATGTGCATGTGTGCTTGCTTGTGTGTAAGTGTGTGTGTACCTGTGGTAGGTTGGTGTGGCTGTGGGCATGGATGTGGGTAAAGGAAATTTGTGTATCATGATATAAATATGCTGTAGAAATAAGGATGTAGAAAATGACTCATTTGGGAACAACAGCAAAATGTTAGCCATCTGTCTTCAACCGCCCCCGTCAAATGAGATCACATTTATAGTAGGAAACCACTAACTAAGCTATCTAGTAACCAGACTACAGAGACAGGATTAGGAGATGAAACACATCCACATTGTTCCCTGAAAGATTCTGGAAGGCTGTTTCAGACAGATGTTTCTATAGCATTTCATTAACTCACCACCGTTAGCCAAAGTATTTGTTTCTTCATCCTGATATTAGTATATTGATTAATTGGTGAATGGATGAACCTACTGGGTTCAAGATGGGGCTCAGGGATGGCCATTAGTCTGCCTGACAGTTCCACCATGGAGCACAGGGATGAGAGATAGGGATAGAGAGAGAGGTAGTGGAGGAATGGAGGAGAGAAAGAAGAGTGCAGTATCAGGGGTTAATAGCATTCCCAGAACCTATCCCCAAGCTCCTTTCTTCAACTATTTTATCAGGTAAAATGCTTCTTTGCTTCCCTCTTTAGTCAGGTTTCTATGAAAGTGATATCACAAGACTGGTTTATATTACAGCTGAAGAGCAGCTCATTCAATTCTTTGTGATGAATAACGGATGGATGTTACATGATTCTGTCTTAATCTCAGTCTACCTTGTGAGGCCACTCACTGACCTTATAGGATTGTGAGGGGACTATAAAATAGTGGCGTATTCCAACATTCATCAGAATAACCTACAGGGTGCGGTCCATTGATAGAACCCTTTAACTGCCTTGAGGTTAGCCAGCTGAGTGGGTCTCAAGTGACTGCTAACCACGCCTAGCTCTTTGCATCAGTGGACAACCATACTCTGCTGAAGCAATTCAATGGTCATGGATACTGTAGGTGCGGGGGGGCTTTTTTTTACCGTAGAAAGTAGTACTTACTGTTCAGAATGTCAAAGTGTCTTTACGTGAGCCTGTGTGATCTCACAGTGCATACCACAGTATCACATTATGTCCTTTTGTTTGTCTGTGAAAACTCATTTTCCCCCACTAATGAATGACTCCTCCATTCCACGGCTGTCAAATAAAGCACCAATAATGGATTTACATCTCTATAAGAAGAAAAAACACGCTGAAGCTCGCCCTTCAACTGGTTACGCTTCTCACTGGAGCTCCAATTAGTCTTGATGGAAGGCATTTTCTGTGGAGCGGAAAGGTTTCGATGCGCTATTCCACGGTAACGAGATTGATTGGAGAACGCTCGCCTTCGTCCAGGGAGACAGTGTGACACGGAGGAGAGGAGTCAGAGAGTTTTTCTGGGAGGAGAGTTGAGCTGCTGCTTATTAGTCTAGTTTGCTCTGTTCCAGCCTGGCCTCAGAGCCATACGAAACATACTTTGTGTTTGTATATGCAGCTCCAAGACGTATGATTCCTTCTAATGGTGTAGTTACTGTAGATAGAAACGAAGGTTGGTCTGGGAGTATGGGTAGGCATAATACAAAGGTTGTGTGTTCGAGTTGCGTCGTGGATAACTGTAGCATTTGAGCTAATCCTTCCCCTAATCCTTTTTCTAAACTTAACCCAATTCAACATACTAAGTCAATTCTCCTAACCTTTGTCATTTTAGTTCTCCTAACCTTTCACGTAAAGTAACCTAACCTTCGTTGTTAACTTCACCTAACCACCAATGTAAATTCTCCCTGTAATTATCTTTTGTTGTTATGATGCAACAAGCAACCTGGTCTCAAGAGAAAGGCATAATACAATACGTCCACCAAGACGATTGATAAGATACATCATCCAATTCAAATCAAATCAAACTTTATTTGTCATATGCTCCGAATAAAAGTGTAGACCTTACTGTGAATTGCTTACATACAAGCCCTTAACCAACAGTGCAGTTCAAGAAGAGTTAAGAAAATATTTACCAAATAAAGTAAAAAATAATAACTAGTAACACAATAACATAACAATAACAAGGCTATATACAGGGGGTACCTATACCGAGTCAGTGTGATTTGTACATGTAGGTAGGGGTGAAGTGACCATGCATACATAATAAACAGCGAGTAGCAGCAGTGTACAAAACAAATGGAGGTGGGGGGTTGGGGGTCAATGTAAATAATCCGGTGGCCATTTGATTAGTTGTTCAGCAGTCTTATGGCTTGGAGGACAGAAGCTGTTAATGAGCCTTTTGGTCCTAGACTTGGCGCTCCGGTACCGTTTGCCGTGCGGTAGCAGAGAAAACTGTCTATGACTTGGGTGACTGGAGTCTCTGATATATTATGGGCTTTCCTCTGTCACCGCCTATTATATAGGTCCTGGATGGCAGGAAGCTTTGCCCCAGTGATGTACTGGGCCGTACGCACTACCCTCTGTAGTGCCTTGCGGTCAGATGCCGAGCAGTTGCCATACCATGCGGTGATGCAACCGATCAGGATGCTCTTAATGGTGCAGCTGTAGAACATTTTGAGGTTACCTTCGCTTCCTTGGACCAGGGACTATGGTCGTCTGCATGAAACATGCAGTTATTATAGACTCAGTCAGGGAAAGGTTGAACATGTCAGTGAAGACACTTGCCAATTGGTCCGCACATGCTTTGAGTACATGTCCTGGTTATCCATTTGGCCCCATGGCTTTGTGAATGTTGACCTGTTTAAAGGTCTTGCTCACATCGGCTACCGAGAGCGTTATCACACAGTCATCCAGATCAGCTGGTGCTCCCATACATGCTTCATTGTTGCTTGCCTCGTTATGAGCATAAAAAGCATTTAGCTCGTCTGGTAGGGTTGCGTCACAGGGCAGCTCGCGTCTGGGTTTCCCTTTGTAGTCTGTCATATTTTTCAATCCCTGCCTCATCCAAAAAGCATCAGAGCTGGTGTAGTACGATTCAATCTTGATCTTGTATTGACGCTTTGCTTGTTTGATGGTTCATCTGAGGGCATATTGGGATTTCGGATTAGTTTCCTGCTCCTTGAAATTGGCAGCTCTAGCCTTTAGCTCGATGCGGATGTTGCCTGTAATCCATGGCTTCTGGTTGGGATATGTACGTACAGTCACTGTGGGGACGATGTCCTCGATGCACTTACTGATGAAGCCGATGGCTGGAGTGGTATACACATCAATGACGTTGGATGAATCCCGGAACATATTCCAGTCTGTGCTAGCAAAGCAGTCCTGTAGCTTAGCATCCCCGTCATCTGACCACTTCAGTATTGAGCGAGAAACTAGTACTTCCTGCTTTAGTTTTTGCTTTTAAACAGGAATCAGGAGGATAGAATTATGGTCAGATTTGCCGAATGGAGAGTGGAGGAGAGCTGTGTATGTGTCTCTGTGTGTGGAGTAAAGATGGTGTTGAGTTTTTTCCCCTCTTGTTGCACATTTAACATGCTGGTAAAAATTTGGTTAAACTGATTTAAGTTTGCCTGATTTAAGTGTCCCCAGCCACTAGGAGCGCCACTTCTGGATGAGCATTTTCTTGTTTGCTTAATGGTCTTATAGTTGGTTGAGTGCGGTCTTAGTGACAGGATCGGTCTATGGTGGTAAATAGATGTCTACAAATATAGATGAGAACTCTCTTGGTAGATAGCGTGGTCTACAGCTTATCATAAGGTACTCTACCTCAGGCGAGCAATACCTCGAGACTTCTTTAATATTAGACATCATGCACCAGCTGTTATTGACAAAAAGACACACATCTCCACCCCTCATCTTAGACGTAGCTTCTCTGTTCTGCCGGTGCATTGAAAATCCCTCCGGCTCTATATTATCTGTGTCATCATTCAGCCATGACTTGGTTAAACATAAGATATTACATGTTTTAATGTCCCGTTGGTAGGATAATCGTAATCGTAGATCATTAATTTTACTTTCCAATGATTGCATGTTAGCAAGTAGAATTGATGACAGTGGGAGTTTACTCGCTTGCCGACAGATTCTCAAAAGGCAGTCTTGTCTTCAAGCAAATGATGGGGATATGGGCCTGTTCCCGGGAGAGCAATATATGTTTCTCGTCAGACTCGTTAAAGAAAAAGCTTCTCCCAGTTCGTGGTGGGTAATCCCAGTTCTGATGTCCAAAAGTTATTTTCGGTCATAAGAGATGGTAGCAGCAACATTATGTACAAAATAAGTTTCAAAATAAGTTTGAAAAAAAACGAACAAAATATCACAATTGGCATGTAAAACGTCAGCCGTCCCTCTTGGGTGCCATCTTAACATCTTAATGATTCGTTTGCTATTGTACGACCTGGTTAGACTACACTACGTCCTCTAATTTGTATGATATTTTACAAAAGCTATTTGATTCATAATGTAACCGAAAGTAAAGTACCATATAATAAATGGAATGTCACAGATTTACATAAAGAATATTACGAATTGCCCTGAGATCCACGATGCCTGTTCTCTGTAAGGAGGAGGAGCAACACAAGAGAGATGGTTGACAGCTATTGTAGCATATTTGATTAATTTGATTTAAATTTGCTTTGGTAAAATCTCCCGCGACACTAAAGACTACATCAAGGTGATAGGATTCTTGCTGGCTAATGTTCTTGTGCAGTTCGCTGAGTGCCGCCTTGATGTTTGCGTGTGGCGGTATGTACACAGCTGTGAAAATGAACACACGTGACATCCATCGGCATATAGTGGGATTGGCATCTTAGCATCAGAAACCACAGGTCAGGTGAACAGGATTATATCCTCTGTGGTTTGATGCATGTTATTAAATACATGGCCAGGTCGTAATTATACTGTGCCAGGTTCATACGTCATTTTAATTGATACCCACGCAGGTGCCACATGCACCTGCTATTTGTGTAACCAGCAACTACTAAATAGGTTCACATTTGCCTGAAGTGTAGACTAAAAGGAACATTATGTAGGGTCTATTGCCATACTCAGTCACTCATTATAATTAATAAGGTCCATAATGCTTATCTTCATGTACAACACGTGCAAAGCCTTGCTTGTTATGAGAAATGAACTGGTACTAAATCTATAGTAAGTCACAACCATGCTATTTACGTGATATGTTTTGTTGAAAGACAAAGTACGAGACATACAATCAATCTCAGTGGAAGCTAGTCAAATAAGAGGTACAGTTTTATGAATGGCCTCCATTTTCAAGACATATCCTTTGAGCAATGCAGGAGTTTAGGCTCACTAGCTGGAGTGGATTAGGTTGCCAATTATATTGAGAAACTAAAGTGTATCCAGTCTTATTTGTACTAGAGGTGGTGTGGAGAATGATGCAGGGTTAGAGAATGGGAGAACATGAAAGATGAGGAGAGACGTGACAGAACTGAAAGAGAACAGAAAAAAAAGAGGATGAGGAAACAGAGAAAAAGAGAAAGACCATTTTAAAGTTTGCTGCTAAATTGGCTCATTAGCCTGTTTAAATGTTTGAACATCCAAGTGAGTGGAGAGGGAAAGAGGAGAAAGACAACTTTCATTCCGCAAAGGAGAGGCAAACTCTCCTATGGTGCCTTGGCTCGTTAGCCTTTATTTGATTAACGAGCAGCTCTGCTTCCTTTGCTGTAATTAGACAGCTTCCCCTGACCTGGCAGAGCCCCCTCCTTACCTCTGCGGGCTTGCCTTCTCTTGATATGCAGGAGGGGACTCCCAACATTGTCAATCTCTGGCTGGGGGCGAAGGCTATGGGGCTGAGCGATCCTCCAGGCTGCCCGGCTTATCCTTACCTTGTTTTCCCCCTAGCCTTTCATATAGGACTGGTGGTTTCTGTAGCTCTATAGCTTGAGGCATGCCATGGGCACTGTTTTGGACCCTAATGGACTCTCTTTTGAAATAATTGTTTCAACCTACATCACAAGTTGGAGATTTGAATTAATATTTGAATGAGTATCTATGTATATAAAGCATATAATTGGATAGCTCATGCAGAGATCTGACACATGCAGATGCCGGTGATATTAGGCCCTGGTAGAGAGCAGTGGTAGAGTTTTGTCATCATGAAGCATAACGAAAATATCATTATTTTATTCACTGCTGGCTACCTCTTATTCCATATTGACCCTAACAGCAGAGGATGTACTATTCACCTTGACTATATGCTGCTAGGCTGGCATACAGCACAGGAGTATAGGAGGGATTAGCATACGCTGCCATTTACAGACTGCTTTGTGTGGACTCCGAGTGACTTAATGAATGTGGTAAGTAGAATAAGCCCCTCACCAGGCTGACCTCACACCCAGCCCTCACCATGCGAGGTTGAGGCTATATCTCCAGCCAATCCAGAGCTGTCTTAGAGGCCCATGGCAATGTGACGGCGTGGCTTCAGTGCCTGAGTAATTAAACCATATCCCACAGATAGACTCCTATGAGAGGAATGGGCCCCAAGGGCTCACAGGGTGCTCTGGCTAATTGAGTATCAGTTTAACACTAACTGGCCCCATTCTCTGAAGAACCAATGGCTACATATACCTCTGGGACCAAGCTTGAACCTCTCTCTCTCTAACTTACTCTTTGCTCTCCCCACCTCTCTTGCTTTTCTCTTTCTTTCTTTCCGACTATCCCTCTTCCTCTGAGACATTCTCTCGTTGTGTGTACCAACTACAGAGGCAGAGGTCTATGTCCTTGAAACACCACCGTTGCATCACTATGAAGCTCCTCCTTCTCCTTCACCTGTTTTCCCTGGGAGAACATTGAGAAGATGAAGTGAGGAGTATGTGAGAGAAAGTGTTTTCCCTGGGAGAACATTGAGAAGATGAAGTGAGGAGTATGTGAGAGAAAGTGTTTTCCCTGGGAGAACATTGAGAAGATGAAGTGAGGAGTATGTGAGAGAAAGTGTTGTCCCTGGGAGAACATTGAGAAGATGAAGTGAGGAGTATGTGAGAGAAAGTGTTGTCCCTGGGAGAACATTGAGAAGATGAAGTGAGGAGTATGTGAGAGAAAGTGTTGTCCCTGGGAGAACATTGAGAAGATGAAGTGAGGAGTATGTGAGAGAAAGTGTTGTCCCTGGGAGAACATTGAGAAGATGAAGTGAGGAGTATGTGAGAGAAAGTGTTGTCCCTGGGAGAACATTGAGAAGATGAAGTGAGGAGTATGTGAGAGAAAGTGTTGTCCCTGGGAGAACATTGAGAAGATGAAGTGAGGAGTATGTGAGAGAAAGTGTTGTCCCTGGGAGAACATTGAGAAGATGAAGTGAGGAGTATGTGAGAGAAAGTGCTTTATATTTCTATCATTTCCAGAACCATTTTTTGAAATGTACATTGAACCCTCTTACTCAGAAAGTAACCAATTAACCTTTTATACTTTGGCTTGACACCATTACATAAACACCAAATATACATTTGGAGTAAAGCTGTACTTGTTCAAATACTTGTGTGTAAATGTCTCTGTCTGTCCGAGGCTCAGGCATCCACAGTGACTGTTGACATTAATATGCCAGGACCTATTATGTACCTGTGGTACCAGTTGTACTAGAGGCCGTTATGAGGGGAGACGGGGATCCTGTGTTCTTTCACACTTAGCCTGATGCCAGTAATGAACTTACAGCTCTGTCTGCTGACCAATCTGACCAGCTAAACACACACCAATACTGAGACCTTTGTAGAACACTGGAAGTATGGCCTCCTCTGCTGTGACAAGTATTATCTTGTAACACCACTGTATTCATGATGTGGTGGTAAGGCGGCACCGGAGGGGATGGCTGCCATTTTACGTGCTCCTAACCAATCGTGCTATTCTGTGTGTTTTTTCACATGGTTTGTAACTTGTTTTTGCACATAATGTTTCTACCACTGTCTTATGACCGAAAATAACTTCTGAACATCTGAACAGCGATTACTCACCACAGATAGTCATGAAGAGGGCTCGACAGAGCCTATTCCCCCTCAAGAGACTGAACGGATTTGGCATGGGTCCTCAGATCCTCAAAAAGTTCTACAGCTGCACCATCGAGAGCATGGTTGCATCACTGCTTGGTATGGCAACTGCTCGGCATCCAACCTCAAGGTGCTACAGAGGGTAGTGCGTACAGCACAGTATATCACTGGGGCCAAGCTTACTGTCATTCAGGACCTCTATACCAGGCGGTGTCAGAGGAAGGCTCTAAATATGGTCAAAGACTCCAGCCACCCTAGTCATAGACTGTTCTGTCTGCTACCGCACGGCAAGTGGTACCGGAGCGCCAAGTCTAGGTCTGAAAACAGCTTCTATCCACAAGCCAAAAAAACAAGCAATGTGAAAACTCAAAACAGTCCTATCTGGTGCAAAGACAGAGACAGGAACGATCACCCAACAAACAGACAGTGAAACCCAGGCTACCTAAGTATGATTCTCAATCTGCATTGGTGGTTAAGGGCTTGTACCATACTAACTAAATACAAAACCACAGGAAATAAAGGTCATTTAACAGTAAGGTCTAACTACACCTGTGTATTCGGCACCTGTGACAAATAACATTTGATTTATAATTTGATTTGGTGCATCAAAGGAATTGCCCCTGTTGTTATAGAGAGAGGGGAAATATTGGCTCATAAATGCAATGGCTATTGTGGATAAATCTATGCTGAATGTCTTCAATCAACTACTATCACCAGTTTGGTGTGAGCTTAGACAGCTAGCAGGTAGCTAATCAAGAGAATATTCAACCATTGAATTACCCATATTAATGGAATACTTCACGTGATAACGCATGCACATGATAACGCATTCACATGATAACGCATTCACATGATAGCGCATTCACATGATAACGCATTCACATGATAACGCATTCACACGATAACGCATTCACATGATAACGCATTCACACGATAACGCATTCACACGATAACGCATTCACATGATAACGCATTCACATGATAACGCAGTCACATGATAACGCATTCACATGATAACGCATTCACATGATAACGCATTCACATGATAACGCATTCACATGATAACGCATTCACATTCCACCGAGTGCCAGACATTTGTTTACATTGTCGCGACTGTAGCACCGTGAGCAACTAGTGCTAGCAATTCACTGAACAACTATCCCAAAATGGAAATATCTGACACGAATAACAAGATAAAAAGTAACAGAATTGATCTCCTCAGTATCTGTTCATGAATTAAGTTGACACCAACCGGAATACTTAGCCTACAGTATAGGGTCGTCCTCTAGCATATTGCTTGGTCTGCAACTCCATAGTTGTGGAATGTGGACATGACAGGTAAAGTTGTATGCATGATACAGGATACGATTTTCAAGAGATTGCTAAATAAGCTATTTTACTGACTGCATAAGAATGATTAATAGCCAGAATAGTGGTGTTTTACTGTGAAGCTAATATTGCATTAGAGTTGCTAACATTGAGGTTAATTCAACTATCACAGCCATGCATATTATTAAATGACACTGATGTTCAGGATAACATTGTTTTATGTTCGTTGATAGCTAATATTGAAAGCTATACATAAGAAGGCTAATTCATCGTAATGTAAGCTAAATGCATTGGATACAAATAGTGGCTTGTGATTTAAAGATAACATGTCCAATATAATTATATAAGTGCATATCGAACAGGAATATGTCATTAATGAAATTAATACACCATTGTACTGTAATAATATTGATGCATTTCTCTCTCCTTGCAGTGAATTAGACGGATGAACAACAGGCATCAGATGCCCAAATCTCGAAACCAAATTCGTATGGAGACATTTGTCATTTTGAAAATATTCAAACATTTTTATTGGTTTTCGTGTATCTATGCATGAGTCCTTAAAACAGTCCATTGTACAAAATAAGTAATTCCAAAGTGAGAGACATAAAGGAGATTAACCTTCAACATTCATAACCTCATTCAGTACATGAGGACAAATTTAGTCATGACCGTCATAGTTATTTTAGAAACAGGACTGGAGGTTACACGCTTTTGTTCCAGCCCTTTACTAACACTTAATTCAACCAATTGTGGACTAAATTGAAGACTTACACACAGTGCATTACCCTGGGGCAGAAATCATGCCTATTTTAGAGTTTTATGAGTTACAATTTCCTGACAAATCTGCATGATAAACCATAACATGGGCGAATCTATTTATCTCTAACGTTGTGATGTTGCACACTCCTTAATGTCCTTCAACCTGGAACAAGCAGAGACAAGGGGGGAGAAACTAACCTCACTGCTCAGATTTCAGTGCTGGTTCAAGTTGCTGAAGCCACAACTACCGTTATTAATGTGCAATAGTTTTGTTAACAGTCTTGCATATTTTTAGGCTTGTTCAGTTGTTTACACGAAGAGTAGAATAACAGCCTCTAATTTGAACTATGTTAACGTTAGGTAAACAGACATTGCATGCAGCTGGTTAGCAAGCTTGCTAAACAGTCTTATCCACAGAATGCAAAAATAAATTGGCTGGTTAACAAGCCTAAACACAGCTGGCCGGTTTTCCTATGATTTTCCACCAGATGTTGTTAAAAACGTCTTACCTCCAAACGAGTCGTGCAGAGCTGTTTTCTCCTGCCAAGCCAATACAATGAAGCGCATCGGGATCAGGTGCCCACTTTAGCCCCTGAAAACAAATGGGAAAAAACAATTCACTACATGTGTTTACATAGCTAGTAAGTTCACCAATTCATTATTGAAAAACTGTCCAGGTCTTCACAATGAACACATTGCTGAATCTACGATTAGGCCTAGTTAGTTAAGATGTTAATCTCTTAACAACGATAATCAGGATGAGATTCCCTACTAACATGATCTAGCTATCGTGTACTATACGACGTGTTAGCTTGGCAACGGGCTGATAAACAACAGTTACTCAATATTAGAATGGAAAAAATCATATGAAATCAATTTGAACATTTTTACAGAATACTTTCATTTCGTAAAGTTATTTTTTATTCTTCTGGGAAATTTTCTCCAAAGCGGGAGAAAATTGATTAGAATTTTTGGTGCACCACAAGGTGTTATGGCATAGCCTCCCCGGCGAAGGATACATAGGATACTGCCTTCAAAATCACCTGAATGAATGCACCTTGGAAGGTAGCATTTTAAGATACCTTGGTATTGGGACATGCCATTTTTGATGTACAACCTAGAAATGCTGATCTGTGTCGATTGGGACGCACCCTATGTGTCTACAGATGCCCTGTTCAGCATTACTGTCATAAATCATGCAGTTATAGTCTTTGTGTTGGTACAGTCGAGAGGGTTGATTTTGACAAGACAAGTCCCCCATTTCTTCTCCACCATGTTGCGCTAGGCTGTTTCACTGCAGGTATCACTGCATGTATATGTAGTGTTGTGCTGTGTGGCGGAGGAGCTGTTGGCCCGGCAGAGTGTAAACAGAGCCTTAGGGAAGGTCTCCCATGGTGGAACAGCACTCTACATGATTCTCTCACTGGGCTGCTGTGTTCTCCCAGGGTGGAGGATGTTTGGCCACTGGGAATCATTGGTCGTCTGACTGATGCTGAGCTCGATGCCCGAGTCTCCCCAGGCTTCAGCACGCCCCCATTCAGATCAACGGGGCTGTAGTGGAGCGGGTCGAGAGCTTCAAGTTCCTCGGTTGCCACATCACTAAGGATCTATCATGGTCGACGCACACCAACACAGTCGTGAAGAGGGCACGGCAACGCCTCTTCCTCCTCAGGAGGCTGAAACATTCAGCATGGTCCTCTCAGATCCTCAAAACGTTCTACAGCTGCACATTTGAGAGCATCTTGACTGGCTGCATCACCGCTTGGTATGGCAATTGCTTGGCATCCTACCGCAAGGCACTACAGAGGGTAGTGCTCACGGCCCATTAAACCACTGGGGCGGAGCTCCCTGCCATCCAGGACCTCTATACCAGGCGGTGTCAGAGGAAGGCCCTAAATATTGTCAAATACTCCACCCACCCAGGTCATAGACTGTTCTCCCGTACCAATGCACCAAATCTGGAACCAACAGGACCCCGAACAGCTTCTACCCCCAAGCCATACTACTGCTAAACAGTTCATCCGGGTACTGTAGCTGTTTGGTTAAATATTGAACTATCTGTATTGACCCTTTTTGCACTAACCTTTGTGACTCATCACATACATTGTTGCTACTGTTTATTATCTGTCACTTTATTCCTAGTTATATGTACATATCTACCTCAATTTCCTTGTACCCCTGCATATTGACTCAGTACTGGTACCTTGTGTGTCACATTTGTCGTAATGATGAGACCGAGGTGCAGCGTGAATAGAGTTCCACATATTTTTAATGAACTGAAACTCACTGAACAAAACAACAAACTAAACGTGACGCTACTGATGTGCACACAGACACCTAACTGTAGACAAGATCCCACACCAGAAAGTGGGAAAAGGGGCTGCCTAAATATGATCCCCAATCAGAGACAACAATAAACGGCTGTCTCTGATTGGGAACCATATCAGGCCAACATAGACATACAAAACCCCTAGACATACAAAAAACCCTAGACATACAAAAAACCCTAGACATACAAAAAACCCTAGACATACAAAAAACCCTAGACATACAAAAACCCTAGACATACAAAAACCCTAGACATACAAAAAACCCTAGACATACAAAAAACCCTAGACATACAAAAACCCTAGACATACAAGAACCCTAGACATACAAAAACCCTAGACATACAAAAACCCTAGACATACAAAAACCCTAGACATACAAGAACCCTAGACATACAAAAACCTAGAGTACCCATCCTAGTCACACCCTGACCTAACCAAAATATATAGAAAACAGAGATATCTAAGGTCAGGGAGTGATATTGTATGTATATAGCCAAGTTGTCATTAATCATTGTGTATTTAGTCAACTTTTATTATGAAGTCTTTTATTTTTATTTAATTTCTCTCTCAGCATTGTTGGGATGGGAAGGACCTGCAAGTAAACATTTCACTGTTCATCTACACCTGTTATTTACCAAGCATGTGTCAAATCAAATTTGATTTAGTTACAGATTGAGTTGTCTACTGTCAGGCTCGATGTCCGTGGTCTGTTCAGTGGGCTGTGACGTGCCAGGGACATGGCTGGTGCTGTTGTGTAAGTATAGAGCCTGGATCTTCAGCATAAGTCTACTTTTCTCTCCACCCCCCCATGCCCCCCCACTGAGTGAATGAAATGACCCAGCGTAGATAATAGAGAGATGAGAAATCATTCGGTGGATCGAGAACAAGTGAGGACTCGATGTCCCTCTTACTTTTAAGAGCTGCTGAAGTCTCTATTCCTCTCTTTCTCTCTCTCCGTCTGTCTCTCTCAAAGGTCTGTCTTTCTGTCTCTCTCTTTTGTTTCATATTTGAATTCCATGTTACTTCTGAATGTCCACATTGAACAGGGAAACAAAGTGATGATTAAATATTTTTCATTTTTACTGTTTAGGTCCAGATAGGATGCAAATAATTTTGCTTTCACCCTGTCCCTGAGTATAGCTGGCAAACAGCCGTTGGAATACATCTCAAACATTAACTCAAGCTAAACTGCAAAGTTAACTGATTGGCACTTTAGTCACTATTTCCTGTCGATGTTATCTAATTGGCAATGCTTGAATTGTTTTTACCCCTCAACTCATGTTCATCACTTTCTAGTCCACTGTCTACTTATTTGACTATGAAATCCCCCTCTGCCGTTTGTACCCTATGGAATCCATTTTGTGTGGTCATGACCTAATGTGAGTCACATTACATCCTATTCAACATTGACACACATAAATAATCGTATAATTACGTGTCATTTAGAATTAATCTAGGAAATGATAAACTCTCGTAAGATACAAAAC